>NC_069687.1:32221677-32856344 GCF_023699985.2 Odocoileus virginianus
CTATGAATACTGAACAAATCTGAATACAGTTTTAAAATTGAAATAAAATACAGCAAAATTAATCTGACAATTATATGTATAATTGTTATTGTATTATAATGAGATGTATTTATATGCAGTATATTTCAATGGCTAAAGCTAATACGTTTTTATTATAATTAAATATTTTGTTTATATGGGAACATATGGTCTGGGAAGGGAGAGGAGAAAGGAGATCTGGTGGCCCAGAAACTCCCTGCCCTTTATATACATGCCTCTGCTTCACTTTCCCGCCCTCCCCCTGACCCCCATCTGTTTCTAAAGGGAATGACTAAGGAGTTCCTTAATTGCAGACTGATTTCAAGTCACACTTCAACTCCAGTTAATTGAGAGTGGCTGCCTGCATTGCTAAGCTGATGAGAATTCTGAAGCTACCTCACAGTTAAGTAAAAAGGGTAGCATAATCAGAAAAGCCCATCAAATGGAAAATAGAGGAGAGCGCCTCACATGCCTCATGTTTGTCGTCACCGCAGCCGCTGTTCTCTTCTTTCCTTCCTATGATAAGAGATGTTGTCTCATGGGAGCACATCATTTCATCTTAAAAGCCATGGATCCCATATATATGTCTGAGGATGTTGAAAGCTAATGTTAGTTAGAGAACCTGAGCTTCAACTTCTGCTTGGGAAAAGAGGAGTGCCTCTGGGTTTTTCAGGAGACCTTAGAATAGCTTCCTGTTTTTTGGGGTTTATTTCTATACAAGTAACTAGAAAAGTTGACTCTCTGGCCACTGTTTTGAGTGATGAAAGAATTCCAATTTGTAGCTGTCATAAGCAGTCAAATTGTCATCATTATACCATAGCAAAAAATTAGTAAAATGGAGTACAGTACAAAATGTGAAAATATTGTGAGAACATAAGTGGTAAGCATTATTCTGCTTTGAGGGAGAAAGATGTTTACAAAACAAAATTTTATTGCAGTTCAATCAAATTGGTTTACTAAAAATCTAAAACTAAGGAAGTAGTTTTGTTGAAAGATAGGGGGAACTATTGAGGGTTCACTTTTAAAGTTGGGCCACACAGATTTGGATAGTCATGTACAATTATAAAGTCACTTGGTTGTGGGGGAAAAAGGAGGGGAGATCTAAGATGCTAAAGGGGCACATAGGAGAAATTTAGAAAGGGAGCATGGAAAAGGCCCAAGTCATATTTTACACACCCTATTGAGTTCTGTTGAGTTCTTCCCCTACTTTTTCCAAGATGACAAATGATATAAGAATGGACAGATTAATCATAATAAATTGGGGTCCTGATAGAACCTTGTTTCTATAGACACTGCTTCATAGAAGTTGAACTTTTTCCTCTTAATTTGCCATTCTTTTTTTTTTCCAACTTGCTTAGTTTAATGGATGTGAAACAGAAATTTCCAAGACCTATGAAAATTACCACCAATACAGCATATTGTTGTTGTTGTTGTTTAGTTACTCCGTCACGTCCAACTCTTTGTGACCCCATGGACTGCAGCACACCAGGCTTCCCCGTCCTTCAGCATATTATATCTACTTGCTAACTATAAAATTTTTCAAGCATTTCCTCCTCGTAGAATTGAAGGCTTGAAATAGATTTCTTATGAAATTAAATAAAAACTCTTTAAGTCATATTTGAGATCAAAGAATACTACTTTCTGAACGAACTCTTGTTAATTATCATTCTTCAAAGTTAGTATTTCATTACTTTTTGAAAAAATATTTAGTGAATGCTATACATAAGCAAAAGGCTTCCCAGGTGGCACTAGTGGTAAAGAACCCTCCTGCCAGTACAGCAGATGTAAGAGACATGAGTTTGATCCCTGGGTCGGGAACGTCCCCTGGAGAAGAGCATAGCAACCCACTCCAGTATTCTTGCCTGGAGAGTCCCATGGACAGAGGAGCCTGGTTGGGCTACAGTCCATGGGGTCACAGAGAGTTGGACACAACTTGAGCATGCATAGACATTGCTTATCCACACATAAGACATTAGCACAAGTGTAGATAGAGTACATGAACCAAAGATTGGCATCCTTAAATCTAAGCCAAGTAGAGGAGTAGGGACTCAAGCAACAGTTTCGTGTGAAGAAGTTGGGTATTGGTCATAGTTAAGGATTTAAAATAGAAGCAAGTCACAAGATAAGCAAAGGAGTCAGGTTCAGGATGACAGACTAGAAAGTAATTCACTGTCAGCAACAAGTGGTCACTTCAGCAACAAGTGGTCACTTCAGCAACAAGTGCGTGATCACAGGATGTAGAACACATCAGTTCTCTATCCTGGTTTTAACTTGGTTCTGTTATATCCTAGAACAGATGTGCTAAATATTTTTCACTTGTATTCCTTCCAAGTCTCACTGGACAGACATTTTTAATCAGTCTTTCTTGCTGAAATATGGTGCTTTGTCTCAGGGCTCAGAATTATTCTCAACATTATGCTCTGGGCAGCTACTACCGGTTGATCAGAGTTGATGTGTCAGATGAAATCTGTTTGCCAGTTCTGCCTAGAGGCTCCTGTCAGTACTGGTGATTTTAGCAGAATGCTTATACCTCTGGAAGGATGGGGAAGGGATTGAAGGTAACATACATAAATATGCTTATCTAGCATGCATAAACTTAAAAGCTGTCTTTTTGGGTTTAAGCAAGTATATTGTTGGAGAACTAAATTCAGTGTGTGGGTATTTACAACTATACAGGTTTATTTTGTCTTTGTATCGGTAGCTCGTGATGTTAGGTTATCAGAGTCTGTTGAATTTAGAGCTATGTTGTGGGCTTAACTTGGCTGTTAATTGATAGTATACATGGTTACCCACATTCTGTAACAGTTTCTCAAAAGTTTATTTTTGCTCCAAACCCCACTTCTACCAGCATTCCAAATGTTTTAAAGTGTTTCTGGTTTTTATCAAATTCTAGATAAAGTTTGTTTTACATGCTTTAATTAATCCTGAATTTTAGATATTATTGACTCACCAAATATCTCTTTAAAATGAACGGTGTGGTTTAATTCCCAGAATATTCCTATCTATATTCATTAGCAAACCAAGTTCATGTAAAATTTTCTAAATCTAGATAAATGCTAAAATAAGTGATACCATTTCTGTACCATAATTTATATTTCTGGTTAATCAGAATGACTCAATTTCCTAGTCTCACACAAATGAAGACTTGCCCCTGCCATGTGGTTCATTTTTAAAGTACAAGTTTTAATAGTCTTTTAAGTGAGGTAAATTATTTGTCATGGGGATTTGCTTCTAGCCTCTAGGAAACGACATAAAAAAGATGATGATAAAGCTTGGGAATATGAAGAGCGTGACAGAAGAAGCTCTGGGGATCATAGGAGAAGTGGCCACTCTCATGAAGGAAGAAGGAGTTCAGGTGGTGGTCGTTATCGAAATCGAAGCCCGTCAGATTCTGACATGGAAGACTATTCTCCTCCTCCCAGCCTTAGTGAGGGTAATTCATCAGTGTCAATGGATTTCTTACATAAGCAGATGTTAAATTTAAGGTTTTAACTTTGAAGAATTTTTATACCTTTTTATGAGCTAATTAACAACTTCTAATTTTTAATCGACAAAAATTTGTATTAGTGATTATTGTTCAAGTTTTTAATTAATGTTCAAGAAGAAAGTAAACATAGAAGTATTTTAGGTTGTTATTACTGCATTTCAGTATTTCTTTTTGTTCATTTAGTTGCTAGAAAAATGAAGAAAAAAGAAAAACAGAAGAAGCGGAAAGCTTATGAACCAAAACTAACACCTGAAGGTAACATTTTAGTTTGTCTTTATTCATAGTCATCAACTTCAGTTTTCTACTTGGAATGTAGATGATTAAGTTTTGCATTTTTTTCTTCCTTTGCAGAAATGATGGATTCTTCAACTTTTAAGAGATTCACAGCCTCAATAGAGAATATTTTGGATAACTTAGAAGATATGGATTTTACTGCATTTGGTAAAATCATTTAAAATATATTTATTTACCCTTAAATATAAACTCAATTTCAAATCTGTTTATTTACCTGTGTGTTAAGCTTTCTGTCAGTTATTCTAGTAGATTCAGATGGATGATCTATGCTCTTAAGTTGAAATCTAGTGTGGCATCAAATCTAGTCTGTGTTATCAAGTAACTGAAAACATTGGTGTAAAATTCAAGTGTTAAATTAGTTTAGTACTGATAGTGTTTTAAGAGTCCTGAGAGTACAGCTACCATAGTAGATTAGAATAATTAGGGAAGCCTTTATGCAGATGAAACTTGAGTAGGCCCTAGAGAAGAAGGGTACTGGTACTAATATGAGCAAAGATGCAGAAATGAGAGCCTACTTAATTTATTCTAAAAGACAATATTTATTGAATAATTACTGTTTGTCAGTAATTATAGTATGTTAAGTGCTAGAGATGCAAACATAAA
The DNA here is from genome assembly GCF_023699985.2 of Odocoileus virginianus. Lineage (NCBI taxonomy): Eukaryota > Metazoa > Chordata > Mammalia > Artiodactyla > Cervidae > Odocoileus > Odocoileus virginianus. The sequence goes on from NC_069687.1 coordinate 32,226,080, forward strand.
TACATCAGCCCCAGGCTTTATGTATTTATTATGTACATATTCTGTATCCAATGTGGGAAACAAAATCGTAAAGCAATTAGAATACAGTAGGGTTAATGTAATGTTGTGTTACATTTATAATATCTATGGGTCATACCTACAGATCTAAAAATTGTTAGGTTTATTTTTTTAAAAAGCTGCTTACATTGTTTAGACCTGCTCTCAAGAACTTTATGCCACTTTCAGTAGCTACAAACTCTAGTGTCTAATTTATACAAAAACTAGTTGAAGTACAGTAATTCTAGTATGAGTACATCTGTTTAAAAATGCATTAAAAAGTATATTAAGTATTTGTTTTTGTGACAGTTACTTGTGTAAGTATCATTAATGCTTTCCCTGATTACTTAGAATATCCACTTCATCATTTCTAAAACTTCAGAATTCAATGTATGACAAAAACCACTGCAATGATGTAAAGTAATTAGCCTCCAACTAATAAAAATAAATGAAAATAAATAAATAAATAAAACTTCCGAATTGTGTGCTGAAAAACTCTCTTCCATGTCATTTACGATCCCAACAGGAAGTCATATGGCATTCTCAAATTAAGATAACTTGAGTAGTTACTTACAAAGAGACCAAAATTACAAAGATAGGGGCAGAATAGAGTGGAAACCCAAAGTTAACAGACTAGGAACTGTTACCACCCCTATACCCAAAGGAGCAAGTGTAAAGAGAAATCAGCAGAACTCAGTCAATAGGAAAAGAAAAAGTTTTAGAATAGGTTGCCTTGTAAAAACAAGTGTTCTTTTGGTCAGAGGACATGAGCAGCTTGAGGAGACCTTGCAAGGAAGGAGTCAGGAATATAAATACCCTGACCTCACTCTCCTTCTCTTTGATCTTCTGACAGGGCACCCCACTGGCTGAACCCAAACAGAAGCCAGAGGGCATGGGAGACTGTTGATGTAGTCCATACAGGTCAGCCTGCTGGGGCAGAAAGTTTGCTTGAGAAGGGTCATAAAGTAGTTAAGATACCTATCTCCTCTTCCCATCTTAGTCAGAAGTCTAATTGTAATCTTTGTCCTCTTTTATTCAGGGTTTGCTTGAGGTTTACAGAGGTCTCATAGGATATTATTTTTGTTTGTTTACATCTGTTTGTATATATGTAGAAATTTTATTAACTAAAGCTAACTATTTTGAGCTATTTATTTTACCTAAACTATGTATGTTTGAATTGGTTTTTCAGGTGATGATGATGAAATTCCTCAGGAACTGCTCTTAGGAAAACATCAGCTTAATGAACTTGGCAGTGAATCTGCTAAAATTAAAGCAATGGGTATAATGGATAAGGTATCTCACTAAAGTAAAATTTATAAATATACTTACTATCTCATGTTTGAAATTAAAGTTTTAAAGGTAAATTGCAAAGTTTATATAAAGTGAGTAATGATAAAAAGACAACTCATTGTTTCTTTCTGAGAATCTGACAGAATTATTTCTTCAAAAAATGACAAGTCTTGAATCAAAGGCATATTCTGCAAATTATTCTAAAGAAAAATCATTTTTGCATTCAAAGCAACACAGTCCTGGATTTTTTGTCACTGTTTATTTTTTCATTGTCTCAAATATTTAAAGTATTTAAGTGCAGAAATACACTAAATTTTTCTGACATTTCCTTTAGTCATTTACATTGAAATGTTAAGCCATGTTAAAACCATGTTAAGCCATGGTTTTAACACAGTAATTGTTGGGGGATTTTTGGTTTATTTTATTAAAGTATAGTTGATTTACAATGTTGTGTTACTTTCTGCTGTACAACAGAGTGATTTATTTATACATCTGTAAACATTCTTTTCCATTATAGTTTATCACAGGATATTGAAAATGGTTCCTGGTGCTATACCTTGTTCCTTATATGTACTATATTAATAGCTTGCATCTGACAATCCCATACTCCCAGTCCTTCCCTCACCTACCACCTCTCCCCCGTGGCAACCGCAAGTCTATTCTCTGTGTCTGTTAACACATTAATTGTTAATAAGTACAGAATCTCATTGTTGTAGGCTTAATATTAACTTCTATGGGTTGTCTTTCCTATGAGGTGTCTGTTGCCAAGTAGTCTCATTGCACTAATGGAATAACAGAAATTTTTTTTCCTTAGTAATACTTCAAACAATAGTGACAGCATCAAGAATTGACTTCCCATAATCTTTATGAGCCATCAGTCACCCCCTAAACTACTGCATGATTAACTATGCAAATACAGTTTCAAAAAAAAAATCCTCTTTCCTCCTAATCAGGCTCCTCTTTTACAAAATTTTCTACTCTTAGTTTGTAATGTAAAGATAATGATTTGTTCTCTAAGCATAGTAAAAGATTTAATGAAAGATGATATTTATCTGAAGAATTTGTTTTCTCAAAAATTAAACTTGTTTATTTAGTTTTAAAGTAGACTGGGAAATATTTTAATATTCTTTCCAAAGTTAAAAAATATGATTAGTTATTCATTTTGTATTCATTTATATTAGTTTCAGGAGTTCAGTGTAACAATTCAATATCTGTGCGTATTGAAAAAAGATACAAAATAAATCTAGTTAACATGGCCACACACAGTTACAGTTGCATTTTTTTTTTATTATGAGAACTCTAAGTTCTGTTCTCTTGACAACTTGCAGATATAAACTATAGTATTGTTGCCTGTATTGATCATGCCTTGCATTACATTCCCAGGACTGACTTATAACTGGGAATTTGTACCTTTTGACCAACTTCATCTGCTTCACTCACCCCCACTTCACACCTTCAGCAACCACCAGTCTGTTCTTTGTATTTATAAATTCTTTTTTTCTTAAGATTCCATATACAGTTGAGATCATATGGCATTTGTTTTTCTCTGTCTGACTTATTTCTGTTAGACTCATTGCCATCAAAGTCCATGCATATTGTTGCAAATGACAAGATTTCCTTCTTTTCATGGCTAAATATATACACACACACACCATGTTTTCTTTATCCATTCATTTATGAGTGGACACGTTGGTTGCTTCCATGTCTTGGCTATTATAAATAATGCTACAGTAAAAATGGGCATGCGTATGTCTTATGAAGTTAGTGCTTTTATTTTCTTCAGATATGTAGCTAGAGAATGGAATCACTTGATTATGACAGATTGGTTTTTACATTTTTTAAGGACCCTCTCTACTGGTTTTCCATAATGGCAGCACCAATTCACATTCCCACTGACAGTGCCAAAAGTTTCATGAGTTAGGATTTTAAAGCTATACAGACATTTCACATAATTACCCAAGAATTAATATACTATTGGTTCACATTGATATTACTGTGTGCAGTGAGGAATATATTGATTTCTTTTGTATATACAAATATGGCATCAGTTTTCCGAAGCGCCAATGCCCCATTTAGGTTTTATGTCTTAAGTTCTATAGTGTTTCTATTTCAAAATATATATAGTGTTTCTATTTTAAACAAGTGCATTTACTGAGTATTTTCAAAGCATGGATAATTTACAAAAAGTTTCAGTAGTTTAATCTATTGTGAAATTATCTAAAGCAATATATTTGGGGGAAATTTTTTCTATACACCAGTATATAAATAATCAAAATATACATGATGTCACTTACTCTGTTGATCCTCTCATATTACTTTTCTGACTGATTCCATTGAGAGTCCTAGCTACATGATAGGGATCTAAAAGGAGACTTAGTCAAAGGGATGGGTAATAGTGGCTTCCTGGTAGAACCTCTACAATGACTACTTTAAATACAGAAAACATTATTTGTAAGAAATTAAATAGGTGTTTTTAAAAATAAAAAATCAACAGATGAAATATTTAGAGAGTGTGTGTGTGGGTGCCTCTGTGATCATATGCATGTTCAGTGTCACTTTCACAGAGCAGAGGGCCAGAACAAATTCAGTCTTAACTAGCTATATGGTAAGATTTGAGTTAGAAACATACATGTGTGCCCATTCTGTTTGCTCTTCTTTCAAAAATAAGTAATTAATTCTCTACATAATTCAGATTTGAGTGGAGGAGCTAAGTGAGAAAATTTTAATTTTCCACTCTTTGAGCGAATGTTAATGCTAATAATCCATAAGCTAAGGGGAATAATTGTACAGAATATTTCTTGAATAATTTACTATGTTTACCAATGATCAATAAAAGAATTTTTGCTTCTGTTTAGCTTTCCACTGATAAAACTGTGAAAGTCCTAAATATCTTGGAAAAGAATATTCAAGATGGGTCAAAGCTCTCCACTCTGTTAAATCATGTAAGTTTAAGATCTGTATTGTTAATTTTACTCTTATTAAATTATACAGTTTTTCATAAGCAACTTTGATTTATGGGGAAGATTCCAAATTTTATTAATACGAGCTTGTTGCCACTATTTACCAGTTCACATTTAGCCTTGCAGTTAGAATTTGATTCTTAGTAGTTTAAAATTAATGTTGCTGCTGCTGCTGCTAAGTCACTTCAGTCGTGTCTGACCCTGTGCGACCCCATAGACAGCAGCCCACCAGGCTCCCCCGTCCCTGGGATTCTCAAGGCAAGAACACTGGAGTGGGTTGCCATTTCCTTCTCCAGTGTGTGAAAGTGAAAAGTGAAAGTGAAGTTGCTCAGTCATGTCCGACTCTTAGCGACCCAATGGACTGCAGCCTACCAGGCTCCTCCATCCATGGGATTCTCCAGGCAAGAGTACTGGAGTGGGGTGCCATTGCCTTCTCCAAAACTAATGTTACACATTATCAATTGATAGCTTTGATATAAATAAGTATGGTGACAGATGTAAATTCATTCAGTTCAAAGGATCATTCTTTAATCTTACATTATGCTCTTCCTTTTGTAAATGGATGAGTCTTTAAAATGTCTTTTCATTTATAAAATGTTGGTAGGAAGTAATTCTTTTTCTTGACCTTACCTGGAGAACTTAATAGTTGGAAACCATATGGTGATTTCTTAATGTATCCTAAAATGTTGATCCTTATGTATTATTTTTATATCTAGCTCAAATGTTTGTTGAAAGGATGTTTCATCAATTAATTCATGTAACCTGCTTAACAGTATCTGGTACATTGTAAGTTCTTAATAAAATGTTAACTGCAGCTGTCATTACATTTTAGTGTGCTTTATCAAAAGCAGTGGCAATATGGTGTAGTAATAATGATTTATATAAACCATGGTCTGCCTTCCTAACCTTATAGCAGATTTTCAAAACCGTATGTGCATTTGAATTGATCCTGGTGTCTCTTTAACAATTAATAAATTCAAACACTAATGCTTATAGGAATTTAATGTAAGAGATAAGAATTTAGGAATATTTTGAGTGAATGAAATTTATTTTTAAATGACTGATAATAAAAATAGTATATTATAGAAAATTTTTAAAACAGAAAAGGGTCCAATTTCCATCTAGCGAGAAGCACTGGTAGCAAGTATTATTGATAGATAATACTTCTGTTCTCATATATACATACATAGTGTATATATTTAGCACATGAACTGGATTATATCTCAGAAAGGAAGTGTTCTTGATGTTTTCAGAAGGCACAGGAGTGCTAAGTAATTTACATGGAATTTAGAAAAGTAATCTCAGGTGGTATTTCTGTGGTCTATTAAATATATCCATATTTTTCCAATGCCGTTTTAAAATAATTTTTGAATCATATAAACCTAAGGGATTAGAGACACTATAGTGACAGTATATTGGTTGGCCAAAAAATTTGTTCAGGTTTTCCCATATGATATTACAAAAACCCAAATGAACTTTTGGGCCAAGCCAATACTACATCTTTAGTCTTACAAGTTTTTTTGTTTGTTTGTTTTTTAATACTTTGGCAAGAAACTGTGGTAAATAGCAAGAAACTAGAGTTCAAAGTTGTGGAGAACTCGCTGACTTGCTTTTAATGAAATTATTTTTATTCCTGAAAACCTTAGCACTTTTTAGTGTGTTGCTTTTAAGCCTTAATGTTTGACATGAGTGATGAACCTCCCCAACTGACTATTCCAAATAACAGCTTCAATATCAAAGAAAAGTTATTTTATCTTACTTTTTTAGTGGGTATGTAAGTATTAAAATGAAAGAAAACTAGAGATGGAGTTTTTTGGCCTTAGTATAAAGCCCTTCTCTGCTTTACATATATTATGCTTTTATTAATTTCTCTTCTCACTGTTATAAGCTTTCAATAGCATGCATATGAAAATATTCCTAGAATATAAAGTTGATATAACTAAGGATGTGATAGAAGGATTTTCACTTTAAAAGTAAGATTAAAGTCACTTTTTCCCAATTGTAATGCATATTGCTAATGTATAAATTAAAATATAGTCTATCAGTTGTTGAATTATCTATTTTAGAAAATAAACTATGTTTTCAGTAGTCTGCATAGTTACCACTTTTTAATCTGTTTCAAAAATACAGTTTTGTTGAAAAATAGGTATTAGAAATGATTGAGTTGGTAACATTTTACTTACAAGTCTATCCAAAAAAATGAACATAACTAAAACTTTGTTATTAGGATGTCACTTAATGGTGAAATTAGAAAGTAAGAGTACATTATGTTTCAAAACATTAACACAAAAATCATACCTAACATAATGTAAGTATTTGTACTTCACTCCTGATATTCTTTAAATAGACACACATCAAATCTCTTACCAGGTTTTCCACCATGCATGCTCAGTCACTCAGTCAGGTCCGATGCTGCAACCCCATGGCATTTTCCAGGCAAGAATATTGAAGTGCGTTGCCATTTCCTGCTGTAGGGAATCTCCCCGACACAGAGTTTTACAGTGAAGGTCAAATGTAGTATAATCTTTAAAAAGTATTTTAACCTATAAATGTGTTTATTTCCATTTCATTAACAATGTGCTGTTTTACAGAATAATGATACTGAAGAAGAAGAAAGGTTATGGAGAGACCTTATTATGGAGAGAGTGACAAAATCAGCAGATGCCTGTCTTACAACTATAAACATCATGACATCCCCTAACATGCCAAAAGCTGTATATATTGAGGATGTAATCGAAAGAGTTATCCAGTACACTAAATTTCATTTGCAGAATACACTTTATCCTCAGTATGATCCTGTTTACAGATTAGATCCTCATGGAGGTTGGTTTGCCCTTTTATGCTGATAATTTTTTAGTTTAATATCAAAATTACCTGTAATATAATTTTGCCATGTTGGATGGTTCAGAATGCAGTGACTTCAAAATTGCACCAAAATTGCTAGATTATAAATTTGTACTCAACACTGCCCTTCATTTGACTGGAATATAGAACTTTTCCAGTCTGGTACTTGTTCAGTTATAATTTCTTTAGCAACTGTTACATATAATAAAAAGTAATTTTACTGGTCTGCAAGCTTAAATAATGTTAATGTTCACTTCTGGTTCCATTTAGTACTACCCCCTAATTTTGCCTAAAATATTATCTACAAAATGGGTTGATTAAAAATGTATATTCTTAGCAGTTATCCTTTAATATAAACTAATTAAAAATGTATATTCTTTCTCTTATAATCTTTATAAATGAGTCAAATATATTAACATGTTTACATTTGAAGAGAAGAGGGCAAACTTGAATCATGAATATCCTAAGTTAATTATCTGTGGTTTAATTATTGCAAGTTGATTTAAGGGGAATATAATCTTAAATCCTACTCCAGTCAATGGGGAAAAAAAAAAAAGAAATTTATACTTAAGATCCAAGAATTTAATAGCCATTGAAAATCTGTTCTAACAGTGTTGACTTTCTGAGTATTCCCTAGAGAATAATTTTCTCTTCAATAAATAAATAGATTTGTTTGCCAAGTTATATTTTTATATAGGGAAGAAAAAAAGATGTGTTCTTTTAATTCAGGAAGCAGTTTCATTGCTATTAGACATTATTAAAAATTGACATAAGCCTTGTTTTGATTTTTTTTTCATCTTAGGAGGCTTATTAAGTTCAAAGGCAAAACGGGCTAAATGTTCTACCCATAAGCAGAGAGTAATAGTAATGCTTTATAATAAAGTTTGTGACATTGTTAGCAGCTTATCAGAACTACTAGAAATACAACTTCTAACAGACACAACAATCCTTCAGGTAAGTTTTTTTCAAGCATTTTCCATATTTCTAGACCAAATAATTTAAGGATAAAGGACCCAGTTGGGTTCAGTTTAACCCTGATCGCTCAATAATAATACCAGCACTACATTAAGTTTTTCCATTCTGAGTGTATTATATCTAAATGGAAGAAGTAAAAGTCTAGGGAAGTTTTAAAAAGAAGCATTTGGGGCAGAAGAAAGGTGAATGTAGTGTAAATTCTAAACTCTAAATTATTTGAAAGTTACATGATCATTTCCTTTAAAATATGTTAGGATATTTCTTCCAGAATAGTGAATTATGTTTTGTTTTTTGCATTCCTGTGACATTTATCAGTCTAAAAGTTGGCAGTTAGAGGAATGGCATCTGAGAAGGAAGATATGTACTAATTTTCTTGAGGATGAAAGGGAACAAAGGAAAAACTAGGTGCCTATTGATGAGGGAAAATAAAATGCTCTCTCACTGTTCTTCAGTAAGTTTTTTAGTGTTTTGGGATTTAGTAAGGTAGAATGTTACTGGAATCTATTACAGATGTGTACTATTGTTACTCTCTGTGTCTATGCAGGTATCTTCAATGGGAATAACACCATTTTTTGTGGAAAATGTCAGTGAACTACAATTATGTGCCATTAAATTAGTCACTGCAGTAAGTAAAATCAGTACACATTTTTAGTTATCCCCCCCAAAAATAATATTGATATTGTTCAATCAAATTTGCAAAAACTCATGCAGATTTTGAGTTTTCCATGAGGGCTATTTTAGTATGCCTTAGATTTTAAACACTTCTAAGTATTTAAAAATATTTAATAATTTCTTAATAAAATCAATTACTTAAAATCGTTTAAATCTGTCTTACTTTCCATACCCAAGATATCATATTCCTCTAAATGAAACTAGTATACTATGACTTCTTTAAGAATGTTACAATTTATGATAGATAAGTTGAGCAAATTAAGTCATTACTATTGAAGATGTTGAAAACATTTTCATTCTAAAAGGCAGATTAGATTTTTATCACATAGTATAGTATCATTTTTGTTTGTTTTCAAATAATTATAACTTAAGTTAAAATCTTATAATTGCTAAATAGGTATTCTCAAGATATGAAAAACATAGGCAGTTAATTTTGGAAGAAATTTTTACTTCACTTGCAAGATTACCTACCAGCAAGAGGAGCTTAAGGAACTTCAGGTAACTAACTATAGCAAACACCAAGTTTATGATGAAGAACCCCATTATACTGTAGCCATCATATATTTATTCTTTATCATTTCTGATTTTTGTTTTAATCATCAAATTAAAAAAAGGCAGTTCAGTGTCAGAACAGCATGAAGAATAGCTTAAATGTGTGAAGTAATGGTATACTCTTGAGAGACTTAAAGGCTCAGTGATTGTCAAGTGTAACAATCTTTGGCAGGGAATTTCAGTCTTGGCATAATTGACATTTTGAGCCAGATAGTACTTTGTTTGCAGTGCTGTCCTGTACATTGTAAGATGCTTAGCAGCATCCTTGACCCCTACCTACTAGATAACCAAAAGAAATGTAGCCTTTCCAATTATGATCACCAAAATTTTCACTAGACACGGGCAATGTTCCCCTGAAGGGCAGAGCCATCCCTGTTTAAGAACCATTGGTCTGTGAGAAGAGCAGTAAGAAATACAGCTCCAAAGCATCAGAGGCAATTCAGGGATTTTACAAGCCTTATTAAGGAACTTGAACTTAATCCTTTATACAGTAAGTCATTATATAATATTTTTTTAAGAGAGCTGAAAAATTGCTCTAATGGCAATATAGACAATAGACATGACTTTAAATCACTAAGCACAGAGTAGCTAAGAAATGTTATCCACTATTGTTAGCAGTATTGCCTCTGTTGGCATAGATCATCATCAAAATTTCCATGACTATCGTAATATTCCTGGGTGATTAAATGTACTGACCTAGCATATAGGGTTATATTTAGATGGCTTTGAAGGCTGTCCTCTATAAAATAATTGTTTTTATCTTACTTTTTTTTGGACCACTTATGTGTTGATAAACGTCTATTGTCTACTAAAACCTGAAGAAAAACTTAATCAACATATAAAGGAATACTCTTTTAAACAAAAAGATTTAAAATCTGGGTTTTTACATTCTGTGTCACTGACCTCATACTCTGACGTATGATCAAGAGCTGACTATGGAGCAGATTTTAGTAATATCGGAAATATTATCGAAAGAAATATCGGAATGCCTGGGCATTGTGAAACCCTGAAGACTTGTCATTTTAAAAATAACTTTGAAAAATATTCGATGTTTTACATTACAGTTCTCACTCTCCAGTACATATAAAGTATAGAATTTTATATACTGCATTTTTCCTGTGACTATTTCAATGATCTATACATAGACATTTAATTGGTATTTTTTCTAACTTCCCAAAAATAATTAACTAAGGTCACTGTTACAAGCACTAAGGATAATGCCTAGAAATTTTGGTAAAGAAAGCACCTGAAACTTTAAGATCATAAATAACATGTAAAATGAAATTCTCTTCATATGCTGTATTATTAAAATATTTTCTTCTCCATTAAAGGTTAAATAGTAGTGATATGGATGGAGAGCCTATGTATATTCAGATGGTTACAGCACTGGTTTTACAACTAATTCAGTGTGTAGTACACTTACCATCATCAGAGAAGGACTCTAATTCAGAAGAGGACTCAAATAAAAAAGTAAGGAATCATTTGTAAATTTTAGAACTGCTTTCTTTTGTAGAAAGAAGTACCTGTATTCTCTGCCATTCTTATAAAACTGAAGGTGTTAATTAGGGTTTCATGACTGGGTTTTCAGATCCTTGTCAAGCATTAGACTAAGTTTTAGGAGACTTGAGTTCTAGTATCCACCATTCATGAAACGTACAAATTGTTTTAATCTTGTTTCTTTATAAAATGGGAATGATAATACCTAACAAGCCTACTGTTATAAGTTGTGAGGTTCAAGTGAGATAATGAACTTGAAAATGAATATTATAGTATGCAGTATCTATAGTCACATGTTACAAATAATTATGATGTAATTAATGTTTAATTCATGCTGAAAATGAATTTATGCCTTCTCTATTGAGTAACTTGGGGGCTTCCCTGGTGGCTTAACAGTAGAGAATTCACCTGCCAGTTCTTGAGTTCAGAAGATCCCTGGAGAAGGAAATGGCAACCCACTCAGTATGCTTGCTTGGGAGATCCCATGGACAGAGGAGCCTGGCGGGCTACAGTCCATGGGGTCGTAAAAGGGTCAGATACAATTTAAGAGATTAAACAACAACAATTTGAGTAACTTATAGCGATGATTTGCTTTTGGTTTTGTAGCTTTGACCCATCGATACTTAACATTTTTCCAGGTTCTATAGTTTTACCTCCAGAAAATTCCAAAGAGGCTTAATTTTATTTCTTTATTATAATCAGAAAGGTGCAAAGTATAAAACAAAATATCAAAAAGTTTGAGGTCCCTGTTCTCCGCTTCTCCTAATCTCGTTCTCTTTTCACAGCCTTTCCTTACCATTGTGAATGTATATCTTCTTTGATTTGTTTATCTGCATATTTGATAGTTTTAATTTACATAAATGATATAATGACATTTACAGCAAATTTTTTCACTCGCCATTGTTTTTAATACATGTAGCTGATGCTAGATTCTTTTTGACTTGGGTTAAATACAGCATATGTGACACACAGCTTGAAGCATAAGTTTCTCTAGATATACTTAGAAGTAGAATATTAAATCATAATTTACATGCACTTTAACTTAATGAAACTGGTCAGTTTGCTCTAAAGTGATATTCTAGTTTACATTCATACTTTTTGATTTTTGCCTAGTCTGGTTAGTGTAAAATAATACCATGTTTTATTTTGCATTTTTCCGGTTACTAGTGAATTTTTTTAATGTTTATTCATGTATCAGGTTTCTGCAACTTTGAATTACCTATATACTGATCTTTAAATTTCTAATGATGGAGTTGAATTTTATTTAGTATTATATTCCAGCATTTCATAAACTTTGAACCTGCAAATTTTTTTGAAATTCTTTTTGTATTTTCCATCAAAATTGTTCTGACCTAGATCATGATAAACAACTATTTGTATTTCATTTGTTACACATGTTTCTCATTCTTAACATATGTTAAGAATAAAGCATATTGGATGAAGCACAAGCTGGTATCAAGATTACTGGGAGAAATATCAATAACCTCAGATGACACCATCCTAATGGCAGAAAGCAAAGAGGAACTGACGAGTCTCTTGATGAAGGTGAAAGAGGAGAGTGAAAAAACTGGCTTAAAATTCACCGTTCAAAAAATAAAGGTCATGGCATCTGGTCCTGTCATTTCATGGCAAATAGGTGGGGAAGCAATGGAAACAATGACAGAATTTATTTTCTTGGGCTCCAGAATCACTGTGGATGGTGACTGCAGCCATGAAATTAAAAGACACTTGATCTTTGGAAGAAAAGCTATGATGAACCTAGACAGCCTATTTAAAAGCAGAGACATTACTTTACTGACAAAAGGTCCATCTAGTCAAAGCTATGGTTTTTCCAGTAGTCGTGTATGGATGTGAGAGTTGGATCATAAAGAAGTCTGAGCTCCAAAGAATTGATATTTTCAGACTGTGACGCTGGAGAAGACTCTTGAGAGTCCCTTGGACTGCAGGGAGATCAAACCAGTTAATCGTGAAGGAAATCAACCCTGAATATTTATTGGAAGAACAGGTGCTGAAGCTGAAGCTCCAGTACTTTGGCCACTTGATGCAGAGAGCCGACTGATTGGAAAAGACCCCGATGCTGGGAAAGATTGAAGGCAGGAGGAGAAGGGGATGACAGAGGATGAGATGATTGGACGGCATCACCGACTCAGTGGACCTAAGTTTGAACAAACTCCGGGAGATAGTTAATGAAATGGAACACTGGCGTGCTGCCTCACATGGGATCACAAGAGTCAGACATTACTGAGGGGCTGAACAACAACAATGCTAATTGTATCTTCTCTTACATATAATAGTATAGTTAAAGTGTTAGTATTTTTTAAAGTTATTTATTTATTTTATTTTCGGTCGTGCTGGGTCTTCATTGCTATGAGCAGGCTCTCTCTAGTTGTGAGAGTGTGCGCTACTCTCTAGTCACAGTGCATAGGTTTCTCGTTGCGGTGTCTTCCCTTGCAGAGCACAAGCTCAAGGGTGTGCTGGCTTCAGTAACTGAGGTTCATGGGCTCAGTCATTGTGACTCCCGGCCTCTGTAGTGCCAGCTCAGTACTTGTGGTACACAGGCTCCACGGCATGTGGGATCTTCCCGGATCAGGGATTGACCCTGTGTCCCCTACATTGACAGGCAGATTCTTATCCACTGTACCACCAGGGATGTTCATAAAGTTTTAGTATTTAATTGTATTGCCCTTATAGTCACTAATAACATGGTAGTAGCAACTGAAATAATTTGTTTGTTGGTTATTTCTTACATCTATATCCATTCATTTTTCTCAATCTAGGTTGACCAAGATGTTGTCATTACCAATTCTTATGAAACAGCCATGCGAACAGCCCAAAACTTCCTTTCCATCTTCCTTAAAAAGTGAGTAAAATTAACATAATCTGATTTTTATTTTCCCCGTGGAGAGTAGTTCATTTCTTTTATGTAAAAGATAATCGAACATCCTTCCATAATCTAAACCCTGACTATATATCTCTGATTCCTGATATCCTTATCTTTAAAATGAGGCAGTTGGCATATTATAAAATCTAAAGTTTTAGATTTTATGAACTTTCTTGTGTGTTGAAGCTGTGTACTCTCGAAGCTGAAGTACAAGGGTGAATTTCTTTAATTTTTCATTGAATTTTCAGACATTCTGATTGAATAGGAAAGTTTAGGGATAAAGGTTTACTTAGTTTTCATAAGAATTTATAGTAATCTCATAGAAAAACAGTGGTCATTATTTAAAATGTATTATTCTTGCCAGAAAGTAATGTTAAAATTAGCCAGTAAATGAATTTCCTGTAGTAGGGGGGAAAATGAAGTTTGAGAAATAGTTTCGTTTTAAACCATATTTTATCTAATGTGCTCTGTTACACTTTGTTTAGATATACAAGTCGAGAAACTTCGTTACAGAATTTCAGTCATATTGGTGAACATGTCACCTGAACTCACAACCTTTTCATTATTTATCTTTGAACAGATGTGGTAGTAAGCAAGGTGAAGAAGATTACAGACCACTATTTGAAAATTTTGTTCAAGACCTTCTTTCAACAGTCAATAAGCCTGAATGGCCAGCTGCTGAACTACTCCTTAGTTTGTTAGGGAGACTGTTGGTAAGAGTATAGCATTTAAAGATTATTAGATTACTAGAAGACAACATAATGAGGATGTACTCTGATTCACAGATGATGAATTCTTTAAAAATGTGTAAGGAAATACGACCATTGCATCTCTATTTTTGCATGTGCATTACTGTACATAATACTGTTGGTACCTTGTATAAAATTTTGAAATGTTGTGACTTTTGGTGCTTTCATTTCATTACATAAGATAACAGTGCTTTAAAAAACTTCTTTTATTTGTTTGAAAGTATAATTAGTTAAAAGCATCTCAACAGAGTCATAAGTTATTGTAGTTAATTCATTTCAAAGCATGAAACTGATTAATATGAACTCTGTCATCTTTAAGAGTACTTCTAAAAACATGACACATTTTAGTCCTCATGTGATACCGTATTAGGGAAATAAATACAAGGAAATGCTGTTGTGATTTTTTTTTTTAAACTACCTTTGGACTTGTGTAGTTGTTACAGAGCTTTGGGGGCCTTACTTTCTGTCAGTTGGAAAATGTATTAATACTATTCTGAAACCAAGATATTTTTTATAGACTTTGAAATTCCAGCCTAAGAAATTCTTGGTCGTTTATAATCCCATTTTATACAGTAGAGCCTGCATTTAAAGAAAGTGACTGTGTTCTTAGTTATAATTTTTTTTTCTTTTTAATGAAAATGTTAAAATTCTGGAAATTCAAGAGGCAATTAGTGGGAGTTCCGTGGTGGCCTAGTGGTTAGTATTCTGGGTTTTTACTGCCATGACCCAGGTTTAGTCAATGGTCAGGGAACTGAGATCCTCCAAGCTGCAGGGTGCGGCCAAAAAAATAAAACAAAAAATTTTTAAAGGGTAATTACTTTGTGAGATAATATGACAGGGGGAAAAAATGTTTAAATTTCAAGTAAAACAGCATAGATATGGAATTTATATAAAAACATTTTAAGTTTATTAAAATTATTTTTCATATGCAGGTTCATCAGTTCAGTAACAAGTCCACAGAGATGGCTTTAAGAGTGGCATCTCTTGATTACCTTGGAACTGTTGCTGCAAGACTGAGGAAAGATGCTGTTACAAGCAAAATGGATCAAGGGTCTATAGAACGTATTTTAAAGCAGGTATTGAGATAAAGAATTTACATTTTGGGGATAAGCAATAAATAGTTAAGAATTTTTTAAGGTATTCTTATGTTAGTGTTGCATTTCATTCTTGTAGATTCAGAATAAAATCATCTGAAAGCGCCACAGAAAAAATATATACCTTAGGGTGAATTCTGTATAACAAGAACTTTCAAATGATTTATATAATCCTTAGTTAAGTTTTTTTTTGTGTATGTGAACTTCTGTTATGAATGTGTGATACTAGTTTCTATTTGGTTTAACAATACTTTTATTTTAAACTGTGGGGGAGGTGATAGTAATACTAAGATAACTTAAGAAAATTGATAGGTAAATGATCTGTGTGTGCTTAGTCACTCAGTCGTATCCAACTCTTTGTGACCCCATGGACTGTAGCCCACCTGGCTGCTCTGTCCATGGGGATTCTCCAGGCACAAATACTGGAGTGGGCACGAATACTGGGCACGAATACTATGCCCCCCTCCAGGGGATCTTCCTAAGCCAGGGATCAAACCCAGGTCTCCCACATTGCAGGCGTATTCTTTACCGTCTCAGCCACCAAGTATCCCAAATGATCTGTAATCCTACCATATAAAGCTTTTTTCATTTTCTTTATACTCTTATTTTATTTTTTTTAATGTCCATAACCATATCCATGCTGGCCATGACAAATGCCTCTAACTTACAGAAGAGTTTTAAGAATAGCACAAAAAGCTCCCACAAATCTTTCATTCAGATTCCATTATTTGCTTTATCATTCTCTTTTAGAATATACATACATATGTGTCTGTATATTCGTTTTTATTTTCTTTTGAACCATTTTGAGCAGTCAGGATGTCACCATTACCCTAGAATTTCAAAATATGATTCCCTGGACAAGCAGCACCGACTTTTATATCACCTGGGAATTTGTTAGAAATGCAGATTCTCAGGACTCTCCCTAGAACTACTGAATCAGGTATACACAACTATATTTAAAATGGATAACAAACAAAGTCCCACTGTGTACTACAGAAACCTCTGCTCAGTGTTATGTGGCAGCCTGTATGGAAGGGTAGTTTGGGCAGAAATGGATACATTTATCTGTAGGCTGAGTCCTTTTACTGTCTCCCCGACCCTGTCACAACATTGTTAATCAGCTATACGCCAGTATAAAATAGAAAATTTAAAAAAGAAAAATCAATACCCCAGATGCAACTAAATAAAAACCATTCTGAATATATCCATTTCACTGTACTCTCAGAACATAGGTTATTCTCATCTTTGTTTTCTGCTTAGATGTAGTCTAAACCATATATTTGGCATTTCACACAGGTAAAGCCAGAGTATAAGCTATAGACATGAATATCAACTCAGAGTTAATTTCCTTCTCTGTATTGTTCTTGAAAGGGCCTCCCTGGTAGCTCAGTGGTAAAAAGTCTGCCTACCCAATGCAGGAGCCACAGGTTTGATCTCTAGGTCTAGAAGATCCCCTGGAGAAAGAAATGGCAACTCACTCCAGTATTCTTGCCTGGAAAATCCCACGGACAAAGGAACCCGACAGGCTACATTCATAGGGTCTCAAAAGAGTTGGACACGACTTAGCAGCTAAATGACATTGTTCTTGACAGGACCTAAAGACTCAGTCTCTTTCTGCTTCCAGATCAAATGAATAGCTCGAATATACCTACTGTATATTTGATCTACATGACATAAAGTATTTTGTATTAATTACAAATAAAAATATTTCCCTTTCAGAATGTTCTTTTTAAATAATATCTCAAAGATACCCATAACACATAATACAGGTAGCAGTTTCCATTTACTAGATTAGAAGTTTGGAGTTATCTCTTACCAAATAGAAAACCAGTGTTACGAGGTTCCTACCTCTGGAGATTTACAGACACATTTTTCTAATAATTATTATGTCAGCTACCTATGAGCTTCTTTATAAAAAGTTAACATGTAATTCATAAAAGTAACCTGAACTATCAGTATATAATGTCTTTCAAAAAACAGTATTCTTCTGTTTCTTCCTTTTAGTTAACTATACCTATACATTTTTTGTCATTTATAAGATTTTTCCTTCAGATTTCTGTTTGTAAGTGGATGATTTATTAAAATATATTAGTAATATCTTTGTGTTATGACCTGATTTATTTTGTAGGTTTCAGGAGGGGAAGATGAAATACAGCAATTGCAAAAAGCATTGCTTGATTACTTGGATGAAAACACGGAGACTGATCCTTCACTGGTGGTAGGATTCTACTCCTTATTTTGTAATGTTCACATGTTTATTTCAAATTTGGTCTGAAAGAAAATTGAGAATGTCATGAAGAGGATAGTAGTATTGGAATATTAATTTTTGAAATAGAAATATGTGGTAGTCGAATTCAGATACAGATATTGTTGTTTCCTAATATTATGTGACTTGGGTAATCTGAAATCTTTCCATGTTTTATCTTTCAGACAAAGATCCTTGACCCAGGTAGTATATGAGATAATCTATTAGCATATAAAAAGTGAATTTTTATAAAATGATTAGAATTTTATATTTTAAATATAATCCTTAATTCTGTTTTTTTTTAGTATATTATGTACCCAAAATATTAGTAAAATAAGCTTGTATGTAAAATTTATACACTATATTGGGCACTTTTAATTTTTTTTTAATTGATGGGATATGCATCTACAGAAGTTGGAGAATTAAAAATTAAAAATAAAGAGGTTGGAGATAGCTGAAATTATTCAGCCAATTACTACAGATTTTCAGTCTTTCTGGAAAGGAACAGACTACAATGATGTATGTCAATTATTTCTCAATAAAGTGGAGGGGAAAAAAACCCAGGGACAGATTATACATGCACCTTAGTGTTAATATAGTTCAATAATAAGTGGCTGTATATTTCTTGAAGAAATAAGGTAAAACTTTGAAAGTAACTATAGTTTTCTACCTTCAGCGTTTTACTCATGTGTTCTAAACTTTTCTTTTTAAAGTAAACCTTGATAATTGTGTTTCTGATTGTGAACACTTTGTCAGTAGGTTGGAAATTTTGTTACTAATTTCATCAAACTGAAGTCTTAAAATTTCTTTCCAGTTTTCTCGTAAATTCTATATAGCCCAGTGGTTCCGTGACACAACACTGGAAACAGAAAAGGCAATGAAATCACAAAAAGATGAAGAATCATCTGAAGGATCACATCATGCTAAGGAAGTTGAGACAACTGGTCAAATTATGCATCGAGCTGAAAACCGGAAGAAGTTTCTTAGAAGCATTATCAAAACCACACCTTCTCAGTTCAGCACATTAAAGTAAGATCCAAAAAGAAAAGATCCAATGTTCAGTTGTCTCTTTGATATCTATTTACTTACTTTACAAAAAAATTAATTACAATTTAATGACCTTTCGTTGCAGAATGAACTCTGATACTGTGGACTATGATGATGCTTGTTTGATTGTTCGATACTTGGCCTCTATGAGGCCGTTTGCCCAGAGCTTTGATATTTATTTGACACAGGTAAACTGGACCAGAATTCTTTATACAATGATACTGATTTTTCTAATTCTGGAAAACTTGTGTGTGATGTCTGTTCATTGTTGAGAACAGATATTTTTAAAAAATCATGAAAATAACATTTGTTTCTTTTTTCCATATTTGTTAAAATATGTTTGTTCTGCATGCCTTTTACCTGTTGATTCTTGTTTTACAGATAAGTGGATATGTATCTGTATGGTACAGGTAGAGTGATGGTATAGTTAGAGTGATTGATGTTATAAAAATAAATTATTCAGTTACCAAAATTATTATTTAAATGATACTAAATATCCTTGATTAAAGTTACACATAGAAAGTTTTCATGGGGCTACAGTTTCTTGCAAATGAAGCATAGCAATAAAAAACAGGTTTAATTGAGAATGACAGAAGAAAGGAAAGGCCATAAAGTATAGAGTGCCGTACCTTAATGTTCTACGTTAAAACTTTGGATCAGTATGATAACAGATCTTTTTACTTACGTATATAAAAATTGAAGGAAAGTAAATTCTATATTTCTTAATTTTTTTGCATGTTTTCTTTCTTTGTTTTGTTAAAAAGCTATATGTTCTAAAATTGATGAAAATGTTAATATTTGCTTGGCAGATCCTTCGAGTTCTTGGTGAAAATGCAATTGCCGTTCGAACAAAAGCCATGAAGTGTTTATCTGAGGTTGTTGCTGTAGACCCCAGTATTCTAGCAAGGGTAAAGAGGAATACAAATTATTCTTTTTATGTGACTTTTATATTCAAATTAAAATATTAGCTCTACTTAGTATAAGTTATATTTTCTTTATTTTTATTTAGCTGGATATGCAGCGAGGAGTTCATGGACGATTAATGGATAACTCCACTAGTGTCAGAGAAGCAGCAGTGGAATTACTAGGTCGATTTGTCCTTTGTCGACCTCAGCTTGCTGAGCAGTATTATGATATGCTGATCGAAAGAATATTGGTATGCTTGTTTTGTCACTTTTATTATAATTTATGAATATAATTTTGCCTTTCCAATATCACTTTTTTAAATGTTAAGGTAGAAAAGTAGATATTAATTCTATGTTTATCTTACCTAATATATAAACTGTAGCAACTTTCTAAAGAAGAACATATTTCAAGAGGAGGCCTGCTTAGTATTGTAAAGCACATCTTTGGTAAAAATTGGATTCCTTTTACCAGTTACTGTTAGCTTTTGATTATGCTGGTATATGAAGAGTAAATGATAGGAGCTACATGACATAGTTAAGTATTTTGGACAGGGTTCTAGAGTAATTATAAATATATATGTATATAAACTGGAAGAATTATTTCAGTAAGAGCTATATATAGAACTTTGGTGTCTGACAATATTTTTGGTTATTATGTGTATTTGCATATTTCCTTAAAGCTGAATTATGACAGACTCAGATACCTGCAAGCTAAATAAAGTAATTTGAGTTTTAAGAGCAAACATAAGAAATGCTATTCTAAGATATTCTTTTCTTCTATGGCATTGAATTCTGTGGCCCTGAAGTATTTCCTTGGAAATGAAAGGAAACATTGGCATTACAAAATATCTGTTGAAATTCCATACCACCCACTGCAGGGATATTGACTTCTTCTATAACGCAACAGAGATTCATTAGGTACAGGATTTCGGTATTCCTAAACTGACAAGAATTTATCACCTTTAGCCTAGTATAAAATACTGTGGGACTGAGAGTTACAGATAATTTCATCTCCAACTAGCATAAAATCTTGGTGGAAACAAAGAATTTTAAGGACGAAGTAGAAGAATTTTTTCACTTTTATTGTCTTAACTCTTGAGTGAAGGACAAACAACAGGATTTTCAGGTATAATGAACTCTTGACAGCATCTACGTTACCAATATGTCCTAAAATATTTTCATGATTGCTAAACTACATAATGGAGATAATTTTGCACAATGGGTGTTCAATACTTTTTATTTAAAGATGATTTAGTTACGAAAATCTGTTAAGTTAAAAATAGTACAGTTAACACCCATGTATCTGCCACAATATTTCCTCTCTATTCCAGTTAGAGTAATCTCTAACTCTTTCTTGCACATAGCCACCATGACATTGAGAGATTTAAAAAGGCAAGCCAGTCTTGTTATTTTTTCATGGTTTCGTTTCCTTTAATCTGTTTCTTTTTTCCTTATATTTGCTATAAATTATCAAATAGTGGTACTGGTTTGACAGATTTTTTAAACATTTTTGTTAAATATACTTCATATGCTGTTTGAGTGCCAAACACTGTCCTCAAAGTTTCATGTTTGTTACTCCATTTAATTTTGGCAAGCTTATACGCTCCTCCTGTGTTCAGTGCTACTTAATATTTTCCATATATTGGATATTACATTTTAAAAGCAAAGACAGCATAATAAAATAACTCATATTTATAATAAGATTAATATAAATATGTTTAAAATGAAAACATATGGACCATGTTTATAATGTTAATAAATGTATGTATACTGTTTGTTGGTATTTTCTAATTTTATTTTATCAAATTTCATATACCTTGGCACCTCAGTTTTTGTGACATTTAGAATATCTTTCTGTTCCTAGGATACTGGTATCAGTGTCAGAAAAAGGGTGATAAAGATTCTAAGAGACATCTGTATTGAACAACCAACATTTCCAAAAATTACAGAAATGTGTGTAAAAATGATTCGCAGGGTAAATGATGAAGAGGGCATTAAGGTAAGATAAAACCGTTGACTACTTTAAAAATTTATTTTTCATTAACGTTTTACATGTGTGTGCATGCTCAGTCACTTCAGTTGTGTCCAGCTCTTTGCAACCGTATGGACTGTAGCCCACCAGGCTCCTCTGTAGTCCATGGGATTCTCCAGGCAAGAATACTGGAGTGGGTTGCCATGACCTCCTCCGGGGGAATCTTCCCAACCTGGGGATCGAATCCAAGTCTCCTGTGTCTCCTGCAGTGCAGGCGGATTCTTTACCGCTGAGCCACCAGGAAAGCCCAAGTAATTTAAATGTTTGCTTTATATATATAAGTTTTGTTAATTACATATATATATATAAACTATACAAGTAAATCAATATTATAGACTATAAATTGAAGAAAAAGACATGTTTAGGTATTTTTATTTCTGGGTCCTGCATTAGTTAATAAAATCTGATCTAATCAAACCAATTTGAGAATTGTAATATTTAATATCGTAGAGATTACATTGTATATAGGAAAGTTATTTCAAATTAAATTGATTTTCAAATGGTATGTCCTTGGCTTTCTAAATTAGTAAATACTTTGTTGAAGGTTAGAGTTCATTAGTGAATCTTATGTATATGTGATTGTCCCTATATTTCTTTTTTGGGTTTTGATTTTATTTTGTTTTTTTAACAACTTCTACCAAAGCAGAAAAAGTATTTTTTAGTTTGATCAAAAGCATTTGAGTGCATTATATCCAGAAGTTCTGTACTAGACATAGTATTGTGTTAAGGCGCTTCAGTCATGTCTGACTCTTTGTGACCCTATGGACTGTAGCCCTCCAGGCTCCTCTGTCCATGGGATTCTCCAGGTAAGAACACTGGAGTGGGTTGCCATGCTCTCCTTCAGAGGATCTTCCTGACCCAGGGATCGAACCTGTGTCTTTCTTACATCTCCTGCATTGGCAAATTATTAACCCATTTAAAATCTTTGCCAAACTGAAAAAAAATGATAATTTTTATAAATTAATTGGTGATCTTTTTGAAACTGAAGATGTCATACTAGAAATTTCAGGGTTTTATATATATATACTTTAGCTTTGGGCTTTAATGAGAATTTGGGATTAAGAATTTTGCCACATTTATTGTACTTAATTAGTTTGAAATTTTTCTTTCTTCTAGAAATTAGTAAATGAAACATTCCAAAAACTCTGGTTTACTCCAACTCCACACAATGACAAAGAAGCAATGACAAGGAAGATTTTAAATATCACTGATGTGGTAAGAAAGGACTGGAACAAGGGTGGTTCCTGTAGGTGCAAACCTCATTGAGGCCTGCCTTGTCTTATAAAGGGAGAGACAATGGCAAGATATTTGGTTACCCTCTAATACTTCCCTTATATATTTCTGGAGATACTCAAGGGATGCAAATAAGATGAGAGTGGTATTTCTACCTACCCCCACTTTTTTTGGCATTCATTGTCTTAAGCACTGATATTAAAATTCTCCAGACTCTTCCAGTGATTGAAAAGTGAAAGGGAAATGAGAAGTAGATAAAAAGATACAATAACCCCTGAATAGCAACCTGAAATAAGACTGTAATTTCTACTTTTTCCAGAATACATGAGTTAAAATTAGTTTCATTATGTTTAATTATACAAGTAAACTATAATTTTTTTGACCCAGAATGCTTTTCATGTTTTGAACTTAAGAATTTTTATATTATGGATTACATGATCATCTCTGTTTTACTGATGTCTTTAAATCTTCTACCTAGAAGGAAAATAAGAAGCAAATATTTGCATTTTTATTGTTTTAGACCTTACAGATTTCCTGATAGTGTGTGATTCAATATACTATTCAGAATGTAATACCATTTTAAATTTTAATACATTAAGTGAATATCTTGAATGGCTTCTAATATACTTTTGGAATAAAGTTCTTTAACATGGTAGATTATTGGCTCACTGAAAAAAATAGTTTATTTGAAAATAATTTTTTTTTAGTTCTAATCTAATCCACAATCACTTCTTTTTTTTTTAATTTTTCTTATTTTGCTTTTTAATTTATTTTTTATTGAAGGATAATTGCTTTACAGAATTTTTCTGTTTTCTGTCAAACCTCAACATGAATCTGCCATAGGTATACATATATCCCCTCCCTTTTGAACCTCCCTCCCATCTCCCACCACATCCCACCCCTCTACATTGAAACAGAGCCCCTGTTTGAGTTTCCTGAGTCACACAGCAAATTCCCATTGGCTATCTATATATTTTACATATGGTAATGTAAGTGTCCATGTTACTCTTTGCATACATCTCACCCTCTCCTCCCCTCTCCTTATGTCCGTAAGTATGAAAATAATTTTTTAAATTTAGAACTTTGAACGTTTTTATTCTTGAGACTATAGCATAGCAAAAGTATGTTTTGTTTTGTTTTTTCTTTTCATTTATTTTTATTAGTTGGAAGCTAATTACTTCACAACATTTCAGTGGATTTTGTCATACATTGACATAAATCAGCCATAGAGTTACATGTATTCCCCATCCTGATCCCCCCTCCCACCTCCCTCTCCACCCGATTCCTCTGGGTCTTCCCAGTGCACCAGGCCCGAGCACTTGTCTCATGCATCCCACCTGGGCTGGTGATCTGTTTCACTATAGATAATATACATGCTGTTCTTTCGAAACATCCCACCCTCACCTTCTCCCACAGCAAAAGTATGTTTTAATGTAAATGTCTAATTTTGATAGTTGCACCATATTTTTCCCCTTAGGTTGCAGCATGCAGAGATACTGGATATGACTGGTTTGAGCAGCTTCTTCAAAATGTGAGTGTTTGTAGACTTCATGATTTGAAAGAAATTTTTCAGTTTTTTTTTTTTTTTAACTTTTTTATAAAAAAAGTTTGTTTACTTTGTGGTAGGGAAAATTTATTTCAACGTATTAGGGTGAATGTTTTGTTTAATACCCCTATTTAATCAGTTGTTCAATTGCTTACTACAAGTAAGTTTTCTGAATAACTAATATTAATATTCTCTCTTCTCATCCTTCTAGATAATTTTTAATCCCTTTAATCTAGATGATAGACATGAGATCTATAAATAGGTATATAGATTGCATTAAATATATGTTTACATTATTTGACATGTTTAAAAATATATAGAATGTCCTATAGTAGTATACAATTAAACCACAATTAGTGTTCTTTAAAAATTTTGTACATGGAAATATTTAGCTCCTTATGAAATTTTTTATTTAAGGATTTTCAAATAGAAGTACTCATTACCCAGCTTCAAAAGTTGTTAGCATTTTCCTAATATCCTATTTCTCTCTTTCCCACACCCATCTATTTTTTTTATTTAATTTTCTTTGGCTGTAACACTTTTATAGAAAATCCCATACTTTATATCATTTCACCCATAAATACTTTAATATCTATCTCTAACAGAGATGACTTTAAAAAAAAAGTATCTTTGTCATCTGTATCAAAATAACTATTAATAAAATTATTTCCTAACATGTAATAGTTATTCAGTGTTCACATTTCCCTGATTGTCTCAAAAATGTGTTTTTTATAGTTGAATTGCAGTTGCTTTGGTTGACATGACTCTTAAGTCTTAGTCTACAAAAGTCAACTTTCACTGTTCCTTATCTCATGCCACTTACATGTTTTCCTGTAGAGTGTCCCATATTCTAGATTTCATAGATCTCTTCTTTCTGGTGTCATTTTAGTGTTCCTCTGTTCACCATTTTTTTTCTGTAAGCTCTTAAGTTAGATCTAGAGGCTTACTGATATTGAAGTTCAGTTTGTAGAATACAGACAAGAACACTTCACAAGTGATGCTAAATATTGTTGCCTCACATCAAAAGGCACATAATGTTTGGTTGTCCCATTTTCAGTGATTTTTACTGTGTGCTTAATCTTTCATAAAGTCTTTCATGATAGGTTTCGAATGATCATTACCTAGGTTCATTATTTTCACTACAAATTGCAAAATGCTGATTTTTTTCAAATTATTTTATTTATCCCTTATTAATTGGCAGGAATTCTTCTTTAAAGAGGAATTTTGTCCTGATAATTTAGTTACTGTGAAGTATAGTTTGTACCAGAAAGGCAGGGAAAGTGCTCTATTCTTTTCCATTACTTACCAGTTTTCAAGATAATGAGTTTTCCTATCAACTTTCAAAGGTGAATAACGAGTTTGTTCATTTTTTAAAATATCAGTGTGAACTAAAAGATTTTTGTATTCTTTTTATTTTAATTTATTGCAATCATAATTCTTTTTGAAGCTCAAATTGTCCCATCTTTGGTCAGTGGTAGTCCCTTCAAGTCGATTTTGTACCTTTTTGGTATAACCTCATTACTCTCTTGTAGCCTGATTACTTTCTGTCTCTACAAGATTCCCCAGGCTCGGCTTGTACATTTTCTGTCCCAAATCTGAGCTCAGCCATTTTTTCCTAAGAGCCCTGATTCCCTTTTGTGGGAATAATCTGGGTGCTGTGGATATTCATTGCTAATGGGTTATCATAGCTTTGGACCTTTTCAGAGGATAGAGCTAGAAATATATATATATTTATTTAGAAAGAAAAAATAAATCAAGAATTAATATTTTTAATTCAAATTTAAGATTATGAAATTCTCCTTTTATTATTTCTTTTAGGCTAAAAATCTTATCAAAGATAATTTCCTATTAGCTTTGCCCTGTTATATTAAGATTACTAGATACAGTTTAAGACTTTTTTGCATTTCTTTTATCTATAGCTCACTGAACACATACCATTAAAAGTCTATCATGAAATAGTTTTTTCTGTTTGATATGTCAACAGTTTACTGTCTGTTCTATTTGTTTACCTTTTAATTTTTAATGATACTTTTAAACTATATTTAGCAATATTTTTAACAATCAGCCAAATTATTTTATTGGAACATAATTTACATGCAGAAATGTTAACCAATTTTAGGTGTGTAGCTTGACTAATTTTAGTAATTATTTCTCTTAAAAACTTTTCTTGTGCCTCTTTGTAGTAGTTGATCTCCCCCAACCCTGGGTAACCACTCATTCACTTTTTGTCACTATAGTTGTCCCCTTTGTAGAATTTCATGTCAAGAGAATCATACAGCATGTAGTCTTTTGTGTTTGACTTCTAGCAGAATGTTGCTGGTATATTGTTCTATTCCTTTTTATTGCTGAGCAGTAGCAATAGTATGGATGTATCGTAATTTTTCTGTTAATTCACAAACTTATAGACTTACAAGTTGTTCCCAGTTTGGGCTGTCATGAATAATGCTACTTGTGTGCATGTCCTTGTAAGATTGGGTGTTTTCATTTCTCTTGGGTAAATTCCCATGATCGTGATTACTGGGTCATGTGAGTGAGAAACTGCCAGGCTGTTTTTCCAAAATGGCTGAACCATTTTGCATTTCCACCAGCAATGTTCCAGTTGATCCACATTCTCATCAATACTTGATATTGTCAGTCTTTTTAAGTTTAACCCTCTGGTAGTGTTTAGTAATATGTTCTCTTTAAAAAAATTTTAAGATGCCTTTTTTAAGCACCCTCGTGGTGTTTGCTTACGTTATCCAGTCTGTAACATCTTAGACTCTCTTTATCAATCATCTTCCATTTTATAATTTAACATGATATATTTGATACCCTTTCCCCCATAAATCAAGTAATTAACTGTATTATAGAGCCTTATGACCATCTTAGTTATATTTATGTCAACCATTCCAAAGGGGACACAATAATTTCTAGAAAGGTCTACACCCATGTTTCATATGATACTAGTATAGCTCTCAAAAATGTCGTTAGTATTAATAAAAAGAATCTAAGGTAATATTCCCATGTGTTATTGGCAAGTTGAAAGTAAATAAGTGAACACTAGATTTGTAACTTCTTAGCAGTAATTTTATACTCTTTATATCTTTACTCTCTAGTCCTCTTTTATCTCATTGCTCTTTCTATTCCTCCCTGCTTTCCTGCTTTAGTTTCTGCCAACAATTTAATTTACCAAAGTGACAGTGTGGATATAGTCATTAAACTAGCAGAGTTTAGTTTCATGAAGTAAAGAACATTTTATTAAAATATTTCTATAAATATTTGCTGCTGCTGCTAAGTCGCTTCAGTTGTATCCAACTCTCTACGACCCCATAGATGGCAGCCCACCAGGCTCCCCCGTCCCTGGGATTCTCCAGGCAAGAATACTGGAGTGGGTTGCCATTTCTTTCTCTGATAAATACATGATGGAGGTATAATCATTCTTAGTGGTTATAACAACACTATATAAATTTGAAGAAAAGCTGAGGATACAAAGAAAGGACTACTGGAATTATTTTAAATCCTTGAATCAAAAATAATCAGCACTCTTACTATTTCCACATGAGCTCATGTACACACATTCCGTTCTGTCCAGTTTTAGATACTTCTCATTATTATTTTTGTGTTGATTTAGACTTCATATTGATAGTGATTCCCAATTCATGGAATGTGATAGCTTTGGGAAACTTTAAGTACTACATGAAATAACTTCATATTTACATAGGCATCAAACTCTGTTGACTACATAATGTTGTTAGAATGTATACACACAGACATACAGACATTTTTTAAATGTATGGAAATTCATGTCTCTTTTAACTTTTAATGAATTTGTGGTTTCTTTTGAATTTTTTCAGTAGTATGTGAAAAGTTCAGTCATGAAAGTTTTTACTTTTTTTTTTTCCTAAAAAGTGGTTTAGTCAGTGTAAATCACTATCATAGCCTATGGTGCGTACACAAAATTAATTTTACAATTACAATGCCACTCATTTTCATTGCTTATGTTCTAAGATTACAGCCTTTTTTTTTTCTTTTTTTTTTTTTAGTTTACAAAAAAATGTAGGCAATGTAAAAACTTTAATAGCCTACATTTCATCTTTTCCTGACCTTTGTAATCCAAAATAAGATCTGCCTCTTGAAGTTTACAATCAAATACTCTTATTGCCATCAATCAGTAAATGAATAGAAAAATGACTATATCAATGTTCACACAATTTGATTGTGCTCCACATCATAGAAGCACAGACTGCTAATACATACAGCAATATAGACATTTATTAAAGCAGTCTGCAGAATGAATGAATCCTTACACAGGAGAGTATATATTCTGATACCATTTATATGAAGTTTAAGTAGAGGCAAAACTAATCTGTATTGAAAAAATTCAGAAGAGTAATTTCAGGGGGGCCAGGGATTTACTCAGAAAGGATATATATCAGTCAGATCTTCTCGAATATTACCATAATTCTTCACAGAAACAGAACCAACCAAATACTGAAAAAGAGAGAAAAGATTTATTGTAAGAACTGGCTTGTGTGATAGTTGTTGTCATTTACTACTAAGTCCATCGTGTGATTATAGAGCCTCTTAAATCCCACAATCTATCGGCAAACTGGAGACCCAGAAAAGCCCCTAGTGTGTGGTTTGTTCTGTGTCCTAAGGCCTGAACCACAGAAGCGGATAGTATAAATCCCAGTGCAAACGTGAAAGAAGACCTGTGCTCAGGTACTCAGAGAAGGGTTGGATTCTTCCTGCCTCTGCCTTTTGTTCTGTTCAGGCCCACCCACACTGGAGAGGGCAGTCTGCTTTGCTGAGTCCACCAGTTCAAGTGCTAATCTCGTTTAGAACCACCCTCACTCACCAACACATCCAGTAATAATGTTTAACCAGATAACTGGGTGTCCCAACCAAGTTAACACTCGAAATTAACCATCACAGCTCTACCCTTTGTTAACTTGGCACCCATATATCGATACATCTCCTTATACCATGCTAAATCTCCAAAGAAGACAATAACAAAGTCATGATTCTATCTAACATGATACAGCTATCCTGCATACAACCAAAAATGCACTAACCCCTTTCCCAGAAGAAGTCCTTGAGTAATGTTTACTCTTCTCCTTGACATCCCGTAATTTAATTATTACCATGTCAGTTTATAATAACATTTAAATACATTGGTATGAAATCAATATACTTTATGTTCCGTGGTAAGGAAATAGGAGGTGGGAGGGAAGAAAGACATTTTCTCACTTTCTCTGCCTCAGTCTCTCCCTGTCCCTCTCCCCAACTTCCATATGCATAACACATACACATATTCATGACAAAATAAGCAGGAAATACTCATGACAAAGTCCTTGTATCTATAACTGATAATGTGGTCATAGCTGGTATTTATTACTAAGAGATGGCCTATGGGATCTCTTGCATTCCAAACATACTCTTACATACCTCCATTGTGGAATATTAACGCTAGTTTCTTCTTGGTGCGTGCATGTTCAGTTATTTCCAACTCTGCGACCTTTTGGATTGCAGCCCACCAGGCTCCTCTGTCCAGGGGATTCTCTAGCAAGAATACTGAAGGGTGTTGCCATGCCCTCCTCCAGGGGATCTTCCCGACCCAGGGATCAAACCCGTGTCTCCTAGCTCTCTAGCATTGGCAGACAGTACTTTACCACCTGGAAAGCCTAACTCCTTTCTTTACTTGTTGATTCAGGGGCATAAAGAGTGCATAGTAGTTGACTGACAGTCTTTCAGTTCAGTGGGTTTCTTGTTAACGTCTTCTGGTACAAAAATTCCTGTCTCTGTAACCTCTCTAGGCCAGCAGAGCATAAAGTCATGGGGGAATGGAAGCAAAAATTTTGCTAATCACTTATATTAGCAAATGATTGATTAGCAAATTTGAGTGAGTGATGGCTTTCAAATTTCCACCTCTTGATTCCTGGACTGTGAATCCTGGCTATGGACAAAACAGCACCATGTATTGGATGCTGATTCAGAGCATAGGAGCCTGCTGGAGGATCTTGCCCCAGCCACACCAAGATATTGCCCCCTATCTGATGCTGTAACTGAGTTTATAAAAGGCTGTTTCCGATCACCAGCCCAGGTTGGATGCATGAGACAAGTGCTCAGGCCTGGTGCACTGGGAAGACCCAGAGGGAGGGGGTGGAGAGGGAGGTGGGAGAGGGGACCGGGATGGGGAATACATGTAAATCCATGACTAATTCATTTCAATGTATGACAAAAACCACTGCAATGTTGTAAAGTAATTAGCCTCCAACTAATAAAAATAAATGGAAAAAAAAAATAATAAAAGGCTGTTTCCACCTTCTGTCAAGTCAGCTGTTTCAGAATGGTGGGAAACATGGAATATGAGCGTGGGCTCACTGCTATACTTACTTTGTGCTGAAGTGCTTTTCTTAACCAAAGCAGTTTTGTGTGGAGTTATGGCAAGAGGAGAAGGGGGTGACAGAGAATAAGATGGTTCGATGGCATCACTGACTCAATGGACATGAGTTTGAGCAAAGTCAGAGAGATGGTGATGGACAGAGAATCCTAGAGTGCTGCAGTTATGGGGTTGCAAAGAGTCAGACGTGACCTAGAGCTAAACAACAAATATTATGGTAGATAAAGTATCCTCTAAGTCCATAGGTGGTAGTTTTGGTAGAAGTATTGCATACAGGAAAGGCAAAAATATATCGAGAGTGCCTATTTCAGTTTGAACAAAATGCTGCCCCTTCCATGATGGAGGCAGCCTAATTGTAATCAACCTGCCACCAGGTAGCTGGCTGATAATCCCAGGGAGTAGTTCCATATCAGAAATTCATTGTTGTTCTCTACTGCTGGCAGAGTGGACCTTAGATAGTGTGGCCTTGGTGAGTAGAAGTCTGTGTTGCTGAGCTTAAGTGTGACCTCCATCTCTGCCACCACACATAGTTTGTTCATGAGCCCATTGGGTGAGGACCGGAGTGGCTGAGGAAAGAGGCTGTTAACCTTGGAGAAGGTATCTGCAGAGCAAGTCATCCTGTCCACTTGATTTTTAAAATCCTTATCTGCTGAGGTCACCCTTTGGTGAACATCCATGTGGGATATAAATATTTTACCATACAGAGATGCCTCTTTTCCAGATTCCCTTGTCACCAACTTTGACCATTTGTCTTTACAAGCAAAATGAACGAGATGCACATCTTAAAGTTCTGCCCAGTGGGGGAATTTTTCTTCACCACTGTTCTTGAGGGATATCCCAGAAAGGGGCTGTATTGCTGCAACTGTCCACTTTTGGATGATCCCTGCATGTTGTGTAGACCGATCTGTAAACCAGGGATATTCCCTGTGGTCAGCTGAGGCCAGAGGTGCAGGCTGAGAGAAGGCAGTGTAGCAGAATGGGAACCATAGGCATTTTGGCCACTTTTTCATGTAATTAACTTGTGCCCTTCAGCCTGCTCTGACCTAATCATCTATACACTGCTTCCCTTTGATGATAGAATGCTGTTTTGCACACCCAACTTTGTGGCTTGGTGAGGCAGCCACCCAGTTTATGATGGACAGCTCAGAATGCATGATGATTTTGGTGGCCCATGAGTAGGCATTCAGTATCTACTAAGGCCAAGTAGCGTGCCAAGACCTGTTTCTCAAAAAGAGAGTGGTTATCTCAGAGGGTGGCAGGGCTTTGTTACAAAATCCTGAGGACCTGTACTGCAGTTTACCTATAGAGGCTTGGCAGAGGCTCTAGTCAGCAACTATATCTGCCACTGACACCTCACGTGCTGCTGGTCTGTGGCACGAGTGGCAAAGCAGCTTGCACAGCAGCCTGGACCTGCCTTTCCAGAGCCGCCTTCTGTTCTGTGCCCCATTCAGCACTGGCAACTTCTCAGGTCACTTAGTAAATGGGCCAAAATAATATACCCAAATGAGGAATAAGCCTCCAAAATTCAAAGAAACTCACTAAGGCATTGAGCTCTTTTTTGGTTATAGAAAGGACCAGATGCAACATCATATTCTTTACTTTACAATGGACATCACACCATGTTCCACACCACTAAGCCCCCAGGAATTTCTTCTAAGTAGAAGACCCCTAAATTTTTGTAGGATATATTCCCCACCCTTTCACATGCACATTCTCCGAATAAGTCCAGTGTACTTGTTCCTTTTTGCTTACTATGTGCAGTTGGCATAATGTCATCAATGTAATGGGCCATTGTGATGTCATGTTAAAGTGAAAGATAATCAGGGTCATACAAACTAAATTATAATGTAAGACTGGGGAGTTAAGATATCCCTGAGACAGTGCAATACATTGCTGGCCTTGCCAGTTACAAGCAAACTGCTTCTGGTGGGCCTTTGACAAGGCTGAGAAAAAGAGGTATCTTCCAGATCATTAGCTGTACACCAGGTTCCAGAGGATGTTAATTTGTTCAAGCAGTGGCACCTCATCTGGTACAGGAGCTGCAGTTGGAGTCCTAACCTGGTTAAGCTTATGCTAACAATTCAGGGTCTTTCTAATGAGTCGGCTCTTTGCATCAGGTAGCCAAAGTATTGGAGCTTCAGTGTCAGTCCTGCCAAAGATTTCCTTTAGGATTGACTGGTTTGATCTCCTTGCAGTCCAAGGGACTCTCAAGAGTCTTGTCCAACACCATGGTTCAAAAGCATCAATTCTTTGATGCTCAGTCTTCTTTATGGTCCAACTCTCACATCCATACATGACTACTGGAAAAACCATAGCCTTGACTAGACTGACCTTTGGTGGCAAAGTGATGTCTCTGCCTTTTATTTTTTTTTCCTTTACTTTTATTTGCATTTATTTTTTGCAGCCTTTATTCCTGGGCCATTAAGTTTTTGTTTCTTCACTTTCTTCTGTGCAGCCTCTTCTTCTGGTTTAGGAACAATCTGTTCTTTTTCAGTAAGGATCATCTTAGTGTGGCAGGGAGAGCTCATGTAGGGGTTGATACGACCATGAGCTCTGTATAAGTCCTGTGCCACATCTTGGGGGCTTTGTTCACCTGGATGTGCTCAGTGACCAGAGATTCTACATCTAAGCCCTTAAGTTCAGCATTACTCTGCATTTTTGAGCATGTGCAGTAAAAATTCAGCACTCTTTTTGGGCCACTGATCCTGCGTCCAGCCCCAGTGTTTGGCCTGTGCACACCTACCAACTCCACCATTGTAACAGTGGAATGGCGTACATTGCTTCTTTAAAGTGACATCCTTCAGATACTTGGAGGCTTTTCGGATATGCCCTACCCTTTATGGCCTTGGGCAGTTTTCACGAGTGTTCTTAAAGTGATCATGAAGAGTTTAGCCTCTTGATTTGCATGATTTTGTGGGGTTTTCTGGGTTGATTGAATAGCGCACTATTTTTAGAGGTCACCGCAGGCTGATTACCGGAAAAGTGATTTCTCTGTTTTTAATACACTGTCTAGGGTTGTCATAGCTTCTCTTCCAAGGAACAAGCATCTTTTAATTTCATGGCTGCAGACACCATAGGAAACCAAGAAAATAAAATCTGTCATTGTTTCCATTGTCTCCCCACCTGTTTGCCATGAATTGATGGGATCAGATGCCATAATCTTAGTTTTTTGAGAGTTTTAAGCCAGCTTTTTCACTCTCCTCTTTCACTTTCATCAAGAGACTCTAATTGCTCTTTGCTTTCTGCCATAAAGGTGGTATCATCTGCATATCTGAGGTTATTGATATTTCTCCCAGGAGTCTTGATTCCAGCTTGTGCTTCATCCAGCCTGGCATTTCACATTATGTACTCTGCATGTGGATTAAATAAGCAGGGTGACAATATACAGCCTTGACATACTACTCCTTTGCTAATTTGGAACCAGTCCATTGTTCCGTGTCCGGTTGTAACTGTTGCTTCTTGACCTGCATACAGGTTTCTCAGGATGTATATAATCATGTACAAAATGTTGGTAAAAATATGGATGGTTAAAGGCTGTTGTGATGTGGTCTCAGATGCAAATGAAGAACATGCTATTGGACAACAGAGAAAAGTCTGTTCTCGTTGTAGTGTGTCGAAGAACTTGGCTAAATTTTATTCCTTTTCTAGTGTTTGGTAAAGGGGAGACTTCAAGTGATGAAATTGGATGTTTAGCTGAGGAGATTTCTAAGCAAAGGGTTGAAGATGCAGCTTGATTTCTTGTTCCTGAGTTTACAGTCAAATAGTGTCTTTGTCTCCGTCAACCAGTGAATGGCTAAAGAAAACCTGGTGTATCCATATAGCTAGATAGTACAGCATGTCAAAAGGAACAAACTATTGATACTTAACAGCAACATAGGTAAATAATAAAAACATTACACAGACTGACAAGTGTCTCATACAGAAGAGTACATGTTATGATTCTATTTATATGAAGCCCTAGGAGAGGCTATACTAATCTATATGGAAAAAAATCAGAAGAGTGGTTGCAGGGAGCCATGGAGCGAATGGAAAGGAACATGAGGGAATTTTCAAGGGTGATGGTAATAATCTGTATCAGTGGTTTTAAAAGTTAACAAGATTATCTGTGACTTGTTAGAAGTAAAATTTTAAGACTTTTGTTCAGATTTATTTAATCAGTAACTCTGAAGTTGGGGCCCACCATTCTATAATTTAGCAGTCTCCAGATGATTCTAATGTAAGTTAAAGATGGAGAAAGTTTGTCCTCTATCATGGTAGAGTGTTTAGTTATAAAGGGGAATGTTCTTAACAAAACTGGGCAACTGTAGATTCATACATATCATTTCATGTAAATTTTATCTCAAAAGGAAAAGAGAGACAGTATATTGATGTCTACAGCTTACTTACCCATCAGAAAGTTGGATAGAGATGTGTATATTTTATACTATATATATTATATATGCATACATATATATGTACATCTGTGCATGCATATTGTGGGGCTTGTTTAATATCAGCATGTGTGTGTATGATTTAACATTAAATAAAAAATAAGTAATCATATCAGAGGATACAAAAGAAATTGTTGATAAAGTTTAATACACTTGAATGATAACGTCTAGTAAACTAGAAGTAAAATCTAACAGAATAAACTATAAAATCTAAAATAAAAATCATGCAAAATGGGAAGATGTTAAAAGAGATCTCATCAAAATCAAGAATAGAAAATATTTATCAAGTATGTCAAGGTGTTAAACCATATATGGAAAAGTAAAGAGTTGAAAATAATTGTCACTTCTGAAAATGCAGGAGCACTAATGTGTCTTAACAGGTACCAGGACTTATTAAAGATTGAGTAATTAAGATAGCTTGAACTTTTCAATAAATGGGACTGGAACAAGTGGCTACCCATAAGGGTTTTTTGTTTATTTGTTTTAATTCTTCAACTCAGAGAAGAGTCTGGCATGACAGAGTGTGCACACACAAACACACACACATAGATTAAAAGAAATCCATTCATGTCCAACTCTGTGCAACCCTTTGGATTGTAGCCTGCCAGGCTCCTTTGTCCATGGTATTCTCCAGGCAAGAATACTGGAGTAGATTGCCATACCCTCCACAAGAGTATCTTCCTGACCCCAGGATCGACCCGCGTCTCTTGTGTCTCCTACATTGGCAGGCAGATTCTTTACCTCTAGCGCCACCTGGGAAGCCCCAGAAGATAGTATATGTATAAATATATTTTTGACTTTTCTTAAGGAAGAATTTCTTGAGTCACAAAAAAACAGTAACCTGAAAAGATTGATAAATTTCACTGCCTTAAAATAAAGAACATTTGTGAATCCAGAAAAAACACAAAGTGGGACAGATATTTGATACACAGATAACTGACAAAGGAGCATTGTTAAAAAATATAAAGAACTCCTTTCCTGCAAACCAGTATAAGGCAAGAGTCTCAGTAGTAAAGCAGGAGAAAGTAATGAATGGGCATTTCATAAAAAAACACATGTGACTTAAGGTATTCAACCTCATTCATAATATGGGAAATGCAAATCAAGGCTATTTTTACACCCATTTGATTGGCAAAAATTGAGAATTCAGATGATAAATCATGGAGAAAACGTGGATTAAAGAGCATCTCTTAAACACTGTTGCTGAGAAAATGTTCCAACAAAAGTTTTTAAATCTAGCATTATTTCATAGAGTTGAACATTGTTATTACCCATGACCAAGTAATTTCATGCCAAGGTACATACCCAAGAGAATCTTACATATGTGTACCAGGAGACAAACAAAAATGCTCATTATGCCACTAAAGTAATAATTAACCTATCTTCAGGAGAATGGATGAATGAATTGCAGTATAGACACAACGGCCTATTTTATAGCAGCAAAAATGAGTAAAGTAACAGTTCTATGCAACAACCTGGATTACAGTTAGTGACATATTAAATGGAAAAGGCAAATCCCAGAAGACTGCATCCAGCATAATACCTTTTAGAAAATTGAAAATCCAGCAAAACTAGAAACAGTATTTAAGTTAGTTTTTTTTTTTTTTTAAGTGGAGAAATGGAAAAAGTTCTTGATAAGCGGTACTTTGAAAGTGAAACAGGAAGATGGGATAAAAAAAGGAGCACATTGGGAAATATAAGTTATTGGAGATACTCTTAAGTTAGGTTCATAGTGCATCATTATATTTATAAGCAAAAGGGTACATACCAGTATTGGCAGTGTGTCATAACCCAAATATAAAATTATGATTTATATTATTAATACTTTTATGTATACTTGATGTCTTGGAGAGCAAAAAGCAAAAATAAGGGTAAAGAGCCTGTTTTCTACCCCTTCCCAAAAAGACCAAGGTAGCATATAATATTAATAGCTGCTTAAGGTTGAGTTACAGAGCAGGACAAGGAGAACTTGCTGTTTAGAGCTGAAACTGGGTAAATTGAAGTTCTCTTGATTTGATTTCTTACTTTAAATTGGAAGGAGTAGGGGAAATGTGTGTGATATGTTATTCTGATTGCTGTCAGTTGTAGTCATCCACACATCTTGTAGTGAAAGTTTAAACTAGATCTTCGCTGTCCTATACTAGCCATGTGTGATTTTTCATTTAATTTGAATCTTTATTTACTTTTAATTCCTCAGTTATACTAGCTACATTTCAGGTGTTTAGTAGCTGCATGTGGCTTGTGGCAGCAATATTGTACAGCACAGATATAAAACATACCCATCATTGCAGAAAGTTACAATTGTACAGCATTGGAACCCTTGACAGAAATTACACATTTCAACTTCTTTAATAACCCAAGAATTGTATTAGCTGTTATTTATTAACAAAACAGATGTATCTTTGATGACGTTACCATTTACCTCTGATTATGAAAGATTGTATTTATTTTTCAGCTATAATTAGACTGATCTCTTTTCCTCATATCATTATTTGTATCACATCTCTATCATTGTTTATTAATAAGTTGATAAAATAACACAGGGAAGAAATCCAGCCTTGTGTTTTATAATTGCAGATTTTAAGGTGCAAGTCAGATGTAGTTACAGCTATTTTTAAAATGTCATTAACCCATAATAGACTTTTTTGAGAAATCAAAGAGCTTGACATGATGAGGGACGGAATTCTAATTCTTTAAAATCACTCAACTAGCATTGAGGGGTACTCTTAAGGGAAGGTCAGTGTTTTCACTTCTCTCATAGTCTGCCTTAGGTTCTATACATAGCAATTTAAATAACTTCATACTAAAATTGTTTGGAATTATCTTTAATTACTGGTTATATTTTAAAATATTTGTTATATATTTTTATTATGAATTTGCATTTTCAGTATTGTTAATTACTTATGGACACATTTTGATGCATTTATGTTATTGTCTAATGAATAATTATACTGGGATTTTTTTTTTTATATATATACACTTATAGTTGTTGAAGTCTGAAGAGGATTCCTCATATAAACCTGTGAAGAAAGCTTGTACTCAACTTGTTGATAACCTAGTTGAGCACATTCTTAAATATGAGGAATCTCTAGCTGGTAAGACATTTTATATATTGGTCATTAAGTTGATTTTATAAGATATTTTAAAATACTTTGTGCACATTTCTTATTTTTGACTCTCGCTCTGCTTAGCCTAATAATTAACTACTTCACTTTTAAATGAACTCTGTTTTTTGTTTGGTGCTGAATCCCAGGTTATTGTTACATTATAGTTGACTGGTATTATTTACAGCAGTGTAATAGAAGCTTGGGACTCATCTCTTTCACATATCTTTCAATAGAACATAATAATGAGCAAGAATTAAAGTAAATCCAGGGACTAGTGTATGTAGGTAAATGTGCTTATCTAAAAACTGTTCAGTATCTTTCAAATTATATAAAAATTTCTATCAAAATGAAATTATTATAAAAATGTTTTTAAAAGATTTACAGTACCTTCCTAATACCAATTATAATTATATAAAATGTGCTTAATCTTGACCTAGAAAGGTGTTAGTAATAATTCCTTAAACATTTAATATTCTGTATTATCTATCATTGTCACAAAATTGAAGTTATTAATGAAAATATAAATAATTATAAAATCATAAAATTCATAATTGTTATCTATTGCTTAAAAGTACACAAGACTAACATTACTTCCCATCCCCTAATATATATTAATGAGGAACAATAGTCAGCCTCTGTCAGTTTTCAGAATTGGGGGCCATTTACCTTTTACAGAGGTACCATTTATGGTAAAAATTGTTGATATTCTTTATATTTTAATGCAGTCTTTTTATTTTTTTCATTTTCCATGTTTACCTCTTTTTCTTTGTATCTCCTGTTCTGTTTCCCATTTTTTCTCTTTCCTAGATTTTAAAGGTGATACTGTTGGCACTTAATGTTAAAAAATTGCTAATCTCCTCTAAAAACTCCTAAGAACCAAGACACATTGTATCTCCTAACTAGCAACACTCCCAAGAACCAAGAAACATTGTCTCTCCTAATTAGCTACACTTTCCTCTTACCTGAACAGCATTTGCTTGTCTTTAATACAGCACTGGTTTACCTTCTTAACTTATCATTCCTGTCTTCTGACATTCTATCACAGCAGCATCTTTTTTTCCCCAGTAACCTTAAACACAGTATCACCTCAGCTAAATTGTTTTTGTCCTCCTTTGCTAATTTCTTCTCCATCCTCATTTCCATGCATTTTTAGATACTAACCAACACCATGTTTATTCTCAAGAATTCCATCTCTAAACTTCCAAACTTTCATTCTACTTTTTACTTCAGTCCTCCTCCCCTTGATGTGAAACTTGCCTTCCATAGTGCAGCCTGTTTGCCCATTATCCTTAATACATGTAATTTTATATAATATAGAAAATCAGGGAGTCTAGTATCATAAGCAATGCTAATCTGTTGTATTGAGGCATGTACTAAATCTATTCAGATGATAGTATTGAGTAATTTGAATAATATTCTGTATAATTTCCACTGCCTTGTCATATTTTAGTGTCTTATTTTCTGTTTGTTTTTCCAGACTCTGACAATAAAGGTGTGAATTCTGGAAGATTGGTAGCTTGCATAACCACTTTGTTCTTATTCAGCAAAATAAGACCCCAGCTCATGGTTAAACATGCCATGACTATGCAGCCATATCTTACCACTAAATGTAGTGTAAGTATAGAGCTGTCTGTCCTGTTTTTCTCTCTTACCTAAACCATGTAGTAAATATTTTAATTTGCATTGTGTCATCCACATTTTCACTAAGAGATGACAGTCATTTTCACTGAAAGATCAACTGGGTTATGTACTCAAATATAGGTTCTAATATTTGTGGCAAGTTATCTACAAATATCATTTTTCTGATGTATTATAAATAAAGTTCAGGTTTCATTTCTGTGTAAGCTCCTCAAGCTAAACTCTCAGTAATGCTTAATAAATGTAACTATTGTTAGAACTTAAACAGTGAGTGAGGCAAAGTTCTTGTCACTGAGAAATT
This sequence comes from Odocoileus virginianus, assembly GCF_023699985.2. Taxonomy (NCBI): domain Eukaryota; kingdom Metazoa; phylum Chordata; class Mammalia; order Artiodactyla; family Cervidae; genus Odocoileus; species Odocoileus virginianus. The sequence goes on from NC_069687.1 coordinate 32,266,496, forward strand.
TACTGTCTTGGATTCTGGTTTTGCTTTTCATTTGTTATTTTTGATGTATTTTATTTATATAATGTATTAATATGCTGAATATGGAAAATAAAGGATCATCAGTGATGTTAGGTTTTTAAGTTAACATTACATGTGTTCTCCTAAAATCAAATGTGAAGATTAAATACTGCTTGATTCAGATAATCTAGCAGTTTATATGACACCGTGGTAAATTCAATGGCTTATTACAACAGTAAATTTTAAAATACTCTAAAAATCTATGAATGTAATTAATTAGTTTTTTACTTCCTATGTTCCGAGCTTCCTAAGGAGCTAATTTTAACTGTTTACTAAATTTGTTTTGCTGCTATGGTCTGTTTTTTTGGCAATCTAAATTAATAAATTCTAGGTGAAAAACTTCAGGATGTCCTAAGAAATTTTAAAACCAGAGGAAAGTATCAGAAGATAAATACATTAAAAATAATATGTAATACTTCTGAAACAACTTTTAAGACAACATATATTTCTGTCTTTAGGGCTTGTGTTATATCCAAATATAAACTGATTAATATGTAATCTGTGACTAATAATAGTAATTAATAGTTATTGAGCACAGTGCCAAACACTAAAGAATTTTGCATGCAGCATCTCATTTACATTATGAAGTCAGTACCATTATTATCCCAGTTTTACAGATAAGGAAACAAAAGCTTAGAGAATATAAATAATTTACCCAGTGTCACAGCTAATGAGTCCCAGAGCTGGAATTCAATACCGTGTCTCTTTACCTGTAGAATTTAAACAACAATGGAGCCTTGATTATCCTTGTTTCAGTTGATATTTTTTAAAGCAATGTACTTGAAAACATTTTGTATAATTTATTATGCATACACACACTCTAATATAAAATTTTATATAAATAAGGCTATCGTATATATGATAGACACCTTTTTAAATGTTTGTTGTTGTTTTTTATATCCTACCCTCCTCGTTTCAGGATAAGCAATCTGGAGTGTCCTTGAACATTTTATCAGTGTCTCTATAATTGCAGACACACATATACAAATGATTAACCAGATTTTTAAAAAATCGAGTCATGTTATATATGTATCTGTTAGGCATTTTTACTAATCTCAAAACAACTGATATATATTCATCCTTTTGAATAGCTGTGTATTATTCATCTTATGAACATCTTATGATTTGTTTAACCATTTTCCCATCTTGGCGAGTATTTATTTTTTATTCACATTGTTTCCTGTTGATAGCCACTACAGGCAATTCCTTAATAATCATTCCTATTCATATACTTTTAAATATTGGTGCTTTTTTTTTCTTTGGCATAGTCTGAGGAATTAACTTCCTAGATTGAAGGAATGTTTTTTGCAGTTTTGATTTTGTTTCTAAATAGCTCTTGCTGAATTGCTGGTGGACATGTTTCATAGCCTCTTTGGAAACCAGTGAATGATGATCTGTGTCATTTTTGTACTCTTTGCCAGGCTAACAGATGTAAAAGAATGTAGTTGTTTGTTGCTTCAGCTTCCCTTCCTTGATTTCCAAGAAGATTTAGCATCTTTTTTTATGGCATTAACCAGTTGAACTTGATTTTCTTTAATTTGACTGTTCTTATCCTTTGCTTATTTTACCTTTGAATTGTGGACCCTTTTTTTGAAAACTCTTTAAATGTTTGAGATATTGATCTATCTTATGTATATTCATTTCATATATTTCATGTATTCTACAGCTCTTTTCCTTCATGATTTTCATCTTCATTTAACTTTTTCTTTCAGATTTTAAGATACTTTATATACTTGATTTTTCAAGTCAGTTATGTTTCAAAAAAATTTTAATGAATTTTTAAAGTAAGATTCTGTCAGTGATTTTCAAATGAATTTATCTTGAGAAAAACCAATTTATCCCTTCACTCATTTTAATCACCTGTTACCTACAATTTTTAATCAGTTTTAAAACCTCTAAAATTTATAAAGATTATAATGTTAGCATTTTAAATTTTAAAATAAAGGAGACTTATACCTAATTCTGGGATTCTGCACTTTCCTCTGTCATAAAAGGGGTTAGCACAGCACCATTGTTAACACCCAACTTCAGCACTGTTGACACTCAGGACCTGGTTATTCTTTGTTGTCAAGGGCTTTTCTGCATGTTATAGGATGTTTGGCAATATCCTTGACCTCTCTCCACGGGATGCAAGTAGTACCCCCCATGCCAGTGTTATGACAACCAAAATTGTCTCCATATATTGCCAGATATCCATTGGGGGACAAAGTAAAAGTGAAAGTGTCAGTTGCTCAGTTGTGTCTGATTCTGTGACCCCATGGAATGTATAACCTGCCAGACTCCTCTGTCCATAGAATTCTCTAGGCAGGGATAATGGAGTGGGTTGCCATTTTCTCCAGGGGATCTTCTCAACCCAGGGATTAAACGTGGGTCTCCTGCATTGCAGGCAGATTCTTTACCATCTGAGCCACCAGGAAAGTCACCCTCAATTGAGAGCTACTGCATTGTTGTTATCCTAGTTTGAAAAATACTAATCTTAAAAAATGTACTAGTCTTTGGTAAAATACTCTGTAAAACACCATTGTTCAGAACTGATTTTTAGTGCATATTAGGGAGAAAAACAGTAACTGTAGCATTATAACTAATTGACTCAAAGATCACATGGTAAATTAGTGACAGAGCTAGAATAGAATCCAGGTTCCTGTCACTATCTGCTCCTTTTCCCTTCATACTTTAAAAAAGCTCTTTCCTAATAATACTGTTTTGGGTTTTTTTGAGGCGGGGGGAAACTCTTGTGTGTGTATATATATATATGTATATAATATACCTATAAAATAATACCAATACCCCAAATACATAAAGCTGCATATAGTTTCTTTTCAAATTTTGATATTCATAAAGCATTGATTTTATCCTTATAGACACAAAATGATTTCATGGTTATCTGCAATGTTGCAAAAATCCTAGAACTAGTTGTACCACTGATGGAACATCCAAGTGAAACTTTCCTTGCCACTATAGAAGAAGATCTAATGAAGCTTATCATCAAATACGGCATGACTGTAAGCATTCACTTTACCACCTCTGTGTTGATCAATATACAATTCACAAATCATGTGTTTTTAAATCACTTAATCATGCTTTTACCTTTGTTTTTACCTTTGTCTTTAACTTTTATCTAAACAGTAACATTTTTTCTCTTTTAGGTAGTGCAACATTGTGTAAGCTGTCTTGGGGCAGTTGTAAATAAAGTGACACAAAATTTTAAATTTGTGTGGGCCTGTTTCAATAGATACTATGGTAAGTTCACTGCCTGGGCTTTAAAATTATTTTGCTAGATCCTGCAGTATACAGTTCCTTTTTAACATACCTGATAAAAGATAAGGGAATTATAAGAGCTATGATTGATTGTCCTCTATAGTCCATTCTCAGAAGCATTACTTCCTGGTATCTTTTATATTCCCTTAATAACCCAATGTGATTACTTCAGAAATTTTTCTTCTCATAAGTAAATGTTAGTAAGTTTTTTGCCTACTATGTAAAATAAAATTTAAATACCGTTTTTTTCCTTACATTAGTTCTTTTAGGCTCAATTGGAATACCCTCATATTTCTAGACATGTTTAATACTTAGAAAAGTTTAATTTTAGTAAATTTTAAGTTTAATTTACTTAATTTTAGTAAAATGTAGTTTTAGTTTATTAGCAGTAATTATTTGAATATAACAGTTTAAGAACAGAGGGTTTGTTATAAATAATAAAAATAAATGTTACTTATTTTACTAGGTGCCATTTCAAAATTAAAAAGTCAACACCAAGAGGACCCAAATAACACTTCACTACTAACAAACAAACCAGCACTTCTGAGATCCCTTTTCACTGTTGGGGCACTGTGTCGGCATTTTGATTTTGATCTGGAAGATTTTAAAGGCAACAGTAAGGTAAAGATCCTAATATTATTATTTAGTATCCTGAAAAAATAGAACTATGTGACCTGTGCATTAAAAAATGACTATAATGACCCAGGATGAGCAGCATTAGAGTAGTCTGGGTTTTGGTTTTGTTTTGTTTTAATTTTATTGTATTTTATTTTCTATTTTTTGGATATGCGGCATGTGAAAGGGCTTTCCAGGTGGCACTAGTGGTAAAGAAAGTGAAAGAAAGAAAGTGAAGTCGCTCAGTCGTGTCCAACTCTTTGTGACCCCATGGACCGTAGCCCTCCAGGCTCCTCTGTCCATGGGATTCTCCAGGCAAGAATACTGGAGTGGGTTGCCATTTCCTTCTCCAGGAGATCTTCCCCCCCAACCCCCAGGGATCAAACCCAGGTCTCCCACATTGTAGACAGACGCTTTACCATCTGAGCCACCAGGGAAGTCTAGTGGTAAAGAACCTGCTTGCTATTGTAGGAGATGTAAGAGATGCAGGATTGATCCCTGGGTCAGGAAGATCCCCTGGAAGAGGGCAGAGCAACCCACTCCAGTATTCTTGCCTGGAGAATCCCATGGACAGAGGAGCCTCACAGGCTGCAGTCCATGGGGTTGCACAGAGTCGGACAGGACCAAAGCAACTTAGCACGCACGCACGGCGTGTGGGATCTTAGTTCCCTAACCCAGGATTGAACCTGCACCCCCTGCATTGGAAGCGTGTAGTCTTGACCACTGACAGACCAGGGAAGTCCCTAGAGTTGTCTGGTTTAATCTAAAACAGTGCTATTCAAAACATGATCTTCAGACTGGCTTCTAATCTGTGAAGCCAATCTGTTAGTTACCAGTCCGTAATAATAAATTAATGTAAGTTATACCTGCTTTGTATTTGTGGGCACACTTTGTCAGCATCACTTTTATTTTTTAACTGTCCCAATGAATGACATTGTTCTAAAATTAATGGATTTATACATGTATTGGTGATTTATTCTTTAGTAAAGTTTACATGTAGAAGTTTGCTTTTAGATATTATTTTCCTTCACAGTTGAAAACTGATCTAAGCTACTCTTCCTTATACACTTTAATGTGTTTTTCCCCCTTAGGTTAACATAAAGGATAAAGTACTTGAACTATTGATGTATTTTACAAAGCATTCAGATGAAGAAGTGCAAACAAAAGCCATCATTGGTCTAGGTAAATTAAGTCTAGATTTCTTCCTAGTTCTTAGTTGTTTGAGAGGTTGAGCAAGTTTTAAAATTTTTGTGAGTCTACAATGTTGATTTATTTAAGTATGTTTCTGTTTAAAGTAGGATCTGATGTCTAGAATATACATCTGGGGGTTAAAACAACTGGGTTCCATTCTTGGTTCATCCAGTGACTTCCTGGGTGACTTTCAGCAAGTCATGTAACTTGTTTGTCAGTTTCCTCATTAGTAAAGTAGAGGTGACAATACTTTCTTCTACCCCTACTTTATAGGGTTCAAAGTACTTTTATAAAGAAAAGTGATGTAGAAAAATTTGTAGTTGTGTATTTTTTTAATTGTTATTTTTCTTTGCAAAGTATTGTCAATTTATGTGTCTGCCTCTTCTAAAGTCAAAACAAAGGGCAGTCTGCACAAACTTCTATTTATTAATATATAGAAACACATGGTAACCAACCATATAGGAACAACTGGATGTATACTTTTTCTATATTATTTTTCCAAGAGCATTGATGTGATAAATACATGTGGTTAGGTTAGGTCTTTGAGGTTTATCTGGAAAGATGTTGGAATATGGGAGAAATTTGAGAAGGATAGCCTTAAAGTCTTGATACCTGAATTAAATGCACTAAAAAAAATTAGGTTTTTGTGCTCTTGTTTTGTTTGTTTTGTTTTACTTTGTACAGATACATATAAAGCTATTCATTAAGGTTAATAACTTAGAAATTTTATTTAGTAGCATTAATAAAGTTTGTAATTTATAATGCATAGACATTGCTGATATTTCTAAGGTACCCAAACTTCAATGTTTACTTTTTTTTTAATTAAGTCTTAATATCTTCCTCTTCATCTCTTTCAGAAAATTACATATAGCAAATAGAGTAAAAATTCATATACCACTTACTAGGGAGTTGTATTGGTGGAGTATTACCTTTCAAGTCAAATGTGTACTTCAGTCTGGACATCCATACTATAAAATGGCAAAAACTAATGGTTTTACATCTAATTCAGAGAACAAAGAGTGTAAATTTTAATTTGAAGCAGTACTATCCAGAAAATAGTGCCTTTAGACCAGTTAATAAAAGTTGCCTGGGCCATTGTTATCCTGTGTCACCTTGGGCTAGTTATCTGATCACTCTATGCTTTGAATTTAGTTTGTTATTTGGCATCCATAATACTTGCTCTCATCAAAGATCTTCGTTTTATCTCATAAGTAAGCATTTTGTACAAATAAACATGGGCAATATTATTTTGGGTAATAAACATGGGTAATAATTTGTGATTATAGAATTCAGCATTGTGGCTTCATTATAACATATAGAAATAAATAGATTTTAGCTTTATTTTAGAACTACTCCATTTCATCAAATGAGTATATTTTAATAGCACCAAGGTTAGTACCTTCCGCTGGGGATCTAAAAATGCACACATTACCTCTTAAATCCTGAAAATATCTCATTGAGGTAGGTGGGTGGTAAATGTTATTGTCCCCATTTTACAGATGGAGAATTGAGGCACAGAGAGATTATGTGACTCACCCAAGGTCACACGACAAGTCAGTGGTGGAGCCAGGAATAGAACCCGAGACTCCTGACTCCTAGTCCACTCCCTTAGCCACTAGGCCCTGCTCCCTCCTCAAGGTTTCCTCTTGTGTGAAATTCTCCTTTGAAATGCAATTTCTTATTTTTAATTCATGGGGGAAGAAGTACCTGCTCTAATACTTCTCTAGGTAAGGCCACCAGCATATTCTTCCAGTCATTTTAAGTTTTAATTTTTGAAATAAGGAACTCTTTATATACTTTATCAACATTTTCAATAAATGTTACATTTAATTTTAATATGAATATATCAAAGAGAATTTTTGTTTTTTTCCTCTTCTTTAGGATTTGCCTTTATTCAGCACCCAAGTCTGATGTTTGAGCAGGAGGTGAAAAATCTATACAATAATATTTTATCTGATAAAAACTCCTCAGTAAATTTAAAAATACAAGTGTTAAAAAACCTCCAGACCTACCTACAAGAAGAAGATACACGTATGCAGCAGGCAGATAGAGACTGTAAGTGAAAATATATTTTCAAAGTTCACAGTGGGGCTGCAGTTAGCATACTCTGTGACTCTTTTTTAGTCCAGATACCTACTTACCCTATATTAGATAAAGGAGTTGAGTTAAAGAAGATACTTCATAAACTCCCTAAAGTAGTTTATAAATTGAATGTGTGTGCAGACCTTAACATTTTGACAGAGGGAAAGGGATTATACTTTCTCATCATGTTCTCCAGGGGGTCTCTAACAGACCTAAAAAAATAAAAAATTAAGGACCAATGGGTCAGTTGTCACATTTTGTGCTTTTGAAAATGTGACTTATTTTAGTGTAGTTAGTAGAGTTAATATACATATTCTTAGTATGTTTACTTCCTTTTGTAGGGAAGAAGGTTGCAAAACAGGAAGATTTGAAAGAAATGGGTGATGTTTCCTCAGGGATGAGTAGTTCCATCATGCAGCTTTACCTCAAACAGGTGCTTGAGGCGTTTTTTCACACCCAATCAAGTGTACGCCACTTTGCCCTAAATGTCATTGCGTTGACTCTAAACCAAGGTCTTATCCATCCAGTTCAGGTAAGTATGTTTTACAGCAATAGCACTTACAGAAAGAACCAAGAGTTTGTTGCCACTTGAAGACATTGTGATTAGAAAATAAGTAGTTCTTTATTCCTCCTAGTTGTCAATGTCAGGGAGGCTGGGGGCAGGGGGTGCGTCCCAGACTCTTAGGAATCCAAGTTGTAGTCCATGTTTTAGGTTGTTTTTAACTGCAAAGTACATATATATTCATAATGTTGATTCTGTTATACAAACTTTATATTTGCACAATATGTACTCAGTATTACTTCTTCTAAGTAGGGATGATAGATTTGATTTAATTCACATTTACTTTTACCTCTAAAATCTAACAACAGCATGTAATGTAAATGGAGATAAGAGTATAATCTATCATTACAGTGTGGATTTTAGTCCACAGAAAAGTCACCTATATAATCTGAACTCTGTTCCGTCATCTTTAATTGGAAGTAAGATCGAGACCCAATACCTTAAAACATGGATGTGTAGACTAGATGATGTACTCAAGACATGTTTGTAGTACAAGAGATTGGCAGCTAATGCTCATGTTGTAGTATTCACCATCTGACACATTCAGGAGAGTACCATAGGCTGCAGATGTGAAGTTGTTAAATAACGACAGCCTGTACCCTTCAAGATTTTTGTTTCGGCTGTTTTGTTTAACTTTTTAAAAATATATTCTTGATTATTATGCTGTGTTCTTCTCTGTGTCCTGAAACAAAATACACTAATGAATATTCAGTCTGTTCTTTGTGGCTCAGGGCAGGATTACTTAATAAAATGTACAGTATTCTGTTGATACTCTTGAATTTTTTAGATACGTAGGGCTCTTTGCTGATATGCTTAATAGTCTTAGGGTTTGCTTTTATTGTATCTTTTTTTAAACTTTAAAAGTTTATATTTATCAAAAAATTACAAGAGTAGTACATTAAGCCCTTTATACTCTTTATGTATATTTTGCCATTTTGCCACATTTGCTTTATCTCTCCATACGTACACTAAATCATTTGATAGTAAGTTTCAGATATCATAATTTTTTACCTCTAAATACCTCAGCATACATTTTTTTAAGAATAGAAACACTCTCTTATAAAACTATAATGCAGTCATCAAATTTAGGAAATTTAACACTGATACAATAGTATGTAATCTATTTTCATCTTTACAAGTTAAGCTAATAATGTTTTTTTGTGAACCTCTCCCACCCCACAATTCAGTTTGATTCTTTATGACCCATTTCATTCAGTGCTATGTTTACTTTTCTTAAGTTGTTTTTTATTTGTTTGTTGCTATTTTACTGGCTTCCTCACCTCTAATTCAGAGTCACTTAACATAGTAGTGGTGTTTCCTGACCTTTAGATGTATACAGTGATAGTATGGCTGTTACCAGATTACTAGCTATCCAGCTGTCAGACCATTGAAGCCATATCTAAAATCAGCATTGGGAGGGGGGGGCTTATATCTTTCTGGTGTTGAGTATGGAAGACAAATTGTTTTTCCCTCTTTAGTATCTTTACAAAGAAAATTCAGGCAGGCCTAAAAAATTATTGGATTATTCATTTGTAGTATATATCATAATCTTAAATGGATATTCTTAGTTTGGGAGCCCTTTAGTTTTTTTTTTTTATACAACTTTAAACTCACATTGAAATTGCTTGAAGTTCACCACATCACTTCTTAAAAAAAATTTTTACTGATGCTCCAGTGCATTTTTACTTCTAGCTAAATCTAAGGGAAGATTAATAATTTTTAAAAGAACACTAAGACATGGCATTCATTTCTAGGAAAGCTAGTGAGCTAAATTCATGTGTCCCAGATACATAGCACGTTTTCATATATGTCAAGATACGTATAGAGCTTTTACTCCTATGATGTCTCATGAATTCTTTATTTTTATTTCCAGTGTGTGCCGTATTTAATTGCTATGGGCACAGACCCAGAACCAGCTATGCGGAACAAGGCTGATCAGCAGCTTGTGGAAATAGACAAAAAATATGCTGGATTCATTCACGTATGTATTTTTAACTTGTGCAGCCTAAATTTAAATATTGTTCTTTGGTAAACCATTTCTTTGGCAAATGTCCCACCCAGATTCATATTCAAATAAAATATTTTGCTTACTAATTACTTCTAAACAGGAATCTTAAGTTTGTCCCCCAAGTTGTTTATTCTTTTTAAAATTATCTCTTTAAGATTGAGCTGGAAATAACAGTATATACAGCATGCATGCTGGATGAAAATCAGGATGCATGGGTTCTACTGCCTACTGTGTATCTTGGCAACGATGGCTCCTCTGGGTCTCCATTTTTTTCTTCTATAAAAATGAGCAGATTACAATAGATGATCTCTAGTATTCTTTCCAGTGTTTGCATTCTATGATTTTTATTATTTTAAATAAAACCAAATTATAAAGTTTACCTCTAATTTATATTTTTAATTTGGCTCTTTTAATTTCTGTGACAAAAATAAGGCTTTTATTGATTTCAGATGAAAGCAGTGGCTGGCATGAAGATGTCTTACCAGGTACAACAGGCCATCAACACATGCCTAAAAGATCCTGTGAGGGGTTTCAGGCAAGACGAGTCCTCCAGTGCTTTGTGTTCACACCTTTACTCCATGATCCGTGGAAACCGTCAGCACAGACGCGCCTTTCTGATTTCTTTACTCAACCTCTTTGATGACACAGCAGTAAGCATTAAAAACTTATTTTAAGAAGATAAATGTTCTATAAACTTTATGCCTAAAGTAGTCAACATTTTAAAAATATTATCATTTTAGTAAATAACAGTGACTATCTTAAGTGTGTTTATTTAGGTCTATGTTAACTACAAGGTATTGAAGAGAAAACTTTGCATGAAAATAAAATGAGGGATAAAGTATAATTGTGTCTCCATACTGAGCATGTTATAAACTTTATAGCAGTTCCTTGAAGCATGCTTTCACATAAACTATGTTACTAAACTGTCACTTCTCGGGGTGAATGGATCGATGGATAGATAGATAAAGTGAAATTCCACTTGTTTATATCAGACTCTAATGTTTTAGAGTAACTGTCCTGGGTTTTATGCTGCTGAGATCCCTGCTTGTTCAACCAGACTCCTTTAATGAAAAGCCAACTTTTGTGTAATTACAATTTTGACCCTTTAGGAGCTATTGCACAAGTTGCATTGGCCAAGACTATAAGCCAGGAAAATAAAACATCCCATTCTTTAATCTTACCTCTGAATGTTTTCAATCATTTTACAACGGTATTCAGCATACGCTTTATGGTAGCCATTGTGCTAGAAGATGAAGATGTGGTATCTTCCCACATAGAACTTACCAGTTCTTGTGTGAAGCTTTAAAAAGACAATTTTTTTTTTCGTATTTTAATCACTTGACGACTTGACTTTGTTGCTGTTCTGATACCAGATTTTTTCAATGAAGTAAAATTAAAATTGTGGGTGTTAGTCACTCAGTCGTGTCTGACTCCTTGCAGCCCCATAGACTGTAGCCCACCAGGCTCCTCTGTCCATGGAATTCTCCAGGCAAGAATACTGGAGTGGGTTGCCATTCCCTTCTCCAGGGGATCTTCCCTACCCAGGGATCAAACCCTAGTCTCCTACACTGCAGGCAAACTCTTTACCATCTGAGCTACCAGGGAAGCCCTAAAAATTACCAGAATGCAGATGCCTCTTACTAGACCTTTTCTTTTTAAATAGTACATGAATTTTTTGGTTATATTATCTAGCAAATAAATATAATAAACTTGTATTTTAGAAACACTTGGAATATAATTTAATCATCATCAGGGCTGTGATCAATATTAAGTTTTCACTGTGTGTAAGAGGTTTAGATAGGAGTCCATAATGGTATGATAAGATGCTCTTGTCATCATTGGATCTTACCTCCTGTAAGATAGCGGTTAAGATTAGTATAGTCTGAGTTCCAAATGGTTTGTATCTGTACCACCCTAGGCTTTCTCTTCCTCCTGAGCTTCACTCCTACATGATTTCATTGCTTGCTGTATGTCGTTAGCTGGATGCTCTGTCACCCAGCATGTGACATGCTAAATTGGAGATCTAAGTTTCATAATATAGTGCTTTCTTCTGACTATCTCCAACAGAAGATGTCAGAGGAGGAACAAATTACTGAAGACGTAGGGGGATAAGATGGATCTACTATTTAAGACAGAGCAGGTGTAAAAACATAAATAAAGGTACAAAGATAAGAATGGGTGGGAAATAATGAATAAATTCATTATTTAATTAGACCAACAGGTCATAGTGAGGCATGGTTTATGGAGGATCTTAAAGATACTGTAAAACTATTGAAAGTTGTTAAATACAGTGATGAGTACATGTGACAACAAACATTTTAGGAGCACAAATTTTTTAGCATTGTGTTCACGATGAAGGTAATAAGGTTGTTATGATGAGAGTTGGAAGAAAAAGAATGGATGGAAGGAAAGAAGAAACACTGAGGAAGGAATAAATTATATGAGACATTGTGAGAATAGTCAAAGGATAACTGGAATATTTTTGTCCTGTTGTTCAGTACCCTAGTCGTGTCCACCTCTTTGCAGCCCCATGGACTGCAGATGGCAGGCCTCTCTGTCCCTCACCATCTCCCAAAGTTTGCCCAAGTCTATGTCCATTGCATCAGTGATTCCATGCAGCCATCTCATCTTTTGATGCCCTCTTCTTCTGCCCTCAATCTTTCCCAGCATCAGGGACTTTTCCAATGAGTCAGCTGTTGGCATCAGATGACCAAAATCCTGAGATTTAAGCTTCAGCATCAGTCCTCCCAATGAATATTTAGGGATGATTTCCCTTAAGATTGACTGGTTTGATGATCTTGCAGTCTGAGGGACTCTCAGGACTCCTAAGCACACAAAAAATAGAATGCTGCTAAAAGCAGTTTGAAAAGGAGTTGGTTTGAGAAAGAAATAGGAGAGGAATAGTCAAAGATCTAGGAAGAGAAAACTAAGGAAAAAGGTTTCAGGGAGGTGAGGGTGGTTGTCTGTATTTTCCCAACTTTAACATGTAGATATTGATACATATTTAAAAATAAAAAATAGAGTGGGAGTTTCATGAATACTAATAGCAAGTTCATGCCATCTGTCCTTTGGGATTTTTGTTGTTTGCTACCACTGATACGGCATTTTATGTTGTTTGGGCAGCAGGATAAGGGAGATGGTAGGAAGGTGTGTTTGTGGGGGTGATTTTAGGGAAGCATTTGGCCATGCTTCAGGCAGTGCGGAATCTTAGTTCCCCAAACAGGGATTAAACCCTTGCCCCTTACAGTGGAAGCATGGTGTCTTAACCACCAAACCCCCTGGGAAATACCAGGAAGTAGTGTTTTTAATTGCCTTTTTTTTCTTTTCTTTTATTTTTTAAAAAGCTATAAATATTTTTAAAGGAATTTAAATATTAACATGTCTTTCTGTTTATATTCTGTATGATCATGAAGTTCTGAAAAAAAGTCTCTGTTACTTTTAAAAGCAAACAACTATTAGTAGCCATAATTTGCCAATATCAGAGTTTTTATGGTATGAATCTTTGGCAGCTCTGTCAGAATGACTCTGAAATTTTAAATTATACACACACAGGAAACTGACAATTGTTTTAGGAGTACATGAACTTGAATTTTTTTTATCCCACATGTTAGAACTATGATTATTACCTCTTACTTTTGAAGATAGAATAACTGGGTGTAACTGATCTCTCCATATGGGTTAAACTTTTAGAGGCACAATGATAAATAATCATGAATTCATATGTGTACTTTCTGATGTGGTATGGATTTATCATAAAGACTCTATATACTCTATAAGAAAACTTCAGGACTTCCACTTGGGCACACTGAAAAAACATTCACCTCTTCCCTTTTTAAGGTACCATGGTTTAAGTCATTAGGAAATCTCTTAAAATGGATTTAAGATTATTCTATAAAATCCGTTTCTTAAAAAAAAAAAATCCATTTCTTTTCTGCTTCCTCCTTCTTCCTTCTTTCTCTCCCTGTCCCTTCCTTTCTGAAACATTAACTGAGGTGAAAGTACCCTGTAATATTTTTTCTAAAAAGGTTTTTATGATGGATTTCTGGATTATCTACTAAACGTGTACTATTTTTTTTTTTTAATGTACAGAAAACAGAAGTGAATATGCTCTTGTATATAGCAGACAATCTAGCCTGTTTTCCATACCAGACACAGGAAGAGCCGCTGTTTATAATGCATCATATAGACATTACACTCTCTGTTTCTGGTAGTAACCTACTGCAGTCATTCAAGGAGGTAAGTTACACACATTGCTATTCTTAATGCATCTTTCAGTGCAGGCACGCTCTTTTCACTGTTTTGTTTCTCATTGTTCTTTTTATTGTTTTCACAGGTATATAAAATCTTTGTAAATAAACTAGTTTTTATAAATATTTTGTAAATAAATAAACTAAATAGTGCTTGAGTTGGAGAGAGGAAATGAGTTGCCATTTCATTTCCATTGAGAGTTCTTAAAACCATTTCATTCCAGATCATTTAGGTAGAATTTATACATGTACATACTTACGTGCATGCACATGTGTACATGCACACACACACGCACACATACATGCATGCATGCATGCATACATGGATTGTTCTGTTGGTAAGTCATCCCATGTCTTTATCTCTCCCACTTTAAGCACTGACCTTAAATGCTTAGTGTCCATTTAAACCCCATTTTAAAACACCTTGCTCTTTTATAAATCTGAAAATACTATAGATAACAGTAGTACACTTGAAGAGATACAGGTATGAATATAAATAGCTTACCTACAAGGAACACAGAAAATTTATGCTATTGATTTCCTTATCCCTGAACACCGAATTGTAATGAAGTTGGTATATTGTATGCCCAAAATCTTTACTAAGTTTTTTGTTGTGAACTTTGTATCTTTTCTTTCATGGTTTTTAAGAAGAAAATATAGTTGGTTTAATTGTAAAAGCACCTGGTGTAGCCCTGGGAATACAGTAGGTGCACTCAGTAATTTACATTCTTTGTAAATTAGTTGGAATATTTTCATGTACCTGATGATACAAGTAAATAGTCTCATTTTACAGTTTCGTTGTGCCCAAAACTCAGCCTGGTCAAACTCATAAATCAGGGAGATTATTTTAATACCTAAGAGTTAGAATTACAGAGGTATCTGAACCCTTGCTACTTGAAGTGCAGACCAGAACCAGTAGCACCAGCCTCACCTGAGAGCTTGTTAGACCTGTAGAACCTTAGGCCCCACCCTAGACCTGCTGACACAATGTTTTCTTAATAAAATGTCTAGGTGTTTAATATGCACTTTGAAGTTTAAGAGGTTTATAACTTCCCAGGAACTTGATCCATCATGTTATCTTATTTTGCTTCACTAACTGTTGTAAATATACTTTTACATGTTTCTCCTGTTTTATTTCTTAACAGTTATATTTTGAATATTGCTTTGTAATCTGATCTTTTCCACCTCTGGAAACCAGTTAGCTTTGTTTCTTTTTAAAACCTAACAGTTTCGTAAAGTACAGAGAAACAATTTAATTTTTTAAGAAAAACTACATGTTATCTTGCTGAAAAGTTCTTAAATGGGAAAGTTTAAAAGAAGGTGGGGGGATTAAAGACCTATTATATTTTCCTCAGTTAAATTATAATTACTTTTCCTCTAATGGCTTACCTATATACCAAATTGTTACTTCTATAATTTATCTTTCATTGCTATCGTATAAGAAAATTCTTAAAAAGAAAGAAAGAAAATTCTTTCCCTTGCAATGATATTCCAGAAGGATTTAGGGAGGGTGGCACAGTAGTTGGAGGAGTGGATTTTATTTAGTCTTGGAACATTATCTCCCTAAAGATTACATCCCCAGTTGTTTACAGAAAGTCAGAGAGTTCTGATATATGAAACTAAATTGCGGATACTTTTGAAGCTGTTGAAGGGAGCATATGTATAGTTGTTAGTGGTATTTTCATTTTATATTTTTCAGACAGAATAATTTCCTCTTTTTTTCAGTCTATGGTAAAAGACAAAAGGAAAGAGAGAAAATCATCTCCTGGTAAGGAAAATGAGTCAAGTGAGAGTGAAGAAGAAGTCTCAAGGCCTCGAAAGTCACGGAAACGTGTAGATTCGGATTCAGATTCGGATTCAGAAGATGATATAAATTCGGTGATGAAATGTTTGCCAGAAAATTCAGCCCCTTTAATTGAGTTTGCAAATGTCTCCCAGGGTATTTTATTGCTTCTGATGTTAAAACAACATTTGAAGAATCTCTGTGGATTTTCTGATAGGTAAGCGGTGAAAGAAAAACTTGCTGTGTTCAAATAATGAAGAAATATGAAACCCAGTTTTGATTGCATGCTGAATATTAAAAATGCTCCTTTTTTATAAAAAGGAGTTTGTTCCTTTTAACTGCTATATAGTGTTTTTGTTGTATAATATACCATTATTTGTACATTCTGTTATTAAAGAATGGAAAGCTATTTTCTTCTAATTGGAGATAATGCATCATAAATTAAAAGACTTATTATGTTGTCTCCCTTAAAAAGATATTAGAGAATTAGGCTAACCTTAAAAATAGATGGCAGAGACTTCCCTGGTGGTCCACTGGCTAAGACTCTGCACTCCCAATGCAAGAAGCCTGGGTTTGATCCTTTATCAGGGAACTAGATCCCACATGCACAACTAAGACCCAGAACAGCAAAATAAATGAAATCCATAAAAGTAAATATTAAAAAAGATGGAAAATTCAAGTTTTTAAAGAGCTATGAGTGAAGAATAAATAGATGCAGACCAGCTAGGCTAAGTTCTAACAGGATCCAGTAGTCTTTAATGTACACTATCAAGGTAAGAGATAGAAAAGTACTAATAATTTTGAATGTGCTATAATTTTACTCATCATCAATCACTACACTGCCTATACCCATTGAATTTTGGATAGTTTTCACATTCATTGAAACTTTAAATGTTCATAGGGCCAGATAATGAAATGGATAAAGTGGATCTGGGTAGGTCATTGACAAAATGAAAAAAACATGTTTGGGGTTCAGATATTCATCAGCTTGTTGCCATGGGAGAAAGTGGGAACAGTGTGGCCAGAGCTTCCATTTTTTCAAGGGAAGCTAGAAAATCCAGATTTTAATGAGAAATACCTTGATGTTAAATGTTGGCAACTGTAGGACATACTGTGTTATATTGTACTTCACAGATACTGCATTTTATACAAATTGAAGGTTTGTGGCTGTCTTACATCACGCAAGTCTGTTGGCTCCATTTTTCCAACAGCATTTGTTCCCTTTGTGCCTCTGTCATATTTTGTAGTTACTCAACAATGTTTAAATATTTTTCATTATTATTTTTATGGTGGTCTTTGAGCAGTCATATTTGATGCTACAATTGCCAAAAGATTACAAGTCACTGAAGACTCATGATACTTTTTAGCAATAAAGTATTTTTTAATTAAGATATGTGTGTTGTTTTTCAACATAATGCTGGTGCACACTTTAAATAGACTATAATATGGTGTAAATGTAACCTTTATATTCATTGGGAAACAAAAAAATTGATGTGGTTCACTTTATTGCAATAATTGCTTTATTGCAGTGGTCTGAAACCACACCTGTAATGTCTCCAAGGTATTCCTGTAATTCAAAATAATTTAAAACCTTGTAAAGTCTTGGGGCAGTGCTAAGGAGATGGAAAGATTTTGAAATAGAGTTGTTAATAATATGAAGCAGGTTTGTAGACAATCATTCTGGCCGTGTCGAGAATGAAAAATCTTAGAAGAAGGTAAACTAGTTAGGTAGTACTGAGTAATTATATTAAAACTGTCCTACAGTCACAGTCATTGTTCTAAAAAATAGACATGAGAAACTACTTTCATTTAAACGATGCCTTGATTCAAGACAAGTACTGAGGAAAACAAGAGAATAATACTCTTTAATCTTTGATTTTGTGTCTTCCCTTTTTAAAATTATTTTGTGTACAGTTTTACTGGTTGAAATCTGTATGACAAAGTTTAGTTGTAAGTAAATAAAACTTAACTAGAATCCATTTAAATGTAAATGTCTGGAAAAAATTTTTACATTAATGGTTTTATTTTCCTAAAACAGTAAAATTCAGAAATATTCTCCATCTGAATCTGCAAAAGTGTATGATAAAGCGATAAACCGGAAAACAGGAGTTCATTTTCATCCCAAACAAACACTGGACTTCCTGCGGAGTGATATGGCTAATTCCAAAATCACTGAAGATGTGAAGAGGAGTATAGTAAAACAGTACCTAGATGTGAGTAGTAAAACCAGAATATATTTCATTTTGATAATGACTTTTTTGAATGTAAGTACTTTTGAGAGGGCTACCCTCTTTAGCCATTTCTTTTCCTCTTCCGTCTGGCAACCAATATCATAACTTTTTCATGTTTTCTTACAGAAGTACAAGTATATATACACACACACATACGTGTATATATGTATGTATATACCCATTTAACAAGTGTGTATGTGAGTGTATTAATTATGCTTTTAAAATGTCTTTAAGAATAGGCAAATGCAGGGAATTCCCTGGTGGTCCAGTGGTTAGGACACCACACCTTCACTGCTGAGGGCTCAGGGTTCAATCCCTGGTCAGGGAACTTAGATCCTGAAAGCCATGTGGCACAGCTGGGAAAAAAAAATAAGGGGGCAGATTCAGAGAGACAGAAAATAGAACTGAAGTTTACCAGGGCCAGTGGGAAGGGAGGAATGGGGAGTATTAAATGGGTACAGATTGAGTTTCTTTTGGGAATGATGTAAAAGTTTTAGAAATAATGGTAGTGATGGTTGTGCAACATTATGAATATACTTCATGTCAATGAGTTAAGCACTTTAAAGTGGTAAATTTTCTGTTGTATAATTTTACCACAATAAAATTTTTTAATGTTTTAAAAAATGTTTTCCAAGATTGTCCTAAAAAGTAAAACTAAAGTCTTTAAATTTAATCTACTAAAGCTGGTAGTCGAATATAACTAATCATGATTTTCTTGACTAAGAATGTAAGCTACACAATGGTTTTCATATTATTCATAGACTGCAAACTTTTTACTTTAAATTTAGCATTTATTTTAGTTCTTTTAAATTGTTTGACATCTTTCATTGTTATATCCTCTTGGTGGAAAGCAGACGGAGCAGAAAATCTTTAAATGTCTGTCAGTAATTAGTAATCACTGGCTGCTTGATAATTTGGATCAGGGTCAGTGACATCTTGCTTATAGGCGAAATCTGATCAACTGCCTGTTGGTGTAAAATAAAGTTTTATTGAAACAGCTATGTGCATTTGTTTCTGTATTGCATTTTAGCCTGCAGAGCCAAAAATACTTCCAATCTGGCTCTTTACAAAAAACGTTTTCCAGCACCCAAGTTGGACAGTAGCTAAAATCTCTTTCACCAACATCAAACCACTGCCATGGAAAATATTTAGAAATTTGACAGACTTGTTTGAAATGTTTACCTCAAATTCTAAGTTAATATCTAATTTTTGTAGTTCAAACTTCTCATGGAACATCTGGACCCTGATGAAGAGGAAGAAGAAGGGGAGGTGTCCGCCAGCACAAATGCTCGGAACAAAGCAATTACCTCGCTGCTTGGAGGAGGCAGCCCTAAAAATAATGCAGCAGCAGAGACAGAAGATGATGAAAGTGATGGGGAGGATAGAGGAGGAGGCACTTCAGGGGTGAGGCGGAGGAGGAGTCAACGTATTTCGCAGCGTATTACGTAAAATGATTTTTATGTGCTTATATATGTCAGTCTATTCAATGTACACCAAGTAATGTAATACTTATGAGAGAAAACATTTTGTAGATAGAAATTCTCTACTTATCCATTTATACATCTTTTTGTAGAAAGTTTAACATAAAATACAATAAAAAAGAAAAAACAGAAATGAGATTTATCCAGCATAAAGGGTTATTAATTTTTCTTTGGATTGTATTAATATGTGTTATCCTTTTTTATTGTTGCTAAATTTTATGTAGCTTTATGGTTCATATGTATATATAATTTTATATATCAATAAGAGTAAAGACACGGGTACAAATTAAGAGATACATGGTTTTACAAATATATGTTAACCCCTTGGCGCTGGCGGTCACGGTGCGTCTCATTGCCGGCAATGGAAGTGTGCTGGGAAATCCCAACTCCCGGCGTCAAGGGATTAAAAGCAATAAAAACAATAATTTCACTAAAATTATTTTGTGTAACACTTGGTCTTTTTTCCCCCCTCCCAATGTTTTAGTCATTGAGAAGGTCAAAACGAAATTCAGACTCTACGGAGTTGGCAGCACAGATGAATGAAAGTGTTGACGTCATGGATGTCATCGCTATTTGCTGTCCAAAGTACAAAGATCGACCACAAATTGCAAGAGTAGTACAGAAAACCAGCAATGGCTTCAGTGTTCAGTGGATGGCAGGCTCCTACAGTGGCTCCTGGACTGAGGCTAAGCGCCGTGATGGCCGCAAACTGGTGCCTTGGGTAGACACTATTAAAGAGTCAGACATTATTTACAAAAAAATTGCTCTAACGAGTGCTAATAAGCTGACTAATAAAGTTGTTCAGACTTTACGATCCCTGTATGCCGCCAAGGATGGGACTTCCAGCTAATGAATTTGTACATGCAGCCAAATTTACAGGAGTTTTTTTTAAAGGCAGAAAAACTTGAATATCAACATTCTGGCAAAAAAAAAAAAATATCAGTTTTATGAAGAGTAAGAATGGAACCTGGGATGCAGGAACAAAAGAAGGAAATGTTGGGCAAACATTTTTGTGGGAGCTCCCTTCGCTGTTGTGCAGCAGAAACAGATTCTCAGTTCATTTTTACTCCCACTGTATTATAGTTTAACAAAAATTGTTTATATCTTGGAAAAAAAAAACTTTCTGTTTAAAAATAAACAAGTGAATGTTGGAAATTAGTCTGTTAATGTTCTTAATAAAGTGTTCTTGGAGTTTAACCTAGCAGCGGATGGCTTTCTTTAGCTTAGCCCAGTTTCCAGGGAAGCATTGTCTTTTCCAGGCTGTAAAATGGCAGAATCTCCTGGATATATAATTTATTCTGTTGGGGGAAAAAAAAAAGCATGCAGTATCTATGACCTATCTGCAGAAGGAGTTTTTGTAAATGTAGATTTTGATGTATTAGGTCACCCTGAAAACAATACAAGAAAAGGGATCCCCAGACTACCTGGTGGAGCGAATACTGCAATAAATTTTTTTACTTCTCTTTGTTACTTGTCTGTTTCCATTTGAATTTCTTATTGTAAAGATCTGTTTAAATCCATTTATATTATTTTGCAGTCTTTTATGTAAAATTTATTATATCACTGGTTTTCAAGACAAAACATAAAATATTGTTTATACAGTTTGTATAGGCTGACTTCTGAATAATTGGTATCTATTATTTTCATTCCCATAAGAGGGTGTAAACAATTAACTCCAGGGTTTTATTGTATCCTGCAATATTTAGTATTAACTATATATGATTTAGCACTGTGCCAAACACATTTTCAAGAGTACATTTTGATATAAAAAGAAACTATAGTTTGTTCCTTGTATGCTTCAATTTCTTTCTAGTGATGTCATGATGGTAATATTTATTTTTTAAACCTGGGGGGGGAAGTTACAGTCTTGGGGAAAGGTAACAATCATGCTATTTTGGGAAACTAGCATTTCTCTTAGTTAAAATTATGCCATGTGTTATTTTCAAAATAGAATCGAGATGACTATGACACTTCATAATAACATTACATTTTTCACAAGTTATTTTTTAATGCTGAAAAAGGAGTAATTTTACTAGTTGAGATGTTTATTCGTTTTCTATTCTAAATGTTTTATACATCTTTGGGGAGCAGTTGTCATTTATTTGTTTGTTATTACAGATGGGGAGGTGGGTATTTAATTAGTTGATTTGCATAGTTGATGCTCAGAAATAGTAATGCCTAAAATTTACAGAGGATGAGGTCTGTTTCAGATTTAAATCTTTTTAAAATATGTACTATTTTTTAAGTCAGCTTTTTAAAACTGACCTCTAGAATGTTAAGTTTTATGAAATTGGCCAATAAATGAAGATACTCAATTTGTGAGGAAGAGTGACATTGCCATAAAATACCTTTTTGTGAACTCTTATTAAACCACTATGAAAATAACTTTACAGGATCTATTTCCTATGTGGAATTATTTCAGAACATTTTCTTGAAGGAAATGTTTTCTCCTTCTTCTTTTTCTTCCACTTAATTGCATGTTTCCTCTTCCTTTTTACTGTGAACTATGTGGGACAAAACTAGATTGGGTTCCCCCCCACTTTGGAGTTTTATCAGCAAAAGATTAAGGTGACTTTTGAAAACAATAATGATACATCAATAAGAGTAAAATACCAGTTAGGAAAAATTGATAGAATATAAAGTCCAGCCTCTAGATTTGTAAGACTAGAGCTGTGAATTTAAAAAGCCAGTTTTGAATGCTGATGTTTAATGATGCATGCTGTCTTTTAATTTCTTTCAACACTCTGGTAGTTAAATGTGTTATCCCCATTTTATAGATAAGAAAAACTGAGGCACAACAGGATTCAGTAATCTGCTTTTAAGTGTTTAATAGGCATTTAAATTTAGCATTGGAGTAATTGCATCTCACTACTCTACGCTGATTGCTCATCAGCATTAAAGATGATCCTTTTTGAAAGTGTACCAGTTCTTAAAGGATGCTTGGAGTACACATATACTTAGGGATCCTATATACCCCAGTTAACCTCAGTTGGTCATAGATGAATTGCTGTTTAGGAGTTTTCCACATATTCTAAGCTTCAGTATTTGAGCTATTAATTAAAACAAATGTTGATGTAACTTGGGGCTTCCCAGGTGACTCATTGGTAAAGAATCTGCCTGCCAATGCCAAAGATGTGTCAACTTATCAAACCTTCACTTTTTACATTAATGTGAAACCTAGTATTTTCTTACTTAAATTATCTAGTAATATTCTGATAAAGAATGGGTATTTAGAAAAATTCATACGGAAGTACAGATACAGTAAACAGAATTTAGTAATCTTTAGTAGAAGAAATTCTGAAGTCTTAGGGGAAAGTAGTATATAGCTTACTCAGTTAATATGTCGAGTATTTGAATTGTTAGCAGGTAACTGAAGGACACAGCAGTTTTTAACAACTGTAGTCCATTTCATGAAGACAGGTAAGTCAAGCTTTTTTGTCCAATGTTGATTTCATGACCAGGAAGCAAAGTTATCCTGTGTTCATTTAGAAAGTGAACTTATCCAAGAAAGTATATGGTTCTCCCTCCCCATACACCATGTTTAGTTACATAACGTACTCGTCTTCGTCACTATCTTAATGTCTAGGTGGTCTGCATCTTCAGAACTATTGATATCAATCAGAATAAGATGACTTGTGCAAATATAAGATGCATCAGATTACCCATTAAAAATAATTTGGAACATTTGATAAGTTTTGCTCTATAAAAGTTCTACTTATTTGAACCTTTCACTAAGTTTGCCTTGCTCATTCTAAAACTAAAGTTTAACTTACATAATTTTTCATCATAGGTATTAATTATACAAATGATGTGATTTTTTTTTTTAATGGCACTGTCCTGTTGGTCCCATTTGAGTATAAATTTGGTTTGATAGAAAGGTCACTGCCCAAATTCCAGTTTGTATAGTTTGTTGACCAAGTGGTCATAAAATCCTCATGTTTTGCATTACAGCCAAGCAAAAACCACCACTCTTCCTTCCTTCTTAAGACCAGCTGTGTATGGTTCCATTGCTCAGAGTGATGCCATATGCACACAATTTTATCATAATTTTTTAAAACTTTTAATTTTTGTTATAGAACCATCATGCACTTATCACTCAGTGTCAGTCAGTTCTGAATTTCTGATCAAGCTTCTTTGACCTATACCTGTATACTCCTCTCCCTCATTTTTCTGAAGTAAATCCCAGGCATCTTGTTACTTCACCTGTAAAGATATCTTTAAATACTAAATAACTTTTGACCTCAAATATCCGGTAACTTTTCAGTTTTCTCAAAATATCTTTTTGTCTTAATGTTTCTTCATCTATCTTTTACTCTGCAAGTTTTTTATGATGAAACTTGTTTGTCCTTGGATACTTAAGAAAATAGTTAATTCTAAAGTTATTTTCTGCTTTTTAATCCTTTTGCTTACCTGAATTTATTATAGGCTTGAGAGGCATTGTCTCTCATTCAGACTTGCACCTGCATAACTAGAACAGAGGTCCCATCACAGAGATAATGAACAAGGAGATAGGTCTAGTTTTCAGAAAGGTGGTGATAAACATCCTTTGCATTTTAGTTAGCAAATGCCAAGCAGGCAATTGGAGATAAAGACCTGAAGGAAGGAAACAAGTTTAAATAGATAACAGAGGATACTCTCGGATTACAGCTCCTCTGTTAGTCAGAAACTTTGTACTAATTATTGCTTGAAATAAATGGATTCACAGGCTATGTTATTGTGGTTCAATTGCTCAGCCATGTTCGACTGTGCAACCCCATGCACTGCAGCACGCTAGGCTTCCCTGTCCTTCACCATCTCCCAGAATTTGCTCAAACCCATGTCCATTGAGTCAATGATGCCATTCAGCCATCTCATCCTCTGTCACCCCTTCTGCCTTCAGTCTTTCCCAGGTCTTTTCCAATGAGTTAGTTCTTTGCATCAGGTGACCAAAGTATTGGAGTTTCAGCATCAGTCCTTCAAATGAATATTCAGGGTTGATTTCCTTCAGGATTGACTGGCTTTATCTCCCTGCTGTCCAAGGGACTCTCAGAGTCTTTAGCACCACAGTTTGAAAGCATCGATTCTTCAGCACTCACCCATCTTTGTGGTCCAACTCGCACATCCATACATGACCACCGCAAAAACCATAGCTTTGACTAGATGGACATTTGTCCACAAAATGATGTCTCTGCTTTTTAATATGCTGTCTAGGTTTGTTGTAGCTTTTCTTCCAAGGAGCAATGAAGTGTGAAAGTCGCTCAGTTGTGTCCAACTCTTTGTGACCCCCATGGACTATACAGATCATGGAATTCTCTAAGCCAGAATATTGGAGTCAAGTGTTTTAATTTTGTGGCTGCAGTCACTCCTCAGTGATTTTGGAGCCCAAGAAAATAGTCTGTCGCTGTTTCTGCTTTTTCCCCATCTGTTTGCCATGAAGTGATGGGACTGGATGTCATGATCCTTGTTTTTTGAATGTTGAGTTCTAAGCCAGCCTTTTCACTCCTCTTTCACCTTTGTCAAGGGGCTCTTTTAGTTCCTCTTTTTCTTTTTCTTTTTTTTTTTTTTTTTTTGCTGTTAGGATGATGCTATCTACATATCTGAGGTTATTTATATTTCTCCCAGCAATCGTGATTCCAGCTTGTGATTGATCCAACCTGGCATCTCGCATGATGTACTCTGCATGTAAGTTAAATAAGCAGGGTGACAGTATACAGCCTTGACATACTCCTTTCCCAACTTGGAACCAGTCTGCTCATGTCCGGTTCTAACTGTTGCTTCTTGACCTGCATACACGTTTCTTAACAGGCAGGTAAGGCAGTCTGGTATTCCTAGCTCTTGAAGAATTTTCCACAGTTTATTTTTATCTACACCAGTTAAAGGCTTTAGCATAGTCAATGAAGCAGAAGTAGATGTTTTTCTGGAATTCCCTTTTTCTGTGATCAAGTGGATGTTGACAATTTGATCTCTGGTTCTCTGCCTTTTCTAAATCTACCCTAAACATCTGGAAATTCTCAGTTCATGTTCTGTTGAAGCCTCGCTTGAAGGATTTTGAGCATTACCATGCTAGCTGTGAAATGAGTACAATTGTGTAGTAGTTTGAACATTCTTTGGCATCACCTTTCTTTGGGATTGGAATGAAAACTGACCTTCAGTCCTGTGGTCACTGCTGAGTTTTCCAAATTTGCTGATAAACTGAGCACTTTTAACAGTATCATCTTTTAGGATTTGAAATAGCTCAGCTGGAATTCTATCACCTCCACTAGCTTTGTTTGTAGTAATGCTTCCTAAGGCCCACTTGACTTCACACTCCAGGATGTCTGGCTCTAGGTGAGTGACCACACCATTGTTTGTTTGTTTTGTGTAAAAACAAAAGTATATTTTTCCTATATAATTGAAAGACATTACAGTTTTTGCTGAATGGAATTTTGTCTCTGTGTTTGTATTTGTGACTTTTTTCAGTCATTGTTTAATCTCAGTTATACAGAACCTTAGAAATGAAAAGTTATTTTTGTGTTCATTTGTCAAATATTTCTAAGGTCTTCATATCTGACACTAGCCTTTTTCTACTAATATGTGTCAGTGTAAGTTTTGTTTGATCATAACTCACCTAGAATTATAATTTAGGCTTCTCCTCATTAAATTTAGATTGTGGAACAAAGAAAAAGAAAACTAATTATAGTCTCCATTTGCCATAAAAGCTAAAATGAACAGTGAATCTGCACATTTCATAGTTTTAAAAATATATAGTTATACAGTATGAAGGATCTGAGAATCCTTTAAATGTTCTTAACCACTTTGTAATTCATAAACTTCTTTGAGAAGAACATGATGAAAACCATGAACTCTCTCCTTAGAAAACTGAACAAATTAATATCCAAATTTGTGCATGCAATTTCTAAGAATTCATGGTCATCCCACCTAGGTCTGTGTACAAATGCCCTGACTTGAAAATCCACGGATTATAAATTTGAAGATCTTTCTGTTTCAAATTCTTCTTTTTAAGAAGGTGAAATTGAAACTCAAAGAGGCGATGTGATATCTGTAAGCTACATACCTACTTAGAGCCAACCGTGAGCAACACTTTGGGCCCTTATTTCCTAGATCAGATAATGAAAAAGATTTCATCTGTAACATCATTCTTCTGTCACCCAGTAAGATCTAAATGTAGGCTTCTTGATGACTAATAACTTTTGAGATGCCTACCATCCTGCTAGATAAATGGATATAGTAAGATGTAATATTTTATGTGTTCTGTTTTTAATTTTTTTTTACATTACGTGGCATGATGCAGAAGACTAAAACTTGGATTGGTGAGAAGTCAGAAAACATAGTCTGAAGCCATGTGTGTTTGAAGTTTCATAAATAAAATCACTTAGCTAGGTTATGTGGGAACCTGGAGTGTGAGTATCACAGGGTGTTGATAGTAAAATATCAAAAGATGAAGTTATAGAAATAGTCACTAAGTATACAAAGGCAGTGGAAGGACCTCAAGCTAGGTACTATTAAAAGCTCATTCTGACTGCTACTAGAGGATAGATTTGAGGGTGTGAAGAAGAGGACATGCATGCAATATCCTCTCAGTGACGGTGAGAGCCTGAACTAGGACAGTGATGGTAGTAGGGATAAAGAAGACTGGAGTATGCAGATGTATTCAGGAACAAAAACAGCAAAACTCAACAGTTGACTGATGAGGTAAAGACAGCCATCTGGAATAGCTATCAGGTTCTGTACTTTAGATGACTAGGTTGATTTTAAATATGTTGTAAGTGAGTGCCTATCAGATGTTTAGGTGATGTCCAGAAGGTGGGAACACATACAAGCAGGACACTTTCAGGGGAAAGTTTTGGCAGGGGCTACGTTTGGCACTCATCAGCCACGTGAGTTACAGTAAGCAGTGCACAGTCAAAGAATCTTAGAGACTACCAATATATAAGATGCAACAACAACAACAAAAATTGCAGTTGAAATGGAGATAGAATTGATCAGAGGAGTCTGGAAACAATCCAGAAGTAGGGGATTAAGAGAGTTTCAGGAAGGTGGAGAGCAGCACTTGAAATGCCACAGTAGAACAGAAAAATGCTTGATCCCACCATTTAGGATGTAAATAGAAAGCTTTAGGGAGAGTTGTTTCAGAGAGGATGAGAGCAAAGCCAGATTGTGGTTGAGTTGAAAAACAAATGAGAATTGGGAAGAGCGGCAGTTTAAGAGTTTGGAAGGGTCATCCCAGTGCACCAGCCCCGAGCACTTGTCTCATGCATCCAACCTGGACTGGTGATCTGTTTCACACTTGATAATATACATGTTTTGATGCTGTTCTCATGGGGAGGGAGGGGGGAGGGGGGTTCGGGATGGGGAACACTTGTAAATCCATGGCTGACTCATGTCAGTGTATGGCAAAAACCACTACAATATTGTAAAGTAATTAGCCTCCAAATAATAAAAATAAATGAAAAACAAAAAAAGTTTGGAAGGACTTAGAATAAATATCCTCAGGGTGGTAGTTCAGGAAGATCACTCACTGGCTACCACATGAAGGATTGTGAATATGCCAAACTGCAATATTTTTCTCCAGCAGTGCTCAGCTGTACAGTGGAAGTGATTAATCAGTGAGCCAGGAGTGTGAGTTTGTTGGAGGTATAGTCGAAGAGCTAGGTTGAGAGAAAATGGATCAAAGTTCAGAGGTCTCCATGAAGTGGAGGAGCAAGTAAAATGAGAGTGGCAGAGTGAAAGTGATGAAGTCAAAGAGAGGATATAGAGTAGCTCTGGAAATCAGGTACAGAGTGTGAATGTAGGAATGAATGAGTTAAGTGATGAGGGGCAGCTGGGTATTGGAGAGATGGAGAAATCACAGGCTACATTCTACACTCCTTTCCTGAACTTAAAACACCGGATTCTAACTCCTTCTTTCCTGTCATACTGTTTGTCTCGGAGATAACTTGGTATTGACAC
The DNA here is from genome assembly GCF_023699985.2 of Odocoileus virginianus. Classification (NCBI taxonomy): domain Eukaryota; kingdom Metazoa; phylum Chordata; class Mammalia; order Artiodactyla; family Cervidae; genus Odocoileus; species Odocoileus virginianus. Next base: position 32,294,939 of record NC_069687.1, read on the forward strand.
TGGTTCATTAGTTTTTGCTAATTCAGTCATTTGATAAGTATTTGCTGGGTGCCGTACTGTGAGCAATGAACTGTACTGGACCCATTGGCAACAAGCTTGTGTTCTAGTGGGAGATATAGGAAGTGAACTGCAAAGCACACAATTGTACAGTCATTAAATTACAGTTGAAATTAGTGCTTAAAAGGAAAATAACAAAAATTATGAGAGCATATAGCACTGAAATAATCTGGAGGGCTAGGGGAGACCAGAAAGTCTTCCTTCTCCAAGTGAAACTAATCCTTAGATAAAGCCTAGTATGCAAGTGGTATTACAGATACCAAATAATGTTGGTTGAACTGTTCATAAAAATTCTTTTTGTTTCCAGCAGTTCATTCCTAGGGACATGATGGTTGAACTCTAAAGTCTGAGGAAAGAAAAAAAAAAGATGAAGGGGATGCAAGAAGAATCCCAGATTTATTACACAGCATATGCAAAGGGCCTGAAGAAAAGAGCATATTGCTTTCAAAAGCTTCACAGTTCTTGTGAATGACAGAGAAAAAATGAGAGTAGGATGATGCTGCTGATGAAATAAATGGGACAAATCATCCCTTGGTAGGCCATGTTAGGATGTCCTATGAGCAATGGGAAGCCATTAAGGTAGGTGGGAAGTGGAACAGGGATTAGCATTTGTGAAGTCAGACTTGCCTTTTTTAAAGAGCACGGACAATGACAAGAGCGGAGCCAAAGTGCTCTGTGGAAGATGATGACAACTGCAGCTGGGGTGGTGGTAATGCAAGTTGTTCAGCCGTTCAGTCATATCCGACTTTTTTGTGACCTAGCGGTTCATCTTTCAGAGTCATATTCTTTTGCCTTTTCAGACTGTTCATGGGGCTCTCAAGGCAAGAATGCTGAAGTGATTTGCCATTCCCTTCTCCAATAGTGGAAGGAGAGAACTGGCTTAGTATATTTGTAGAATTGATTAGGATGTTTAAATTAATCATATAGCTTTGGTTGGCTAAAATAGTGGCCAATGCTTTAAATTGTAATGAGGAGAGAATAGGTGTGAATTTCCTTAGTAAGATTTAGTGAGTGAAGGTAGAGAACCACATAAAAGACAACATGACTTACCTGCTTCATCCAGAGGAAGTCCATGAGGAATTACCGTGATCTGAAGTGTGAAAAGGGCCAAAGAAGAGAGAACAGTCTTGCATCTCTGCTTGGCTTAAAACTGTCCACTGAATCTTTAACATCCTGCCTTTTATATAGTTTAGAGTAATTCCAAGATAAAAATGTTAATGAGGCAGTGTTTTAATATAAAAAAGTTTCTATTATTTAGTAGGCTTTTTTCTAATTAAATTTAAAGAAAGAATCCCTTGTTAATTCAGGCAACCACTCTGATCTCTGAATAGCTGCATATTTCTAAAGAATATACTATTGTAATTTACTAACTCATTCTACTCCTTAGATATTGATTATATTATGATCTATTGACTTTTTATGATAAAGACTTGTCTCTCAGGCTTATTCCCTCTCCTCCCAATATGGATATCACTATATTTAATGAGCATTTCCGTAATATAAAACTATGCAAATATTATTCAATCAGAACTAGTGTTTAGTTTACTATGAATGCATTTCCTTTATTTCCTTGTTTTCCCTTTAGTAAGGCTGCTTTGCTGTTTAACTTACGTAATTTCCATGTAGAAATCTGTGATGGTCTTTCAGATCATTCCTTTGGGTCTTCTCCCCGCTGCCCCTCCCACATATCTCCATCATAAATGCCTTCCTGGAGCTATTCTTCCCTTTGCACCTATCTGGACTGATTTTTTAGGACTGCTGCCAAAGTGTTCTACCCAGTGGTAGACTTTTCCTACCCCTGTTCTGGTTGGATCCAGGACCTGTGACTGGAACCTGAACTTTCTCAGTTTTGCTTAAAAATGTTCAATTTGCTTGAGCATATCCTGCAGTAGTTTCCTAAGAACAGACACCTAGGAACAAAATTTTTGAATCATTGAATGTTTGAAAATATGTTTATTCTCACCTCATGGTTGATAACTGGGTCTAAAATTCTAAACTGAAATTTTTCCCTTTGAAAATATTTTCACCGTAATCTAGCCTCTGTTGTTGCTGTTAAGAGGGCTGCTTCCATACTGATTTATTGTTCCTTTGTATATGATCTTTGCTTTCCCTTCCTAGAAACTTAGGATATTTTCTGTATTTCTCATATTATAAAATTTCACTGTGATGTTTCTTAGTGGATCTCTAAAAATTCCTTTTTCAGGGTATGTTATAGACTTTTGATCTGTGTTCTTAGCTATGGAGAATTTTCTTTGATAATTTCTTTCCCTTTAGTTTCTTTCTCTGTAAATTTTTCTTTCTTTGTAATATCCAGGAAGATACTATTCTTCCTGGACTCATCTCCTCAGTTATGTTTTTTGCTGTTTTCTTGGGTCTTTTGATGCTATATTTGAGAATTTTTCAACTTTATCTTCTAACTCTTCTATTAACTTTTTAATTTCAGCTATATTTTAACTTTCAAAGAGTTTCTTCTTGTTCTCTGGTTGCCTCTTTCATACAGTAACTTGTTCTTATTTTGTGAATGCAACATCTCATCAATCTATCAGATTAAAAAGTAGACTTCTCAGTTGCCATTTGGTGCCCTGAGCTCAAGCCACAGTCAATGCATCCTATGTTCAGATTGAAGGAGGTTGAAAAATCACATTCCCTCACTCCTTGAAATTCTAATAAGAATTACAAACATAAGTCAGACAGATGGAGATAAAATTAACAGCTTTATTGTGAGTATAGCCAGGGTAGAGACACTGCAGCATGGACCTGCAATCACAGTCAAGCTTGCTGCCATTTGCCCCAAATCTAGACAAATATCCATCTGCTGGTGGAGTATTCTGCAAGGCAAATACTTAATCTACTTAGCTTCCTGCCTGAACAAGAAACCACTACCCTCCACTCATCAAGAGTCAAGAGTAGGGACAAAAAAAAAAAAAAAAGAAAGAGTCAAGAGTAGGGACAAAGGGAATGAAGCCACACATATACTTGGTAAATACATGTATACTCCTTTTTAAAATAGGAATCAATTGATGTTGAACTCTTGCCACTCACCAACTAGAAATATCAATCTGCTTTATTAACAGAAATAACCTCATGGGAATTCTCACAATAGGGCTTCCTCTGTCATTGTTGGAACCTTCCAATTCATTAGTGGTAAAAACCATTTCTTGTGTTTCCTTCATGATCTCTTTGTTATTTTACTCATTTAATTTGGACTGTCCCTTTCATGAAGAGGGTTTCTTCCTGCATGTCAAGTGATGCCTAACTGTGTCTTCAGGTTTAAAGCAGGGTACTAGAAAGTTTACTGAAACTCTGAATGTATAGGTGGATTTCATCTAGTGGGCTCAAGTCTACAGCAGTGATTCACAAAGTTTTTCTGGAATCAGAAAATAAGTATTCTAGGCTTTGCAAGTCACATGGTCTATGTAGCAACAGTGCAACTCTGCCTCTGCTGTACAAAAGCAGCACAGATAACATAAATGGATGGGCAGGTTGTCTTTCAGTAAAACTTTATTTAGAAGAACAGAAAGCTGGCCAGATTTGCTGCTTTCTGCTCTAAGGTCATCAGATGGGAAGCTGGACTCTTGCCTGGGTTATAGATGTTGGGAGCTCTATGCACAAGGAATAGAGAAATAAGGAGTTGCAACTGTTCTAATAAGACTTACACCATGAGTGTCTCACTGCATCTCCCTTTTTGTATTTGTCAGCTCTGAGTCTTAAGTACACTGTTTATCATTACCCTTTTCTGCACAAATTATATTATGGCTTCCTCCACCCTCTTAGACCTTCTGTTACTTCTCTTCTCCAGTAATATCTCCTGTCCAATTCTCTTAGCTTGTGTTGATTTACACATTTTAATATTCCTTTATTATCCTTTCATTTAGGTCTTAGAAGAAATAAACATAATTTATCAAATGGTAAAATATTTTATTTACCATTTTAAAGTTCTTAATACTGAAGTTATTTTAATTACCTTATTTTTATATTTCCTGGATTTGAATATAGTTTAGATAATTCTTTTCAAATTAGTATCATTGTTTTATAAAATCCTATATAAAACTTTCCCTTCAGCTAGGCAGCTCTCCACAGAAGTTGGCCCTATGCCCCACATATATAGATTCATTCCCTACACACCAACCTTACCTAACAAGGGTTCTTTTCTTCCCACATGTTCCCCAGATTCAGTCTTTATGAAGATGAAAGCAATAGTTTCTGTTGGGGTCTCCTTACTGACACAAAGTCACAGTCTAGGACACACATGAAGGGTCAGGATATGAGCAATGCCTCAAGGAAAGCAGAGTTCTGGAGGGCTACCAATGTGACTTCTACACCATTCCTGTCTCTCCTATTTCTTCAGTAAGATCCAAGGATTGGTTTCTTATAGAATAGCTAAACAAGACACAAAAAACCACTTGGATTGTTGGGAAATGAAAAAATATTTAAACTATAATGGCTTTTCATGAATCCATCAAATATGTGAGCTTATTCTAGGGCTAGAAACAATAGGAGCTGAAGTAGGAAAGTAAGGCTGAAGTCAGTGATATTCACCCAGGTCCGTGGATATAATTTCTTGGCAGAAGTCTTGTGTTTGAGCTTCCTTTGTTATAGATTCCAAACTCAGCCAGAATAAAGAGTAGGACACTCAGATGTGGCTTTGGTTTAGTGATGCATGCTATTAAATGCTGTATACATATTTTATAATAAAAATGTGAGCAAAATGATATTGTTTTGAGAAGTTAGGAATCCTTTTGATAACTGAGGTAACCCCAACTATGGTAAGTGCTAAAATCTAGATGTGGAAACTGTTTCTTTTAACCTATGTTTGGAGGGTACACAGTCTAGACCCTTCCTTGGAAGGATGTTTTCTCTGTGTCAGGCACACGACAAAATCACACTGCAGTTTTTTGAAGACCATAAGAACATATTCAGGCGGATGCTGGAGACCGCACAGGACCACCCATCCTCTGCTGACATATTCTACCCTCCTTCAGTCCTCTTTGAGGTTTGCTGTGTGGATGTGAAGTTCACTGAGACCAGGGAAGACTTCCACTTCTAGCTATGACAGAGTAATTGATACAGGACTCGCCTTGCTGCTTTAACCATAAAATTGGACAAAATAAATGTGAGGCAACTGCTTTTAGACACTGGGCAGCACGCAGCAAGAGACAGTGATCCCTGAGGGAATAGATCACAAGGTAAGGCTCACCAGTGCCTGGCTTTTTAAGTGTATTATCACGGCTCCAGCTAACGAGTTATGTCCCGGGAGACCACAGCGGTCCCGCTGAGCTGAGGAGGCAGAGGTCGAAGTGTAGGATGGTGACCACTGACCAGGCTCTGCAAGGCCTTGTGTGAGGGCTTCCCATGGACAAGAGTGGAGCTGCTCATATCCAGTTCTGTGCAAGAGTACAAGAGGCTTTATTTACCAGGAAGCTGTTACTAGGATAAAAGGTTGAGACAACAGTCTCTAGGGGATGTTGGAGGCCCAGCTCAGCTACAACATGGAGCTCTTTCTGACAGTCTATTAACATTCCAGGCATCCAGTTTATACAACAGGAAGGCCCATCTTAGAAGTAAAGACCTTGCCCTAGAATAACTGCTGCAAAAATACCCTTCAAAAATGACAGTGAAAGAGAATAGTTCAGTCAGTGAAACCTGAGGGACCTGCCAGAAGATCTTCACAATGAGAAACACTAATGAGCTTCAGTCAGAAGAGAAATAGTACACATAAATATGGATCTAAAGGAAGAAATAAACACTGGAAAAAAAAAAAACACTGGAGGTAATACCCTCAAAAGCCAACAGAATGTTTAAGTCAGAACAGGCGTGAGCAGGTATACACCAGTTTACTGTGAAGTAGTGAGAGTGAAATGTCGATATTGACTCTATATAGTCTGAAAAGACGATGATGGGAAAGATTTAAGGCAGGACAAGAAGGGGATGACAGAGAACGAGATGGAGACTGCATCACCGACTCAATGAAGATGAGTTTGAGCAAGCTCTGAGAGACGAGGAGGGAAGCCTGGCATGCTGCAGTCCACAGGGCACAAAAAGTCGGACATGACTGAATGACTGAACCAGTCTGGTGAGTTCAGTTCACATTGTTAGCTCTAAAGCAGCAGTTCTTAAACTTCTTGTTCTCTTTATATTCAAGATTATTGAGGAGCCCAAAGAGCTTTAATGTAAGTATATCTGTCAATATTTATGTCAGAAATGAAAACAGAAAAATGTTTAAATTACAATGACCCCCATTCAATGTTAACATGTGATGCATGGCAATGTTTGAAGGTTTTATAAATATCTTCATTTCTGGCTTAACAGATGACTGCTGAATTCTTAAACCAGCTTCTGCATTGACCCTATTGCAATGTCTTTTTAGCTGAAGTGTATGAAAAAAGTCTGGCCTCACACAGGTATGTAGTTGGAAAAGAAGGAATATTTAACATTATTTTTCAGATAATATTCTTTGATACTGCACTAAAAATGGACAAATATGTGAAGGTTTTTAGTTTTTTTCTCATAAAAAATTATTTCCAAGATTATGACGTTGTTGGGTGCAGTACCAGAATTACCCAGGTCTCTGCCCCACGGTTTTCACGAAGTTAACATGAGCCTTCCAGAGTCAGGAGTCACAGTCTCTTTCTTCCCCACCCAAATCATCCATCTTCTTTTCTCCCTCCAAGTCTTTTTTAGCTGAGGACAGAGGACAGACGATCTGGACGACATGAAACATGGTTTATTTAGAAGTTCAGAATTGGTGGAAGATGGTTAGTTCCTTTTTACTCCTAGGCCAAGTCCTATACAATTTTAGGATATATTTTAAAATGGAGTTCATTATAGAGTGTCTCAGGTGAGAGAGTTATCTTCTTCACTTCAGTGAAAGAATTTTTTTTTTTTCTATCAGACTTACCCATATAAGGTTGTTTCTCAAAACTCAGGAGATAAAGGAAGATGCAAGATAGATTTTTATTGAAAGTAGCTCAAATATTATATAAGGTTGGATTGAAAGGTACTGTTTATTTCATCATTTAAAAAATTATACCTAAAGATAATAAGTCAAATGCAAAAACATATAATATGACTATAGTTAACCCTTTTCCCTTGAAGGCAAAATAACTGAGAAATGTTTATTTTCCCTCTTAAATGTCTAATCCAAGTAATAAGGTGCTTACAGGTGGTAAATTCACATTGCTTCCTTCAGTGCTTCTCTCCCTTAAACCCACAAAATCTTGCTGAACTTCATCACTGAGTTGCTGGCCTTCATGTGGAAGCAGAGTGACATTCAGGTCTTACAGGTCTAGGGCCCAGTGGACAGAGAGGCTCTTGTCCTCCACGCCGGCCACCATGTCTTCAACAGCATCCCAGTCAAGCTTGCTGAGGATGCTGCCTGTGCTCTCAGACAAACTCTCCATGCCACCAACCCCAAAAGGAGCCTCTGACTTTTCTTCAGTTGGTGAAGAGTCCTATCAAATTGAGAAAGACAGTAAATTGTGGTCCTGAGAAAAAAAATAAATGGCACATGAGCTAAGTTTTCCAAAGACCCTAGAGCTGCTCATCCATCAAAGAGTGATGGAAATACAAAGGGAACTAGGCTGTCGTTGCCCAGCAATCTGGACTGGCGATGGGATGAATGAACGTCACCTGACACAACGAGATGCTCGAACCAGGCCTGAAGAGTAGACAGAATGGACTGTCGCACCTACAGTACAATATTCTGTTCTTACATTCTTGTTGTGTTTTGTTTGGGTTGTGTTTTTTTGTTGTTAAAAAGAAAACACACACTCAAGGAAAGTTCTGAAAGACAAATGCTGGAGTATTCAGCCAAAAGTGTAGATGCTTTGAATCACTACTTCAAACTGACCTAACAACCCTTAAGTATGTCTACATCCCATACACACACACAAATAAGTAAATATGGAAAGAAAAAAGCCCTTAAGAGCACAAATAATCACTAGGGCAAACTGAAACCTGGAATAACGCATACCTGTAGCAGGGAACTGTGACTCTCGTGGAGAACTGCACGGATGTCTGAAGGTACCAACCACGGGCTCACCACAGTCTCTTCTCGCTCATACTCTATACACACCTCCTTGGTTTGAGGTGCAAGCCCAGCGCTTCTGTGATTTTTTGTACACTGCCGACAGGGAGCACTGAGGCCTTTCCAGGGAAAAGAACAAAGCATACTTTAGGACTGATTCATTGGTAAGTCTGTTCCTTACTGTGACTTTTACTGTCAAATCCAAGGCAGCCAATCTCATCTTATATTGGAATCATAAGGTCTGGTTGGCTTTAGAGTTCTAGCAATTCCTGTTCTCTTGGTGTGAGAGAAGGAAACTGAATTCTGGCCAACTCTTAAACACATTCGAGTATGGTTGATTAGGAAAGAAAAGTGAAATCGCTCAGTCGTATCTGACTCTTTGCGACCCCATGGACTACCAGGTGCCTCTGTCCATGGGATTTTCCATTCAAGAGTACTGTAATGGGTTGCCATTTCCTTCTCCAGGTTGATTAACAATATCTGATTAGCAATTAACAATGTTTGATTGACAATACTGTGTTAGTTTTCAGGTGTATAGCAAAGTAATTTAGTTGTACATATACATGTATCTGCTCTTTTTCAAGTTCTTTTTTCATTTAGCTTAATAACACTGAGCAGAAATCCTTGTGCTATACAGTAGGACCTTGTTGGTTATCTATTTTAAATATATAGCAAGTGTGTACATTGTCTACCTCAGACTCTAAATCTATTCCTTCCCACCATTTGCTCCCCCGGGGACCATAAGTTCATACTCTAAGTCTGTAAGTATGTTTTGTAAGTAAGTTCATTTGTGTAATTTACTTTAGATTTCACATTTAAGTGCTATCATATGGTATTTGTCTTTCTCTAACATACTTTGATCAGTATAATTTCATCTATCCATGTTGTTGCAAATGATGTTTCATTCTTTTTAATGGTAAGTAACATTCCACTGTATATATGTACCACATCTTCATTATCCTTTCCTCTATGATGTACATTTGGGTTGCTTCCATATCCTGGCTATTGTAAACAGCACTGCAGTGAACACTGGGGTGAATGTATCCTTTTGAACCATGGTCTTCTCCACATACATGCCCAGGAGTGGGATCACTCAATCATATGGTAGCTCTATTTTTAGCTTTTTAAGGAACTTCCATACTGTTCTCCATAGTGGCTGTACAATTTATGCTCCAACCAACAGTGTAGAAGAATTTCCTTTCCCCCACAACCTCTCCCAGCATTTACTGTTCGTAGACTTTTTTGACAATGGCCATTCTGCTAGCTACAAATCATTGTAGCTTTGACTTGCATTTTTCTAATAATTAGTGATATTGAGCATCTTTTCTTTTCTTCTTTTTTTTTTTTTTTTGTGGAGCCATGCAGCACGTGGGATCATAGTTCCCTGACCAGGTATCAAACCACTCCCCCTGCATTGGAAGTGGAGAGTTCCCATCACTGGATCACCAGGTAAGTCCAAGCATATCTTCATGAGTCTATTGGCCATCTGTATGTCTTCTTTGGAGAAATGTCTGTTTAGGTCTTCTGCCCATTTTTTGATTGGGTTGTTTATTTGAAATTGAGCTATAGGAACTGTTTGTATATTTGGAACTTAACTCCCTGTCGATCCTATTGTTTACAAGTATTTTCTCCTGTTCCATGGGTTGTCTTTTCATTTTGTTTATGGCTCCCTTTACTGTGTAAAAGCTTTTGAGTTTAACTAGGTCCCATTTGTTTATTTCCATGACTCTAGGAAATGCATAGAAAACGATATTGCTGCGATTGCAAAAAGTGTTCTGCCTAAGTTCTCACCTAGGAATATTATAGTATTCGGTCTTACATTTAGGTCTTTAATCCATTTGTGTTTACTTTTATGTATGGTGTTAAAGAATGTTCTAATTTCATTTTTATATATTTAGCTTTCCAGTTTTCCCAGCACCATTTATTGAAGAGACTGTATTTTCTCCATTGTATAGTCTTGACTCCTTTGCCACAGATTAACCAACAAGAGGAGCATAGTTTTCTCTCTGGACTGTCTATCCTGTTCCACTGATCTATGCTTCCGTTTCTGTGCCAGTACCATGCTGTTTTGATGACTGCAGCTTTGTAGTATAGTCTGAAGTCAAGGAGCCTGATTCCTCCAGCTCTGTTTTTTCTTTCTCAGAATTACTTTGGCCATTCAAGGTTTTTTGTGTTTCCACACAAATGAAAACTTTTTTTTGGTTCTAGTTGTGTGAAAAATACTATTGGTAATTTGATAGGGATTGCACTGAATCTATAGACTGCCTGAGGCAGTAAAGTCATTTTGACAATATTGATTCTTCCAATTCAATAATATAGTATATCTTTCCATCTATTTCTATCATCTTCAATTTCTTTCCTCAGCATCTTCTAGTGTTCAGGCGTTTGCCTCCTTTTGTTGTTGTTCAGTCACTAAGTCAGGTCTGACTCTTTGCAACCACATGGACTGCAAGATGCCAGGATTCCCTGTCCTATTTCTTGAAGTTTGCTCAAACTCAAGTTTGAGTTGATGATGTTAACCATCTCTTCCTCTGTCATCCCCTTCTCCTCCTGCCTTCAATCTTTCCCAGAATCAGGGTCTTTTCCAAAGAGTCAACTCTTTGCATCAGACGGTCAAAGTACAGGAGTTTCAGCTTAACCAGTCCTTTCAATGAAAATTCAGGGTCGATTTCTTTTAGGATTGACTGGTTTGATCTCCTTGCTGTCCACGGGACTCTAGAGTTTTCTCCAGCATCACAGTTCAAAAGCATCAATTCTTCAGCACTCAGCCTTCTTTATGGTCCAAGTGTCACATCCATACATGACTACTGGAAAAACCATAGCTTCGACTATGTGGACCTTTATTGGCAAAATGATGTCTTTGCTTTTCAAAATGCTGCCATGGTTTGTCATAGCTTTCCTTCCAAGGAGCAAGCATCTTTTAATTTCATGGTTGCAGTCACCGTCTGCAGTGATTTTAGAGCCCAAGAAAATAAAATCTACCACTACTTCCCCATCTATTTGCCATGAAATGATGGGTATGTTAAGTTTTAAGCCAGCTTTTTCTCTCTCCTTTTTCACCTTCATCAAGTGGCTCTTCAGTTCCTCTTCACTTTCTGCCATTAGGGTAGTATCATCTGCATATAAGAGGTGGTTGATATTCCTCCTAGCAATCTTGATTCCAGCTTGTGAGTCATCCAGCTCAACATTTCACATGATGTACTCTGTATATAAGTTAAATAAGTAGGGTAATAATATACAGCCTTGATGTACTCCTTTCCCAATTTTGAACCACTCTGTTGTTCTAAGTCCAATTCCAACTGTTGCTCCTTGTCCTGCATACAGGTTTCTCAGGAGGCCTCCTTAGGTACATTCATTTCTAGGTATTTTTATCCTTTTTTATGCTATGGTAAACTGGATTATTTCCTTGATTTGTCTTTCTGATCTTTCATTGGTAGTAGATAGAAATACAAGAGATTTCTGTGTATTAATTTTGTGTCATGCAACATTATCAAATTCATTGATGGGCTCTAGTAGTTTTCTGGTAGCACTTTAAGATTTTCTATGTCTGGTATCATATGACAGTTTTATATCTGCAACAGTGACAGTTTTATCTCTTTTCCAATTTTGGGTCCTTTTCTCTGATTGCTGTGGCTAGGACTTCCAAATCTATGTTGAATAAAAGTGACAAGAGTGTGCATCCCTGTCTTGTTCCTGATCTTAGAAAGAATGCTTTCAGCTTTTCACCATTTAGTGTGATGTTAGCTGTGGGTTTGTAATATATGGCCTTTACTCCCTAGTAACTCAGATGGTAAAGAATCTGCCTGCAATGCAGGAGACCCAGGTTTGATCCCTGATTTGGGAAGATCCTGTGGAGAAGGGAATGGCTACCCACTCCAGTATTCTTGCCAGGAGAATTCCATGGATGGAGAAGCCTGGCAGGCTATAGTCCATAGGGTTGCAAAGAGTTGGACACAACTGAGCAACTAACACTGTCATGTTCCCACAATGCACACTTTTGGAGAGTGCTTATCATAAATGGTGCTGAATTTTATCAAAAGCTTTTTCTACATCTATTAAGATGATCATATGGCTTTTATTCTTCAACTTGATGTATCACACTGATTTGCAGATACTGAAAAATCCTTGCAGAGACTGATTTAAGATGGTAGAGCAGAAGGACATGTGCTCATCATCTTCTGAGAGAGCACCAAAATCACAACTGTTGAACAACCATCGACCAGAGGACACCGGAACCCACCAAAAGAAGATACCCAATATCCAAGGACAAAGGAGAAGCCACAACAAGATGGTAGAAGGGGCACAATCACGACAAAATCAAATCCCAAACCTGTGGGGCGGGCAACCCACTCACTGGATAACAATAATACCAAAGAAGTTCTCACACTGTTGTGAAGGTTCTAGGCACCACATCATGCTTCCCAGCCTGGGGATCTGGCAAAGGGACTGGGAATCCCCAGGGCATCTGAAGGCCAGTGGGATTTCATTAAAGGACTCCCACAGGACTATGGGAAACAGAGTCCACTCTTGAGGGCACCAACAAAACCTTGTGTGCACCAGGACCCAAGGGAAAGGAGCAGTGACCCCACAGGAGACAAACTTGCCTATGAGTGTCTGAGGGTCCCCTGCAGAGGCATGGGTCAGCAGTGGCCCACTGTGGGGACCAGGGCATTGGCAGCAGCAGCCCTGGGACATGTGTCTTGGCATAAGTCCTCTTGGAGGTCACCATAAGCCCTACCATAACATAAAACCAGGAGACTCCAGGACTGGGCCTCCTCAGGCCAAACAACTAACGGGGAGGGAGCACAGCCCCACCCATCAGCAGACACTTGCATTAAAATTTTACTGAGCACAACCCAGCCCACCAGAGCAAGACCCCCATTTTCCCCACAGCCAGTCCTTCCCATCCAGAAGCTGGTATAGGTCTTATCCTCATTCACCAGAGGGCAGACAGAAGAAACAAGAACTATAGCCTCCAAAACAAAAACTACAATCACAGAAAGCTAACCGAAATGAAAAGAAATAGGATTATGTCCCAGATGAAGGAACGAGGTAAATTCCCCAGAAAAACAACTAAATTAAGTGGAGATAGGCAACCTTCCAGAAAAATAATGCAGAATGATAGTGAAGATGATCTAGGATCTTGGAAAAAGAATGGAGAAGATGCAAGAAATGTTTACCAAAGACTTAGAAGAATGAACAGAAATGAACAGTAATGAACAGTAGACAAGAAGGAATTAATAGCAGAATAACTGAGGCAGAAGAACAGGTAAGTGACATGAAAGACAGAATGGTGGAAATCACTGCTGCAAAACAGAATGTAGAAAAAAGAATGAAAATAAATGAAGACAGCCTAAGAGACCTCTGGGACAACATTAAACACACAGATATTTGCATTATATGGGTCCCAGAAGGAGAAGAGAGAAAGGACCTGAGAAACTATTTGAAGAGATAATAGCTGAAAACATCCCTAACATGTGAAAGGAAATAGTCAACCAAGTACAGGAGGCAAATGGTTCCAGGCAGGATGAACTCAAGGAGAACACACTGAGACATGTAGTGATCAAACTGACAAAAATTAAAAACAAAGATGAAAATTTAAAAGCAATAAGGGAAAAAAAGACAACATACAACAGAAATCCCACAAGACTATCAGCTGATTTCTCAACAGAACCTCTACAAGCCAGAAGGGAATGGCATGATATATTTCAAGTGATGAAAGGGAAGAACTTTCAACCAAGAACACTCTACCCAGCAAGATTCTCGATCAGATTTGATGGGAGAAATCAAAAGCTTTCCGGACAAGCAGAAGTTAAGAGAATTCAGCACCATTAAATCAGTTTTACAACAAATCCTAAAGGAACTTCTCCAGGCATGAAAAATCCTTGCATCCCTGGGATAAACCCCACTTGATCATGGTATATGATCCTTTTAATGTACTGCTGGATTTGCTTTGCTAGTATCTTGTTGAGTATTTTTGCATCTATGTTCATTGGTGATATTGACCTGTCATTTTCTTGTGTGCCATCTTTGCCTGGTTTTGGTATCAGGGTGATGGTGGCCTCACAGAATGAGTTTGGGAGTATTCTTTCCATGGCAATCTTTTGGAATAGTTTCAGAAGGACAGGTTTGTTAACTCTTCTCTAATTGTTTGATACAATTCACCTGTGAAGCTATCTGGTCCTGGACTTTAGTTTGTTGGAAGTTTTAAAATCAGTTTCAATTCAGTACTTGTGATTGGTTTGTTCACACTTTCTATTTCCTGATTTAGTCTTCAGAGATTGTACCTTTCTAAGAATGTGTCCGTTTCTTCTAGGTTGTCCATTTTATTGGCATATAGTTGCTTGTGGTAGTTTCTTAAGATCCTTTGTATTTCTGTGGTGTCCATTGTAACTTCTCCTTTTTCATGTCAAATTTTATTGATTTAAGCCCGCTCCAAGTTTATCACTTTTATCTTTTCAAAGAACCAGCTTTTAGTTTCATTGATCTTTTTCAACTGTTTCCTTCATCTCTTTTATTTATTTCTGCTCTGATCTTTATGATTTCTTTCATTCCACTAACTTCAGATTTTGTTTGTTCTTCTATCTGTAGTTGCTTTAGCTGTAAGGTTAGATTGTTACTTGAAGTTTTTCTTATTTCCTAAGATAAGATTGTATTGCTATAAACTTCCCTCTTAGAACTGTGTCCCATAGGTTTTGGATCACCTTGCTTTCATTGTCATTTTTCTCTATTTCTTGGTTTCTTTAGTGATCCATTGGTTGTTTAGTAGCATATTGTTTAGCTTCCACATATTTGTGTTTTTTCCAGTTTTTTTTTCCCTTGATTTCTAATCTTATAGTGCTGTGGTCAGAAAAGATGCTTGATAGAATTTCAATTTTCTTAAGTTTATGAAGGCTTGCTTTGCAGCCCAGCATGTGATCAATCCTGGAGAATATGCCATGTGCACTTGAGAAGAATGTGTATTCTGCTGCTTTTGGATGGGACGCTCTATAAATATTAGTTAAGTCCATCTGATCTAATGTGTCATTTAAGAACTGCCATTCTTTATTGATTTTCTGTCTGGATGATCTATCCACTGGTGAAAATGGGGTGTTAAAATCCCCCACTATTATTGTGTTATTGTCAATTTCTCCTTTTACTGCTGTTAGTATTTGCCTTATATATTGAGGTGCTCCTATGTTGGGTGCACATGTATTTGCAATTGTTATATCTTATCTTGGATTATTACGTAGTATTCTTCTCTCTTGTAATATTCTTTAAAGTCTATTTTGTCTGATATGAGTGTTTCTACTCCGCCTTTCTTTTGATTTCCATTTACAAGGAATATCTTTTTCCATCCCCTTACTTTCAGTCTATAGCTGTTCTTTCTATCGTTCTAGGGGATGTGAGGAGGCCACTTAACTTCTTTGCCTTAGTTTGCTCAGTTGTAAGATGGGGATAAGAGTTGCCCTGTCAACCTGGCATTAACAACCTGAGAGTTAAGAGCAGGATGAATGTGAAACTATGTTTTTAAATTGTGAAAAGTAACAGCAGTTGAGGGATGGGCTGGGGGAGATGTCAGGAACTGAGATAATGAGTTATAATTTCCTTCTCTCTAGCTGATCAGAGGAGAGCTAATTTGGCCACACTTATGGGTCTATGTGCTCCATGGCTATGTGATCACAGCACCTTCCTGACTACTTGTTTATATGTTGAGCAGTATGCTTATTAAGCCCATTACCACCATCCAGCCACACTCTTCATACTAAAATCTGTATTTGACATTTCTAAGAGTGATTTATGATTTAAAAATTTTTAGTATTAAGCTCCAGAACTTTCTCTCCTTTATCCCATACCTTTTCGGATGATAACTGGAGACTGTACAACCTTTCTAACTGCCATTTTGGCTGCACCAGCTTTTCTCTGTATGGTAAAAGTAGCAGTTTCTACAAAGACAGGAAAACTTCTTTAACTTTCCATATGTGTGATTTTTCATCTTTCAGGTTGTAAATTCATTGAGGACAGAAATCTGATTAGTAGAGGCCCAACGGCTCAGCAGTAAAAAATCGACCTGCAATGCAGGAGACATGGGTTCAATCCCTAGAAAGGGAAGATCCCCTGGAGGAGGGCATGGCAACCCACTCCAGTATTCTTGCCTGAAAAATCTCATGGATCTCATGGATAGAGGAACCTGGCAGGCTACAGCTCATGGGGTTGAAAAGAGCTGGACATGACTGAAGCAACTTAGCACAGTAAAAGATGGCTGATTTGAACCAAGAAAGCAAAACAGAAGTGCAGCTGAAGGAAGGGAAAATCTACTCTGAGGCTTGGTATCTCTACAGGACAACCACAGACCTTTCTCATCTGGCACATGTGCTCAACAACAGCTCTAGCAACGGGAAAATCCAGGCATATGTGCCTATTCCCAGTGAACCACCTAGGCACAGTGCCAAGAGAATGATCGATTAAGGTTTCTTAAATTCCAGGATTGGTAGCAACCCTTTACTGTATATGTTATTGAAAATATTTTACTTATAATCCTCAACAACTCTATGAGGTAGATTTTTAAAAACATATCTGGCGCATGAGACAAGTGCTCGGGGCTGGTGCACTGGGATGACCCAGAGGGATGGGATGGGGAGGGAGGTGGGAGGGGGGTTCAGGATGGGGAACACATGTAAATCCATGGCTGATTCATGTCAATGTATGGCAAAAACCACTACAATATTGTAAAGTAATTAGCCTCCAACTAATAAAAATAATTGGGAAAAAAAAACATATCTGAGGACACAAGTAAGCAAGGGAGCTGGGCAATTTCAAAGGCTAGACCTATTATTTATGCCTATAATGCCTCTCAGATACTTATTATAGTCTCTATATATAGTTTCTGATAGAATTAACCATAAGACAAGGGGGAAAAAAAGACCCTTAACTTTAACAGTTTGCACACTGGGCTGAATAAAATAGCCAAAAAATAAAAGTATACTGCTTTATAAAAGACAGATAACATATATAGTCAAACTAACAAGTATTTTCAGGAAGAACTTCAGAGAATTGTTAAATCTTGATGGATCAAAACTTCTCATCTGTACAGTGACTAAACTTGCCCCAGTGGGGTCAAGTTGACTGTTTCACTGACTGGGTTTCTCCCATCGCCTCTGACTGCTGCCAGGGCAACAGCTGGTTCTGTGTGTGGCAGAGGAAGTTGGAAGGTCATTGTGTTCACAGTCCCTCAAGCTGCCTCTACTACCTTAACTTTAGAGATCCAGGGAGGCTAAGTGACAGGTCCTCGGATAAGAGCTCGTCATATACTGCTCTATGATACTGTATAAATACTATAATATCTGCCCATTAATATACTTGAACAATAATTAGCTTATAAATAGCTATTTTTAGGCAAAAAACTAGATAGCCTTTTACCCCATTTATCTAATTATTCAATTATGCTAAAGTTTTTGACTGTGTGGATCAGAGCAAACTGTGGAAAATTCTTCAAGAGATGGGAATACCAGACCACCTTACCTGCATCCTAAGAAACCTGTATGCAGGTCAAGAAGCAACAGTTAGAACTGGACATGGAACAATGAACTGGTTCAAAATTGGGAAAGGAATACGTCAAGGCTATATATTTTTACCCTGCTTATTTAACTCCTATGAAGAGTACCTCATGCAAAATGCTGGTTTGAATGAAGCAGAAGCTGGAATCAAGATGGCCAGGAGAAGTATCACTAACCTCAGATATGCAGATGATACAACACTAGTGGCAGAAAGGGAAAGAAACTAAAGAGTCTCTTGATGAGGGTTAAAAGAGCATAGTGAAAAAGTTGAAAAGATGGCTTAAAACTCAATATTCAAAAAAATGAAGATCTTGGCATCCAGTCCCATTACTTCATTGCAGACAGATTGATAAAAAGTGGAAACGGTGACAGATTTTATTTTCTTGGGCTCCCAAATCACTGCAGACAGTGACTGCAGTCATGAAATTAAAAGATACTTGCTCCTTGTAAGGAAAACTATGACCAACCTAGACAGCATATTAAAAAGCAAAGACATCACTTTGCCAACAAAGGTCCATACAGTCAAAGCTATGGTTTTTCCAGTAGTCATGTATGGATATGAGAGATCATAAAGAAGACTGAGTGCCAAAGAATTGATGCTTTTGAACTGTGGTGCTGAAGAAGGCTCTTGAGAGTCCCTTGTACAGCAAGGAGATCAAACCCATCAATCCTAAAGAAAATCAACCTTGAATATTCGTTGGAAAGACTGATACTAAAGCTCCAATACTGTAGCTACCTGATGCGAAGAGATGACTCATTGGAAAACACCCTGATGCTGGGAAAGACTGAGGGCAGGAGGAGAAGGCAGTGCCTGAGGATGAGATGGTGGGATGGCATCATCGACAAAATGGACATGAGTTTGAGAAAACTCCAGGAGATAGTGAAGGACAGGGAAGCCTGGCATGTAGCAGTCAATGGGTTCGCAAAGAGTTGGACATGACTTGGCAACTGACCACCACCACCACCACAAGATGAAGAGTCTTGCTACCCTCAAAACATTTAGTCTATAATGGGATAAAACCAACTTCATACATAACTATGACATAAGACCCGTTGCAGTAGTGCCTCATAAAAGGCAGAAACATTGGATTGAGGATTCAGAGAACAAATAAAAAAAACTTGATTTGTTACCAGTGCTACTGTGTGCTTAGTCGCTCAGTCATATCCAATTCTTTGTAACCACACAGACTACAGCCCACCAGGCTCCTCTGTCCATGGGATCATCCCAGCAAGAATACTGGAGTGGGTTGCCATTTCCTCCTTCAGGGGATCTTCCCGATCCAGGGATCAAACCCACATCTCCTGCACTGGCAGGCAGATTCTTTACCACTGAGCCACCTTTGGGAAGTCCCCACCAATGCTACTACTATTTTTCTCTACTATTCACACCACCGTGCAAGTTAAGTATTAGCCAATTTTAAAATGGAAAACATAAAAAAATTTAAAAAAATGAAAACATAGATGTTAAAATCATTACATCAGGTTAGAACAGCTAAATAACTGAAATTAGGGACGTCTTCCAAGAAACTGGAAGGGTATCATTACAGTAATAAGGGGAAATTTCCATGTTGGAATGGGAGCACACAGCATGTGTCTGGAAAACAAGCCTGCAAGTGTCATGGGTTATCTGGATTTTATGGAGAAAGGAGACTAAGGAAGCCGAAGGGGAAGACACCTTGCAGGCTAGGGAGAGGGTCTGGACTTATCTGCACAGGCTGGGGGTTACTGAGGACTTCTGTGTGCCTCGGCAGCAGGAACACCTCATCAAGCATAGCTCAGGAGAGGAGGCAGATAATGGGTCCAAAGGGGGCCAACGTATCAGCCCAGTCAAGTGCAAGGTAACAATACAAGCCTAACACTGGACAAGTCCAAGAAAAAAGACATATTTCCACATAATCCAAGACTTTTCCATATGACATTAAGAAACCATGATTCAAGTTTAAAATTGTCTCCAATTTTGGATATTTAATTTTTGTAAATGTATAAGGTATAAAATTTTTTTAAAAAGTTTTTAAAGGTCACTATTTTGAAATTCTAGTGTTTTTTTTTTTAATTCTAGTTTTAAAAAGAACAGAGTTTTCTTATTGTAATCTGTCAACCAAAATCAAGAGTTAACAAAATTATAAAGTTTTATCTAAAGGATTGTGATTTATGGAAACTCCAATTTTCTCAAATGAGGCAGTATACTAAAGGTCACGTTTTAGATGTGGTGGCTCTAGACTCTGCCCTGACTGGGTTTGAATACAGACTCTACCACTTTCTAGATATCTGATCTCAACTTTCTCTGCCTTAGCTTTCTGATGCTTAAAATGGGAACATAGTACTACCTTTCTAACAGAGTTGTAATTCTAATAATTAAACAGAACCTGGCTCACTAGTTATTATTATACAGTCTTAGCTGTATATATTTATACTACATGTTAGCTATAATTATACATTTTTAAACAAATACATGTTTTACTTTAGTAACAAAAACCCAAATATGGCAAAATTAAATAAAGGAAGGCTAGTCCAGGGCAGGACACTGGAGTGGGTAGTCTTTCCCTTCTCCAGGGCATCTTACCAACCCAGGGATTAAACCCAGGTCTCCTGCATTGCAGGCAGATTCTTTACCAGCCGAGCTACCAGGGAAGCCCATCAATAAATAAGTAACAGATATTATATGTTCAGATATGGAAAAGAATATTCAAAAATGGTAAAAACATATTATTTCAATCTGAGCCTCTCCAATGCCTCCTCTATGATATATCCATCCTATAATCTATTAGAAGTTGATTGTAAAAATGCCTACATCTTTAACCAGACACATCAAAGAAACTGATTCCCAAGTAAGTCATATCACACAGAATTAAAGGCCATTAGTTTAAGAAGATTCCTAGGGTCTTCTCATTTCAAAGTAATAGAACAAAATTCCAGTACAGCTAAATCTTCATCAATCTCTTGCATTCTGTTGAAATGGGAATTGCTTTTAACTGAGATTTAAAACTTTCACTAATGAAAACACAACTCTGGAACCAAGAAAGAATAGGTCCAAATTACACAAGATAAAAGAAAGCTCTCAATCTTACCACGTGGCCAAGGTGAGCCTTGAGATTGCCCAAAAGGTCTCCCTTTTTGGGTATAACTTGGTTTGGTGGATGTATGTCTGACTTTTCCAGGTCTGTATATTGGAAAATTGTGACCATGTCGATTCTCTCTAAAGTAGAAATCACATAATTATATTCTAGAATCTTTTATCAGTGATATATTATATTTCAAAAATCCAAATTCCAGCTCAGATTAATACATTCATTTGACTGGGCTTATTCTGTACCTCAGTGTATAGTGTATAGTAACTCTCCTTATACCTCAAAGTTTACTCATTTTTTTTCCCCAAAGAAATTGGTTTTTATTATCTCTCTAATCATTTCAAAAGCTGTATACATTTGCCAGTTATTTATTTATTAAATAGTGTGCATTATTTGAAGAAATATTCAAAGACAATCTCTATTTTGATTACACCTCAAATTACACACAAGTAATATGATTATATCTAGGTTTGTGTTGGGTAGCATTTCCTCTAGATTCTTAAGAGATGATGTTTACAAACCTAATCAGTTATTTTGTCAAAAGTGGTAATTTTTAACAACATTAAACTGCTAATTCATTTCCTCCTTCTGTGTCACTAACAAATTTTGTGTCTGACTGCCGTATGAGAAACTTGACTCTTGGGTCCTTTTCTTTAGCATCCATGCCTACTGAACTCATATCCAAACTGAGTGCAGGTCATTAATTTAAGAAACATGGTAGTATCTACAACTGAATCAGCAATACTTGGGAGGGGACAGCAGAAGAAGCAGTAAGCTGATGAGGACCATCTTTTTCTACAAGAGTGGAACCAACTGGAGAAACAGGGAGAACAGCTAGGAGGCAAATTGCAGAAGCAACAGTCACAAAAACTACAGAAAGGAAGAAAACAGGATTGAATGGACATAAAAATTGTGCTAGGCATTCAGAAGTGCTTTATGTCTTAATGGAAACTAATGATGGCACTGTTCCCCCTTCAATTTATTACCATATTTCAGAGCAAGCATACTGAACCTGAGTCACAACAGTGCTCCACACTTATCACACCTGGGGTTATCTCGCCAAATGACATGCCAAACCTTGTCTTACCCTCTTGGAGAAGGGGAGCGTTGCCTTCTGGGAATCGGAGCTTTTCTGGGTTTGTTAGGCAATGGTTTCTGAGCAGCTGCTGGAAGTTGTACTGATTCAGATAACAGTTCGTTCATCAGAGTGTACGCTTGTGAGAGTCGACGACTATAGTGGTCAGAGAGTAGCAATCTTTAAAATAAAAAATTAAATACCATTTAGTAAGAGAGTCCCTTTCACTTCATATTTCTAGAGGGAACACAGTGTTTGAAGATCACCTAGTACTGATTTTATTCAATGGAGTTCAATGCAAATTCAAATGTCAGATTTCTGAAAACCATTAGGAGGTGTTATTAAAGGCACCTGTTGGGTACTTAAGAAATGCACACATGTATCTGGATTGGGAGAGGGAGAGGGATTTCAGAAATAAGTTATAAAAATTGAATGGAATAAACAATATTTGAAAGCAAATTCGTAAAAAGGATTATTTTCCCTGCAGTTATCTCCCATACTTTTCTATTTATCAACAAAAAGGGACTACTGTGAAAACTAGAATGCCTAAGGCATTATCTATGGTCTCAAGTGAGTGACAGAATGATCAGTGTTTAACTACCAAACTCACCTGTCTTTTTCATGCTTCATCTTTTGTCTCAGTCTGATTTCCCTTGAAGTCATGTAAAACTGCACAAGAAATAACCAGTTAGTTCATTACTATTCAGTTCAAATAATTAAACCATTACAATCCATGGAAAACATGAAAATCCCACTAATAAATTTTAATAGGAAGCTAAAATATAATTTTGCTATTTAGGAACGGTATAAAACATTGTCATATTTGATGAAGCTTTCTACTCCAGCCCAAAACATGAAAATGTTAACACATCATGTAATTAAAATAAAATCCAATTTAATAAATAGAGTACAAAATCTATTTTAGCAGCTAAATTCATATATTTTCTCAAAAGGAGAGATCCTTATCAGCTGCAACTTAAAATGGAAAATAGGAACATTTAAGGATGGAGACAGACACCTATATTTTGTACTCTGTCTTGTGATTAATCTTACCAAGATCTTGGTTGATAAAAGCAGGAATGGGTGAGACATTCAAAATCATTATTTTAATGTTTTAAAATGTGTTTACCAGAAACTTACTACAGTAGGTTTACTGTTACTTGTAAACACTTCAAAATGCATGCAACACAAGGCAAACTGGCCAACATGAGCTATAAATATGTCTTATTCCAAACATTAAGAGTTACTGTTGACTTAATAATGAGGGTAAATCCTTTCACAGGGATGACTGTTTATATAAAAATGTACACAGAGAAGTGAATTCACTTTCTCAAGGTCCTATATAGTAGTCAATGATAAATGTAATGTTTTATTGATTTCTGATAAAAATAAAAATTTTAAATTACATTAATCCCTCACTAGTTCCATACCTTTACCCAAATAGAAACTAAACATTTACCTGCAATACTGAAGGAGGTGTCACAAAGTCTATGAATGAAACAGTCCCAACACCCTGAGTTAATTTATTCTAAATTTGGATATAATTCTAACCATCTGGGGTATCTGCTTGGCTGATGGGAGGGTGATATGGGAACTGACCCTCCATGGGGTGGAAGAATACACATATACACATGCACTGTAAGATTCTGGTATTCAAGTAGCTCTGAAGGTCATTATCATGTCTCCAGAGCTATCAACGAAATGTTATCTAATGTCAGCATGCTCTCTCCAGACACAGGTAAATAAATGACATTCAGTAATAGTTCACCTACTTTTGCACATTTGGTGCTTAAATGTGACAATCTTACTTGGAAGATTCACTTATTTTATAAAATGTGTTTCCCTAATGATGGTGAAAAAAAATGAAGTATATTTATTTCAGATTACAAAGTAAAAGATATACTATAATCCAAATGTAACATAAATGTGACTTTCGTAGTTATGTAATCATCAAAGTAATACTGCCTCATTTCATCTTCTGAAGAAAAACACTTCTGACCTAGCTATGGTGATATCCATAGTCAGGACTGGGTAAACAACTGTTGACAGTTTAAAGGAAAGCTGAAACACACACAGAAGTGCCACTGTTCTGTTGGTACATGACTGGATCATACTTTAAAAAGGTTTCTTTTGTAGACAACTTACAGAGAGAAAATTGATTTTTAAAATGCCTTTACTACATACACAGTCAAATTGTTCGACTGCAACTGACTTTTCACTGAAAATTAAGGGATTAGTTAGTTTCTTCTGTACAGCAACATGAATCAGCCATGAAAGTGAAAGTCACTCAGTTGTGTCTGACTCTTTGTGACCCCATGGACTGTAGCCTACCAGGCTCCTCTGTCCATTGGGAGCCATGTCACCCAATCCCTTGATCTCTTCATTCAACGGTTAAAATATTAGAACCATAATTAGCCTCAGGGAGAAAAAATATTTTAAGACAATTGAATAAAACATGGTTTGTAGTCCCAGCTACATTTTGTTAAGGTAATTTCTTAATTTTCCCTGACTTAAGTAGAATGCTGACTTTTCTATCAAATAATAAATGATTCCAAATTATATTCATCCTTCTCTCAAATGCCTGCCAGGAAAAAGTTATACATATTCTGTATACATTACCCTTGACACTGCAGACTTACTGGGTTACTCCTGGGGCAGAAAGGATCATGTTCTTGCCCTCT
This sequence comes from Odocoileus virginianus, assembly GCF_023699985.2. Classification (NCBI taxonomy): domain Eukaryota; kingdom Metazoa; phylum Chordata; class Mammalia; order Artiodactyla; family Cervidae; genus Odocoileus; species Odocoileus virginianus. Next base: position 32,319,382 of record NC_069687.1, read on the forward strand.
CTTCTCTGCCAGCTGATTTAAGTACTCTGCCATTCTTTCTTTTCGTTTTCTTTTCATCCAGACTTGAAGCTCTCTTCTCTCCTTCTCTGTTCTTTGTGGACGTCTACCAGAGGGATGTTGAATCCTGAGAAATTTAACCAGCAGTGAACCACTTGATTTTAAATTTGTTATGGAGATAATACATGTACTACAGTTTTCACTGTGGCACTATTTACAATTGCCAGGACATGGAAGCAACTTGAATGTCCACTGATAGGTGAATGGATAAAGAAGATATGGTACATACATACAATGGGATATTACTCAGTCATATAAAGGAATGGAATTGAGTCAGTTGTAGTAATGGGAATAAATCCAGAGCCTTGTCATACACAGTAAGTCAGAAAGAGAAAAACAAATAGTGTATTAATGATATATGTGAAGTCTAGAAAAACGGTGCTGATGAACACATTTGCAGGTCAGGAACAGAGGTACAGATGTAGAGAATGGACTTGGGGACACAGGTGGGGCAGGAGAGGTTAAGATGAATTGAGAAGGTAGCACTGATACATACACACTAGCATGTGTAAGCCGGATAGCTGGTGGGAACTGCCGCAACGCACCGGGAGCTCGGCTCAGTGACCTGGGAAGGCCCAGAGGGGTGGTTCGGGGGTGGGGGTGGGGATGGGGGTGGGAGGGAGGCTCCAGAGAGAGTGAATATATGCATACATGTGGGCTTTCCTGGTGGCTCAGACAGTAAAGAATCTGCCTGCAATGCAGGAAACCTGGGTTCAATCCCTGGGTTGGGAAGACCCCCTGGAGGAGGGCATGGCATCCCACTTCAAAATTCTTTTGGGTTTTCCTGGTGGCTCAGCTGGTAAAGAATCCGTCTGCAATGTGGGAGACCTGGGTTCAATCTCTGGGTTGGGAAGATCCCCTGGAGAAGGGAATGGCTACCCACTCCAGTATTCTGGCCTGGAGAATTCCATGGACAGAGGAGCCTGGTAGGCTACAGTCCATGGGGTCACAAAGAGTCAGACACAACTGAGTGACTTTCACTTTCATGGCTGATTCATGTTGCTGTACAGAAGAAACTAACAGAAGTGAAGCAATTATATTCCAATAGAGAAATACTATTTCTTTGGAAAGATTCTGCCCCATCTTGAAGAGTCATATGCTTATGATGTCTAGTCAATTTGCTCCAACCTGTCCCCTGAAATCCACTGACAACAATCTCAGGTCACCAAGAGCCTCTTCAGTCTTCATCCTACTGGACTTCTCTATAGTATCTGGTGCAACTGGCTTCTCCTTTCTGCTTTAAACTCTCCCTTACCTGGGTCTTTTTCTCACTCTCGAAACACAATACAGCCTCTTATACTGGGCACCCTTCTTCTCTGCTCACCACCAATATGAATGTTTTTAAAGGTTCTGTTTTGGATTTCTTCATCGATCTATTCCTGGACCATCTCAATCACTTCCAAAACTTTTAACACAGAGATGACTTCTAAGCTGCAGCCCTCCTGGATCCAGATCTGGCCTCAGGTTCCTGCCCAGGCTGTACTTCCCAGGGTCCAACTGAGCTAATGAGGAGCATGGCAGGGATGCTGTGGCTGGCCCTGACCTGTAAGAGACAGGACTCCTCTGAAGTTGACTCTGGCTTAATGTCTCACCACTGACCCAGCTGAAGCTTTCCTAGAACCACACTGTACTCTGGACTTAACTGACTCAGCCTTCTCTCCTCCACAGGGAGGGGCCAGACTTGCACTGTGGTCTGATGCCTCACTTCTGATTTTCTTCCTCATAGGCATTTTCTCAATACAGCTTTTGTACATCTAATCCCATCCTGGCTTCTACACAAAGAGTACTAACAGTGACACAAGAAAACAGGTGGTGTGAGACAGCAATTCGGGGCTGACTCAAAACACCCAGCACGGGAAGAAGACGCCATCCTAACGTGAAGATGGGTTATGGACAGAGACGATGTGGTTTTATACTAGACACCTGCTTTTCTTCTGGGAGTCTGGACTCTTGGGATGTGCCAGGCAGAGAGTACCCTCACCAAACAACCCCCAGTGAATCAATAAGTCAAAAGGTGTATGTATCCCAAAGAAGTATTGGTAGAAGAGGCAGCCTTTATTATATCAAAAACCAGTTCATGGCCCAGGAAAGGCAACAAGGAAAAACATTGTAACATAATGTTCCCAGAAAAGCTATTTAAAATGTATTCTAAAGGTTCATGTCTAGGGTAAAGTACTATGAACTAAATTATTAATTACTTTAAGAAGAAATAGGATTATATTTCTGTTTCACTCAGAGCGATGATGAGACCTTCAGAAAACTCAGGACACAGATGTGCTGTATTAGCTACAGAAGCCAGTCTATGACTGTCGGAGGAAGGAGGGGAACGACACATAAACATCACAAAGTCTATTAACAGGGGAAAAGTATCTATGTAAGCTCTGAATCTGTTTCCTAAAAAATCACCAAAAATGGTCATTTTTTTAATACTCTTGAACCATAAACATTTTAAACAGGTTAAAAATGAATTATTCAATGATTACCTGGAGATGCTCCTAGCCTGTTGCTCTGTTAGGCCAAGCTCTTCACTGGAAACTCCATCTTTTGTTATAAGGTCATTGATAATGTCTGCAATATCAGTCAGTTCACTCATCTGGAGTGGATCTACCGAAACCCTTCATTCCCAAATGCAATATGAGAAATACAAATCAGTGTCCACAACTTACTTATATTAGGCAAAAATGAGTGTTTAAAACTACGCTCTCCAAGAGCATAAATGAACACAAAAAATGATAAGCATATAACTAATTTCATTCTATTGCTTTAATCTCATTAATCCTCAGTGGAAAAGCCTAATCATCAGTAATTGACAACTTCATATGAACTCTCAAAGGAGCAAACATAAGGCCTAGAAGACAGCTTCTAATCTGTCCTGCCTATTGCAATTTAATACATATGTAGTAAAAGAAAATACAGCAAATACTTTAACTACCTATACTCTAAAACAGTAAGAGAGATACAACATAATAATCATAAGTTTCTTAAAAGATCCCATTCCCAATGGGAATTACATTCCTTTAATCCACAAAAAATATATAGTGTAAGTTTACATACATAAGAACAACAAAATATCCAGGACATATGATTTGTACCTAACTGCAAGTAAAACTATGAACTAAGATAGTTACCTTTCAAATAATTCATCACTGTTATTCACACCTTAAAAAAAAAGAAACATTACTATCAATTAAAATTTCAGGTCAGTTATTTTTTTCTATTTTAAATTATTAGCCTGATCTAGAAATTGTATGTCCAGAAACTGAAATATTTTTAAACCTCCATTTGGTGGTGAATAGTGTCCACATTTTAAGATTACTTGTCTATCCAGAGCACTCTGAACAATACATGTTAGGAGGTATAATCTACTTTGCTTCATACACACAGTTTAGAATACTGGAGTGTGATTTACTAAAAAGAAAAGAAAACAAAAAATCTTTTGATGATCTGAAAGGAATACTTTGTAGAAAACATCTAATTTAATCCCAAAAGCCTTTACATGGAAGAACATGACCCAAAGGATGATTTTTAAACCTTGTCCAGTATTAATAACATGTCTTTAAAGCAAAACATAGCCTTTTCAGCTTTGTGTTTAACCCTCAAAGAGAACTGAGTTAACACAGAGAAAAGTGTCCTGACATCTCTTCTCAAACACATGTCCTTAAGATTTTCTTATACTAAGATAAACCCACCTTGCCTCTATGACTGAGACATCCACATGTTTTTAATATTAAATGATTTTGCTTCCTTAAGCACATTTTTTGCTTTTTAATCCTCATATCAAGAATTTCACATTATCTTTGGTCTCTGAGTCTGGTCATTTGTGAGTTCTTCAATAATGGTATAAGTATAGACTTGTTTATATAGTTGCTAAGTCATGTCTGACCCCAAGAACTGTAACCACCCCCCAGGTTCCTCTGTCCATGGGATTTTCCAGGCAAGAATACTGGAGTGGGTTGCCATTTCCTTCTCCTGGGAATCTTCCTGACCCAGGGATCAAACCTGCATCTACTTCAGCGGCAGGCCGATTCTCTACCACTGTGATACCAGGGAAGCCCTAAGTATAGACTAATCAGATATAAAAGATCTAAGAAATGGATCATTTTATGGAAATGATTTTGATAAAGGCAGAAAAGTGTTAATAGTCAAATAACAACTTTTAAAAATAGTTATGTAGGAAGATTCTATCCTTCATTTTCAAACCATCTTTGGATTTTTTTATTTGGGATGGCCTTTATAAGTTACTAGCAAATACAACAGATCAGCTTCATTCCTTGATAGCCACAATTCCTTTTAAAAAAAATGCCAAACAGTGACACTCAGCCTGATCATCAACTTCACTTATCAGAAATACCTCCTACACCGATAGGTCTTAAAGTCCTCAAAAAAACTGTCTTCTTTCCTGACTTTCTGGTGGCCTGTGAAACTGTTAGCGATTCATTTTTTCCTGAAAGTCCCTTCACCAGAGGCTGCTCATGCACTTCCCTCACTGGGTGGGGTGGGCTCCTCGTGGTCTCTGATGGGTGATATTTCTCAGGCTAGTCCTGAGCATTTCCCCATTTACCATCAGTATTAACTATATAATTAGGGAAAAGGCTCTTCTGTTTTTTAAGCCTAAACCTCTCAGCAAGCTACATTTGCTTATCAAAAGCTAGGTCCTAAATGTGATATGAATATTGCCTTAAATGCTACATTTGGTTGAAGGTTCTCTACAGTTTGACATTAAGACCTGGTGATATCCTTGCTCTTAGTCTGACAATGCTAACCAGCCATTTGCTTTCTCCTTTTCCACCCTGCCATCCACTTAGTCAGTCAGTATCATCAGCTGCCTATTCAGAATGTCTCATTTCTTTTCTCCTTTCCCACAACACTGCTCAGACCCTCATCACTGCCCAGCTCACATTAATTTAAAAGTTCACTAACTGACCTAGGCCTCCATCCTAGGCTTCTTCCAAATCTCTCCTGCTCAAAATTTGTCAGCGATTCCCAAGTACAAAATGGAGTTTAAATTTCTCAGATACAGTCAGAACCCACTAAGGCCTTTAACTTCATTTCTCAATTCTCCCTTCCATAAGAGGAAAGAGGAAAGATACTGGTGACCAAGAACCTACAGGAATCAAACAGATTCTCAGGTAAATGCTTTATATAAGTAATTATTCTTCACAACTCAGTGAATAAAAATGATTATCCCTATATGATGATGACTGAAATACGAACAGAATCTAGAAACAGTTTAGAGAAAAAATATAAAGCTTAAAACCAGCTTAATAGTTTTTGTTTAAATAACAGCAATGCCATTTAAAAATAGCATTTTTAACTTCTTATATTACTTTAATAATGGTAATAAAACATATTACAAACATTCAATAAAATCATCCTTATTGACCATAAGTATCTGAGGGCAAAAAAGGTATTTCAAGGCCACTGTTAAGAGTTCCAACTGTGATAGGTAGTATGCCCTGCTATTATTATGACACAAAATATCACTTAGGACTAAGGAATAGCATTTTTAACTGTCAGCTCTAAAAGAAATAGAATGAACAATGGCCCTGAATTTCTCTAAGCCTGAATATTCTCAACTGTAAAATGAGAGAATAATGGTAGCTAGATCACAGGTCAGGCTTACACCGGGATCAACACACATAAAACAGTGATGTCTGGCATGTGGAAGAGGCCCAATAAGTCACAGTCATTATTTTGTTTCCAAATCAAAACTCTTAAAATTGGCAGTTTTAATTTCTCAATTTTAATAAAAATTAAATAGTATAGTATTATAATATACTGGTGTAATACTATAATGTTTCAGTGGCTATGTATTTAACGGGGCTTCCCAGGTGGCGCTAGTGGTAAAGAACTGTCTGCCAATGCAGGAGATGTAAGAGACTTTGGTTTGATTCCTGGGTCAGGAAGATCCCCTGGAGGAGGGCATGGCAACTACTCTAGTATGCTTGCCTGGAGAATCCCATGGACAGAGGAGCCTGAGTTACACAGAGATATGACACATCTTGTAGTGTATCTTATGAAAGTGACACGATAATATAGTTCTTCATGTAAATGGCACAATTTTTAACTTTCATTTCCCTGAAACTTATGAATATTGCAATGGCTTCACAAATCCTTCACAACTATATTCCCAGTAAAGTAAGTACTCTTCAGTAACAGTATCTTGGAAAATAAGAGTAAAGGAAAAACAGTTAAGAACAATACCAAGAGAAGTCACATTCTGGTCACTGGAAAGGCTGACGGCTGAATGAGCTGAAGGAAGCACATAGGTTTTCTGGCTAGGGTAAGTTTCCGTTACTGAAATCTCTTCTTTGTCCCTCTGATCTTCTTTATTTATATAGGTCAGGAAGTGCATTAATCCAGAGTATATATTACAATAAAAAGAAAATAATGATAATGGGAAAAAAAATCACATGGAAAAGACATTATTCTGATAACTTTCTTACTGTATAATAAAATAATTTAATATAGTATTTAAAGTTTAAACTGCCTCATGGTAATAAAACTTATTATCTACTACTAAATTTATTATCAACTTCAGAAAACACAACAGATGGAGCTGCAGTGAATAGGTCCATTACCTGTATAAAACACAGAAGAAATGGTAAATTAAAAAAAATCATATATAACCAATCAAACGTGTAAATAAAATAAGTCTCCTGGTGTCATAAGATAAAAAGGAATTCAAATCTGGGCCCTAAATGGACAATGCTGCTAGTATAGTCCAAGGAGGAACAGGAGATGTGGTTCCTGCAGACACAGTGAGAGGAACTGAGAATGCTGAAGGACAGTTCTGTCCATAAAGTGGGGGAAAAAAAATTCTGCCCTCAAGAAATAGCAAACTTTTTTATCTTCCTGGGTAGTGGATGGGAAAAAACATAAAAGTTAAGTCTGAGAAAACAGACACCCACCCCTGTCTTGCTCTACTACAGGCAGGTGTGGGATCTGAATTTATACTATCTATGTGGTACAGCAACTCTAAGCCAAAAAAATGATTATAAAAACTTGTCCTCATTTCCTTCTACTTCAGTAACAGCAAGAAGAAAATAACAAAATCACGCCAAAGAAAAACATAGACAACCTAGCAGAACTACCCCCCTAAATAAGCTCAGTATAAAAAATTACAACGCACACAAAGGCATAAGCAACCCAGAGAGTCAGTATACACATCTGACAATTGAAAATATGCACACATGAAATAAAATAATCTGAAAGGGCAAAAAATATTACTAAAATGATTAAACTGATAAAATAAGGTATAGAAACAACAATAAAAGAAAAAGACAGAGTACATCCAAAGAACAGATAGATTTGAAAAAGAAATAAATCTTCTGGACATTAAGAATGTAGTCACCAAAATGAAAGTCCTACAGCAAAGAAGACACAGCAGTAGAGAGAATTAGTAAACTAACAGACAGAGTTCCGAGGAAATATCCTGGAGCACCTCACTGAGAGAAAAGGCAGAACCTGAGAAGCTCCAACATACCTCTAACAAGTGCTTCAGAGAAAGGGACAGAAAGAATGGGGAGGAAGCAACACTCCAGAAGGAAGCAGATAAAACTTCCCAGTGTTAAAACTGCAAACTAACAAACCATTCCTACTCCCATATAGAATAAATAAAAATAATTATACACCTAGATACACCATTTCAAAATGCAGAATAAGCCAAAAAGAAAGACAAAAGCTGTAAAAGTGATCAGAGATAAAAGAACAGCAATTAGACATTAAGTGGGTATTATAAACATAGCAATTAGAAATGTCAGTGGAAAATGGAATAATATCTTAAAAGACTGAGGGAAAATAAGTAGCAACCTAGAATTCTGACCTCGACTATAAGCCATAACTCACAAATTGTAGTAAAATTACAACTATTTTCAAAGACTGGGAGAATTTGCTACTAACAGACTCTAGTTGAAATAACTAATAAAAGAAGGAAGAAGGAAACAGTCCTCAAAGAAGTGGATGCAAGGAGCAACTCTGGGCAATAACAGCACAAAAGAGAAAACGCCAGACTGCACCTTGGGGAATAATGACGAGTATTATTTGATGAAACTTGTGTTTTTGTCTAATATATTTAATTTTTACATATGTACATCATTCAGTTTACAATTTCTTTGAAAAAAAGAAGCAACTGAGGGGAAATAAACTGGCAAAGATGCTGATAAATTCAAATTAGTACAGACATATAAAAATAAAAGACAAAAGAGACTAAGTGGGCAGGTTAAAAACAAGGTACAGATCTAAAATATTAGAAAACAATATCAGAGATGTGAAGAGGCATGTGTGTATGTATGCAGAGTCGCATGCAAATCTTTGCAAACCCATGGACTGCAGCACGCCAGGCTCCTCTGTCCAAGAAATTTTCCAGGCAGCAATACTAGAATGGGTTGGCATTTCCTCCTCCAGGGGATCTTCCTGACCAAGGATTGAACCTGCATCTCCAGTGTCCCCTGTATTAGCAGGCGGATTCTTTACCACTGAGCCACCTGGGAATACCAGTGCTAAAAGCTCTAACATAAGACTTTATGCTGCTTGTGAGGTAAATATATTCATCTCAACACTCAATTCTGAATGTTGAAAATTTAAGAATATGCCCTAAGAAATAAAAACAGAATGTATAATTTCTGAACAAATAGAGGGGGAAAGAGTGAATATAGAAAACTCAATCAAATTGAGGAAAGAAAAAAGGACAAAAAGTAAACAAAAGATAGAGTAAATAGGAAGCACAAAATAAGATAATAGAAGTAAGCACAAATGTATCAGTAACCACAATAAATAGCTGCTTATATCTTATGACTGAAACACAAACTATGTAATTATTTAGAAGAATGAAATCTAGCCATATTTGCTGAACACATCTATAACACAGTCACTCATCTTGAAAGTAAAAGAATGTCTAATGACAGGAAATAAAGGGAACAGAGGAACATGTAAATGACACCATAGAGACTCAATTAACAAATGAAGACCCTGAAAAATACTTCAGGACAAACAGCCAAGTTTCTTCAACAAATAAACTAGAAGGGGAAAAAGAGAAAAAAGAGGAACCCAGAAATAAGAATTGTAAGCCATCAACCAAATGCCATGTATGGACCTTATCTGGACTCCAACTAGACCAAATAAACTATTTTTTAAAATAAGCCAACTGGAGAAAGCGGGGCGTTCGGCTTGTGAGCGGGAACTTCTCGGTCGCGCACAGAGAAAGAACGATTTAAAAATGGGTGATGTTGAGAAGGGCAAGAAGATTTTTGTTCAGAAGTGTGCCCAGTGCCATACTGTGGAAAAGGGAGGCAAGCACAAGACTGGGCCAAACCTCCATGGTCTGTTTGGACGAAAGACGGGTCAGGCTGCTGGATTCTCTTACACAGATGCCAACAAGAACAAAGGTATCACCTGGGGAGAGGAGACGCTGATGGAGTACTTGGAGAATCCCAAGAAGTACATCCCTGGAACAAAGATGATCTTTGCTGGCATTAAGAAGAAGGGAGAGAGGGAGGACTTGATAGCTTATCTCAAAAAAGCTACCAATGAGTAATAGTTGGCCACTGCCTTATTTATTATGAAACAGAAGTGTCTCATGACTTTTTATGTGTACCATATTTAAATTGATCTCATACACTAGAATTCAGATCATGAATGGCTGATGGAATAATTCTGTTGGACAGTCCTGATTGGTTTGTGGCTAAACGAATATGGTCAGCTTTTTTAATTTTGATAGTAATTCCGGTTCAATAAGTACTATCACTTTTCCCATTCTAAAGAGATGATTGAACTTGAATAAGGAATATTAAACTTTTTAGGGAGATGGTGCATTCCTTCTCAAACCCTATAAGAGATTGGTTTTATATTTAGATTTCTATAACTGGTTATATTAATATATTTAAATACTGAAAAAGGTCCCTTCACTGTCTCATAGAACAGAGGAGGATTCACATGTGTTTGAAGTTGTGTTCATTAGCCTGTTAAGGCAAGAATTGAAAATACAATGACAAATTCCACTTTATCTTTTTGGTTTTATAAACTATGCCAATTTAATTAAAATTCTCTATCTAAAAAAAATAAAAATAAAAAAAAATAAAATAAAATAAGCCAACTGGCAATATTTGAACATTTATTAGGTACATGACAATATCAAGACTTTTTTATAAAAAGAGGTGATAATGTTGTTATTATTTTTAAAATAGACCTTGTCTTTTAGAGAATGTTAAAATATTTATGGATAAAATAATGTGTTGTCTGGAATTTGCTTTAAAATAATTCAGGAAAAGGTAGAAAGAGTGGGTGGGATATATAAAACAGGATTGGCCATGAGTTGATACTTGTAAAAGGTGATTGTTGCGTACATGAAGGTTAATTACACTATTCTGTCTTCTACTGAAATATGCCTGAAATTTACCATTAAAATTTTTAATAAAAAGTATCAAAAAAGATATACCAGGCAAAAGAAAACAGAAATGGACCTATTAAAATTGACTTTGAGTCTAAACAACATTATTGAGAATAAAGACAGTCATTACTTAATGATATTTCACTCAGTCGTGTCTGACTCTTTGCGACTCCATGGACTGCAACACGCCAGGCCTCCCTGTCCATCACCAACTCCTGGAACTTACTCAAACTCATGGCCATCAAGTCAGTGATGCCATCCAACCATCTCATCCTCTGTTGTCCTGTTCTCCTCCTGACCTCAATCTTTCCCAACATCAGGGTCTTTTCAAATGAGTCAGTTCTTCACATCAGGTGGCCAAAGTATTGGACTTTCAGCTTCAACATCAGTCCTTCCAATGAATATTCAGGACCGATTTCCTTTAGGACTGACTGGTTGGATATCCTTGCAGTCCAAAGGACTCTCAAGAGTCTTCTCCAGCACCATAGTTCAAAAGCATCAATTTTTCAGTGGTCAGCTTTCTTTATAGTCCAACGCTCACATCCATACATGACTACTGGAAAAACCAGAGCTTTGACTAGACTTTGTTGGCAAAGTAATATCTCTGCTTTTTAATATGCTGTCTAGGGTGGTTATAACTTTTCTTCCAAGGAGCAAGTGTCTTTTAATTGCATGGCTGCAGTCTCCATCTGCAGTGATTTTGGAGCCCCCCAAAAATAAAGTCTCTCACTGTTTCCATTGTTTCCTCATCAATTTGCCATGAAGTGATGGGGCCAGATGCCACGATACCAGTTGTCTGAATGTTGAGTTTTAAGCCAACTTTTTGGAATGGGTGAATTTAACTCAGATGACCATTATATCTGCTACTGTGGGCAAGAATCCCTCAGAAGAAATGGAGTAGCCATCAGAGTCAACAAAGAGTCTGAAATGCAGTCCTTGGATGCAATCTCAAAAACAACAGAATGATCTCTGTTCATTTCCAAGGCAAACCATTCAATATCACAGTAATCCAAGTCTATGCCCCGACCAGTAATGCTGAAGAAGCTGAAGTTGAACAGTTCTATGAAGACCTACAAGACCTTCTAGAACTAACACCCCAAAAAGGTGTTCTTTCATTATAGGGAACTGGAATGCAAAAGTAGGAAGTCAAAAGATACCTGGAGTATCAGGCAAATCTGGCCTTGGAGTACAAAATGAAGCAGGTCAAAGGCTAACAGAGTTTTGCCAAGAGAACACACTGGTCATAGCAAACACCCTCTTCCAACAACACAAGGGAAGACTCTACACATGGACATCACCAGATGGTCAATACCAAAATCAGATTGATAATATTCTTTGCAGCCAAAGATGGAGAAGCTCTATACAGTCAGGAAAAACAAGACCAGGAGCTGACTGTGGCTCAGATCATGAACTCCTTATTACCAAATTCAGACTTAAATTGAAAAAGTAGGGAAAACCACTAGACCATTCAGGTATGATCTAACTCAAATCCCTTACGATTATACAATGAAAGTGACAAATAGATTCAAGGGATTAGATCTGATAGACAGAGTACCTGAAGAACTATGGACGGAGGTTCATGACACTGTACAGGAGGCAGTGATCAAGAAGACCATTCCCAAGAAAAAGAAATGCGAAAAAGGCAAAATGGTTGTCTGAGGAGGTCTTACAAATTGCTGAGAAAAGAAGAGAAGCTAAAGGCAAAGGAGAAAAGGAAAGATATATCCATTTGAATGAAGAGTTCCAAAAAATAGCAAGGAAAGATAAGAAAGCCTTCCTCAGTGATCAAAGCAAAGAAACAGAGGAAAACAATAAAATGGGAAAGACTAGAGATCTCCTCAAGAAAATTATAGATACCAAGGGAATATTTCATGCAAAGATGGGTTCAATAAAGGACAGAAATGGTATGGACCTAACAGAAGCAGAAGATATTAAGAAGAGGTGGCATACACAGAAGTACTATACAAAAAAGATCTTCATGACCCAGATAACCACGATGGTGTGATCACTCACCTGGAGCCAGACATCCTGTAACGCAATGTCATGTGGGCCTTAGGAATCACTACGAACAAAGCTAGTGGAGGTGATGGAATTTCAAATCCTAAAAGATGATGCTATGAAAGTGCTGCACTCAATATGCCAGCAAGTTTGGAAAACTCAGCAGTGGCCACAGGACTGGAAAAGGTCAGTTTTCATTTCAATCCCAAAGAAAGGCAATGCCAAAGAATGTTCAAACTACCACACAATTGCACTCATCTCACGTGCTAGCAAAGTAATGCTCAAACTTCTCCAAGCCAGGTTTCAAAAGTATGTGAACTGTGAACTTCCAGATGTTCAAGCTGGATTTAGAAAGGCAGAGGAACCAAAGATCAAATTGCGAACATCTGTTCGATCATTAGAAAAGCAAGAGAGTTCCAGAAAAACATCTACTTCTGCTTTACTGACTATGCCAAAGCCTTTGTGTGGATCACAACACACTGTGGAAAATTCTGAAAGAGATGGAAATTCCAGACCACCTGACCTGCCTCCGAGAAATCTGTATGCAGGTCAAGAAGAAACAGTTAGAACAGTTAGAAGAAACATGAAACAACAGACTGGTTCCAAATTGGGAAAGGAGTACATCAAGGCTGTATACTTATTGATAAAACAGATAAAATTCAACAAAAGTAATCATCATTAACTATATTCATTTAGCCTAAACTACATAAGATATACCCATAGCCTGAACCATATAATATATACCCAATTGACTGCAGAGTTCCAAAGAAAAGCAAGGAAAGATAAGAAAGCCTTTTTAAGTGAACAATGCAAAGAAACAATAGAAAACAACTGAATGGGAAAAACTAGAGATCTCTTCAAGAAAACTGGAGATACCAAGGGAACATTTCATGCAAGGATGGTCATGATAAAGTACAGAAATTGTAAGGACCTAACAGAAACAGAAGAGATTAAGAACAGGTGCAAAGAATAAACAGAAGAACTGTACAAAAAAGGTCTTAATGACCTGAATTACCACAATGCCTGTGGTCACTCACCTACAGCCAGACATCCTGGAGTGTGAAGTTAAATGGAACTTAGGAAGCATTAGTACAAACAAAACTAGTGGAGGTAATGGAATTCCAGCTGAGATATTTCAAATCCTAAAAGTTGATACTGTTAAAGCAATGTACTCGATATGTCAACAAATTTGGAAAAGCCAGCAGTGGCCACAGGACTGAAAAAGGTTTTTATTCAAATCCCAAAGAATGTCCCAACTACCAAACAGTTGTATTCATCTCACATGCTAGGAAGCTAATTCTCAAAATCCTTCAAGCCAGGCTTCAACAGTACGTGAACTGAGAACTTTCAGATGTATAAGCTGGATTTAGAAAATGCAGAGGAACCAGAGATTGAACTGCCAATGTTCACTGGATCATAGAAAAAGCAAGGGAATTCCAGGAAAATATCTATTTCTGCTTCATTGCCTACACTAAAGTCTTTGACTGTGTGGATCACAACAAACTGTGGAAAACTCTTAAAGAGATGGGAATACCAGACCACCTTACCTGTCTCCTGAGAAACCTGTATGCAGGTCAAGAAGCAATGGTTAGAACTGGACATGGAACAATGAACTGGTTCCAAATTGGGAAAGGAGTATATCAAGGCTGTATACTGTCACCCTGCTTATTTAACTTATATGTAGAATGCATCATGCGAAATGACAGGCTGGATGAAGCACAAGCTGGAATCAATACTGCCAGGAGAAATATGAATAACCTCAGATATGCAGATGACACCACGCTTATGGCAGAAAGCAAATAAGAACTAAAGAGTCTCTTGATGAAAGTGAAAGAGGAGAGTGAAAAAGTTGGCTTAAAACTCAACATTCACAAAACTAAGATCATGGCAACTGGTCCCATAACTTCATGGCAAATAGATGGAGAAAAAATGGAAACAGTGAGAGACTTTATTTTTGGGGGCTCCAAAATTACTGTAGATGGTGACTGAAGCCATGAAATTAAAAGATGCTTGTTCATTGGAAGAAAAGCTATGAGAAGGCTGCTGCTAAATCGCTTCAGTCGTGGCCAACTCTGCAACCCCATAGATGGCAGCCCACCAGGCTCCCGTCCCTAGGATTCTCCACGCAAGAACACTGGAGTGGGTTCCCATTTCCTTCTCCAAAGCATTAAAGTGAAAAGTGAAAGTGAAGTCGCTCAGTCGTGTCCAATTCTTCGCTTCGCGACCCCATGGACTGCAGCCTACCAGGCTCCTCCGTCCATGGGATTTTCCAGGCAAGAGTACTGGAGTGGGGTGATGAGAAAGCTAGACAGCATATTAAAAAGCAGAGACATCACTTTGCTGACAAAGGTCTGTATAGTCAAAGCAATCACTTTTCCAGCAGTCATGGGTGAATTTGAGAGTTGGACCATATGAGAAGGCTGAGTGCCAAAGAATTGACTCTTTTGACCGTGGTGCTAGAGAAGACTCTTTGAGAGTCCCTTGGAAAGCAAGGAGATCAAACCAGCCAATCCTAAATGAAATCAACCCTGAATATTCATTGAAAGGACTAATGCTGAAGCTGAAGCTCCAAAACCTTGTCCACCTGATGCGAAGAGCTGACTTGTTAGAAAAGACCCTGATACTAGGAAATACTGAAGGCAGGAGGCAAAGAGGATGACAGAGGATGAGATGGTTAGACAGTATCATCAACTCAATGGACATGAGTCTGAGCTAACTCTGGGTGGAGAAGGACAGGGGTGCCTGGCATGCTGCAGTCCATGGGGCGGCAAAGAGTCAGACATGACCTGGTGACTGAATAACAACAACAAAACAAGTATATAAAGAAATATTTAACAGAATTACAAAGAGAAATAAACAATTCCAAATCATTGTAGGTAATTTTTAATGCGCCCTCTGAACAGTATAATTTAGAAGTTTGACTATGATATATGTGTATGTGACTATACACACATACACATCTCCTACATAAACAGAAAATGCTCATTCTTTTCAAATAAACAGAATATTTACAAAAACTGACTATATATCCTAAGCCTCAAGGGAAATTTTAACAAATATCTAAGAGTGATATTCATTGGAAGGACTGATGCTGAAGCTTCAATACTTTGGCCACCTGATGCAAAGAACTGAGTCATTGGAAAAGACCCTGACAGTGGAAAAGATTGAAGGCAGGAAGAGAAGGGGATGACAGAGGATGAGATGGTTGGATGGCACCACCGACTCAATGGACATGTGTGTGAGCAAGCTCCAGGAGTTGCTGATATACAGGGAAGCCTGGTGTGCTGCAGTCCATGGGGTTGCAAAGAATTGGACACGACTGAGCAACTAAACTGAAGTAAACTGAAGAATGATATTATCATATACTCATCTAATCACAATACAATGAAAATGGAAATAAATTACAAAAATAAAGCCCAAGGCACATAATATTTGGAAGATAAAAAGTCTTTTTACGAGCTGAGGAAGAATCTTAATATAAATTGAATACTAGGAAAAGATATAACAGCAGCACCCTTATCTGGGTCCTTGAAGAAACATGTTCAGCCTCAAATGCATTCATTAGAAAAAAACAAAGTTATGAAGTTAGGAAAAATCCCACAAAGTACGCCTCCAACAGCAGAAGAAATATTAAAGCTAAGAGTAGAAATTTGTGAAAAAGAACATTAAGAAACAATAGAGAGAATCAATAATCCAAACCCTGTTTTCTGGCAAAGTGCATTAAATTGCTTACTAGACTAAATGAAAGAGAGAATATAGATATTAACACCCATAGATATGGTAGACATTTAAAAAATATCCAAATTCTCATTCTTAAAATAAGAAATGCAAAAGCATAATAACTTCACCATTGCCAGGCCATTGAACCTGAACTTCAGGTCCTGGCTCCTCTGATGACCACAGACAGACCACCATCTCAGCACAAGATCTGTGCAATTCTCAGCGCTTTTGCGGCCAGTGGTGTGGAGTCACAGAACTAAGGTCCAGCCCGCACTGCCTCCTTCTGGTGCAAAGGCCAGAGGAGGTTATAGCATCAGCTTCTCAGGAAATGGCCTGAGGTGGGAGCCAATTATGTTTTCACAAAACTAATCCTCATCTAAAATAAGAGGACCGATGGCTTCAGTTCACATAAGAAGACTATTTCTGGCACACCCAAAAGGCAATACTTATCCTTCCAAAGAAAGGCTTCACTCCCACCCCAGGCCCCTCACAAACCTTCTTCAGAAATGCTAATGGTTTTTGAAGGGAATGTTTTTTCCGATTCAGGGCCAGAAGACAGTTCAATGGGACCCACAGGTTCAACCTATAGAAAAACATACACCACAAAATAATGGTTACAAGTTTTATAGTTTGATTATTTCAAAATACCATAAATAATTTTACATTGGTTTTTTCATATTTGCATTGAAAGAATGCAAATATGAAAGGTGAAAGAATAGGGTTGAATCCAATATGAATTAAATGTTGAGGTTTTTTAAAAAGGAGTAAATTTTTACTTACTTTGTATCTTAACCAATTTAACCTTTTAAGAAGCTCAGGAAAACTATGTCATAAATTTTAGAATGGGGAGGAATGTTAACTGCGATCAAGACAAAACTTTCTCTTTTATTTACACAGTTCACCTTTATTTTACTTATTTTTTAATTGAAGTATAATTGACTTACAGTGTTATATTAGCTTCAGATGTATACTACAGTAATTCAATATTTTTATACACTACTCACCATATAAAGCTACACAACATTATTCACTATTCTCCCTGTGCTGTACATTGTATCACTGACTTATTTTTATAATTGGTAATTTGTACCTCTTAAACCCCTTCACTTATTTCACCCATCTCCCACCCACCTCTCTTCTGGCAACCACTGGTTTTGTTCGCTGTGTCAACGAGTCTGTTTCTGTTTTGTGTTTCAGATAGTCTTTTCAGCAAAAAGTGTTGGGAAAACTAGACAGCTACATTTAAAAGAAGGAAACGAGACCATTTTCTTACACCATACACAAAATACACTCAAAACTGTCTGTTGCTGTTTTTCAGTTACTGAGTTGTGTCTGACTCTTTGCAACCCCATGGACGGCAGCACACCAGGCTTCCCTGTTCTTCACTCTCTCTCAGAATCTGCTCAGACTCATGTCCAGTGAGTTGGTGACACCATCCAACCATCTGATAAAGACTTATATGTAAGAGCGGAAACTGTAAAACCCCCAGAAGAAAACTTAGGCAATAGGCTCTCTGACATTGGTCTCAGCAATATATCTTTGGATCTGTCTCCTCAGGCGAGTGTAACAACAGCAGAAATAAACAGAGACTACAGCAAACCAGGAAGGTTTGCACAGCCAAGGAAACCAGCAACAAAACAGAACGGCAACCTGCAGACTGGGAGGATATTTGCAAATACTCCCTCTGAAAAGGGAGTAATATCTAAAATATTAACAGAACTCATGCAACTAATATCAAAAAAACAAGCCAATTTAAAATTGGGCACAGGACATGAACAGACATTTTTACCAAAGATAGCATACAAATAGCTAGTGGACTTATGAAAAGATGGTCAACGTCACAAATCATCTAGGAAATGCAAATCAAAACCACAATGAGCTATCATATGCCAGAAAGATTGGCTATTATTAAAAAGACAAACAAGTATGCGGAGAAAAGGGAACCCTTGTGCACCGTTGGTGGGAAGTAAACAGGTGCAGCCACTATGGAAAACAGTATGGAAGTTCCTCAAAAAAGAAAAACAGGTCTACCACACAATCCACAAAGTCCAATTTGGGGTATTTATCTGAAGAAATAAAAATCTTTCATTTTAAAGATGAGGAATGAGGACCAGAGAAATGCAGAGACTTTCAAATCCAGAACATGGACTTGAACCCATATTTTTAAGGCACCTGTTTGGTGTGTCCACAGTGCCCCTCAGCTTCTTCCAGGCCTACAGGCCATTTACCTAAACTAAAATGAGCAAGTAAAAAAAAATCTCTGTATTTATGTGTGCATCATAATAGGATGAGAACATTTTAAATTAATATGCCAAACCTTTCATTTAAGTCAGTTCTATTTCCTTAAAGTAGTGAGTTTGATCAACCAATTATAGAATTCTTTGTTTAAAATTGCCTCCCAAGCTTGAGCAACAATTATTAATAATTATTCCATTATTATTATATGAATGTGATTTTATTTCTGTCTGAATCTAAAAATGAGAGCACAAAAACAGCCATCAAATAAACATTTATCAGATGCCTGCCATGCACCAAGTAAAAGACAAATTCTTACCTACCAGTGTGGAAAGGCTGGGGCTGAGACCAGTATCAGAATTTGGGGGACCCTTAAAAACACAAGTGTGACCTATGCCCTCCTCCTTGAGAAGCCATCTCCCCCTCCCGTCTCTCTCCCTGCCCCACCCTGGTCAATAGGGCTGGCATATTTTTGGTGCACACGTCTATCTTCTGTTATTAGATTCTAAGCCCCTTGAGAGTAGTGACTATGCCTTATTTACTTTACTTTTCCTTATTTCCTTTACTTCACTTTCCTACAAGCCAGGATCAAGACTAGACTGAGGTGGAAGTAACATACCTGGTTTTACATAAACTAGAAGCTTAATAAACTAGAAGAGAAGGCAATTTTCAAAGTGATTCCTTGGAACACGGACTTTCAGGGACAATTTCAACACTCAACATTAATTTGGATGTAATAAATCTAAACCTGGATTAAAAACAAAAAGGAGTGCTTGCTTATGCAGCACATATACTAAAATTGGAACGATACAGAGAAGATTCGCATGGCCCCTGCGCAAGGATGACATGCAAATTCGTGAAGTGTTACATATTTAAAATAAATAAATAAATTTAAAAAATAAAAACAAAAAGGAAAACAATCAAATAAACACCATAATGTCATAACTTAAGAGTAATCCTGAAACTAATACAACATTGTAAATAAACTACACTGCAATAAAAATTTTAAAAACCAAAACAGCAATCCTACTTCATATATTATTTTCACTGTAGTTTCACATATATTAAATCTTAGCTTTTGAATAATTGCTAAACCTTTGGATTAAAGAAATGCCATAATCCTAATATATTTTTTAAAAATATCAACATTCTTGGGAGAAAATAATAGCAATCAAAGCAACAAAGGATTAATCTCTGTAAAGTAATTAGCCTCCAACTAATAAAAATAAATGGAAAAAAAAAGGATTAATCTCAAAAATATACAAGCAACTCCTGCAGCTCAATTCCAGAAAAATAAATGACCCAATCAAAAAACGGGCCAAAGAACTAAATAGACATTTCTCCAAAGAAGACATACAGATGGCTAACAAACACATGAAAAGATGCTCAACATCACTCATTATCAGAGAAATGCAAATCAAAACCACAGTGAGGTACCATTACACGCCAGTCAGGATGGCTGCTATCCAAAAGTCTACAAGCAATAAATGCTGGAGAGCGTGTGGAGAAAAGGGAACCCTCTTACACTGTTGGTGGGAATGCAAACTAGTACAGCTGCTATGGAAAACAGTGTGGAGATTCCTTAAAAAACTGGAAATAGAACTGCCATATGACCCAGCAATCCCACTGCTGGGAATACACACTGAGGAAACCAGATCTGAAAGAGACACATGTACCCCAATGTTCATCGCAGCACTGTTTATAATAGCCAGGACATGGAAGCAACCCAGATGCCCATCAGCAGACGAATGGATAAGGAAGCTGTGGTACATATACACCATGGAATATTACTCAGCCATTAAAAAGAATTCATTTGAATCAGTTCTAAAGAGATGGATGAAACTGGAGCCCATTATACAGAGTGAAGTAAGCCAGAAAGATAAAGACCAATACAGTATATTAACGCATATATATGGAATTTAAAAAGATGGTAATGATAACCCTATATGCAAAACAGAAAAAGAGAAACAGATGCACAGAACAAACTTTTGGACTCTGTGGGAGAAGGCGAGGGTGGGATGTTCTGAGAAAATAGCATTTAAACAAGTATACTATCAAGGGTGAAACAGATTACCAGCCCAGGTTGGATGCATGAGACAAGTGCTCAGGGCTGGTGCACTGGGAAGACCCAGAGGGATGGGATGGGGAGAGAGGTGGGAGGGGGGATCGGGATGGGGAACACATGTAAATCCATGACTGATTCATGTCAATGTATGGCAAAAACCACTACAATACTGAAAAGTAATTAGCTTCCAACTAATAAAAATAAATGAAAAAAATAAATAAAATATCAACATTCTAGTAACCTGGAATATTTGTTACGTATGTCACTGATGGACTTCTTTTTCTGCAAATTTGCATTTTTTGCAATTTGCATTTCCCAATATAAGGCTTTAATATATTAAAAATATTTTTACTATTTGTTCATTAATCTTTATTTTATATAAATTTTATTTCCTAAAAAAAGATAGGATATTTGTATAAAATAAGTAAGAGACTTCTATTTATCTAACTACCATTATATACCATATACATTAATCTCTAACCTAAACATTAATCTCTTTATGATGCATACTTTTTAAAGATACAGAAAACTTTTAAGGATTACTAAGCCCATTCTATAAATTATTTGAAAGAAATTGAGAATTCAAAATGTAAGGACAACAATGTCTGTAAAGTTACAAAAATCTTGCTGAAGAAAATGATACTCAACTGAGAGCAGGATTTTTCTAAAACCACATTCTGGTTTTGTAATTCATGTATTTATTTTCCTGGTAGAAGTTGAGGGTTCAATTCTTAAAAGCTTAATGCTTAAGTGGTTCTCCACGAGGAGTGATTTTGCCCCTCAGAGGACATTTGCCAATGCCTGCAGACATTTTTGGTTATTAAGGCTAACGGGAATGTTACTGACAGCAAGTGGGTCAAGACTAGGGATGCTACTAAAATCCTACAATGCATGGGATAGATGTCCACAACAGAGAATTACCTGGCCCAATGTCAGCAATGCTGGAGGCTGAGAAACCTTGGCTTTTGAAACCATTTCTCATTATTTTGAAAAATCAAGAGTCTAAAATTATATCACTCTACAAATCTAGTAGGTAGGTTAACAAACAAATAAACAAGTAAAGGTTATCTACCTTCACACAATGTCGGTCTGGCACTGTGTGTCTGGGGTAATTGTGCTCTATGTTTTCAGCAAGGTTCTGTATTGCTAATAGCTGTTCATCAATTCTCTGAAGCTTTGCGGTGAGATGCTCCAGCCGGCGAGCAGCAGGGCTTGGTGCAGGACGAGCCGTGGGGACTTCCTGTAGCACCTCCCACAGCAGATAGTCTTCTGTAGCATCTGACTTTGAGCTCGGTTCCTTAAAGCGAAAATCTGGCTTTGGAGTATCTAAATATTATTAAAGGGAATATCAGAACTGACTACAATTAAGAAAGAAATTGTAATAGATGCTGACGATTTAATTTCTTGAAGACCTCACTTTAAGTCAATATAACATTCGCTTCTTCCAAATCAGTTTTAATTTAATATACTTAAGAAATAGCCTCAGCTTCTTGACTTCTGAGATTACTCTTTGTTGTGAGATAAAAATATGTAACAGTCGTAGTGGTAATATGTAACAGTGGTAGTGGTAATATATAACAGTGGTAGTATATAATATTACCATTACCACAAAGCACCATTACAATGAAATCTGAATGTTAATGTTACTTTTACCTTCTGCTACAAAAATACACTTCATCAAAAAGCAACCTTAAAGTCTTTATGACTTTTTAAAACTCTACCTGAAAACCAACAACATCACACAGTAAAAGCTAGGTCCAGTGTAGGCCATTGCTGCCTCTACGTGGGACCTCAGGCAAACATTAAGCCTCTCAAGACCAATACACATCATAGTCAATGACTCTCTGTACTTCTAAACTCAGCTGATTCTTGTCCCTAATTTGAAACACTTCTTCTGGCCTCTGGATCTTCTCCTCCCTATCTCACTCTCCCTTCTCAGTCATCATCTTGGTCTTTTTTTCTGCAACCCACACTCCTTTCACCCTTCAGTATTTCCAGGGCACCAGTCTCAGATCACGGCTCTTCTCACTCCACCCACCCTCTCTGGGTGAGGTCTCGGGCACACTGCTGACTCTCACATCCAAACAGCACTCTCTGTGAGCTCCAGTTCTTAATCTATCTGTGTCCTGAACATCTTATTCTGCTCTTACTCTGTTTTTCAGTAAGTCATGTCCAACTCTGTGAGCCCATGGACTACAGCATGCCACGCTCCTCTGTCCTCCACTATATCCCAGAGTTTGCTCAAATCCATGTCCATTGAGTTAGTGAGGCTATCTAATCATCTCATCCTCTGTCATCCCCTTCTCTTCCTTCCTCAGTCTTTCCCACCATCAAGGTCTTTTCCAATGAGTCGGCTCTTCACATCAGGTGGCCAAAGTATTGAAGCTTCAGCTTCAGCATCAGTCCTTCCAATGAATATTCAGGGTTGATTTCCTTTAGGATTGACTGGTGTGATCTCCTTGCAGTCCAAGGGACTCTCAAGAGTCTTCTCCAGCACCACAGTTCAAAAGCATCAATTCAGCACTCAGCCTTCATTATGGTTCAACTCTCACATCCATACATGACTACTGGAAAAACCATAGCTCTGACTATCTGGACCTTTGTTGGCAAAGTGAAGTCTCTTATTTGGCAAAGTGATGTCACCTTATTCAGGCTGTCCCAAAGGCAGATCAAACCAAACTCACAACTTTTGCTCTTCTACCCGCTTTCCTCCTGATTGCCCAGCTCAGGGAACAGCACTATCATTCACCCAGTTTCCCAAGCCAGCTGCCTGAAATGCATTCAAGGTTCTTCTCTTTCCTTCAGTTCCAACATGACACCAAATACTGATGATGCCCCTGCCAATCATCTCCTCATTCCTACCACCACAGCTTAACTGAAGCTTTCACAACCCAAGGACACCAAACAGTATGAAAGAAAGTGAAACTGAAGTCGCTAAATCGTGTCCGACTCTTTGCAACCCCATGGACTGTAGCCTACCAGGTTCCACCATCCATGGGATCTTCCAGGCAAGAATACTGGAGTGGGTTGCCATTTCCTTCCCCATGAGATCTCCCGCATTGTAGGCAGGTGCTTTACCGTCTGAGCCACCAGGGAAGTCTCAATCTCTAAATACTTCACTCCTTTCTAGCCCAAATTCTACAAAGGCCCCAGAGAAATCTTTTAAAACATAAATCTGATATTGTTCCTTTTCCACCTGAAATCCTTCGCCATTTCTCTAACGCCTTCACCTTAAAAGTTCAAATGCCTCGGAATGAGAGACAATGGCATTGTCTTTCCTAGGCCTTCCTATCCAGCTCTTCTCTTGCTATTTCTTTAAAACAGAAAACACCAAGCACAGTGAACTTTAATTTTCTCAGACTTAGCATCTTGAGTCGTCATAAGATCTGTTCTATCTGTGTGATCTATTCTATGTGGCTTTCTCTTGCTCAGTCCTACTGTTAAGATTCCATTTAGATGTCTCTCCCCTACATAGCCTCAGTCCTCCCCAGAGATGGATTAGATGCTGTATTCCCCAACAATCTCATCCTTATCACCATGACGGCATGTACCACGCCGTCATGTACTACAGTTATCTCTTGACTTCTTTGCTTTCCTTTCCCCCAGACGTGAGCCCACAGGCAGAGAGCCTGGTGTTACTCTCTTCTCTGGTCCCTACATGTTGTCCCTAACTTGGTGCTCAGTGGATGAAGAGATGGTCAGATGAGGCTTATGATGCCTGTCCTACTTGACTCCATATAGATTTTGTGAGGATCAAATTATTCAACAAAAAAACCTAAAAAGTGTGAATGACTAAACAAATGTAAGTAATGATTATGTTTCAGTCCCAGGGTAGGACCTTCACCTGTGTCCTGCCGTATGTCGGATGGCAGAGGTGAGCTGACACGAGGCTCCTTCACTTCTGTACTGCCCGCTCTCCAGCCGCGTCCACCCAGACAGGATGGAGACACTTTCGCAGGTTTAAAGCATAAATCCACAGCGGAATAGGCAGATTCTACCAAGAACATGAAAGGCATACAGAGACTGATTCTAAACTTATAAATAAGGTATTGAAAAGATTAATAGAACATTTCTTAATGTGAATATAAACATCTAAAACTACAGTGGATTTGGAGGAGAGCTAACAGACAAGAGTAGGGATAATAATGCTACATTAAAGAAGATTTCAAAAATGTTTTAAATTTATTTTAAAAGTAAGAAAAATTATTACCTTTACTCTTGAGATTGTCAAGAGTCAGGGGAATAGCATTAGTAACTGAAGCTGCCATGTAATGTAATTCTGCAGAAGACGGGACTTCTAGACAATCACTGTGTTGCTTGGTATTATCTGAAGGCTCTTCCTTGACAGGTAATTCCTGTAGATCATCAGCTTCAATGTCAATCACATTTATGTAAGTGTGTCCAACCTGAGACAAAACATAAAATCAAAGAGGGTTACATTCCTTTTATTTACATGGCTATTCCATCCTACCCTTACCAAAAAAAAGGTTTAATTCTCAAGAGCTTATATGAGCCTAACTTAGGGAAAACCACAAGAATTATGCGTTATAGTCTTAGTTTACAATATCTGGAGGCATAACATTTAAATCTTAAGCTAAATTTTGACCTTTCCAACAAATCTATGTAGGTGAGACTTTTTGGCCTCATTTCATCTATACAACTGAATAATGTAGATGACCATGACAAATTTTAGCACAAAGCTATTATTAAAACTTTCAAATTTAGTACCGTATCAGATGCTGAAGGTGACAGAGGTTTCTCTGATATTTCAGTGGGAAGTCTGAGATTTAGACATATATCTGGAGCCAAAAGTTGAGGAACATTCAAAGATTCATGTTCTAAAAATCAACATAGTAAAAAAAAATTCCTGTAAATAGTTCTACATCATTAACTTTGTAAGAACAAGTTGGCAACAAACAACATTAAAAGTATTTGTTGAAAATCTAAGTTTCTTTGTATGAATAAATTAAAGAAAATTCTATTCTACTCTAATGGCAAGATTGTATTTAATCTAGAGTAATTCATAATTGAATGCAGATTGACTACAGTTTTTCTCATAGGAATGATTCATAACAATAATGAAATATCTAAGTCATAACAAGAAAATGCTATAATTTCCTTTTTCCATGTCAGATATATTAAGTCATTTTTGTTTAACATTTCAATAAAACCAGATTTTAGGAAATTAATCATAGTAAATTTTTTTACTTTCAACACTACTTCTTCATGTTTGTTCATTTGGTTAAACAGCTTTATTGAGACATAATTCACCTCCTTTAAAAATGTATAACATATATATGAGTGTATATATATATATATATATGTATGTATTTATGTATGTATAAAAATGTATAACTCAAATGTATAACTCAGCGGTTCTTAATATATATAGAGACTGTAGCTAAATCATACCACTTAAAAAGTTTAATATCTTAATTTTATAGAAGTCATTAACTTCTTATTCAAAACAATAAAGAAGCCTATCAACAGGTCAGCAGTCTAACTGTGCTTTTTGTCCTATGACTCTAATCTTATTTCCTAGCACATTTTTAATAGAACGTTACTTTCAAATTTCACAAGCAAAATCTAACTCACTGCAGTACTGAGTACCAAAAACTTGGTGCCAAGGCTTGAATTTAAACCACATGACAAACATAAAAACTAGAAAAATGAAAAATCATTTTATCTCTATTAAATCAATTTTTGGTTTAACTGCTTTTTTATGGGGGGTGGTAACTCCTGTTTTAGCCATCATACAGATATAACCTTTAATTAGTCATGCTGTTCTCAGAAAAAAAAAAAAGAAATCACACCTGATATGGAAGAAATGACTTGCTGATTTTTATGACATTCAGAAACAACTTCTTGAGAAACAGCTTCTTGATATCAATGAGGAGATTTGTGACAAAAAGAGAAAATAGAAAAGGGACTTCACAACCACAGAAAAAATTAAATATACATGCATAGATTTTTTTATATATTGCGCATAAAAAGTGGTAGAAAACTAGACTGACAGCCTAAGAATTTAATTTCTTAATTAATAAAATTTTAATTTTATTACTATTTACATTCTGGGCCTGATCACCTAACAAGCTTCCAGCAAACAGCTGCTGACTTTAGAAGACAAGAGAGCAGCAAAGTACCTCTGGGCTCTCTCAAAGACACATTTAAGAATGCTTCTCAGACGCGCACTGAACCTTTGTGTCAAAAGACATCTTATTAAAAAACAATCTCATACATGCTCAACCTCATTCAGAAAGAAATGAAAATGAAAATGACAGATGTTTTTTATTTTAATCAACTGGACTGGTAAAGGGTAAAAGAGTTACTAGCTAAATCATAGTGATGACCAAAAGAGAGAAAAAAGGTTCTATGCAAGAAATTACTCATGGAAGCATCATTTGTAGGAGAAAAATACTGGAGGCCAGCTAATACATTTATTCATTACATTAATGAAGAAGCTTATCAGGCAAAATTCCAAACATGAGTTCCTCCAACATTTATTCCCTCTATTTCTGGTCACAGTTACATATATTCTTCCCACACTAAACCCAGCCTAGCCCTCCTCTTCAAATGCAACTTCAGTAGCCACAACTTCAGGCCTCTCAATCTTAGGCATGAAATTCTAGTAAAGTCAATTATGGCATAGAGAACCCAAACTAAATATACTGTTTCTACTGATTTATGATGTAGTTCATGGCATTTTTAAACAAGTATCTATTATATTTTAGTAAAGTTATCATAAATTCAGTTTAAAATTTGTAAAGTATATACCAGGGTTAGGAACAAGAACCTGGGATGAGAAACTAATATCACATAATTTTAAATTCCCCTTAAACTATTGTTTTGAAAAAAAAGTAGGCATATATTAAAGGTTAAAACTATATGAATTTTAAAAAATATATACATATGAATTTTCAAAATTAAAGGAAAATAGCATTTTACCTGGGTCTGTATTTGTACTTGCATCCTGACATTCTTTAGCTTTCTTTTTTACAGAGGCCATGAAATGCAATCCAGCGGAAGTATTAACATCATCTTGGAGCTTTTCTTAAATATAACAACAAAACATTGGATGCAAGCATTGAGAAGCCCTTATATCACCAGGAGCCAAGAAACAGAGTACCTACTTCAAGGGAGGTGAGGTACACGATGTCAAGATATTATCAAAATGGACTTTCTGAGTGAAAGTGGTATCTAAGTTGACCCTCACAGACAGTTCAATGGAATCAAAATCAAAATTGTTGAAGACTCTGTATGCCCAGGCTAGAAACTTATTCTTCTGGCTGATGAAGATCCAGTAGAAGTTGTTAGGCAGGGAAATGATATGGTGAGACCAGTGTTCTAGAAAAACCACCCCAGCCAATGTGTGAAAAATAAATTCAAGTGGATAAAATTAAAGAAAGGCAATCAGACAGATGAGGCTGCTGCAGCAGTTCAAATACACATCCAATAATGGCGAGGAATAAAAGGGAGAGGAAAAATTCAAGAATTATAAAGACAGTAAAACCTAAGGGGAAAAGTAAGAAAGAACTGGCTACTGACTGGATGAGGGGGGAGGGGAAAGCAGAATTCAGAATAGCGTGTTTTGGGGTTAAGCTGGCAGTGACACAAATGGAGACAGAACACAGGAGGACAAACCAGTTGGTGGGGGAGGGATAACAAATTCAAACGAGGTAATTTCTACCCTGGACAAAAAGATCAACAGGAAGTAGAGTCAAAGTCCGAACGCTATTATGGGAGTTTGGGTTTAGACGTGGAATTTTCTGGGAGATCACCCAGGGAGTCTAAGTAGAATGAAAGAGTATCAATGATGGCACATGGTAGTATAATGAAAAAATATATATTTGGTCTCTGTCCTTGGTTCCAGGCACGGAATTCCTTAAGCCCTTGGAAGTTCCTGAGCAACAGGAGCATATTTTGTTATTCATGATGAGCCCTTTTTGATCGTATCTGCCTTTGGGCTAAGGAGCTGACCCTTGCAGGCCCCTAGACAGTTTCAGGAAGGGTGCTGCTCACCAGAGAAACCATCAGCCCTGCCCCACACCCACTTCCAGGGAAGGGAGAGCAACTGGAGTCCGATCTTTCCATATACTGAGAGTTCAGGAAAAACCGTGAGACAGCAAGTCTGAGGGGACTTCTAGGTTGATGAGTAAGTGGATGGGTAGGAAGGATGGTGTACCCCAAAAGGAGTGGGACCTCTGTGTCCTCAAACCCCCACACCTTGCCCTAGGCGTCTCCCCCATTTGGCTCTTCCTGAGGTGTAGCCTTTATAATGAAACTGTAATCACAGCTAAAGCGCTTTTCCAAGTTCTGGAGTTGTTCTAGAGAAGTAGTAAGCCTGTGGGGGAGTGGCCACAGGAATCCCTGAATTTACATTTGACCAGACGAAAATGCAGGTTTTGGGGGAACCTTGTTTGCAGCTGACATATAAAGAAAATAGGGAGTCTTTGGGGACTGATCCGTTGACCTGTGGGGTCAACCCATAGGTTGATGAACCCATAGATTATTAGTAGTCTCAGAATGGAATTGAATTATAGGACTTGCAGCTGGTGTCAGAGAATTCTTGCTGTGTGGCATAACACAATACATATTCACTGGAGTACTACAGTGAAAGCAAAAGTTCTTCAGTTGTGTCCGAGTCCTTGCAATCCCATGGACTTATTCCATGGAATTCTCCAGGCCAGAATACTGGAGTGGGTAGCCTTTCCTTTCTCCAGGGTATCTTTGCAATCCAGGGATCAAACCCAGGTCCCCCTCATTGCAGGCAGATTCTTTACCAGCTGAGCCACAAGGGAAGCCCAAGAATAGTGGAGTGGGTAACCTATCCTTTCTCCAGCGGATCTTCCAGACAGGAATTGAACCGGGGTCTCCTCCATCGCAGGTGGATTCTTTACAAATTGAGCTATGAGGGAAGCACTACAAGGTCATTTTAAATGACACTGTGGAAGAATATCTAGTGATATGGGAAGATAAATACCCTAATGCTGCTGTTGTTTGGTCACTAAGTCAGGTCTGACTTTTGTGACCCCATGTACTACAGCCCACCAGGCTCCTCTGTCCATGGGATTTCCCAGGCAAGAATACTGGAGTGGACAGCCATTTCCTTCTCCAGGGGATCCTTCTGACCCAGGGATCAAATCTGCGTCACCTGCATCGGCAGGCGGATTCTTTACCACTGAGCCACCATGGAAGCTCAAATACCTTAATACTATTTTTTAAAAACAAGTTAAGTTATAAATAAGCAGAGGAGGTATTACTTATATATAGATATACAGATAGATAGGGCTTCCCTGGTGGCTCAGTGGTAAAGAATCTGTCTGCAGTGCAGGAAACCTGGATTTGATCCCTGGATCAGGAAGATCCCTGGAGGAGGAAAGGGCAATCCACTCCAGTATTCTTGCTTGGGAAATGCAATGGACAGGGGAGCCTGGTGGGCTAGGTCCATGGAGTCGCAAAAAAGTCAGACACAGCTTAAGAGACTAACACTTTCTTTCATACGGACAGATATAGATATATATTTATAGATACATGTGAGTACAGATATTTCGAAAATAAACCCAAAAGAATACTCTCTATTTGCGCTTTCTAAATTTTCTCCAGCTAATACATAGTATTACCTTTGTAAAGAGAAAGAATGTTATTAAGAATGAAAGAGAACTAGGTTTTAAGATAAGAGAATGGGGAGCAAGAACACCAGACGGATTGGGAAGCTGAGAGGTGGAAGCTACGCAGTAAGGAGATGACAGCTCGGCACACAGAGGCTGATGCTGGGCCGAGGCACCGAGGAATGGAGGGAGCACCAGGTCAAGGGTCAAGTGAAGGAACGGGGTAACAGACGTGAGGTGACTCCAAGGTAAAAATCTTGACCAATCAAATGAACGGTCATATCATTAATAGGAAAATGCCAGTTTAAAATCTGACTTCTGTGTTTTTTGCATGGCTTGCAGGGTCTCAGTTCCTGACCAGGGACCGAACTTGGGCCATGGCAATGAAAGCTCGGAATCCTAACCATGAGGTCACCAGGTGTGACTCTTGTGGATATGCTGAATTTAAGGAGAAAGTAGAAAAGAAAGATGAGACAGGGTAGGTGTGTATCTGAGTGTCACCAAAATAATTTAAAAGCTGAAGTCGTGACAGTGAATGAGCCTAGAGGCACAAGAGTTTGTGTGTACACGTGTAAAAAACACTGGGGAGAAAGCCTTGGGGAAACACATACATTGAAATGCAAGAAATGAATCCATCAATTCAAGAAGGAAAAGAATTTACAATGTATAAACAAGTCCTCTTCTCTGAACTAATTCCTTTAATGTATATGTATTTTCTATGATTACTTTGACTCCAGGCATTTTCTCTCATAGTTTCCTTTTGGGCCTCATATATCAATATCTTCTTTGAGATTCTACCTAATTGCATTGCTCTACTATAGGGGCTGATAAACTCTTTCTGTAAAGGGCCAGATAATAAATCTTTAGGCTTTGTGAAACATATGGTCCCTTTTGCAACAAATGAACCCTGCTGCAAGGTGAAAGCTGTCATAGACAATATGTAAATAAATGGGCATCAATTAAACTTGATTTACAAAAACAAGTGTGGGCAACCCACAGTATTTTTGCTTAGAGAACTCCATGGACAGAGGAGCCTGGCGAGCTACAGTTCATGGGGTCTCAAAGAGTTGGACACAACTGAGCAGCTAACACACACACACCTGAAACTAACACAACACTGTAAATCAACTGTAGTCCAATATAAAATAAAAGTCATAAAAAAAACCAGGTGTGGTCCAGGTCTGGCCTTTGGGTCACAGTCTGTCAACCACTGCGCTAATGGATAACACAGCAAAACACACACACACAGACAGACATACACACCATCCTGTCAAAGACAACATGAAAATAACTTCATCTCATAAACATATTTTTAGAAAGCAGATTTTTAACTCTGAGTGGACACATGACATTAATCATGTATATACATACCAAAAGAAATGTCAAAGTCTTCTAAAGGCTGGGAACCGTGATGTTCTTGTTGCTCCTAAAGGAATCCCAAATGATCAATTTATGACTAACTCAAAGACATATAATATTTTGAAAAAATATTCAATAGCTATGAGGAATGTTGATTTGGGGAGGCGGTTTAGTTTCAAATCTTATAACTCTAGAAATATTTTTTTAAAAAATTTAAAAAAAATTTACTTATTCTATCAAATTATTTATTCTATCAAAGTAATTCCACAGGAGTTCACGAAATTCACAGATCAAGCAACAAAAAAGAGCATTACCAATTTAATGCAGGTACTAAATTACAATATGCAATTTTCTCCTGCAGACTAGCTTTAACTCTCAAATAGTATCAAAACTATTCAAGGACTTGACACTTAGTACTAAGTGCCTCCAGACACATTCTTGAGGACTTTACTGAAAGAGGGTGCTAAGATTCAAGTAAACAAAACTATTTGTTTTATTTAATCTCTTGTTGCATGTATAGGTAAACAGTCCCCAAATTTAGAAGGAATGTTTGCAAAGATCTGATATAAAATAGAGGCTGTATTAAAAACCTATGTCAGGGAAACCCTAGAGGCCTCGAAAAGAGGTGGGTGAAGCTATCAGAAGAGAAACCCACAATATGCATTAAGATGTCACAGAAAAAAATCAGAGTGATTTAAAAATACAAAATCACACAAGCAGATGCTCTTAACTACAGTTTTTGATTTACCAACAAGTTGCTTTTCATATTCATAACTTCATGTCTATCCTGTATAGAGGGATACAGTCAGGACTTTTGTACTTAATGATGTTAATACATTATTGACCAGGGGATTCTTGCAGAAACTAATGCCTGTGGCCAGCGATTTGTTATGTAAGTAAATATTCAAACGTCTCTGGTCAATAATGTTTGGGTGACAAAAAAGTGTTAATACGCCTCTGGTCGATAAGTTGTTAAGATCCTCCTAGCCACAATCAGAAGCTTCTAGCGATCAGATGACTAAACAAACCACAGACATTCCGAACTCTGTGTACACGCAGACCAGGGAAGAATGCATTGTAGGTTTTCTGTACCTTGGGTTTCACGACTACTTCTGGATCATTATCATTAATGATGATATCCTCTGGTTGGAAAGTCACACTTGGTTTTCTCCTAAGTTTCTCTGATCTTTCTTCTTGCAGTTCTTTTTCAGCTCGTCGTCTTTGTCTGTTAAAAATCACAGTGTAAAGCATATTCTTACTATTTTAGGAACACCATTTTTCATCTGTATCATGCTATATAGGAAGACAGTTATGAAAATTATGTCAATTGATTATTTTCAGTGGCATTTAATTAAATTAGCAAGATATTCTGCTAGAATAAATACAAGCAAAAGTCAGGGACACAAGAAAGTTATTTCTAGTTCCTCTACTACTGAACTGACTTTTCTGTTAGTCATGGGAAACTAGGTTAGAGTTACACATTTCAGGTAATTTTCAAATTCTCTTTTCTGCAGATCTGAAGCTGGCCCTGGAAACCCTATTAGATACCACCATTGACCTATTTATAAAGAAGTCAGGCAAACAGGCTCCAAGGAGGAAACCGCAGGCAGGAGGAAGGAGGGTCCAAAAAGCTACGGGAAACTTACTTTGAAGAGGGTTTACTTAGAAAAGAGGGAAGCGAAGAACCATTTCTGGAGAGAGAGCCCTGGTAGTAGATTTTAGGGCCTGATAAACGTGAAATTTTAAAAAATGTTTTCTAGACTAAGTAAAAATCAACCATGAATACATGTCTTGAACATCCATTATGAGTGAAACACTATATATGCTCTTCATGAAAAGTCACAGCCTTGCTTTTCACATGCACATTTCTTAGTGCCCTGAAACAATTCACACCACTGTGCTCTGTATAAGTCTGGTAGATACGATAAGATGATGAATAACAATAAACGTTATGTCAGTGTATTGAACAGTAGATAGAATATTTCATGATGCCAAATATTTGCTGCAAAAGATGACTGCTCATCCTGTTAAAGAAAAAGGTAAAAGAAACCTCCAGCCTACTGAATGCCAGGAAAGAATTCCTTAATAGCATTTAAAAAATACTAGTATTTGTCTCTCACATTATAGGAATTTTTCTCATCACAAGATGTATTCAAATGCATGACACTTGACAAGGAAACTGAATATGCAATTGTGTATAGGCTGAGAGGCTGAACCAGATAATTTCCATCTATTTAACTGGATTATTGTCACTAATAATAAACTTGTAGGTATGTTTGCAGGTATATGTTCAAATAAAATTTCAGTTAAAACTTGCCTTTTTTTACTGTCCTTCCCTTGTCTCAATTCAGATGATTCTATTTTGACCTTTAGAAGCTGGAGATGCCCAGGATCACCTTGTTCAAAGAAATTATGTGTCAAGTTCTGTTGCCTTTGTTTAAATACAATGAGGTTTTCAAGTGGAATAAGTTGTGGTTTTTGGTACTATAGAAAAGAAACAAAAGGACAGTAATTTAAAATTACAAACATGTCAATTAGACAACATGTTAAAAAAAACTGAGAAAAGTTTGTTTAAACTAAGATGTGCAAGTGACAGAACATATCAAAGTTAACAAGTACGATGAGTATCCAGGTCTTAAAGTATAAATTATTTTAGAAATCATTTCTGAAACTTTCTACTGAGCATTTCAGAAATTTTGCTAGAAGTCCTCATTTTCTTAATTTCTTTTTCATATTAAGACTCTTCCCTCTTAAAATTACAAATGAAGTTAAAATAATGCCTGCTGCTGCTGCTGCGTCACTTCAGTCGTTTCCTAGCTTGGATTTAAAATTCTCTGGAACTGGGAGGATGCACAGGGGTGGAGATTATGGATGGAACAAATAAGCAATACATTGGTAACAACTGATGTTGGGTGATGGTATAACTTGAGGTTTTATTATACTATTCTAATTTTAAAAGAAAGTCTTTAAAACCTTCCAAAAAACATATACTTCTCCACTCCTTCAATTCTTTCCTTTTGTTCATAATATGTTTAGAAGAAAAGGAGGCATGATAAGTACTTTTTCTAAGGAATGACTACTCTTTTCCCGGTACCATTTTAGAATCTTAGAAGGGTACCAGAGAATGAATTACTCAACTCAATTACTGACTTCACAGAAGTAGAACCTGAACAGTCTGAATCTCATTAATCAAAGGTTACAACTTTAAACAGGACTTGGTGGGTTTATAAAGAATTTAATCTTTGTGTTTTAAGTATTTAAAAAAGAAATATATTTTTAATAAGTAAAACTACTTACAGATCTGGGTCTATTTAACAATTTTAACCTGTAATAGATTTGAAGGAAATCATATTACAATTGCTAGGAACCTCAAACAATACCCTCTCACTCGAGACAGAAACATACACACACTCCCCTACACGTATAAACAAGAATACTGGTCATTTTACTTATTTCTTCTCTGAGCAGGATCTCAGACATATCTATGAAAGAGTCTAGAAAACTCTGGTACTGATGTATAAGAAAGACCTAAAACCTGTGTGCTTAATTG
The DNA here is from genome assembly GCF_023699985.2 of Odocoileus virginianus. Taxonomy (NCBI): domain Eukaryota; kingdom Metazoa; phylum Chordata; class Mammalia; order Artiodactyla; family Cervidae; genus Odocoileus; species Odocoileus virginianus. The sequence goes on from NC_069687.1 coordinate 32,354,361, forward strand.
CTTCAGTAGTGTCCAACTCTGTGATCTCATGGACTGTAGCCCACCAGGCTCCTCTGTCCATAGAATTCTCCAGCCAAGAATACTGGAGTGGGTTGCCATTTCCTTCTCCAGGGGATCTTTCTGACCCAGGGATCAAACCCATGTGTCTTCTGTCTCCTGCATTGGCAGGCAGGTTCTTTACTGCTAGTGCCACCTGGGAAGCCCTAAAACCTTTAAGATATCCAATTATTATTTTAAATCAAATCTGTATGTTATTTCCAATAACAGAAGCATTATTTTTTGAAAAATAAATGTTAGAGCTTTTCATTGAGTGTATATTTATGCTATGAAAAATGCAGGAATGTGCTTTTGCAACACTCTGCAAAAATCATTACCATATTTTCTGGGCCTAGACATGAATGAAGTAGTGATAATCTTGGGCATTTTCTTTCTTCTGCCATGGTTCTAATAGGTATTGATGGAACTGTAACTGATGCTCTTGAGGTAGAAGAAAACATGTAAGGAGGTTTAAGTTGCAGGTGCAATAAAGGAAGTCCAGAGGAATTCTGAGAAGATATCTCAAAGAGTCCTGGTTTAACATCAAAAATATTTTCTGGTTTTATAAATGTTGTAGAGTTCTGTTGAGGTGTCAAGTTTTCTTGTCCAACACACTGATCCAAGTTCACACGTTTTGGGATTTCTTTAATTATTGTTTCTGCCCATTTTTTCGGCTCAGCTGCTGTTTTTATGGCTTCAGTATTATACTGGCTCAGATTCAAGTGGGATATTGAAGTAGTGTCCATTGCTACCTTTGGCAAAGGAGGCTGTGAGAAATCAGATAATCCCCAAGCCTCTCTAGGCTGTGGCAGAGGACTGAAGGGAACTTGAGGAACTCTCTCTGTGTGGAAGGAAACGGGCTTAAATTCAGGCTTAGGCTGAAACTGAAGCAAAGGGAAACCATCACTACGTCTGGAAGTATTTGCAGTGGGGATAAGTCTAGGTGTCTGTGGAATGGCAGAAGATGCAGACAAAAGGTGGAGGTGAGTGTTTCCAGCAGGGACTGGAGACAAAGAAGTGGCTGGTAAGCTGTGAGAGCCTGGAGTTAGTCCTCTATTCTGGGGCTGACCTTCTGATTGACAAAAAGGAGCACTCCCATGTGGAACATGCTGGAAGAGAAAGAAAAAACTATGATGTAATTTTAAAATATGTTACAAACTCCTTATTTTGTAAATAATGTTCAATATGTGTTATAGTGGGTAGAATATAATAACTACTAAATAACTCATTTACTCAAATAAACAACCACTGAAACTACAAGAAAAACTTCAGTGGTATTTTAATATGCATTACCTCTAAGTTTCCATTACTATTTTCATTGGATTGCACAATTTCTTTATGGCAGTGTGGGCTGTTCTTGCCAGGCTCTCTGGCATACTCTCCCATGGGTTGTGGTTTAATGAAAAATCTCTCCTTCAGATTTCTACTGGTGTCTCCAACATCATTACTCCCTCTCGTGGTGTTTGATCCTTGGCTTCCCACCACATGCACAGACTGGGACTGTTGTAGAAGCTGATGAATATCTGGGAGGTTAGCAAAGGATGATCCTACTATTTGCATTAGGCTCATGAAGTTGATCTGTTGCAGCTAGAATAAAATAAAAATTAAAGAAACATCTTAAAATCTAATGAAAAGACCCAAAGAAGCAACAATTATCTGAGTATTCCAAAACAGTCATACTTCTATCTTAGTATTTGCCAGACCCATAAGTGCTGAGTATGAAGCATAGCTGGGAGAGATCTTAAAAAAAAAAAAAAAAAAAAGGAAAGAAGAATAGCTTCCTGTCTTCAAGGAGGAGTTAACTACAACTATGAACTCATAATGCAACTTGAGATCATCTGGGAAGCAGCTTACATAAATATCCCAGGGATCATAAAGGAGTGAGCTGATGAAGCGGGTAAGCATAACTAGATTGCCTAAATTTTTAAAATTTTATTTATTTTGTGGGTGAAGATAATTAAAGAAGAATTCCTAAATGGGTGTGTGAACAGGTTTTCACGAAAGAAAAAAGTAGAGATCAGGAAACAGGTGAAGAGTGAGGAATTCCTGTGAAGGGGCTATTCGAGTGAAAGGCAAAGATATGCACAGTGGTTCACAAACCTTGCACAACAGAATCACTTGAGGAGCAGTTAAAAGATCCCCATGGCCAGGTCACACCCCATGCCAATAAAATCAGAGCATCCGGGCACGTGAGCCAGGATGAGTAGTTTTTAGGATGATGAGGAGACTTCAATGTGCAGAAAAGCTTTCGGATCTCTAGCACATACTGGTATTAGATGGATTAGAAAATTTACAGCTAATGAGAAGGGAGGCTAGCATAGTGGTTCCCCAGCTGCAGCATGCGTCAGAGTCACCTGAGGACTTGCACTCTTTGATGAGCACCATCTCCAGAGTTTGATTCCAATCAGTCTGGGATGGGGGCCTGACAACCTGTGTGTCAAATATCCAAGTGATGCTGATGCTAAGGGTTCAGAGCCCACAGTCTGAGAACCACTAAACTTGGGAGAGTATGGTGGGAAAAGAGGGAAGATAAAAGCTGTCCTTTATAAAAAAGCCAAGAAGGAAACCCTGCAGGCTTTTTTCTTTTCTTTTAATTTAGGTTCCCCAGACTTATAGACATGGGGCAGTTGGGGGAGGAAAGAGAGGGTGGGACGAATAAGTGAGTAACACAGAAATATATACATTACCGTAAGTAAACTAGATAGCCATTGGGAATTTGCTCTATGACTAGGGAACTCAAACCCAGGCTCTGTAACAACCTAGAGGGGTGGGATGGGGTGGGAGGTTCAAGAGGGAGGAGACACAGGTACATCCATGGCTGATTCATGTTGATGTATGACAGAAACCAATACAATATTGTAAAGCGATTATCCTTCAACTAAAAACAAATTTAATAAAAAATGGAGGTTCCTTTCAATTACAGAAGAAATACCTGCTTATTACATAAAAAAGAAGCATCAGAAAGAAAATAAAAAATGATACATAATCCTATTCCCAACGATAACTAGTATTAATATTTTTAGCATGTTTCCTTTCACTCTTTGTATTTTAACACATGATTGACATCACAGAGTATATAAATTTGTACCTGAAATTCATTGAAGATTTTTAGAACAGAAAAGTAACAGTATTAGAACAATATCTGGAGAAGATCTCAGAAATGCACATTTAAGACAATAGAAGTGTGAAGTTCTAAGAATCTAAGGTTGGCGACAGTTATAGAAATAGCAAATATGAAGAAGGAAGTGGCAACCCACTCCAGTATTCTTCCCTGGAAAAAGGCACGGACAGACAAGCCTGGCGGGCTGCAGTCCATGGGGTTACATGACTGAGCACTCACACATGGGAAGGGTGGAGGGAGATGGGTTGGTAGCAATAAACTGGTAAAACCAAAAAAAAAAAAAAGAAAAGAAATAGACACACAATGTGGGCAAAAGAATCAAGACAACACTGAATTGCACAGTGAGAGAGGGAAAGATGACTCCATGACAGCGACTCTTAACCTTCCGCGTGTACCAGAATTATCTTGAGAACCTGTTAAATATACAGGGCAGCGACCAGCAAAGGACTCTAGGTAATCCAGAAAACAAGTTTGACAAATGTCTCTAAAACTTTAAGCAGGGGACTTCCTGGCAGTCCAGTGGTTGGAGCTCTGTGCTTCCACTGCAGGGGGGCATGGGTTCAAGCTCTGGTCAGGGATCTAAGATTCCACATGCAGTTTGGCCAATAAATAAAAAATAAATAATATGTGAAAATCATAAACAAAAATTAAACTTTAAGCAGGTAAAATAGGTGATGCTACTAAAGAGAAAAGGGAAGTAAGAGACTCAGAAGAATAAGAATAAAATCAGTTTCAAGAAGTTCCACGGTGACCCAGAAATCCCACTGCTGGGCATACACACCGAGTAAACCAGAATTGAAAGAGACACGTGTACCCCAATGTTCATCACAGCACTGCTTAGAATAGCCAGGACATGGAAGCAACCTAGATGCCCATCAGCAGACGAATGGATAAGAAAGCTGTGGTACATATACACAATGGAATATTACTCAGCCATTAAAAAGAATACATTTGAATCAGTTCTAATGAGGTGGATGAAACTGGAATGGAGCCTATTATACAGAGTGAAGTAAGTCAGAAAGAAAAACACCAATACAGTATATTAACGCATATATATGGAATTTAGAAAGATGGTAACAAAAACCCTATACGCGAGACAGCAAAAGAGACACAGATGTATAGAACAGTCTTTTGGACTCAATGGGAGAAGGCGAGGGTGGGATGATGTGAGAGAAGAGCATTGAAACATGTATATTATCATATGTGAAATAGATCGCCAGTCCAGGTTGGATGCATGAGACAGGTGCTCAGGGCTGGTGCACTGGGATGACCCAGAGGGATGGGATGGGGAGGGAGGTGGGAGGGGGGTTTGAATGGGGAACACATGTAAATCCATGGCTGATTCATGTCAATGTATGGCAAAAACCACTACAATACTGTAAAGTAATTAGCCCCCAATTTAAATAAATAAATTAAAAAAAAAAAAGTTCCATGGAATGATGGAGCATGCTGAAAAAGTCTTCATATCAGGGCCCATAAATTTAGAGAGAAAATTAGTGCCCAGAATTACTGGTATAGAAATGGTACACTGCATCACATAAAAAGATATAAAAGTGAATGTAGAATACATGAAGAAAAGAACAGATGTGAGGGGAATCAACGTATAAGGAATACAACAGAAAAGGGAAAGGGGAATAATTTTTTAATTGTTGGCAGACAGAGAAAAGGATAACCAGGTGAGAAAAAGACGACGGAAGGCAAAGCGAACAACACTTTAAATGTAGGTGACAATTTCAAACTAAGCCAACATTTGGTTTGAGGATGAGAAATATGATGTGACAGGTTGTGTTAGAAAATAAACTTCAGATATCTTAGAGCAGGGGTTGGCTGATCTGCTCAGCCACCTCACTGTTGTCAGCAGCATTGGATTCCCAAGAGCTCAGAAAAAAGAAATTATCAGGAGAAGTAGGGAACTCAGTTGAGACCATAGACCCTAGAATAAGAACTTCTGAATAACAAAGGAAGAGTGCCCAAAGCAGAGAAACCCTGCAATTTAATTTTAACTTTTCAAACTCTGGAAGTTTGTTCATATTTTAAAACCCGATGTATACACCACATACCATTACTTGGTTAAACGGAGATGTGCTTACCTGGACTAATTTAAACATTTCATCTTGGAGCATTTGTCTAACAGAATCAGAAGACTGTGATAACTGAGCCCTGGGTTCATTTCTCTGGGTTGGCTGAGCTGCTGGTCCAGGTGTTTGTGAAGCCACTGTGACTCCATTTGATGCCAAAGGTGGAGCTAAGGAAGATTTCTCTTTACACACAGAGATTGGAGTACTATGTGGAAGCATATAAATAAAAAGCACACATTAATCAAGAAAAGAAACACATTAAGTGTTTATGAGCTGAGTATTTTGATCCTACTTTTTTATTCTATTTTAAAAGCTTTCTGGAAGTTTTCAGGAAATCTAAACCCTAAAGCCTATCTCACTGTATCCCTCAGCCCCCAGACACATTTGTTATTAGCAGAGCTGTTCATTCAAATGCCATAACTAAGGGACATGCTGTGTCAGAAAATAAACTTCAGATACCTTTGAGCAGAGGTTGGCGGGTCTGCTCAGCCACCTCACTTTTGTCAGCAGCTCTGGATTCCCAAGAGCTCAGAAAATGAGCCACGGCCACGGCCCCTGCCCTATGGTGCTACAATGCCCAGGACAGCTTACACATTTATTTTACTTGCCTGGTCCCTGTAGGCACCTGAGTTTGAGACCTGTGCAATCATTCTGATTAGCTGGACAGATGATGTAATTTGGCTTAGGAATATATTTCTTGGATCAAATTTAAAGATCCAGAGTGGATTTAAGAAAACTGTGGAAAGTATGGGTTAAGAAATATGTTTAACTCTGGGCTTCCCTGGTGGCTCAGTGGTAAAGAACCCACTTGCCAAGGCAGGAGACACAGGTTCAAACCCTGACCCAGGAAGATCCCACATGCCACGGAGCAACTATGCCCGTGTGCCACATCCATTGAGCCTGTGCTCGAGAGCCTGGGAACCACAAATACCAAGTGTGTGTGCCCTAGAGCCTGTGCTCCACAGCAAGAGAAGTCAGCGCAATGAGAAGCCTGAGCATCACAACTAAAGACTAGTCCCCACTTGCTGCATCTAGAGAAGAGTTAGCACAGCCACAAAGAACCAGCACAGCCAAAAATAAATAAATGTATTTTTAAAAATATGTTTAGTTTTAACATGGGTAGAGCAAACTCCTGCTGTTCTTCAATAAATGTGAAACAATAGTATCATGATTATTTCTTTTCCAAACAAATTAGAGAGCTTACATTAATAATTAAATCCTAACAAAAAATGCTCATTTAGAAATAAAAATTAAAAGTCAAAGTAAGTTTTTGGTTTTAAATAAAATGACTGTTTGAGGATGATTCCTTAAAACACAGGAAGTATTCAATGTTTTATAAGTAAATCAATCTAGGGAGCAGGTACTATCATGTCCAAATGAACTGATCACTGTCTCTAAAAAGAAAATAACATATTAAACTGTGTTTAGATTTGGATTTACACTCATTCCCTTTCAGCAATAATATGAGCCTTTTTATTAAGCGTGTGCTCGATAACAGACATTACAACTTACTTGCCTGTTTTAACACAACTTTATTGGCCTTTGTGTTTTAATAAGTAGCAAGGAGATACATTCTAATTATGGAGAATTTTTCTAAAGCAAATTTATGCTGTATCATTCTCTGATTTCAACACCATTTATACACTTCAACCATTGGAAAAGAAATTCAAAAGACAGAACTGGATGACTACTCTCTGAAAGAATAAAAGGCATTTCATATTTCATGAGAAATCTGCTAAAGGCTGAAAATGAGCAAGAACTACCTTTTTCAATAACATACCCATGACCTCTCTTTTTCGGAAGAGACTCGTTCTAAAATAGTTCCTGCTTGTCTTTAAAACACAACTGTTACAGGAAAATCTTTCAATAAGAAATGTAAAGTTGTCAGAAATGGATACCTATTTTGATCTTTCAATGTGTAAAGTTGATTTCACTTTACTCTCTTAGTTTTTGGTCAAGATGTTTAGTAATTGCTTCAAAATGGTATAGCAGGCATCATTTTATTCTCTTTTCTATTTGTAATAATATCAGAATGGTACAGTATGCAAAAATGCTTACCTAGAAACTTCTGAATTTGTATCTACACAAAATGAATGAGGAATGATGTGTTCAAGATCAGTAGAGGCTTCGATCATACTATAATTAAAGATTAATAATCAATTAGGAAGATACTCTTCACATTATCTAACATACAGGCGATCTAAGGCTCAGCCAACTAAGAGTCTAAACATCCTCTAATCTTCTGTAATGCTTAGCTCATAATTACAATCTATTTACATTTGTCTCCATAGCAATAGTAAGAGATTCAAATAAAAGCAAAGAATATGTCTGGATGGCTTTAATACATGACTTAAACATTATTAAATGTTTGGCAACAGAAATAATATAATCTAAAATGAGTGGAAATGAAGTTAGCTGGGACCTCAAACTTCACCTCGGAAGAAGCGGACACTTTGCTCAGGACACTACAGAGCCCATTATCACATCTGAAATTGCAATGACTGGTTTTTTATTAACAGAAATATTTATATTACTTGCAAAGACACAGGACACTAAACATATTCTTTTATTAATTATTCACAGAAGGCCTGAACAAAATTTGTACATAAGAGAAAGAAAATTGGGGGAGGGAGGGTAAAAAAAAAAAAAAGAGAAAATTTAACTGAGTTGCCTCCCTTAGTCAAAGTAATTCTAAAAATTCAAAACGTCAAAAATTCTAACAATCAAGAAATCATGCCCAAACTGCAACATATGAAAACTGTCTTCAGCTATCCTTGAAGCAATAATAAGCTAGCAAGCAGAGTATGTGTCCATCGAAGCCCCGTGGACAGTGTGCAATGATTATACCACAATAGTGAAAGATCATACACATATGTTATGACTAATATGATTCTTTACTTTTACCCAATAAGAATGAAACTAGTAGGGAAAGGGAGGGCCTTAATTAGCAGGTGAATAAACTCTGGGTATTTCTAGCTGTATTTTCAGACTGATAGTGACAGCAGCACAAAAGGTATTTTAGACATCATTATTTACCTCGTTCTATCAAAATTTAGAAGTATAACATTTACCATTATACTTTTGCTTTACTTTTTTTATACTTTTTCATTACCATTGCTATTAAACTAAAGCTACCATTTCACCAGGAATGCAGTATCACTGTAAAACATATACTGTCAATCATGAGGAAAAAGAATCCTCTTCATCAAGTGAATCCCAGGTGAGCCCTGAAAGCCCCCCAGACTTTTCCCCTTACCCTTTCTGTTCAGTTGATTCTTCCTCCATACATGTCTCCAATGGTCCTTCCCTTAGACACTGAGCCTCTCCGGTGGAATGCTGCAAAAATTAACAGTACCCAAAAAAGAAAAGAGGTGAAACAAACAGGTATTGTTGTCTTTGGTATCCTGGGTTTCACATTAGCCACTCGCCTGAACAAAAACAGTCTGAAAGCAAGTGAGAAACCAAACACTGAAATGTACTCCCGGTCCTGCTCTGACTAGGTCTTCAGCCTGTGATGCCTCAAGCCCATCACCTTAAGCCACTGAGCATATTAAACTGCAAAGACAAATGATGCCACTAGAAATCATTTACAATGTATTTATGATGTATCTGTAAATTACACATGCATTACTACCTAAGTACAACAGAACTTTGAACAACTTGGATCTGCACTGAGCAGGTACACTGATATGCAGATTTTTTTTCCCCCAGTAAATACATTACTACACGGTGTGGGGGTTGGCTGAATCCACACCAGGCCCAGGAACCAATCTTCTGTGAGCACTAAGAGACAACTGGACGTGCATTCTTGACTGCACGGAGGGGACGAAGCCCCTAAATGCCACGTTGTTTAAGGGCCAACCGTACACTATGAAAACAACTAGAAAATGAGAAAAAAAGAACAAAAGCTAATCCCTCTTAAAGGAATTGTTTCAATAATTAGAAATGTCTGTGTCTTACCTGGAAATCCAGTGTATAGAGTTTTGAGAAAACAAACAATACATAAAAGTGCATGTATGTGCAAAAACTTCACACTACTGATGAACTTACACATTCTGAATAAGGAACACTTGCAGCACTCTTGGCTAAATTAATTTACTGCAGCAATTTATGAAATTAACACTTCATTGCCTGAAAGTATTAGATCTTACTAGTAACAGAATTTCTGTGAAAGAAAAGTGCTGCATGGCTATACTTTACAATTCCCAGTATACTTTTAAGAGACAATAGCCTTGGTTGGATATACTGAATAAAAACACTATCGTGTTACCATAGTATGATTTAAACAACTTTGTATTTATGAAGACTTCCCAGTGACTGAGTGGTAAAGAATCCGTCTGCCAACACAGGAGACCCGGGTTCAATCCCTGGGGTGGGAAGATCCCCTGGAGAAGGAAATGGCAACCCATTCCAGTATTCTTGCCTGGGAAATCCCATGGACGGTTGAGCCTGGTAGGCTGCAGTCCATAGAGTCACAGAAGAGTCAGACACAACTGAGCAACTAAAAAACGACAACAACAACCCACATTTACATACTTGCCTCTTCTAAATGCTGTGCTAAGGTCTGCGTCTGCATATAAACGGCAATATTGGGACTTTCCACAGGTTCTCTGGCAACCTCTTTGGCATCCTCTATGTGGAAAACACAGACCTTCTGAAAGTTAATCAATGTACTTTTCAGAAGGTTCGGCAATATTACAGGAAACATATGATGGCAGAAACATTTCCTATCCTCCTTACAAAAATATTTTTTAACACCTAGAGACAACCCCTCTTCACCAAGTGAGTCCAGATACACCTTGAAAGGGCTTATATCAGTGCATATAATTCTAAATAAAGCTCTGAGAGCTGCTGTTTTAAAGAAGTCTGCCAAGGAAAGGTTCACAGAACTGGTTCACAGAAATGAAGAGACTCATAATAATTAACACAGCAAGGCAAAAGACCCCAAACTCAGGTTACGAGTTAACATGCTTAACATTTCAAAAATATTAAATTCTCTTTAAACAACTGGATTTAGGTTATTTTATAAACATGACAATTTAGATATAAGACTAAGTTATCTCATAATCATTCACCCTATCAAGTCAGTAAGGTCAAACAAAAAGATTAGTTAAATGAACTGACCTTCACAGTCTGATGGGTATATATCCACTTCCTCCTGTGTAAATGCTTCTACTTCTAAAAGATCCTCATCGATATCTACAAATTCTTTTTCAGTATCATCAGTGACAGATATAATCTCATCTTTGGTTCCTTTTATTTCAGGATTTTTTACCTCTGTTGATATTCTATTGACAAAAATGAAGCAGCTAAAATCATAACTCATACTTGGGAACAAAGAGTTTGCTTTCAATGGATTCAGTTAATTGAAAAAGAACAAACTAAGCTTTCATACTTATGAGGTCTTTGTTTTAACCACATATGGCACATAGCAGAATATCAATAAAAGGTTAAAATGAAGAATAAAAAATGAATTTGAAAAGGTTCAACGAATAACTGAATATCCCATTTTTATTTACTCAGATTAGAATAATTTCAGCTTATCTAAATTTCCCATTCCCATAAAGGAATCTTCCTGCTACCAAGCCTTTAGCTTTGGTATAATATATACCAATATATACCAATAATATATCAAGGATATATTCCTCATAGTACTACATATTAAGTAAAAATGGATGAGATGGTTAGTTCAACTTTGACACAGGCAGTCATCATAACAAAGGGATCTCTTGGGATGAATTTGCTCCTGTCTCAGAAGATATACACTAGACTAACATGGAAAGAAACAAAATTTGTGACATATTATTAAAATATTTCAGAAAGCACTCCTTGCTGCTTCTCTAATTCAAAGAAACGCTCGTTTCCGTAACTTTTAAGAGTTCAATTCTCCTTCAAGACCAAACATCATCAAACAAGGTATTTATAATCAGCAACTTACTTCAAGATACTTTGACAGGATTCATTTTGATCATTTATTTCCTCGGTCCCACCTTGAGTGGATACTGCAACAGAACAGCCAGCATCTGTTTTATACTCACTCTCTATACTGGGTCCATTCTGAGGCCCAGAGGAATTATTCTCTAGCACCTAAAACAAACCATTTATAGTACTTAATATTCATTACTGAATCCCTTACTTTTCATTATACTTTTAGATTATTAATACTTTCTATAGAACTTCTGATTAAGTCTCTTACTCATTTATCAAGTATTCATTGCATTTCTCATACTCAGTATCTGATGCTAAAGCAATGGCTAACTCATTATTCCACCTAGAAAAAACAAGCTTGATTACCTTGAGTATTCAAAAGAAATCAGCCTTACAAACTTGAAAGGTATTATCACCAATGTTCTCAGGCCATAGGACAACAGAAATAAAAATGTAAAGTTGTTTTCATTTCACTTTATTAAGACATTTAGTAATATAAATGCAAAAACCACTTGTAATATCACTTAAAATTATCTCTCTCTTTTTTTATTTTGGCCATGCCACACAGCTTGCAGAATCTCAGTTCCCTGAACAGGGACTGAAGTACGGCCATGCCAAGGACAGTGCCAAATTCTAACCACTAGTCCACCAGGAAACTCCCTCTTTTTCTTTTTCATAAACACACATGAAACCTCAAAATCTCACAGACTCTCTGAAAGGACTTTAACCCTAATAAGTCATTTCTAAGAATTAAAGCAACTACTTTAAAAAATTAGGTGATACAGATTATAATTAGCATTGTCATCAATTCTGCTACTTCTCGATTATTAGGTAGGGAAGCACAAATACAGTTTTAATCTAAAGTAAGAATTTTAATTTGTATCTGATCATAAGCAATTCAAGCATTTACCTTAATGATGGCATTTTTTGCCTTATATGTAGCAAAATAGGGTTGTTCCAAAAGCCACAATGATGTAAGAATGGCAGCTGTAGACGTCTTTACACGAATGACAGGACGGTACTCACAGGATGGCTCAGTGAGGCCAGAATCACAGAGCAGTCTTTTATCAGACCATCTTATCATCCATTCCAATAGCTTTCTTATATTGCCACATGTGTTACTTAGTGCTACAGGAAGATCTTCTTGAGGGTTAATATCATTGCATTGAATTGCTTTGAAAATACATCTTCTAGTTTCAGTGGATTTGGGAATGCAAACACTATGGTTTGACAATCTCTGTATTAAAGTTTTCTCTGCCTTGTCATCTTGTATCCTATAAACTGACTTCTGTTTTAAACCGAACAGCCCACTCTTCCCTTCATTTTTATTGACTTCATTCAAAGGGCTCTTGGAAAAATGCCTGATCCCTTGATTAGCTAGTACAGAAGCTGAAAGTGTCTGGTTTTCTGATTTTTCACACTCATATGACTCAGGAGCAACAACAAAGCAGGAGCCGGCCCTGAACACGTTCTGGCTTTTGCTTTTGCCCTGACGTCGTTTCAATGTTGTATGTACATCAAAAAGTAAAGAATTAAGTTCATGTTCTCTAAGATATCCAGAAAAACTAGTTAGAAATGGAATGCCAGCATCCTTGGAACTAAGTAGGTCTCTTTCAAGAACATAACTCAAGAAGAGTTCAAGGAATTTAATATATTCGTCATCGTCACGTTCAAATTCCCAAACACCTATTACAGGAAGTGCATTTTGTAATAACTTTTCACAATCTTCTTTTCTTTTAGGGTTTTCCTTTTGATTACATATTTTTTTACCTTTGGGCTTACCAGTCAATGCTAATTCCATGTGATTTTGGGCACTTCTGTAGCAAAAAAAAAGTTTGAAAAGACAAAATTAAAGATCATTTAATCACTAAAACTGATTGACAATAAAAACTCTCTCCACTGTTTAAGTCATACCTATCATTTTTTAATGCTCTGATTACCTGTCTTGCAAATGAGGGAACTGGACTAAATGATCTCTAAGCATGTGTTAGAACTGAACATTCAGAGTGCAAAAATTATAACAGTAATATCAAAAGAGAAATTTGATATTAATAAAGACTAAAATGTGTTCACAGAAATTTCACTATAAAAAACATACTTTTTCTGGGCAAAAAAAAATGGTCCTCTAACAGGTCAGAATTTAGGAATATAAAATCAATAAAAATTACAAGCCAATACACATCTTAGTTCATGGTTTCCAGTTTCTCTCTTGAATCTGTCCCTTTCAGTTTCCCTGTGTAATGAGCAAGGAATAGGACTGCCCTCAGGATTCTTTAGCACCCAAAAGTCACGTATTTTCTCTGAACACTTTCTGCTGCTATGAAACCTGTTGGGCAGGCACCTAACCATAATTACTTTTATTTTTTAATTTTTTTTCCATAATTACTTTTAAATCTGTTTCTTTTCAACATGGTTCACAGGGGAGAACACAAATCCCTAGTTCCCTCAATAAAAGAAATAAAAGTTAAAGTTAGGCACCTGGGCTGAAGCCACCGTACCTCTTCCTATTAAGACTGCATAGCAAGCAGCCTCCAAGGTGTTCCTGTTCTAAGACTGCAGTTGTCTGGTGGAGCAAGCACAACATTCATGATACTGCTAGTTACCGTCTAAGCAGATGTTTGAAGCAGACAAAGTTGTCTGGTGGAGCAAGCACACTATTTATGACACTGCTAGCTATGGTCTCAGTAGATGTTTAAAGTAGACACCATTTCACCTAAACAAGATATGACTGACTATATAGTTCTTCAGTCATGAGAAGGATAAATTGCATTGTACATACTGGAATTATAAAGGAAAAAAATGTTTAAATCAAAGTAAAAGAGGTTAAAATGATAAGCAAGAATTTCTCGACAATTTATAGACAAGCTTCAAAGATGAATGTGTAAAAAAAAAAAATGGATGTTCAAATTCCTGGCAAGGAAACCCTAAGAACAACAGAGTGGGTTGCCATTTCCTTCTCCAGGGTATCTTCCCAACCCAGGAACTGAACCCAGGTCTCCTGCATTGCAGGCGGATCCTATACTGATTGAGCCCCTCGGGAAGCCCCTAAAAACAATATAGCTAACCAAATAATCCTTAACTATTTAGGTCTAAGATTACTAAAAGAACTAAAAGTCCTCCAGTAAATTCTAGAATTTCATCTACTCATATTATTTTATACCTTCAGATGGAAAAATTATTTAGTATCTCAGTAATACTTTAAGTCGATTTTCAAATGTAAGGTCTCATCTTACACTGTGACATTCCTGTGAGTATAGCACTTATCAGTCATTGTTAAGAATACAGTCAGTGAGGTTGCTGGGAGTAGAAGTCAGGTCAGCAGTTGCCTGAAAATACTTTTTTCCCCAAAGGAAGTGAATGTTTTCTACTTAAAGAGATCTCAATTGTACCTTCGACAGAAACCTGTCCTGCTTTCTTCTTCAGCTGACAAAGCTTCTGAGAGGGTATCGGCCATATCTGCATCACTGTGAGCCAGAGAACTGCCCAGTTCTGTGAGTGTGCTCCTGCTCAGACTAGTTCCCAAGGAAAACCTGTCAAAACCTGCAACCTCGGCTGGCTTTTCTTCTTCAGCTGGCTCCCATATATTCATTTCGAAAGAACCTATATTTCTCTGCACACGTTTTAGGGCTTTCACCCTCACTCTATGGATAGAATGCATGATAACAGACATCATCTCCTCTGTTTGGGGACCTAGAAAGAAAAGAACAAAAGTCCTTACAGTTATTAAAATATTTCAACTCAAGACGTAAGAGCATCCACCTCTGGTCCCCTGCTGGGAACACGAAATCTAACTGAGGGCTTAGTTTCACGGTCTTATAGATCGTGGCTTCTTCAAAATTTGTTAGAAAGTTACGGTCCATAATTTTAAGGTAGAAGCTAGAAAAAGTCCATTAAAGAAGAATAAGTGGGACTCCATACAAAAGTATGCCCTGGAAAATGAAAATGTTAGAAGTAATTTATTTCAAAAATCAGATAATTATAAAAAGAATCAGTAACATTTTTCTCATTCCCACAAACAAGAGAAAATAAGTACACTCTTATCCAAAGAACAAAAAAACCTATTTGACTTCAGATAACAAGAAACTGTTACCAGTAACAAGAAATGGTCTATGGGATCGCCAACAGTCAGATGCGACTTAGCCTTAGTGACTGAACCACAAACCATACAACAAGAAACCACAGGAAGGGGAGTTTTTCAAGACTGCCTACAGAAAATTTTTAAATATCATTAATACATAAACAGGACATTTTAGGGATTTCAAAAATGTCTTAAAAATATAAATCACCAATAGAGTGTAAGTATACTAATACAATGCCCAAGCATAGGATATTACTAGACTTAAATACTGTAGTTCTACAGAGAGCAATTTGAATTCTTTAAAAATGTCCACAACATTATGAATTTACAGAAATAGCTCATTTATTGTACTTCACAGATACTGCACTTTGTAAAAAATTGTAGGTAAAGGTTTGGGGTGGTCCTTCATCAAGCAAGTCTATTGGCACCATTTTTCCAACAGCATTTACTCACTTCATGTCTCTGTGTCACACATTTTGCTAGTTCTCACAGTATTTCAAACTTTTTCATTATTATGATATTTGTTATGGTGATCCGTGATCAGTGATCTTTAACATTACTATTACAAAAAGATTATGATTCACGATTATGATTATGACTCAGATAATGGTTAGCATGTTTTAGTAATAAGGTCCTTTTCAATTAAAGTTTTATATTAATATATTGTCTTTTTTAGGGCACACTTAATAAACTATAGTATACTGTCAACATAACTGTTATACACACTAGGACCAAAAATATAAATGTGACTGGCTTTACTGCAATATTCACTTTATTAAGGTGGTCTGGAACCAAAGGTATAATATTTCCAAGGTATGCCTGTACTTAATGCCATTGAACCGCACATTTAAAAACATTAAATTTGATATTATTTATATTTTTCTACAATAAAAAATTTTCCAAAGGTCATCTTGAATATAAATAACTGTAAATTAGAAGCATAAATAACCATAAAAGTAAAAAACTAGTTTTCAATAAAATATCTGCATTTTATATATATATACATGAAGCATTATATACTCATTTTATATATTTTATCTTATTTAATCCTCTTTCAATATACATTCATAACAGGTATTAATATACTCATTTTACAAATAAGGAAAAGAGGCTCAGAGATGCTGAGCAACTTGCCTATGGTCACATAGCTACTAACTGACAGACATGACATGAAGTCAGTTTTGTATGATTCCAAAACAACAGAATTGTTGGTAGTGTAATGAGGAAGTACTTCTGCCTTCTCGTACTCTTCATCTCGAAAGAGAAACACATAAAAACATAAGCATTAAAAAATAAATGCTTTCAAAACAAAATGAAAATTTTCAGCAATTTATCAGATGCCTAAGAAATGACAAAAATTACCTTTCACAACACAGTGTCTGAGTCTCTGCTGAAGAGAGTGATATTTTTCTCTTAAAGAAACTCTTATGTCCTCAGGATTGGGAAATGCCTTCACAAAAATTTCTGCTACCTTCAGAAAAATTTTAAAATGAGTATTATAAGCAACATCATTCTTAATTAAAACAAAATTAAAATTCTTTAAACTCTCTGATTCTGATTTAATTTATTTTCACCCACCTTTCTGATTGGCGGAAGTTCTGCAATGAGGCTCAAAATCAGATCCTGAATAAGTTCTTCAATATTAGAAAACCGAGAGAAGGGCAACATTCTGTAAGCCCATTCCACTGCACTGAGACAGTGCTCAACCAGACAAGGGTCAAAGTTCGCTTCAAGGTCCTGTATGGATACCGAAAGGACCATTTGCTTTTCGCTTTAGACAGACTATAATGATTTAATAATTTAATGAAATGCAGTAACAAACAGTAAAATATTCTATCAAGCAATAATTTCCCAAGTAATATTTATGCATTTTTCTTACTCCTGTGCAGTCAGTACCTTCTTCTCCTCCACACTTTCTCTTGCCTTCTGATACTGCCTGCAACTATAGGACAGCTTATCACGGATATGCAGCATCCAACACAAAGCACAAAGTTCTCTGAAGCAACCTAAATCAGGAATGGAAATATGAGAGGAGACTGCATGAGTATATACATCAATATTACAACAACTTCACCTCTGCTAGTTATTTTCCAAAATAAATGTTTTTATATTGTTGATTATAAAAGAAACATGCTCATCCTCAATACTTTGTATAAAAGTTGTGGAGATCCTTACAGAATTTTTACACATATTATTCCAGAATATTTCACACGTGTCAGTTGCATGAAAATATTAAAAACACTATACAGTAAATAAACTACTCTATTTACTAGTAGTTTACTTGCTTTAAACTTAATAGTATGTTGTGCATATTTTTCAAAGCCAATACATACAGCTCTACTTAATATTGTATTGTTAATTTATTTGAAAAATCATTTCTTGATAAGCATTTAAGTTTAAAATTTTTCAATAGTAGAAATATAATTTCCAATACAAAACAATTTTTTATCAAAAGAAATACAAGTACACAAAAATATATAAAATTATACTATCTATACAATTTTGCAACTACCCCTCTTCTTCCTGTCCCTCACCCCAAATAATGTATCTTGGATATAGTTCCATGGTGGCAACATACACACACTACATTTTCCTTATCAGTATAGTATTCCATTACATGAAAACGTCCCCAAATCAACTGTAAAATATATCATTACTAATATTTAGGCCTAATTTCTCAACAAGCAGTTCATTCTGGACAAACCTATTGCTTTAATGGACGCTTCATCAAGCTTCCTGTCTCCAGCTGCTCCAGGTCGAAAGAATGCCACACCTCCTTTACAGTAATTAAGTAACGACTCAGGGAAAGGACTCAATGAAGGAAGGGACCCTTTCATGCGAATCTGTAAAGAGAGACAGAATATGTTAATTACCAGTCACATAAGTTAGTGTTTAAGGAAATTATAAAACAACAAACAAGGCATGAAAGATAAACCATAAAGAATGGAAAACACAGCACTGTCCCTATACTATGTAAGAAAATAACACGGAAATCACTCATACTTACACAAACTTAGTGGACAAACTCAATAAATTCACTGGCTAAATCTCAAAAAAGTTCTAACCAAATTAACCTCTCTTGTCACTCAGTTTTTACCTAAAAAGTTTTGTATGAAAAGAACTTAATGCTATTTATCCTGGCTTTCCCCAAAGAAATAATAAAATAAATTTAAGTATCTATGTGCAGAAAAAAAGTATATTTACATACATAACTTTTTTTAAAGTTTTTTTTAAACTTTAAAAAAAAGTTATGTATGTATGTAACTAAAAAAAAAAAAAGACAATTATAGTCATCATACGGCAACTCCTGATAAAATAATAACTCTAGAAAGGATCAGTAAATGCCAAATTAGGTAAAATGTCGATGGACTGGTGAGAACATGACCATGGGTGGAACATGAGCCAAACTCATTGATCCATCTCACTATCAGGATAAGTGAAGAAAAAAGACACAAGTACCACATTATACACTGCAACAGGGGAGTACACAGCACCACTACTGAAGGATGGAATTCTAAGAAAATGTGAACCTGAGTTTAATCAAAACTGGCTACCTTAATGAGGAGAGAGTAATTACTGCCTTGTAAGAAATAAAAGGAAAGAGGAACACATTAAATGACACTAAATTAAAAGATGATAGACAAATCCAACATGTGATTCAGAAACAATTCCCGAGTCTAACAAATCAAGGGGAAAAAAAACTGTCAAGGGAAACTGACAGAATAAAACAAAAAGGATCTAAGACACATAAACCAGGGAAGAAAAGAGTTAGCAGCAGGCTTTTGATCTATTTTCTCCCTCTACTGTTCACTTACAGAAAGACGTGATCTAGTCAAGACCCCTTGTAAGCATGCTAAGCATGTCTTCTTGTCAAACAAATTAACAGTATTTACCAGAGGTAGACAGTCTGTCTAGTCTGGTTATGAGAAATAAATTTAGAATATATAGATTTATGGATTATGAACCCCTGAAAAACACAAGCAATATAATTAAAAAGATATAAAAAGGAGATGTTAAATAACTGAAATAGCTCCCTTTTGTGTCATGGTGTTAAACAAAGGCCAGGACACATTCTTCTGCAGTGAGAAAAGATTTGGAGCAGCGTATACAATTCCATCTTTCCAGGTAAGTCAGTAGTAAAGAAACTGCCTAGCAACACAGGAGATGCAACAGATGTAGGTTTGATCCCTGGGTTGGGGAGATCTCCTGGAGTAGGAAATGGCAACCTATTCCAGTATTCTTGCCTGGAAAATTCCGTTTGGCGGAGGCTGGTGGGCTACAGTCCAAGAGATCGCAGTCGGACACAACCATGTACAGCATGGCACAGCAGCAGCAGTGCATGCAATTCCAGGTTTCTCTACGTTTCATCTGCACCTTTTGGCTACCTATATCCTTGAAATTATCGGTAAACTTTGATCCATGGATGAAAAACATAGGAGACAGGCAGGGTGGTCTAGTATTCCCATCTCTTTAAGTTTTCCAGTTTACTGTGATCCACACAGTCAAAGGTTTTTGCGTAGCCAATGAAGCAGAACTGAATGTTTTTCTCGAATTCCCTTGCCTTTTGTATGATCCAATGAATGCTGGCAATTTGATCTCTGGTTCCTCTGCCTTTTCTAAATCCAGCTTGAACATATGGAAGTTGTCGGTTCACGTACTATTGAAGCCTAGCTTGGAGGATTTTGAGTGTTACCTTGCTAGCATGTGAGACGAGTGCAACTGTACAATAGTTTGAACATTCTTCAGCATTGCTCTTCTTTGGGAATGGAATAAAAACTGATCTTCTTCAGTCCTCAGGCCACCGCTGAGTTTTCCAAATCTGCCGATTTGCAGCACTTTAACAGCATCCTCTTTTAGGATTTGAAATAACTCAGCTGGAATTCATCACCTCCACTAGCTTTGTTCATAGTAATGCTTCCTAAGGCCCACTTGACCTCACACTTCACATATTCACTGGCCCTAAGTGAATGACCCCACCATCGTGATTATCAGTTCATTAAAACCTTTTTTGTACAGTTCTTCTGTGTATTCTTGCGACCTCTTCTTAATCTCTTCTGCTTCTGTTAGGTCCTTGTAGCTTCTGTCCTTCACTGTGCCCACCCCTGGAAGAAATGTTCCCTTGGTATCTCCAGTTGTCTTGAAAAGATCTCTAGTCAGATGTTCTAGCAGAAATTTGTTTCTAGGCTCTTTCAGGTTGCTTGCAGAATTCTGTTCCATGTGGTTACAGGACTCAGGTCCCCCACTTCCCTGCTGGCTACAGGCTGGGGGACTATTAGAAGTTTCCAAAAGCTGCGTTCCTTGGATATTGGTCTGCTACAAAGCCAGCAAGGTTGAAGTGAGTCCTTGTTACTCTTCTAATCTTCCATTGTACGGCTCTTCTCCCGTCTTCCTTTTCCACATTTCACCGACTGACTCCTCCACCTCTCTTTTTTGCTTCTAAGAGGTTATCTGATTACATTGGGTCCACCAAGATAAACCAGGATGATGTCTCTACTTTAAAATCAGCTGATTAATACCATCTGAAAAATCCCTCAAGCCAAATTAAATCAGTATCCAGATTCATGTTTGAATAGCCAGAAGACAGGAATATTGCAGCTATTTTTAGAATTCTGCCTACTACTTGTACTATGCTTTAACCTTATACAGTTAACTTATTACTTGTAAAGATTTTCACAAGGAAGAATATCTTCAGCAGAGTGGCTAATTTTAAGAGAATCTATAGTCTTTATCTGCTAGTTCAGTTCATTGAAACTAGGTTAAGTGAGATTATTCTCAGAAGTTTGTAAGACCAAACATAACTTAGAACTTTAAACAGTTTTCTACAATAAGCAACTTCTAAAATAAAGTTTCCTATAACAAACACTCAGGCTCAATAGATCTTAAAACTATCAAAGACAATCTTTCAATAAACACTTTGCCCTTCTTAGTAAACATACTTAAAAACTTAAAACTTCAGGATAACAAGTTATAAATGAATATAGTTTTATATTTTTATGGTGGCTATAAGCAACTTTCACAAATATTTCTCTCTAAAAACAGGATAATTTTCAAAAACTTGATAAACAACTTCTCAGGGTCTCTTAGGGTGTCTACTAGAAAAGAAGCCATAAACTCTTGGTACATTTAGTAATTTAACCAACAGCAAAATTTAAGATATTTGGGGGCTAATAATATTTACTTCTACATTTTATAGAGACAGATGACTGGCCTACAAAAGAACTGGATCTGGATAAGGAACACAGAAGTAGATATCCCATCTGGCTGCACATCAGATAAGAAGCCAGCTACGTCTCAGCTGAAGTCAGCGTAGAGGAGGACAACGGCCCCTGAATCAAAGTGAACTGCACATCTCAGAAGACAGGAAGGGGGAGACTGACTGGTGGAGACTACTGCAAAGAAACACTTAGCCAAGAACTAACTTTCCGTGGTTTGACCCCACAGAGGCCCCCAGAGAACAGAGATAACATCTCGGGAAGAAGTGGGATAAACCTTGAACTGAATTTAGATCTTTAATGACTGTGGGGGAGAAAAGTAATTGGGGGAAAAAAAAAAAAGTAACCGAAATTTCCTGGGATTAACTGACTAGATTATACTTTCCATCATCAGACGGGAAGGAGCTAACACAGAGCTCCAGTTCAGGGCCTTTATCTTTCAGCAGAAAGACCTTGGTCTGTCCAGGATTTCACCCTGTAAGCCAACCTGACATTTATGGATTTATGGGGCAGGACTCCTTGGAAAAGTATCACAATTATAAATACCAATAAGTATTAGTATATTTAAATTGTTCATGCCAAGTCGCTTCAGTTGTGTCCCACTCTGTGTGACCCCATGGACTGCAGCCTGCCAGGCTCCTCTGTCCATGGGATTCTCCATGGAAGAATACTGGAGGGGGTCGCCACGCCCTCCTCCAAGGGATCTTCCCAGCCCAGGGATCGAACCTGAGTCTCTCGTGTCTCCTGCACTGGCAGGTGGGTTCTCTACCACTAGTGTCACTGGGAAGCCCTTTAAATTGTTACGAGAGTTTTACTGAGTCTAAGCTTGTACTGCTTGCCTCACAACAGGCCGAAAATTGACAGATGAGTTGTTGGGGCAAGGAATAACGAGTTTATCTAGAAAGCCAGCAAACCAAGAAGATGGTGGGCTGGGGTATCAAAGAACCATCTTGCCTGAGTTGGAATCCAGGCTCTTTTTGTACTAAAAGGGAAGGGAATAAAATCAAACACTTCCCGTTCCCATCCGCCTCTGGAGAGCATGTGTTAAATTCTCCCTTCCCATGGTCATTCACAGGTAGGCCTGGTCAGGATATTTTCTGTGAACTAAACAAAGGTGTTTTAGCTTAACACTCATGACTTGGGAAGCAAGGTTCCCAGAGATAGGCCATTATGTATAATTTAAGCTATAGGCAACATCCCTATAGTGATTAATTCACAACAGAATACAGAAGGTTCTTCCCTATTGCAATAATACACGAGTGACTAAGACATTTCCACACCTTTTGCATGACTTTTCTTGCCCATCTCAACTGCAAGATGTACCACTGTGCTACAGGAAAAGAACACCGAGCTGCCCGGAAAAGCAAGAGAACACGCTGAAGGATTCCAGACACCTTTTGGCGATTATCTTTTTCAGCTTTTAAAAGAAGATCATCACCATCTTCCTGAAAAAAAAATAAATTAATTAAAAAAAAAATTAGTAGTCAGGAAAATGGAAACTTAAAATGTTAAAGTAAAAATAAAGATAGTGCTTCTCAGACTAGACTATTCCTGGAGATTCACAAAGTTTTGAGGCACGGCCTCAGAGATTAACTACAGCTATTTCCAGGGTCAAGGAAACACTTGTCTCACACCTCAGTGTAAAGGGAAAAATCAATCCAAATCCAGTTCTTTGGCTACAACAGTCAAAGCCCACCATCCCTGACTTCACTGGGGGAACATTACAGAGACGGCTCCTTTCAAAAAGAATGCCTCTTCCCTTCCTCTGCCTAGAAAAATCCAATTATATTTCAGTGTCACCTCTTCTGTGAAACTCTTCCATTCTGTGGTATTATGGCAATTTGCTCAGATTTCCATTGTAGCTTTTACTAATTTCTTCATGCTAATTTATGTATCTGTTTCCCACACTACTGAGACGGGTCAAGAGCAAAGGCCTTGTCATCTACTGCACAAAATCCAACGTGTGGTGTGATCCAATAAATGTCTGTTGATTCAATAGATGATTCAAGTCAGTAGCTACAGATTAACTTTCCAGAAATAAGATAATGCAAATCTTATGAACATTTACTTCTCTAACATTTTTCTGCCACTGCCACTTCTTAAGAATACTCATTATTTTGGGGGAGGCATCTGCCCCTTTTCTGCATATCTAAGTGATTCAGGGAGAGCTGAATCACGTCCCCATGTCCCCACGTCCCCATGTCCCCAGCTGCCAGGCAAAGCCGTAATCAATTGCCAAGCAGCATCGCGAATTTAGCCCTAGCCAAGGTGTGTGATTCCAGGACTGGCCAGCGACCTTGATGGGTCTCGCAAGAGTAACTCTCAGTACTCCTGTTTGGATGCTGGAAGAGAAATACTTTTACTGCTTTTCTCTCTCCTCTTCCCACTCCCTTTGGGCATGGACAAAGTATCCTGAGAAGCTGCTGGTAGCCATCCTGCTGCCACAAAGGGAGCCAGCCTTAAACTTAAGCTGACAATTTAGAAAACAAACTAGGGAGAAAGAGCCCAAGTCTCTGGTAACATAACTGGACTCCTAAATTATGCCAGCCAATACTTAGCAAGTTTACTGTTACTTTCAACCCCAGGGGTTCTAATTGGTACAGAGTGACATTTAAGAGAAATCCTACCATTCCGTCTTATTTTAGTAAAAAATAATAAAACAAAGTACTATTAAGGATAGCTACTACTCAAACTAGTATCAGCACAGCATATCCAGAAATATATTACATGCTATTTCTAATCCCTAAACCAATATACTAAAGACTCAGACAAGAGAGGAAAGAGGAATTACTGAGAAGTACCACAGACTACTTATTCTGTTCATGTGCAATATATCACATGTGAAATATCAACAAATAAAATATTTTAACATATTGAAACATAACTTGGAATATAACAAATAAGAATACAACAAATAACTAAAAAAAAAAAAAAGACAGATTTAATAGATAAAGATAGAAGCTGCCAATTCTGAAACAGCAAGTAAAGAAACAATACCAGAATTGATTTAAACTGTTAATCAAATAATAAAACAATTTAAATGTAAACAGTTCACATTAACAGTGTTAACCTTAAAACAAGCTAATTGTAATGTTACTATTTCCAAAAAGAGCAGAGGAAAAGGTCCTGACAGGAATACAGTAATTGCTATTTATAAGACAGAACTATCAATTGAAAAATACAGAAGAGAACAATGATCTTTCCAATCAAAGAAAATCAAACTAAGTCTTTCAAAAGAGGCAAAGACAATGAGATGAATGGCTTCTAAATTCTGACATTCATTATTTTTCTACTGTAAACAAATGTTTATTTTTAAAATAATATCTGATACAGAGAAATACCCATTAATTTTGTTTTATTATCAAAATAATTTTAACATTTACAGAATGTTTACTATGTGTCCTAGACACTAAGGTAAAAGCTTTTTCAGGATCCTCATGTAATACTCACAACAACACTACTAGAGGTACTATCACCTTCATTTTACAGATAAGAAACTTAAACATCAGTTGTGTACAATGCCCAAGAAAACTCTCAGTTAATAAACAGCAAAGCTGGAATCCAGAAGTGGGCTTCAGAGCTTGCGTTTTTAACTTGATGATTATTATCAGGTTGATTATTTTAAAAAGTGGACAAAATATTAAAAGGTTAAGCTTACTTCACTAAGAACAGCTGGCTGCGGACAATACAATGGAGGAGCTGGAAGATACAAGCTGACAGGCACTAAGCCCCACAGTCTCTTACTGAAGTCCTTGGCAGAGTTTATCAGAAGTTGAAAAGTCTCTGAAAGAATATCTGCATCAGCCATAACTGCTGCTTTCAGTATTTCCTGCACAGAGCTAAACAGCAGATCTGCATCTTCTTCTTCAATGGGATCTGCCAAATACAAAATTAGGGAAAGCAGTTACAATTTATATTATACTTTCCCTTCTATTTTGTAGTTTAAAACGTCCTATCTGAAAAAGCTGACTGCCAAAAATAAACATATTGGTCAACATGTAAAACACCCAAACTTCCAGACAGAAACTTAAGATTTTGTTGCTTTTAAGATTATAGGTAGTCAGAGTACAAAGACTTTCCAAAATTATACAAGATACTGTAACACAACTACATAATAAAAACAGGCTTGGAATATAATCATGACTCAAAAAATAATAATAAAAGGAAAATATTAATGCTGCTGGTGCTAAGTTGCTTCAGTCGTGTCCAACTCTGTGCGACTGCATATAGTAGCCAAACACGCTCCCACGTCCCTGGGATTCTCCAGGCAAGAACATTGGAGTAGGTTGCCATTTCCTTCTCCAATGTGTGAAAGTGAAAGTGAAGTCGCTCAGTCGTGTCCAACTCTTGGAGACCCCACGGACTGCAGCCTACCAGGCTCCTCCGTCCATGGGATTTTCCAGGCAAGAGTACTGGAGTGGGGTGCCATTGCCTTCTAAGACTGGGAGCAGTCAAATAAATAAATAAACATTTAAAAAAAATACACAATTCAATGAGTTTTGGCAAATCTATACAGTCTATGAGAACATTTTTATCACTCCAAAAAGTTATCTCACACCTCTTTGTTGTCAATTCCCCCCCTTACTCCTAGGTAAACACTGATCTGTTTCCTGTCCCTATAGTGTTGCTTTTTATGAAATTTTATATAATTGGAATCATACAGTGTGTAGTTTTATTTCTAAGTTCTTTCATTCAGCATAATGGTTCTGTGATTCATCCACGTGGTTGCATGTTATCAGCGGTTTCCTCCTCTTTATTATTTATTATTCCATGGTGCAGATAAATTACAATTTGTTTATGCATCCACAAGTTGATAAGCATTTGGGTTGTTTCAAGTTTTTGGCTGTTATGAAAAAGCTATGCACATTTACATACAGGTTTTTCAGTGAACCTAGATTTTTATTTTTCTTGGGTAAATACCTAAGAAAATCTTTAAAACTTTAAATCTGAGCCTTTAAATGCATATTTTTATATTTTATCTAGAAACACACTGTATCTAGGTATTTATTGTGGGAGAATTTTCAGATCATCAAAAAGACATTACCAGAACTAAGAAGTTCAGACTGGGAATTTTTTAGTCCTATTTTTTAAATTTTTTTCCCCAAAATATTCACAAACGTGTGAATACATAAAAGCTTTTTAAAATACCATAAGCTTTGTATTAAGCTGATACACATGTTGACCATAGATAGGTAACTCACCTGTAAACTGTTTGTATTTTGAGCCCATTTCATTTTTTGCTTCCGAAGAGGCTGGCTGACCTAGGAAACATTGTAGTTTTTCCTGAAAAATCTGTGCTGGAGTTATATTTAATGGTAGATTCAGACTCTTGTCCTTGGATCTGAAATCACATCAAATTAGGGGAAAATAATTACAAATTTTTAAAAAAGGAAATATACACACATCAGGAACTAAACATGAAATTTTTAAGAACCAGAGAAGTCCACATTATTCATCTCGTGTTTAGAAAATAAATAACTGAGGAAATGCTGTATTGAGGAGAGTACTGAGGCCCTCCACAATTACATTACTGATAAAGCTACCCATCCTTAACCACCCACTACTGCCCTACATACAGACTCTCTCCAAATAAAACCATATGTGTCATATGCAATGTTCTCTCTCCCTACAGCTACTCACTTGATCAAGATTCCATCTTCCCTTCATCGCCCATCTCAAATGGCATCTCCCACATAAAGTACTTCCTGTCTTTCCCTCACTTGATATTATTGCTCTCCCTCCCACACCATGGATGGGCTTCCCTGGTGGCTCAGCTGGTAAAGAATCCGCCTGCAACGCAGGAGACCTGGGTTCAATCCCTTGGTTGGGAAGATCCCCTGGAGAAGGGAAAGGCTACCCACTCCAGCATTCTGTCCTGGAGAATTCAAAGACACAGCAATGCCGTAATATTCATAAGAGTTAAAGTGCAGGGATTAGTTTGAGTAGCTTAAAATGTAAATCCTGTTTGGGAAAGAGAAAACTGTCCCATTGGCTATAGGCCCTTTGAGGGCACTGCTAACAAGCAAAAGTGCTAAACAGATGTTTAAATACAGTAAGCAAGCCTCTGAGCTGTCTAACACAGTTGACACTAGCCACAAGTAGCTCTTCAAATTTAATTAAAATTAGATTGAAAATCCAGTTCCTTGGTCTTATCAGCCACCTTTCAGGGGCTTAATAAATACATGTGGCTAGTAGCTATCAGACTGGACAGCACATACAGAATATTTCCATCACCAAAGAAAATTCTATTGGACAATGCTGAACTAAGGATTCCACAAAATGTGTAAATACCAGCAATGAGTGAAATAAGAAACATTTTAGATAACACCTTCATACTTTTTTTTAACTTTCAGTTCAGTTCAGTCACTCAGCCATGTCCAACTCCTTGCGACCCCATGAATCGCAGAACGCCAGGCCTCCCTGTCCATCACCGACTCCCAGAGTTTACTCAAACTCATGTCCATCGAGTCGGTGATGCCATCCGGCCATCTCATCCTCTGTCGTCCCCTTCTCCTCCTGCCCTCAATTCCTCCCAGCATCAGAGTCTTTTCCAGTGAGTCAACTCGAGTGAGGTGGCCAAAGTATTGGAGTTTCAGCTTCAGCATCAGTCCTTCCAGTGAACACCCAGGACTGATCTCCTTTAGGATGGACTGGTTGGATCTCCTTGCAGTCCAAAGGATTCTCAAGAGTCTTCTCCAGCACCACAGTTCAAAAGCATCAATTTTTCGGCACTCAGCTTTCTTCACGGTCCAACTCTCACATCCATACATGACCACTGGAAAAACCATAGCCTTGACTAGATGGACCTTTGTTGGCAATGTAATGTCTCTGCTTTTTAATATGCTGTCTAGGTTGGTCATAACTTTCCTTCCAAGGAGTAAGCATCTTTTAATTTCATGACTGCAGTCACCATCTGCAGTGATTTTGGAGCCCCCAAAAATTAAGTCTGACACTGTTTCCACTGTCTCCCCATCTATTTGCCATGAAATGATGGGACCAGATGCCATGATCTTAGTTTTCTGACTGTTGAGCTTTAAGCCAACTTTTCTACTCTCCTCTTTCACTTTCATCAAGAGGCTTTTGCGTTCCTCTTCACTTTCTGCCATAAGGGTGGTGTCATCTGCATATCTGGGGTTATTGATACTTCTCCCAGCAATCTTGATTCCAGCTTTGCTTCTTCCAGCCCAGCATTTCTCATGATGTGCTCTGCATATAAGAAATAAGACTTGTGTCTAAAAATACACACCTCTTGAAATTGCTGCCATGTTTGCAGAAGAGTTGAAAAGCCACACCAACAGAAATAGATGTCTTCCAGTCTCCAAGTTTATGTGCCAACCACACGGCTTCTGGAACCAGGCCACCAATCAATAATAATTCAAGGGCATATTCAACAGTCCACACATCAGAAAGATTCTGCTCTCTGACCACACTGGTCACTTTAGAGTGTTGCAGAGGAATAAGTCGAAAGGGATGCTCTGTGAGTAGATGAAAGAAAATGGATTAACTACAATTATACATAGGAACTCATGCCTCCTTACACAGATCTCCTTAATTAGTACTTTCTACACAAAACCACAACAAGGAAGATACATACAAAATGGCCTAAGATAATACTTAACACACTCTAGAATAGCTTTTCTTTTTTTAAACACTGAAGAATGTGTCTCTTTAGTGGGTCATGCAGCAAATGCTGGCATTCCTAAAAACATGACACCGAGTAGGCAAAGAAACAGAAGAAATAGCATCAGAGTGCATTACACAAAATAAAGGTACATACATCCATCAGATAATATAAGGAAATGATTAAACAGAGCAAAGAAAAAATGATCCAAATAAAATAATAAAAGTAAAATGTCCAAAAATTAAATTCTAAATTAGAATGAGTTTGAGTAAACTCCGGGAGTTGGTGATGGACAGGGAGGCCTGGCATGCTGCAGTCCATGGGGTCACAAAGAGTCAGATATGACTGAGTGACTGAACTGAACTGAAATTAGAATACTCAAAATCTGTTCAATTACCACATTTTTATAGCTCTTTTACTTAAAAAAAAAAAAAAAAAAGGAAATTGTATAAATACCAATGTGTCCAAAATTTGCAATTAAAAAAATACATATTCAATAAAAACAAGTTCAAAGCAATTACCTTTCTCAGATTATATTCATTTGTAAACAGTCATCTGAGTATCTCCTACATGTCAGGCACTAAGCTAGACAGTATTATTTCCACACACCAATGATCACTGTGTAAAATGGTTTTAAATATTATGTGCAAAAACAAGGTGAGAAAATTTGTGTACTCTATTACCTGTTTTAATATGAAGGGGAGGAAGAACATTCACACTGTGAGGTGGCAAAATGCACAGCAGCTGATTGGTGAAGTAGGCAGCCATGAAGCGAGCCATGGACTGGACCACGCTCACCGCCGCTTCGGGATGAATACTTCCAGTCACCCCAGACTCACAAGGAGATGCCTCAGGAACTGCAGGATACATCAAATGAGCAAAGGAGATTCTGATCAAACTAGCAAAAGTAGGAATATTTAAGCTCCTAATACGATGCAAGAAGAAAATTATAATTAAAACTTTTTTCCGAGCTCAACTCCCCTGGCCTATACAAGGTAACTTGTAACAGGTATCTACATTTCTTAAAGACAAGAGAACAAAAAGAAAATAATAAGCTCATAATTATCAGCACATACACTTAGGAACTCTTATGATTTCAAGTTACCAGTTTTATCTAAAAACATGGAAGGATCTATACAAACAAGCCAGCCATAATAGGCTTGCAAGCCTATCATTTCTTTGTTTTCCCTTCTTCCTACTCTTTCTCATTTTCTTTCTCTGGTGCAAGGAGGCAGAGTTTACTACAAAGATAATCTGAAAAGAGCCAGAACAGTGATTCTTCCTGCATGTTTCTGTATTATTAGTATACTCCCATTCGTAACATTAACTCTTTACTATTAAGATTCTTTTGGGAGGTATGAACAAGGGGAACATGTAGAATGGAGGGAGAAGGCAGAGGAGAGAGTTACATTATGATTTCTAGAGTGATTCTGATGTAAACTAGAGCAAACATGTCATCCCTATTTAAAAACTGAAACTTAAAAATATAAACTGGAATCAGATATTTGAAAATAAATAGCTAAAGACTATTGAGTGAGTGAAAGTAGCTCAGTTGTGTCCAACTCTGAGACCCCATGGACTAGAGTCCACGGAATTCTCCAGGCCAGAATACTGGAGTGGGTAGCCGTTCCCTTCTCCAGGGGATCTTCCCAACCCAGGGATTGAAGCCAGGTCTCCTGCACTGTAGGCAAATTCTTTACCAGCTGAGCCACCAGGGAAGCCCATACAAGATACATATTAAATTAAGATTAATTTTTATGAAATTTATGGCCCCAACAATGGCAAAGTATCCTTCTTTCTCAGAAGTCACTCGCAATTCGCAGGTGTTCCAGTGGTTAGGGCTCCATGCTTCCACAGCAGGGGGCCCGGGTTCAATATATACCAAGGCCTGTGCATTCTCTGTGAATCACTGAACTTGGGGAGTAGTCCTGGGGATTCCTGACCAAGACAGGATATGCTTAAAATACTCTAAACAACTATCATTAAAAATTAAATACATTACTGTAGGTTCAACTCATCTTGACAGTTATATCATATAATGACAATACTGCTGGAAAAAAAATCCAGTCAGTTAAAAAGTCACACATAAGAAAAAAAAGTCACATACAAATGTCTTCCACTCATATACAGTGAACAGTCCTTTCAGACGGCAATCAAACACTAGGCATCAGAAGTCTTGACTCTGTAAACTCATTTCTTAACATTTAACATGTAGACATTAGTAATCCTCACAAAAATTTATGTACACTGCAAATAGTAAGTAGGTGGTCACAATCTAAAATATGTAATAATGAGGAAAAAACTTACTAGGTTTTTTAAGAGAATATTATTTATATTGGAAAATATTCATGATATTAAATGTAAAAGATTGCAAAGCAGAATATTAGCTCTGGTAATAAATATATATAAATGCACATAGACAAAATGGTAGAATTAAAAGTGACTTTATTTTCTTCTTTAAACCTTTTCATATTTCAAAACTGTCTAAAATGAGCCTGTGTTACTACTAAATAAACACAAATTTAAAAAGACAAATATCATAGAGTAAAAAAATCCATAAACAGTGGTTGCATATGGTATCACTTATGTATGGAATCTAAAAAGATAATACAAATGAACTTATTCACAAAACAGAAACAGACTCACAGACTTTGAAAACAAACCTATGGTCACCAAAGCGGAAAGGTGGGGTGGGGGGAGGGATAAACTAGGAGTGTAGGAATAAAATATACACTCTACTATATATAAATTAATCAATAAGGGCCTACTGTATTCACTGACTGAATACTCAGTCAGTATTCTGTAATAACCTACATGGGAAAAGAATCTGAAAAAGAATGGATATATGTATATGTATAACTGAACTATTTAGCAGTATACCTGAAATGCAATATTGTAAATCAGCTACACCCCAACATAAAACAAAAATTAAATTTAAAAATGCAGAGAAAATAGACGAGTCCTAGAATGAAATCTCACAGTGTTCTACCACCTGTGCTCAGTCACTCAGTCGTGTCTGACTCTTTGTGATCCTTAGGGGCTGTGGCCCGCCAGGCTCCTCTGTCCATGGGGGTTCTCCAGGCAAGAATTCTGGAATGGGTCGCCATGCCCTCCTCCAGGGGATCCTCCCAACTCAGGCATCGAACCCGGGTCTCCCGCACTACGGGTAGATTCTTTACTGTCTGAACCACCAGGGAAACTGAAGAATACTAGAGTGAGGAGCCTATCCCTTCTCCAGGAGATCTTCCTGACCCAGGAATCGAACCGGGGTCTCCTGCATTGCAGGCGGGTTCTTCACTGGCTGAGCGACCCAGGAAGCCCATTCTACTATCTATTTCATCTTAAAAAAAAAAAAAAAGGAACCACAGTGGCTGAAACCAAACAAACAAACTAATACTGTTCTCCTGGACAAAAATGATAAACTGGTAAAAATCAAAGAAAGAGTTTTACAAACCCTCTCAAACTATTTTTCAAAGCCTTTTGTAAACTAATTTCTTTTGATCTCTACTTTCCATCAGTAAATGATTTTTAAACCAATAAATAAGCAGTTATTAGGAAAAAACAAACAAACACTCCATTTAGAGTCATGAACTCCATTTAGAAAGTACTGACATATTGGCCTTTCTGACACACTCATGTGCAAAGTATACATCTCGTGGTCTACCACTGTAAAACAGCATTATAAATACATCATGTGCTCGTTCATGTAGACGTCTTTCACTCTGCTGCTATTGCTTGGGCACTAAGTTGTGCTTGCCTCTTTGCGACCCCATGGACTGCAGTTTACCAGGCTCCTCTGTCCATGGACCCTACAGGCAAGAATACCGGAATAGGTTACCATTTCCTTCCCTAGAGGATCTTCCCCATCCTGGAACTGAACCGCTGTCTCCTGGGTCTACTGCATTGACAGGCAGATTCTCTACCACTGAGCCACCGGAGAAGCCCATCTTTCACTTTGGTTATTGCTTAATTTAAATACGCCTTTTTAAAAAAAGGACAATCCAAATATTTTATAACCTCTTAAACAGATTTTTAAAAGGCCCTGAAAATGTCTGAAAGTGATTTTGATCACTTTAACAAACCACCTTAAGCAACCATTAGAGAAAATACAAACATGTTAAGGAAAAGTACCTGACATTGGGTACCTGACATTATGTCTAACAAACAGGGCTGTGAGACATGAGACAACAATTATAACAGTTCAGCAGGCAAGTACCACTATGCTGAGAGACTCAAAGGTTAAAAACAAGCAAAAACATGATCTTTGCCGCTGAGAAGCTGACAGTCCAAAAATTCACCACAATGCACCAGAGCAACCAACTTTTATGCATAAGCAATTTCATAGCTAAACCTGTAAATACAAATTGCTAACATTAAACATACTGATTTTATATTGAGGAACCAAAATACATTAAACCCAACAGATGGCATTAAAAGACAAACAAACAAACAAACAAAAATACTGATTTTTGAAAAGCATACCTGAACAATCTTCATTTTCTTTTACAGGAAGGTGGGACCATTTCAGTACTTCTCTTACTAGCTGATCACATAATCCTTGAGCATCATTTAAATTATAGTTATAGAGGTGGCAGTATAAAAGAGAAAGATAATAGCGAAGCTGAAGAAAACATGTCCTTCTTCCTCCTTAAATAGGGCAGAATTACATTAGAAAACATGTTAGCTAAGTAATGTTCTTGATCTGGGTGCTGGGCAGACAGAAATGTTCAGTTTATAAAAATTCATCAACTGTATACTTGTGTCATGTGAACTTTAAACAGGTCAGCAATGTTTTGTTCTTTTTCATTGTAAATTCTTAACAATTTTATTTTCTGTGGTCAGGTCCTAGGATGACTAAGAATTTATCCAAAAAGAGGTGCAAATACTCATCTCAGTACTAACTGAGGTCCACTAACAACATCTCTCTCAAGTACACATGGTATGAAACAGAAGGGCACATGCTAAAGACACAAATTAAAAACACACACAAGAAACCACACATATATCAGACAGACAAAGAGACTTTCCAGAGAAGAAATACTATCGAATAAGACTGGATCCCTTGACCACTGTCTTCAAATACCTAAAAGGTGCTTAGGACTGAGATTGCTGGTTACCTACCCCTTATCCACCATTCTGAGTGAAAGAATTCTAATTTTATTCGGGGTTCCAATGCACTCAGATCACAATTTCTTTGCTAGATGTGGCCATGAGAAAATATGACAAAGTTCTTAACCAAAAGATAATATAGTGTAGAGCTGCCAGCCAAGCTGCGTAAAGAGAGCTATCTCAGCTAGGAGGTGCACCTTCTCTTGCCCCTCCTGCCTTCCTCCTTTCTGTTACCTGGATTATGTACCTGATGGCTGGGACTCCAGCACCCATATTAACTCATGCAACAGCCTTAAGAGTGGAAGCAATGCACTAAGGATGATGGAATAGAAACACTAAATAAGCTTGAGTCCTTAATGAGACCACAGAAATCCCAAATCAGCCCCAGACTGTCAACTCCTCGCCACCTTTCCTAAGAGAAATAAACTTCTTGTTGAAGCCACTGTTACTTTCAGTCTCCATTACAAGAAACCATTCCAAATGGATACAACTGGAAATTAAATTAAAAGGTCTAGAATAAAACTCCTTATGAAAACTTTTCTTCATGAGAACTTCTCATCACACTGAACACCACTCTTCTTCATCCAGCTGTACAATCTCCAAATCTGAGAACTACATGAGACTTCCTTCTCAACTCAGTCACAAGTTCACTTGATCAAACCTATTAAACATCTGACAAATGTGACTTTTGTTCCCCAGAACTCTTGATGTCGCTCTGCTTCAGCACCTCTTCAGCTGACTAATTTTCTTGCTTCTAGGTAAAACCCACATCTCTATAACACACTCCTACAAATGGCCCTCTGTAATGTACCAAAGTGATCTTTCCAAATGGCCCATGTCTATTTGAAAAGTACTCTTTCTGTATCTTAACAGATCCCACTGTCTTCAGGATAAAATCTTAATCCCATGGCACTGCAAAGTATCTTCCCTTATCACCTGTTCTCTCCTTTCACTTCAGCGCTCACCCCCCTATCCTCAATATTTCATATATGTTTCAAATAACCTGGTCCTGTTGAACTACTTGCAATTTACCAAACTACCATGGTTTCTCATGTCTTCTTGCTTCTGGAGTGCTCTATCCTCTGCTACACCATTCCCACTCCTTCATCTGAACAATTTTCACTCAGTTTTACATGTCTGTTCCTCCAGGTTTTCTCCAGACTGATGTTTGCACTCCAGTTCAGACTGTGTGCTCCCCCAGCAAATACCATAAAGCATAATGAGAAACATGCTAGTTGTTTATGCAATCTATCCTCCACACTGTGGGCAATTTGAGGGCAAACTTGTTTATTTCAGTTATTCTTATTGTCTGATACACATAGCAGGCCCTCAATACATAGCCACAGCAGCCAGAAAACAAATTTAATAATTGGTCAAACATGACCAGTAGCGGCAGTCAAGGTTAGCTCCAAAGTCCTGGCTGAGAATCTCTATCATCTTATACCTTCAGCCCTGATATAGGGGCTAAAGATAGCTAAAAGCTATCACCAGTTTCTAGAATCCACACCCCTATTTTCTCATAAAAAACTCCATGTAGCCCCATAATAAGTCTAACTCACAGGAAATTCTTAAAGTTGAATTACTTAAGGGTAGAGAACCTTAGCTTCAAGTTTCTCTAAGTTGATAATAGCACCTTATTTGACTCATAGCATCTCATGGAGATACTTGCAATCTTACTAAATGACATTTTTTTTTTAAATTTAGAATTTAAGTCTCTTTTTTTCCCATTACCAATCAACCACAGGTTCCATCACTAACCAAAAAAGGACAGAGGAGTCTTATCTACAGACAGGATAAAAAATTCTTGGTGCTACAAATTCCAAGACTAATTTTAAGTAACTATTTCTAACAGTCAAGGTACTTACAGTATTTTATTTAAGCATTAAGAAATTGTCAGTTCTCAGAATCTGAAATCATTTTTAAGAACAAACAGCATGCTAAAATATGGTCCCACTAACATTATGGCAAGTAATATTACTTTTAATAACCCCTACCTTTCTCTCCTACCTTTCTCTTGGGTTTCTTGTAGAGCTTTCTTCCATATTTGAACTGATTTTTCATATGATCCTAGTAGGAAATACTCTTCCCCTACAAAATTTTTAACCAACAGTTAGCCCTGGTTAATTAAATTACTTTATAAAAATTTACTTGTTTTAAAATTTAGTGGATATAGCTCAGCCAGAAATTATTTTGAAAAGAACAAAATAATTACAACCAATTAATAAAATCAAAGCCCAACAACCTTCTATTGCTTACGCCTGGGGTTAGAAATTGTTTATAAGATACTGACCATTGATAGATTTAAGTTCTAAGGTCTGGTTCAAGCAAACTCCAGCAGTCTGCAATTCAGCCTGTATATGGCATAATAGGGACTTGACAGCAGATGTTTCATGTGTCATCTTTTCAGTTAACTGCATGTCATCTTCAGGAACTCTTTGACTTAACTGTGTTTGATACCATAAAGTCTTACTGTACAATATTCTCCAGAGAACAACCAATCTGCACACAGAATAAAGTAATCATAAAAATCAAATTTCAGACTAGGGATAAGAATGAGTACAGCCATTTTTTAGACTTTATTAAGAGTATAGCTAATGAATATAGCCTCCTCATTAGCCTTTTTTTCTCCATGTATTCTTCCCTGAGGTAATAATATGCATACAACTGATCAGATTCAAAGATAGCACAGAGTCAACAAATGCACATTTTTAAAACTTTCATAAATGCTTTACACACCTGTGGTCATTTTTTTCTATAATGCTTATCTAAATAAAAATCTTTCAACAGTATCATGATTGCCCAAGACTAATAAAATAATGTGTGTTGAAAAATGTTTGGCATAAATAATTTTAAATAACATAAAATCTATGATGCTGAGAGCTAATGGTACAAGGTTTCTTTTGGGAGTGATAAAAATATTCTGGAAATTGTGCTACTCATTCTACAACCTTGTGACTATAATAGAAATGACTCACTTGTACCCTTTAAAATAATGAATTTTACAGTATGGGAATTATATCTCAATTTTGAAGAATCTACAATGCTGATGGTCTCCTAACAGTAAAGTCATTGTACCTGCATCCTGGCTGTTGCACAAAATCTAATACTTGAGGACGAATCTTGAAAGATGAGTTCCAAGACCAGTTTTCCCAAGAATCACTATCTTGAAACACTTGAAAAATGGGTAACACCAATGAGTCTTGCTTTACTCTTCTACTTCCATCAGCTGATGTTGAAATAACTTCAGGCTGAAGACTGTACACGCCATTTAAATGATCAGCTACCATTCTGAGTAAATGAAAACAGGCTAAAATCTTCTCTGAGAATAACTGATCCTGTTGTTGCTGTGTTAGCAAAAGCTTTATAGTATTTGAGGTCAGCTTCACCAAATGTCCTATATCTTGCTTGTATCTCATATCCCAATACTGGATTGATAAACACTGATGAAAAAGTTGAAAGATACAAAGTACCCATGTATTATGTTTTGAGCTCTTGCTTAAAAAAAGATCAAGTTTGGGAAAAGGACATTTTATAAACTGAAGAATATACAAAAAATGAGTGATACAAACTACTGTGTAATTTAACATTAAATTTTTTTCTGCCACATTTTTTGAAATTCCTATAGTCCATGCTGCAAGGAGATTTTTCTGGACAGAGTGCAGTTCTGTAACAGCTTTGTCTGTTTCCTCAGTATTATCTTTTGCATGTATCGTATCAAACATAGAAGCAAATTCCAATCTTCCCTCATCAGCACTACTAAATAACAGACCATTTTTTTGGTTCCAAAAAGAGAATAAGTTGTTTGGAAAACATCTATCGTCATCAGTCTCTTCTGCTTCAAAATCCTAAAACATGAGTGAGAAAAAAATGTTTATATCATTTAATTCCTTACAAGTAGAATCAGTTTAGTGCTATCAGATTTCTCTTCTCTTTAATAACAGGAAATCAAAATATGTTTCTTGGAATAAAATCAGTACATAAGTGTTCAAAATAAATAAAACATTGCTAGCAAGTACCTGCAGGTCTGCTGTTTCTTCATTTAACTTCAATGTTTCTTCTGCTTGTAAGAATTTGGGAACAGTAGAATCAGCTTCATTTTCATTTCTTTGGTGCTTTAACAAGCTAGATCTTAGGGAATTCAATGATCGCAAGTTCAGACCTTTGCCTTTTGGCTATAGAAGAAAGAAGATTTCCAAGAGCAAAGTTTTACCCTTAACTGTATTACAATTATAACTTCTATAGACAAACGTATGCAATCCAAGGACACCCCTGTCAGTACAGTTTTAAATTTAAAAAGACTGAGAATGTTGACATTTGGTAGGAACCAACACAATACTGAAAAGCAATTATCCTTCAGTTAAAAATAAATAAATTAAAAACAAGACTGAGAAGCCAGCTTTTACTGATGGTACCAAAGAGCACCATACCTTACACAGTATCACACTTTCGTATGTTTTCTCAAGTCTCTGCGTTGAATCAAGTAGAAGGGATCTCATGAGCACTGATGGAGACAGATTATCAAGAAATCGAAGGGTTGTGACCATGTATCCATCAGAAACAATAAGGTAGGGTAATCGTGAGTGTGCTTTTATAGAGAATCTCTGTCTCATAGGGTCATTATCTGAAGCTGATGAATCTACAGAATTATTTGAATCTTGAAGTGTAAACTGCTGTGGTCTAGCAAACAAACATCAAAATTCAAGAATTAGTGAGAGGAAAATTGTTTTTAAAAAGTTACATTATTTCAAAGAAAAAACAAAACAAACATTTCAGAATGATGAAAAAGGAAGCAAATTAAACAGAAAAATATTAAATGTGCACAGATCTGTGACAGAAACATAAGTAATTAAATAATACAGAGGTTGGTGGGTTTTTTTAAATTTTCCAAGAATTGTGGCATATACTCTATTGTTTGTAATACTGTTTGTAATCCAGTTTTATATCTCTTTTAGAAAAAAACTGAGGCTGTTATTTCTACTATTAAAGACAGTTAAGCTGTTAATTTTCTTTCTTACTATATATTTAAATATCCTTGTAAGAATATAAATAGGAGCTGTGAGTGTTCTTGTTATTAAGAAACATTTGGAGAGGATGGTGATGAGTAAAATTTTATCAGCTTAAGGTTAAATTTGACTGAGTTTCCATATAAATGTAGTTATTTATTGTTACAATGGTATACCTAATTCTGATTACTTGATATCAACTGATTACTTAATATCACTAATTATTAACTTTGGGGCTTTGTAAGTAAAAAGAGAACAGAGAACCAAAATATATTTTTTTCTGGTTAGGAAAATAATCAAATATAGATTATATGAGCCAAATGGTCCACAAAGAAGGTTGGTTTTAGAAGGTACATTCTACAAAATTTATAAAACCATTAAAAAGTGACTCCATGGAAAGATGTATAAGACATACTGTCAAATCAAAAAAGCAAAATAGTAAACAGCATATATCATATAATTTATTTTGCTTTAAAAAATAAATTAATAGTTATTGCACATTATACAAACTTTTCAAATTAAGAGGACAATACACTAAAATGCTAATAATTGTTATCTCTAAGGAATAGGATTACAAGTCTTTCACTTTCGATAGTATTTAGTTTTGTAACATTTGATTAAGCTTTTAAAAATAATGAATATGTATTACTTTTGTAATCAGAAAAAACAATCCATTCTGAAAGATCCTAAATACTAATTTTTAAGGAAAATGTGAGGAAATTTAAGTCAATTTATGAATCAGACCATAATAAGAAAAAATACTTTCACTGCAGGAAGTGACAAGTTTTTCCATCATAATTATCTATTGCTAGAAATTAAGTAAAATATTTTGTTAAATATAATCAAGGACACATCCCTCCTCAGTTTTCCTTCTGTAAAGCAAAGGTAATGGATTAGTTTCAAAGACCTTTTCCAATTTTTTGTTTTGTAAACAGCTATCTATATGTGCCTACCCAAACATAATAATATCAACATCAATAAAAACAAAGATTTACTGAGCTCTTACTTTATGCCAGAACTGTGCTAAAGCAATTTATAATTAGTTATTATCTTGCTTCATTCCTTCACGTCTAAGAGACAATTACTGCCATCTTCATTTCAGAGTAAAAGAAAATGAGGCTCAAAGAGTAACTTACTCAAAGTCACACAATCAATAAGTAGGAGAACCAAGGTTTGATTCTTGATCTGACTCCAAAGCCAAACTGCTACATGACCTCACAATTTAAAATTTAAATATGGCTGAATTCTAAAGTCTACTATCCATTTCCAACAACCTTCCCATTTTTCCCTTTGGGAAAAAAGTAGATACACCCATGGGTGCTCAGTTGCTTCAGTCGTGTCCAACTCTTTGCGACCCCATGGACTGTAGCCCGCCAGGGTCCTCTGTCCATGGGGATATACTGGAGTGGGTGGCCATGCCCTCCTCCAGGGGATCTCCCTGACCCTGGGATCAAATCCATGTCTCTTACATTTTACACTGGCAGACGGGTTCTTTACCATCTGGGGAGCCAGATACATCCACATGCCAAGTTAATTTTTATTTAAGTGCTCTGCTTTTAAAACAATAAAAGACATATCACACTTTTATTAATTTTTATATCAAAGAGGTTACATTTTTTAGTGCTGTTAAATATTTAAATAACATATACTTACATAGTCACATTGTCAAATTTTCACCAGGATTAAGCCACAAAAAGAAATAGAAGAAAACTATAAATAAGAAACAGATATTGAGATGACAGACTCAAATAAAGAGTAAGACAGTTTGAAACATGAAATTATATTAAAAAAAAACACAGTAAAGCAATACCAAAAGAGAAAAACTTCTGTAAATAAATTAAATGATTCAAATATCTCACCTATATGTTATTAGTGGGTGAAGAGGAATAAATTCTGCTGGCCCAAATTCTATAGAGCAACCAAATGTAATTAACGTTAGCAATTCACCGTGACAGGTCAATAAAACCAGGGAGCCACGTTTTAACACACAAGCCAGAAAAAGACTATCGTGAGTCCAGCTGACATCACCTACCCAGTATGACCTAGAAAAAGCAAAACAAGATGTTTAGAAAGGACTCTCTACAATGTCTCTAACAATTTATAATGGCCAAGAAGGGGTGAGATACTTCCAAAAATAAGGGCAAAAGAATGAATAGTAGGCAAATGTCACATACATTTTGTGTATCTTACTTCCCAGGAAATAAGAAGAAAGGAGTTTGCTCATAAACATCTAGTTCATACAACATACCAATTAGAAATTTACTTACATTCATAAACAAATCATAAGATGAAAATACTACCTAAAAATCTAAAGCTTTTAAGTCACTTACATTATAGCCAGAACAACTTCTAATCCTAGTGATATCCATAACTAAGATCTACCAGTAGATTTGAAGGTCAATACCATGCCTGTCTCTCAGAAGCCTGCCAGAGCTCCACTCAAGAGCAAATTCCCTCTTGCCAAAGCCATCTTTACCACTCCTTAACTGTCTGAAAATATTAATATTTCTTTCATGGGGACAGAAAGTAGCTCCTTCTCATTTAAATGATGGACACCGTCAGTCAAACAGACCACTGAACTGAGACTAGAAAGGAAATTTTGGGAAGAGAAAGAAAATAAAAATGTATGGCTGGATGAACCTGAAAACTCTGAAAAGTCAGAGAACAGCAGAGAAGTGTTCAGAAAAGGAAATTAGGATTCAAGAGGAAGAGGAACTATTCCTCCTCTATAATCCTACACAGGTCCCTTGCCATCCAAAATCACCATTACAGTTCTGTCCACCCATATGCAGAGAATGCTAACTTTGTTTAAAAGGCTAAAAACACCTCAGCCTGAGTATATAAAATGATCTTCCCAACCCAGGATTCTTCATTGCAGTCTCTCTAAGCCCAGTATTTCTCAACCTAATCATAATCCCACTCTTCCTAAGACAACATAGAAAGAAATAAAAGAGAAAAGAAAATGTGTTCAAGTATCTTCCACTCTATCAGACCCTTCCTTAAAGGACTGAATGCTTTCCTTATATAAACTGAAGTTGCTCAGTGGTGTCCAACTCTTTGCAACCCCATGGATAGTGGCCTGCCAGGCTCCTCTGTCCGTGGGATTTTCCAGGCAAGAATGCTGGAGTGGGTTGCCATTTCCTTCTCTAGGGGAAAGTGAAGTTGCTCAGTTGTGTCCAACATATAAAACAAACTTTAAAGTCCATCAAGCACAAATGATGAAAACTGCATTATCTATCTAAATATCTA
Organism: Odocoileus virginianus; assembly: GCF_023699985.2. Classification (NCBI taxonomy): domain Eukaryota; kingdom Metazoa; phylum Chordata; class Mammalia; order Artiodactyla; family Cervidae; genus Odocoileus; species Odocoileus virginianus. The sequence continues at coordinate 32,396,796 of NC_069687.1, forward strand.
TTTGTTGTTGTTCAGTCAGTCTCTCAGTCACATCCAACTCTTTGCAACCCCGTGGACTACGGCACGCCAGGCTTCCCTGTCCTTCACCATTTCCGGATTTTGCTCAAATTCATGTCCATTCAGTCAGTAATGCCATCCAACCATCTCATCCTCTGTCAATCCCTTCTCCTCCTGCCTTCAATCTTTCCTGGCAACAGGGTCTTTTCTAATGAGTCAAGTCTTTGCATCACGTGGCCAAAGTACTAGAGCTTCAGCATCAGTCCTTTTAATGAATATTCAGGATCGATTTCCTTTAGGATTGACTGGTTTGATATCCTTGCAGTACAAGGGGCTCCAACACCACAGTTCAAAAGCATCAATTCTTTGGCGCTCAGCCTTCTTTACGTTCCAACTCTCACATCCATACATGACTACTGGAAAAACCACAGCTTTGACTATAGGGACCTTTGTCAGCAAAGTAAAGTTGCTGCATTTTAATATGCTGTCTAGGCTGGTCATAGCTTTTCTTCCCAGGAACAGGAAGCTTTTAATTTCATCGCTGCAGTCACCATCTGCAGTGATTTTGGAGTCCAAGAAAATAGTCTGTCACTGTTTCCATTGTTTTTCCATCAATTTGCCATGAAGTGATGGGACCAGAGGCTATGATCTTAGTTTTCTGAATGTGGAGTTTTAAGCCAGCTTTTTCACTCTCCTTTTTCACTTTCATCAAAAGGCTCTTTAGTTCCTCTTTGCTTTCCGCCATAAGGGTGGTGTCATCTGCATATCTGAGGTTATTCATATTTCTCTCTGCAATCTTGATTCCAACTTATGCTTCACCCAGCCTGGTATTTCGTATATACTCTGCATGTGAGTTAAATAAGCAAGGTGACAATATACAGCCTTGGTGTACTCCTTCCCCAATTTTGAACTAGTCCATTGTTCCATGTCCAGTTCTAACTGTTGCTTTTTGGCCTGCATAGAGGTTTCTCAGGAGACAGGTAAGGTGGTCTGGTATTTCCATCTCTTTAAGAATTTTCCATCTCTTAAAGAATTCTTTTAAGAATATTTGTTGTAAAAATATCTATTTAGACACTACTGATCAAAGCCTTAAACTTATTAAACTATTAAAAAATTAAAAGAAAAAACACTATTTAGAAATAAAAAAGAATCCTTACCTGACAAGAGTGGCTGGAACCACAGGATTCTTATTACTACATCCTTTAAGGCTACCATAGACAGTAACAAAATTCAGTGTGTTTATAAATAATACCTGAGTTGCCTAGAAAGAGAAAAAAAAAGACAACAAAACAATTAAAATCATTTTATGTATATTTCTGAAGACCTAGAGACCTATTTTATCAATGAACTATCTCATCTTTCCCAACTGGCAAGACAATACCAACCACCTATAACTCTTCTCCCTGTTATACTATATTTTAGGAATATCAGTTATCATTTTGCCCCTCTTTCTTCCTTTTACATTACCCTCTTCTTGCTTCTGAAGGTCAAATTTCAAAAATTATGGCACCTAACATAAATAATGTTACCAATTTACAAAGTCAAGTTGGATCAGGAAACACCAATTTAAAGAACATAAAGTAGTATTAAGAAAAAACAAATTATATTCAAGGGAAAAAAAAAAATCTCTAAACTGAACTAAACTCTCTCTTTTACAGCTTACTCCCAAAACAGATTACATTTACTGACCTTTGGGTCTTTCTGATTAAGCGTTACTGCCAGGTTAAGTCCATCTCTTGAAAATGCAGAAATCAGAGCTCCCCTTGACTTCACTGATTCACATTTAGGGATCAGACTGCACAGAAGGCAATCCTTCTGAGCCCACTGAACACAATATGGCAGTGATCTAAGAAAGGAATGAAATAACGGAAAACAGGAAGTATAGTAACTTTTTTATATTAATATATATTTCATTACAGAAAATTGAACGGTCCAGCTAAATTCCTTCATATGCATATATATTTCGGGTCTCTTAGCAACTGCTCACAAGTTTCATCCAGGGCACAAAAGAGCAACTGCTAACTAAACAAGGTAGGTCCATATAGAGTTTTGTAGTAACAGCATGCCCTACAGCCAACCCCAAACACATCTGCATCTACTAAAAGTTTAGATACATGTATTTCTACATTATTACAAATATTTTTGGGCTTCCCTCTTAGCTCAGTTGGTAAAGAATATGCCTGAATGCAGGAGACCCAGGTTTGATTCTTGGGTCAGAAAGATCCCCTGGAGAAGGGAATGTCAACCCATTCCAGTACTCTTGCCGGGAGAATCCCATGGACAGAGGAGCCTAGCAGGCTACAGTCCATGGGTTCGAAAGAGTTGGACACAATTTAGCAACTAAACCACCAACAGCTAGTTGTACATTTAAAATTTGTTCATTTTACTTTATATAAATTACACCTGAATAAAGTACTGCTAGCATAAAAAATACAGAAAATAAAAAAAAATCTCACTGTTTTAGTAAATCTTAGGTCATTATATGCTTTTAAATGCATTCTTTCTATTTAATGGGGCTTTTTAAAATAAATAAAACTACTTTTAATTAAAAAAAATGAGAATTTAAAAGGTATGGTAGTAAATTCAAATAAGTTATGTCCTTTTCAAAATTCAATTGAATTAGTTTTTTTTTAATTCAATTGACTTAGTTTTCAAGGAGTTTTTTATAGTCTTAAGACAAGACCACAGACAGCCTTACCTTTTATGTGTTCTCAATTCCAAGAAGGGAAAAAAATAAAAACAAGAAAAACTTTCTGTAATAAACATGTAAAATGAAAAGTAAAGAAACAGAACAATACTTAAAGGGAGAAACAATTTGTAAAGTCTCAGAGGTCAATGTTCACATTTCATTTACTGATCTTATTACGTATTTATGGGCCAAAAGATATTATAATAATGTTTCAAAAGGGACAGAACTTCCCTGGCAGTCCAGTGGTTACGACTCTGCACTTGCAATGCAGGGGCTGTGGGTTCAATTCCTTGTGGGGGAACTAAGAAGATTCCATGTGCTGTTCAGAATAGTCAAAAAAAAAAAAGAAAGAAAACAAAGAAGGAAACATTTACCTCACCTTACAGGTGTAAATACACTTTCATGCCACCGAATTGCTAGAAATGTTAACTTCAGGCATTCCCCGGAATAGAAAGTAAATGAACACAAGCAGCAGTCTCCAAATAACTGTAGATAAATTTCACATACTTTAGTATATAATAAATCTGAAAATAAATCAAGAGGATCTAGAAACTGTCGTACTGAGTGAAGTCAGACAGAGAAAGAGGAATATCACATGATATCTCTTATATGTGGAATCTAAAAAAAAGTGATACAAATGAACTTGTTAATAAAACAGATTCACAGACTTAGAGAATGCATTTATGGTTACCAGGGGGAAGAATGATGGGATAGTTAGGGAGTTTGGGATTAACATGCACACACTGCTATGTTTATAATAAATAACCAGCAAGGAAAACAGAAAATAAACTAACTCCTGAAAGAACAGAAAAACAAGAAAAAAAACAGCCCTACATTTTTTCATAAGTAAGATAAATGAAACTTATCAAGAACCTGCTTCTACTTTTATTCTTAACATATAGCTTAACATTAAGCTAAACACTAAGAAATTTATTTCTGAGCCAGAGGCATATCTCAAATGGGAAATCAAGATGTAGTTACTCTCTTAAGAAAACATTGCCATTTACTCTGGCTATATAACTGGGAATATTCTTATATATTTATTTTTCTCTTCTTTTATGGTGGCATATTATTTAAACTAGGGCACTATTCATGAGGTAAACAACAAAAGTTCAAAATGCAATTTTTAACAATAGCAAATTGGGTAATAACATATTGGTCAACACATACAAAGAGTATCATACAGCTATTTAACATGTCTTTTAGTTAACAAATGTGTTATTTACTGGGAATGGCTTACTTAATATCACCAATTCTAGTTTATTTTTTTATTACAAAGCTAGTTATATTCTAAAACTAAGGAAAATAAAACTAGGGAAAGACCAAGGAAGCTCTAAGTTCAAACCACTTTTAATAAACTCTTTTAAAATGGGACCAAGAAATATAAAACTACCTTTTCCAGGATAATTTCACCATTACTACAATTAATGATGACCGGAGATACACAGCTATCATTACACACTCTGCTCAACAGCTTCCCAGAAAGTGTCTGCTCTTAGAGTCTGAGGTCTCCACTTCAGGAACGCCCTGTCTGATTTGGACTTTACCTCATTTTTTATAAAAACAGCATGCACTACGGCTTCTTTATCTTCAGTGGAAGGTAAAGGAACTGCTTCTTCAGGCATGATCTGGGACCACTGGCCCACCAAGGAAAGGCTTTTAGAAGATAAGACATTCTTGAATTCCAAATGTTCCCAAAGGAATATGCATCCAGAAGGAGTTATAAGCAGAACTCTTTTCCCATTGCCAGATACATACAAGTACAGTCTCGAAGAGCTTGCTAAAAAAACAACAAAAAAGTTACTAAACCTCTGAAGTCGGAATTCCTGCAAAAAAGTACAAATTTTATCTATTCTGACAAGGATCCTAAATGAGGTTTCCATTCAGAAGGCAAAACTAAGACATTAATAATAAATTAAAAGTACAAATAATACTAACACTTATCATGTACTCATGTGTGACATTAGGAACCCACTGCTATCACAGATATGTTAGGCATGCCAAATTTTTCTTCCTCAAGATGAACCTTAGTGTTACAAACAACCAACATCAAAAAATACTTACATATACATGGAAATACATACAGATATTTACAAAAGCAGAGGCATATTTCTTTTCCTCCTATATATCAAGTTAAATCAATTTAAACAAATAAAAAAACTCCCACCTACTGCAGCTTTAATCATTTCCTTAGGCTTTTCAGTTGCTTGTATAGTTTTCAAACAATCTTGATCTTTGTTCCAGAGGAAAACCTCCCCTGTAGTGAGTACCCCAGCCAGCCAGGCATCTGTTTTCAAAACAGAAATACAATGCTTACAGTCTAACATTTCCCTTAATATTACCCCCAAAATTATTTTTAAAAATACAGTTAATCTAGCCTTTTGACAATATCAGTACTACTTAACCATTACTGGAGGTTGTTAGGAGTATAACATCCTTCAACAAAGGCTGAAGACTGGGAATTTTCTTCTTTGTCCTTCCTGAGAGCAAATTAATTTCATTTACAAATCTATCATCCAAAAGAAAAACAGCTTCATTTTCCTAGGAGAAGAAATATGTGAGAAACTTAAGAGATGCCAGAAGTTAATTCAGCCTCCTACCTAAGTTATCACAGAAAGGAAAAGAAAGTGACATCTAAGAAAGATGGTATATTTGTACTACACATCATAAAATGAACAATAAGGGCTTCTTTAAAAAAGCAGTTTTATTTATTTATTGGCTGTGCTGGGTCTTCATTGTGGCTCAAGGGCTTCTCTAGTTGTGGCGTGGGGGCTTAGTTGCCCAGTGGCAGGTGGGATCTTAGTTCCCCGACCAGGGCTCGAATCCACATCCTCTTCATTGGAAAGCAGATTATCGACCACTTGACCATCAGAGAAGTCCCAACAATAAGGCTAATTATGTAACCTGAAAATTTTTTCATTCTATCTTAAAAGTACCTCTTAATAGAATTACTAGGTAGTATGACCTAGTATCCACACTGAGATTTATTTGAAGTTTAAAATTATAGGAGTGTCTTACAATTCTGCTAGCCCACGCTGAGTTATCTGCTGTTAGCTCATCGATCTGAAGAGTAGTATGGACAAGTTTTAAACTATTTACTTAAATAAACATGGCTTCTCATTTCTGAAGCAGTAGCATGTGCTCCTAGACTTCAGTTTTAGAAGACATCCAGAAAATGTTGAGCTTACTGGAAACTTTCCAGTAGACACGAGGCTGCTTCATCACCTGCATGGGTATTTCAAGATTCACCAGGACATGAAACTCCCCAAACATGTGCCTTTGCTCAAAAAAGACCCTGTAGATGCAAAAGCCATGCTCACTTTCAATAACTGCAGAGAGGCTTTCTGGCTGGGCAATCTCAAAAACTGGGACTTGCAGGGTGAAGAAACTGTGTCCCAGAATTCCCAGGAGAGCTCAGAAGATGAGAGTGAGGATGATACACCATCCCAGGACTCCAAGAGCAAAGCAACAAAGGATGGTGAAGAAGATGAAGCAGGCGATGGAGAAAAGGAGCGAGAGAGTGATGAGAGAGGTGACGAATGTGATCAGATCACAGAAAGACTGAGGTTCCCTCCCCATCTCTGTCAGCCTCCTACCATACAAATACACAAAATCCTGCTCAGTGGGCAAGTGATCCTTCTGCAGATGCTATTTTATTTTTTAAAGGTTATTCTTCGATCTTAGAGGCAAAGCACACATTTAACACATATTACAACTGATATTGTACAACTGAAGAAAAACTTACCTGTCCCAACCAGGAGACTCGTGGCCAGGGTTTTTTCTGCTTGATACTCGTTGATGTCAAAACTTCTAATCTTATCTCCATGCTTGTTAAGATATCAAAGACCAATTAAGTGAAAAGTCACAAGATGCTATAAAAAATGATAAGAACATGTAATATTTACTAAAGATCTTAAGAGTTTTCATAAAGTTTTAGTAAATGACTTTTTCATTAGCTCAAGTTTACTTTCTTTTAAAGGTAAAATGCTGATACCTTATTCAGTATCTAATCTTGAGTAGTTAGGCAAAACGTGTTTGCTTTTTTGACAAGTTATTCCTCAGACTATGAAAGCAAACACAAATTTGGAGAATATCTTGACAGTATAGTTTCTATGTGATTACTTTCTCATCTTTCCAAAGACAAACACACAATTACCCCCTATCCCATATGTTCTTCTTATACTATGACTTTAACACTCCTCTCTCTCATTGAGAGCTCTGGTCTATGCCTCATCCCTTGAAATTGGGTGGTTTTTTACTACTTTGACCAAGTGTAAAATGGAAGTGAGGCTATGCATTTCACAAGGCTAGCTCACACAAGGCAATACACCTTCTACCTTGTGTTTGTGCACGCTTATTAGCTCAGTTGTGTCTGACTCTTTGCAACCTTTACAGCCTGGCCGACTATAGTCCGTCAGGCTCTTCTGTCCATGGGATTTTCCAGGCAAGAAGACTGGAGTGGGCTACCATTTCCTCCTTCAGGGGATCTTCCCAACACAGGGATCGAACCCACATCTCCTGTGTCTCCTGCATTGGCAGGCAGATTCTTTATCTCTGAGCCACCTAGGACTCCCCACAACTTCTACCTTACTCCCTGGAATAATTACTGTTAAAGCCTTCAATCACCACATAAGCAGTCAAACTGCCCTAAGTCACAGAGCTCTAAGAACGTCCAAACTAGACAACATAGAACTGAAGCCCTGAAATAACATGATGTAAAGATGCCCAGCAAGTCTCCATGCTGGGTATGGGGATGGTTTCAGTAGAGGCCATGACCCGTTTGTCAGAGCCCTACTGGGGTGACAGGAGCATAATCTTGGGTGAATGGTCCATTCTTGAGTGAATCTTGGAAGGATGATCACACAGTGGGAGAATCTGACACAGTGATTTGGAGCCAAGAGAAGTGAGGACACAGAAGCCATAATGAAAGGGATCCCATAGGACAAAGTGAGGACACTTGGAGCATCAGAACAAATTACAGTAATGGATTTAAAAACCCATGGACTAAAACAGGAAACCGTGAATCCATATAGTCATAAAAAAGTAACTTATTAAATTGAACATTTGATGCAAAATGGTATATTTACATTGTTTCAAAATATCTCCCTATAAAATACTCATTAATACAAAAGACAAAAAGTCACTTCACAATGAAGAAACTGGGCAGATTCCATTGTACCTAAGGATCAAAATGAAAATAACCAGAATGGGACAAAAGGAAATCACCTGCCACTTAACAGTTAAAAGGAGAAAAACATCTGTGATGACATATGTACAAAGGAACATAACCTGAATCTAATCACAAGTAAATATCAGGCAAACCCAAACCAAGGGATAGTTTACAAAATAACTGATCTGTAACCTTTTAAGGTTATGAAAGTTGGGAAAAGACTGAAAAACTAGTCCCAAAGAAAAAAACCAGACAACTACATGAAGTCAGTAATTTGTAAACTTTATGTTTGCACTATAAAGGACAATATGGGAGAAATGGAAAAACCTGAATAGAAAGAGAAACTGAGGATTAGACGGTTGTTACGGATGAATGTTGATTTTCTGATTTTGATGGTTGTCTTGCATGGGCCACGAGTATGATAGGGGCAGCGGGGCGGGTGGGGGAGGAGTCTAAGACACTGCATGCTTCGCGGCAAAAAGTAAAGGATAAAAAACTAGCTAATCGGGACTTCCCTGGTAGTCAGGTGGTTACAACTCGGTGCTCCCAACACAGAGGGCACAGGTTCAATCCCTGGTCAGGGAACTAAGATCCCACATTCCAAAAAAAAAAACCAAAAACTAGCTAATCATTTCAAGCTGTAATGACAGAGCCCTACAGAATTTGATGATGGATGGTCTTCTGTCTCTTAAAGCTCTGAAAATCACCTCTTGTTATAGAGCGAAGGTTATCTGTGCCGTATGCTGACAGGCATTAAAATCACTAATGGTTCCTACAGATGTGTGTGCTTGGAAGGTCAGTCCTGTCTCTTTGCGAGCCCATGGGCTGTAGCCCGGGAGCTCCTCTGTCCATGGGATTTTCCAGGCAAGAATACTGGAGACGGTTGCCACTCCCTCCTCCGGGGGATCTTCCCACCCCAGGGATCAAACTTGGGTCTCTTATGTCTCCTGCATGGGCCAGCGGGTTCTTTACCACTAGCGCCACCTGGGAAGCCTACAGGTGGATACTAATAAACACCATAAAACATGTCAAATTAGTTAATGGACGACAGATAAACTCGACCACACAAAATATGTGAGGAGGAGAAACAGGTTAAGTTCTACCTTCCCTCCCCCCGCCCCCCCCCCCCCTCACATCTTAATTGAAAACACTGGCAAAAAGCAATTTCCAGAGGAATAATCCAAGTTGTTCGGTGGTTTCCACCACAGACGAGCCTGAGAAATCACGCCCATTCCTCCGCGCTCAACTAATCGCCCACCAATGTCACACACAGGGGCTGGCCCACGACCACCCCGCATGAGGCATCCCAGGCACCCCTCTGAGATTCCCTACCGGACCGCGCGGGGCAGCGCCGCCCTCCACCCCCCGAGAGCTGCCACCGCGGCGCCCACCGGGGACCGGGCAGGAGCTGGAGGACACCGGGCCGAGGCCGAGGTCGAGCCCGAACCGGACCTCGTTCCCAGCCAGCCGAGGGCGACCCCGCGCCTCCGGGAGGCCGAGGATGCTGCGGCGGGAGGACGACGCCGGGAGACCGGGTAGGGGGGCTGGGTGCGGCGGGGGATGGCGGGGCTGGGAGGTGGCGGGCGAGCCAAGACTCGAGAGCGTGAGGGGGCGGAGGAGCCCGAGGACGCCGCGGGCCGGAGGGCGAGCGCAGGAGGCTGGGGCGGTGCAAGACGGGAATCTGCGGGCAGTTACCTCCGCCAGGGCCTGGCCAGTCCGGGGCTGGGAAGGCGCGACGAGGCTGAGATGAAGGAGGGCGACGGAGACAGGCGGAGCTGCCCGCCCCAACGCGAGCCTGCGCCTTGGCGACGGCGGAGGGCGGAGAAGGGACGCGGGCGGGCGCCGCAGTGCGCCTGCTCCGAGCCGGCTGGGAGCGCGGGCGGGAGGCTGGAGGCGTTCCCCAATCCTTCTCTCCGCCGGGTCTCCCGGGGTTCCCGCCCTCGTCCTCCCAGCGGTCCTGCGCCTCCGCTGCTTCCCTGCCTGCGTCCCTTCTGCCCAATCGCCCGTCCTTCCGCTCAAGGTCTCATCCTGAGCTGCTGTGGTCGTTCTGTTTCACCTCCACGATGGTCCGTTGGTTCCTCTGACACACACCTTTGAGTGGCCAGGCTGTATGTGGCGCTCTCCAGAAAACCGTTTAATAACCAACTAATATGTCAACTGTGAAAGTGCTGCACTCAATATGCCAGCAAATTTGGAAAACTCAGCAGTGCCCACAGAACTGGAAAAGGTCAGTTTTCATTCCAATCCCAAAGAAAGGCAATGCCAAAGAATGCTCACTCTATCACACAATTGCACTCATCTCACACGCTAGCAAAGTCATGCTCAAAATTCTCCAAGCCAGGCTTCAACAATACCTGAACCGCGAACTTCCAGATATTCAAGCTGGATTTAGAAAAGGCAGAGGAACCAGAGATCAAATTGCCAACATCCGTTGGGTCATGGAAAACACGAGTTCCCGAAAAACATCTACTTCTGTTTTACTGACTATACCAAAGCCTTTGATTGTGTGGACCACAACAAATTCTGGAAAATTCTGAAAGAGATGGGAATGCCAGACCACCTGACCTGCCTCTTGAGAAATCTGTATGCAGGTCAAGGCTGTATATTGTCACCCTGCTTATTTAATTTATAAACAGAGTACATCATGAGAAACACTGGGCTGGATGAAGAACAAGCTGGAATCAAGATTGCAGGAAGAAATATCAATAACCTCAGATATGCAGATGACACCACCCTGATGGCAGAAAGTGAAGAACTAAAGAGCCTCTTCATGAAAGTGAAAAAGAGTGAAAAAGTTGGCTTAAAACTCAACATTCAGAAAGCTAAGATCATGGTATCTGGTCCCATCACTTCATGGCAAATTGATGGGGAAACTGTGGAAACAGTGTCAGACGTTATTTTTGGGGGCTCCAAAATCACTGCAGATGGAGACTGCAGCCATGAAGTTAAAAGATACTTGCTCCTTGGGAGAAAAGTTATGACCAACCTAGACAACATATTAAAAAGCAGAGACATTACTTTGCCAGCAAAGGTCTGTCTAGTCAAGGCTATGGTTTTTCCAGTGGTCATGTATGGATGTGAGAGTTGGACTATGAAGAAAGCTGAGCACTGAAGAATTGATGCTTTTGAACTGTGGTGTTGGAGAAGACTCTTGAGAGTCCCTTGGACTGTAAGGAGATCCAACCAATCCATCCTAAAGGAAATCAGTCCTGAATATTCATTGGAAAGACTGATGCTGAAGCTGAAACTCCAATCCTTTGGCCACCTGATGCAAAGAACTGACTCATTTGAAAAGACCCTGATGCTGGGGAAGATTGAAGCAGGAGGAGAAGAGCACAGCAGAGGGATCAGATGGTTGGATGGCATCACCGATTCAATGGACATGAGTTTGAGCAAGCTCCAGGAGTTGGTGAAGGACAGGGAAGCCTGGCCTGCTACAGTCTATGGGGTCACAAAGAGTGGGACACGACTGAGCACCTGAACAAGAACTACAAAAACTGATGATTCTGGCAATAAATCCTTATTTTCCTCTTTTGCAAACACACTTGATAAAGGCTAAAATCAACATATTAAACATGTCCAAAATAGTCTACTCCATTAAAACTCCAGTTGATTCCAAAATGTAGAGTACCAGTAACTTAGTTTTGGTTTGGTTTTCTGATGGCAATGTAGACCACACTGCCAAAATGAAATTCTGGGACTCTGAACAACCCTCCTGATAATGTGAGTTTTATGCAGATCTAAAGTATTACATGTCAGGACATAAGAACATAAAATGAAGCTAGTGCAACTGAGACCCTGAATTTTTTATTTTGATTCAATTCAAATAGCTATGTGTGGCTAGTGGCGCCTGTATTGTGCAGTGCAGCTTTAAATCCTTGTTAATGAACTTGACTCAGCTCCAGTTTTTCTCAACCTCAGTTCAGAACTGGAAATCTCTTGGAGAGAAAATTCAAGTGGTGCAGTTTGGATATGGGATTGACTCTTGGATCAGTCAGCTATGGCTGGGATCATATAGTGCAGAAATCGCTGCTGAGGGCTTGCTTGTCTGTGTGTATCTGAGGCCATTCTCCCCCCAACAAAGGGAATTATTATAAGCTGAGGTCTATTATAAGATGGAGTGGTGGCTTCCCTGATGGCTCAGTGGTAAAGAATCTACCTGTCCACACCGGAAACACGGGTTTGATCCCTGATCCCAGAAGATCCCATGTGCGGCGGAGCAACTAAGCCGCTGCGCCGTAACCACTGAGCCTTCGCTGTAGCGCCCGGGAGCTGCAACTACTGAAGCCCACACACCCTCGAGCCAGGGCTCCGCAACAAGAGAAGCCACTTCAGTAAGAAGCCGAAGTACCACAACTAGAGAGTAGCCCCCACTCGATGCAACTCGAGAGAAGCCAGTGTAGCAACAAAGAATTATTTTAAAAAGATGGAGTGGTGAGTTATTTAGGATAGACTAGGGCACCATATCAAAAAGCCTCTACCATAAATTAGTGACCTAGAGAACAAAGGCAATTATTTCTTACTTGTGTATCTATTACAGGTGATTTAGTTTGTTAGGTTTGCTCTGCTCAACACAATTATTCAGAGATCTAGGTACCTTCGAGATACTCATCCTGTAATTCTCCAGTACGTTGTTGCATAATCAAGACTGATGTCCAAGTGGGATTCAAGTCATGGGAAAGGGGAAAAGGAGGGAGCATGCTCACAGTCTTGAGATCTAGGTCCAGTATGGTGCTACACAGTATTTCTGGTTATGTTGTATAGAGAATTTCATCATCTGTTCACATCTAGCCACAAAGCAGGCTGGCAAATACAGATTAGCAGTGTACCAGTGAGACTGATAGAATAATTTTGGTGGATGGTTAGCAGTCTTCGTCACAAGTGCTTAGAATATTAAAAATAGTAATACATATTTCTTGTCTTGAAGGGTATCACAGGTTTGGTGAGGAGATAGAAGACTAGGTAATTAGCAATGAATAAGGAACATGCTGTACAAGCCCCCAAAAAAGAATGACTTAAAACAGTATTTCTCAAACTTTAATGCACCTACAAATCCCCTGGGAATATTGTTAAAAATGTAGATTCTGATTCAGTCGGTCTGGGGTAGGTGGGGCCCTAAGATTGACTCTCCGAGCAAGCTCCCAGGTGACACCAATTCTGCTGGCCCCTGGACCAGTCCTTAAGTAGCAAGTGCTTGCAGTTGCAGCAGGGGAATAGCATTGGAGTTTTGTATTATGGTCCAGTGATCACGAGTCCAGTTTTGGATGTTAGACATCTTATGTTCAATTCCCAACTTCGATTTACTGGCTGATTTATTAATAAATTGCTTATCTTTAAACCTGATAAAGATCATAAGTAATAGAGAACCACACACAAACTGCATTTAGCAAAAAGAGAAGTTGATTAGCTCATTAACCCAGGGGTTCAGCAGGTAGCTTGCAAGTTTTGATCAGGCCGGGCTCTTCTGTTTTTCTTCTCGTCACTCTGCTGTTTGCCTTCAGGCTGGCTTCTTTTGTGGTAAAGTGAGAAGATGGCACATTTACACCTATTTTACAAGGCAAATGTAGTTTAAATTTTTATCTTTAATTAAGGATTCTTCTTGAGCCGCCAACCCAATATGTACCAGGGAAAGTTTTTACCTTGACAAGTATGGTACTTCCATTTCTTTTTTGAGAAATCTCTTTCAAATAAATGCTGTGCCTTGCAGATTGTCTTTTTCTCATTCTATTCAATCTACCAGGTAGATTCATGATGAGAGTGGGAGGAGGGGTTATATGCCCTAAAGGCATTGAGAGAGAGTGTTTGCATTCAAATTTTATTTTTTATATTCTTAGCTATCCTTTCTTCAGGATGTCTGATGTTGGCTCCTGGGTCTATTGTATTGGTGTCTGTATCTTCTTGTTATTGTTTAGTCCCAAGTCATGCCTGACTCTCCTGCGACTCCTATGGACTTGTAGCCCACCAGGCTTCTCTGTCCATGAAATTTCCCAGGCAAGAATACTGGAGTGGGTTGCTATTTCCTTCTCCAGGGGATCTTCTCGAGCTTTCAACTCCTCTGTTTGCCGGTGGACTCTTAACCACTGAACCACCTGGGAAACCCAATGTCTGTAGCTAGAGTCTTTAATTTCTCTCTTGATGATGCAATCACACCCCCTAAGGCTCAGCCGTCCCCTTCATCTCTGTATTCTGTTGCCTTTACAGTGGGCTCTCCTTGCTCTCAAGTTCCCCAGAGCATGTGAGAATGTTCTGTGTCTTGAACTAAACATAAGAGCTGAGAGCAGGTCAGGAATAGTGACTCAGCTCTTTCCTCTAATTATAGCACGTCACTGTGTTTTATTCTGTTGGGGTCACCCCCATATTGGGGGAGGGAGAGCATTCTAATTAGGACCGTCTTTTCCAATAATTTAGAAAAGCTACTTTGTTCTCAACTTTTCAACATTGTCTCCATGAGATTTTGAGACAGAGGCATATCTGATTCTTTGTTTCCACTAAGCCAGAGGGCTTTTCTTCTTGGATAGTACCCCTCTTGTGTATATTCTGAGTCCTCTCTGGATTGTCCCTGCATTCTCGCAAAAGCCCATATTCATGCTTTAATGCTTTGAATTTGATATAACAGGAAATGTGGCGAGTCCCTCTCTCTGTGAATACAGGTGTCATCAAAAGTAGAAACCATTCTCTGATTTCTCCTCCAAGGCTCTGCTTCGGAAAAGTGGACCCATCACACCTGTAACCTGGCAGATGAGGGCTGTGCAGGTGTGTGCCCACAGCTTGCCCAGCCGTGGTTTGTACCTTATTTTTAGATAAGTGTAACAGTCATTGTCGTAACATGCATCCTTTTAATTTTCAAGTCCTGAATTCTCTCTTGTTTAAATGGCAATTGAAGTTGTTTTACTTTCAGAAAACCCATCAGAAGGAAACAGATGACCAGTGCAGAAAGAAAAGTAAGTCGAATACCAAGACCTGGGCTATCAGGACAGGACACAGGAAAGAACAGGTGCTTTCAGGTAAGGTTCTATATTTTGAATGAGGCAGTAGCTAAACAGGTATGTTCACTTTGAGAAGACATTATTATATGATTTGTGTACTTTTCTGTATGTTATTTCAAGTAAAGGTTTGTTTAAGAACATATTGAAAGCTACCATTTAAACAAAGAGTCAGACACGACTGAGTGACTAACACACACACACACACCATTTAAACAAAGATGAAAGTAAAAGCGGTCATCTGTTGGGTCCCAAACAGATTCACTTTTAAAGGATGAGTAGGATTTTGAAAGAGAACTGGAGAAAGATTATGATTTTAGATACATCATATGGAATAATTGTAGGACATATCCAGGGGATGTAAAGTGAGTTCCTATTGCAGAGTCTACACACAAGGTATTGGGTGCTAGCTCAGCAGACTCTCTCTTTGACAACTGCTGTTCCACACACTCAAGAGGTGAATCTCAGCAGCCTCATTAATAGTACATAACTCTGTCCATTAATAGTATGTAATGCTGTCCTCTCATGTCGTACTATCCCCAGCTAACCAATCGGCCAGATAGGACTTAAAGCAGTGGAGATAGGTAAATATTTGACAACCTGCTTTACAAGGTAGAGGAGATACCATGATTTACAGTATTTGCCAGTTTCTGTGGTGCACATTTTCTCACCATGATGTTTTCCAAGTTTTCATCAGTCAGCTCAAAAATTCCCTGAAAATTTAAGAGTCAGCTCTCAAAACCCAGTCCCAGGGGCCCCAGCACACCAATGACTTAAGATAAAAGTGAAAGTCGCTCGTGTCCCACTCTTTGAGACCCCATGTGCTGTCCATGGAATTCTCCAGGCCAGAATACTGGACTGGGTAGCCTTTCCCTTCTCCAGGGGACCTTCTCCAACCCAGGGATCGAACCCAGGTCTCCCGCATTGCAGGTGGATTCTTTACCAGCTGAACCACAAGGGAAGCCCTGACTTAAGACAGACAAGCCACAATCACCCTGAGAGGGAGAACAATCTTTCTGATGTATTTATCATAAGGGTGAAGAAGTGTCTTTCCCATAAGGCCACCTCCCCTCAAATCTCATTCATCTAGATTGAGGTCACAGGAGCCCTGAATATAATGTAGAACACTTTTAAGAGATGCCTCATCACCAACATTTTTATGGACATAAATTGATATTTTCAGGGTTTGTGAAGATTGGAATTTTAGCCTGCTCACAAGCTAACAAACTCTCCTGTTACTGTTTCATGGTGTTGAGAGAAAACGTCAGACGCCTGTAGTTAGAGAAAAGGACTTTATTTCTTAAGGCAAAAGCAGTAGACAGAGTGTTAGTATGATATTCATGAAGTTCCCTGTGACTCCCAGTTCCCAAGCCAACAGCACAGGTGCTTAGGTGGATGAAGTGGTTTTTTTTTTTTTTTTCTTCCTTTAATAAGTGAGGAACATTGAGCTGGGCTGTTTCTCACTGTTATTGTGAGTGGCAAGTGGACTAACTCATTGTTTGGGATGTTACCTCTGCAAAACCCCTCAGAAATGGCTGGTAAGAGCAGTCTGGGTTTTACATTCTTGGCATATCCTGCAAGGGTGTGGGACATAAAGGATCCTGGCAGATTGCGTATCCCATCAGTAAGTCCAAAAATAATTCAGAAGAATTGATCTGATAATGAAAAAGAATCTAAAAAAGAGTATTTATGTATATGGATAACTGAATGACTTTGCAGTACACCTGAAAGGAACACATTATAAATCAACTGTATTTCAATTAAAAGAAAATAAATAAACCCCCCTTCCCTGTCCAAAAAGTATAAAATCATGTGAGGAATACCTTAACCAATTTATTTAGCTTCTGCTTTATTTTCATGAATGAGTGAAAATGATATATAACTCTATCTTATAAAATCTATCTTTCAATAAATATAAAAAATTTTAAGTGATGACTCCATTATGTCAGTTTAATTGGCAACATTTTTTTTTCTTGGTAGTACATTAAAAAATGGTTAATTGATGGCACTTGAAACTAAATGAAATATTTAATATTTCTCATTATTAGGCATGTGATTACTTTTATTACAAACTCTGATTTTTATTACTGGCATGTGGAAATACACTATAGTCAATTTAGCTTGCTATGTTACTAGCCCTCCTATTTTTTTTTTTCCCTCCTATTTTCTTGTTAAATTTTTTTTTTCAAATTGTTTTGTGATTCACTTGGTTTTTCAAGATATGTAATCATGTTGCCTTCATATGGAAATATTTTGAGATTTTTACTTATATTTATCCTTTTACATTATAAAGTTTGTAGCATTTTTTGGTGTATTTTATAATTGCTAGCATCTGAATTATTTTGTTCACCAAAAATGGTGTCAAGAGGGATGGACTCTAGTCCTTTTCTTTCAGGATATGATTATACAGGAGAACAGATACACTGATAAAAACATTGAGTGTGACAATATGTGAAAACAATGGGTATTTGATTTTTTAAAAAAATTATTTATTTTGGCTGCACTGGGTCTCCGCGGCTGCATGAGCTTCTCTCTAGTTGTGGAGAGCGTGGGCTATTCCTTGCGGTGGCTTCTCTTGTTGCTGAGCACAAGCTCTAGAGTGACAGGCTTCAGCAGTTGTGACTTGAGGGCTCAGTTTTTGCAGCTCCCAGTGTTTGATCCCTGGGTCAGGAAGATCCCCTGGAAAAGGAAATGGCAACCACTCCAGTATTCTTGCCTGGGAAATCCATGGAGAAAGCAGCCTAGCGGGCTATAGTCTATGGAGTCACAAGAGTTGAACACGACCTAGCAACTAAACCACCACTACCAGATATTCCATGGCTCCAGCACCATTTATTGAAAAGACTATTCTTTCTCCTACTGAATTACCTTGGCACCTTGTTGAAAATGCATTGTCCATATACATGTGCATCTATTTCTGTACCCTTTTGTTCAGTTGATATACCAATGCCACATTATCATAATTACAGTAGCTTTATACCAAAATCTTGAAATCAGTATTCTCAGATTTTCTTTTTTCAAATCTGTTTTCACTATCCTAGGACCTCTGATTTCCATATAAATTTTAGAATCAGCTTGTAAATTTCTACAAGTGTGCTGTAAACCTGGTTGGCAATGCACTATGTATCCATTTCATAAGAATTTATGGTTAATATTCCTGTTTATTCTTCCAATCCACGAGTGTTGCATATTTCTTATCTACTTTCTTCCAGGACTATCTCAGTTTCCAATGTATAGGTCTTATATATAGTTAAAATTAATCTTATTTTATGGTTTTTAATGTTATTTAAATGAGTATTTAGAAGTTTTTGACTACTTGCTGCTGGTATATTGACATGCAGTTTTAAAAAAATTTTATGTATTTATATATTCATTGACTGTGCTGAGTCTTCATTGCTGCAGGTTTTTCTCTAGTTGTGGAGAGTGGAGGCTTCTCTCTAGTTGGGGTGCATGGACTTCTCATTGCAGTGGCTTCTCTTTTTGCTCTAGGGTTGCAGACATCAGTATTTGCAGTATGTGGGTTCAATAGTTGCAGCTCCCAGGCTCTAGAGCACAGGCTTAGCTGCTCCGTGGTATGTGGGATCTTCCTGGACCAGGGGTAGAATCCATGTCTCCTGCATCGGCAGGCAGATCCTTTACCACTGAGCCACTAAGGAAGCCCTGGAATTGGTTTATATACATTGACCTTATATATATGTATACATATATATATATATATATGTATATATATATATATATAGACCTTATATCCTGTGGTCTTGCTAAACTTACTAGTTCTAGCAGTTTGTTCTGTTTAATAGTTCTACTGTTTTCTGTATATTCTTTAGGATCTTCTACATAATTATGTTCTGAATAATTCTGCTTTCTGCTTTTCCAATTTGAATGTCTTTTATTTCTCTTGCCAAATTGTGCTGATCAGGAGCTCTAATCCTCGTTGAAAAGAAACCTTATTTTTAACTTTAAGGACAAAGTGTTTAGTCTTCCACCATTAAGTACAATTTTAGCTGTACATTTTTCACAGATACCTTTTATCAGGCTGAGGAAGTTCTTTTAGTTCCTAGTTTGCTGAGAATTTGTTGATGTCATGCTTTGGTATGATTTTGTGTTTTTCCTGCTCTGGGTTCACTGAGTTTCTTGGATCTATGGGTTTAGAGTTTTCATCAAAGCACAAGAGACTTAGTGGTAAGGTAGGTGGACAGATACAGTGGACTGAGGTGTGCCCAACATGCAGTTTTTTCAGGAAGCACTTCCTTCCTCTTCTGTATTGTCTGGAGAATGATTCTGCACCCCGCAGCTGAGTCTGTAACTGAAGCTGGGTTCATCAGTGCCCTTCCTGGGACTTGTCTGTTGAATTTACCTCTGGGTTAGAGCAAACAAAAATGAAAAAACTTGATACTGCCTGCACTGTCCCAGGACTTATGGAGCAAACTGCAGAAGGAGACAAAAAATAAATTCAGAGGAGGAGAGAACCAAGCTGGAGAAAGCCCTGAAAATACTGAAGTCCTGGATCTAGCCATGTGGAGGCTTCTCAATTATTTGAACTTCTTAGATTTGAAGGGCAACAAATTCTGCTTTTGCTTGAACTAACTTGAGATTCTGGTTTTTATTTTTGTAAACTTCAGTGGCATCCTCATGTCACACCAGGAATCTGAAATTTCTTCTGAAGGAAAAGGAAGAGGTGTAATATACTTAGGTTTCAGTTCAGTTCAGTTCAGTCACTCAGTCGTGACCGACTCTTTGGGACCCCATGAATCGCAGCACGCCTGGCCTTCACAAACTCCCAGAATTTACTCAAACTCATGCCCATCGAGTCGGTGATGCCATCCAGCCATCTCATCCTCTGTCATCCCCTTCTCCTCCTGCCCCCAGTCCCTCCCAGCATCAGGGTCTTTTCCAATGAGTCAACTCTTTGCATGAGGTGGCCAAAGTATTGGAGTTTCAGCTTCAATATCAGTCCTTCCAGTGAACACCCTGGACTTATCTCCTTCAGGATGAACTGGTTGGATCACCTTGCAGTCCAAGGGACTCTCGAGTCTTCTCCAACACCACAGTTCAAAAGAAGCAATTCTTCAGTGCTCAGCTTTCTTCATAGTCCAACTCTCACATCCATACATGACCACTGGAAAAACCATAGCCTTGACCAAACGGACCTTTGTTGGCAAAGTAACATCTTTGCTTTTTAATATGCTATCTAGGTTGGTCATAACTTTCCTTCCAAGGAGTAAGTGTCTTTTAATTTCATGGCTGCAATCACCATCTGCAGTGATTTTGGAGCCCCAAAAAATAAAGTCTGACACTGTTTCCACTGTCTCCCCATCTATTTCCCATGAGGTGATGGGACCAGATGCCATGATCTTAGTTTTCTGAATGTTAAGCTTTAAGCCAACTTTTTCACTCTCCTCTTTCACTTTCATCAAGAGGCTTTTGCATTCCTCTTCACTTTCTGCCATCAGGGTGGTGTCATCTGCATATCTGAGGTTATTGATATTTCTCCCGGCAATCTTGATTCCAGCTTGTGCTTCTTCCAGCCCAGCATTTCTCATGATGTACTCTGCATGTAAGTTAAATAAGCAGGGTGACAATATACAGCCTTGATGTACTCCTTTTCCTATTTGGAACCAGTCTGTTGTTCCATGTCCAGTTCTAACTGTTGCTTCCTGACCTGCATACAGGTTTAAGAGGCAGGTCAGGTGGTCTGGTATTCCCATCTCTTGAAGAATTTTCCAGTTTATTGTGATCCACCCAGTCAAAGGCTTTGGCGTAGTCAATAAAGCAGAAATAGATGTTTTTCTGGAACTCTCTTGCTTTTTTGATGATCTAGCAGATATTGGCAATTTGATCTCTGGTTCCTCTGCCTTTTCTAAAACCAGCTTAAACATCTGGAAGTTCTCGGTTCACGTATTGCTGAAGCCTGGCTTGGAGAATTTTGAGCATTACCTTACTAGCGTGTGAGATGAGTACAATTGTGTGGTAGTTTGAGCATTCTTTGGGATTGCCTTTCTTAGGGACTGGAATGAAACTGACCTTTCCCAGTCCTGTGGCCACTGCTGAGTTTTCCAAATTTGCTGGCATATTGAGTGCAGCACTTTCCCAGCATCATCTTTCAGGATTTGAAATAGCTCAACTGGAATTCCATCACCTCCACTAGCTTTGTTCGTAGTGATGCTTTCTATGGCCCACTTGACTTCACATTCCAGGATGTCTGGCTCTAGGTGAGTGATCACACCATTGTGATTATCTGGGTCATGAAGATCTTTTTTGTACAGTTCTTCTGTATTCTTGCCACCTCTTAATATTTAGGTTTACATTCTTGAAAACTGACTTTAGTGTGTGTGTGTGGGGGGGGAAATGAGGGTGTCCAGTTAGAGGGAGGAAAACGACTTACAGACTATTGTATGTGTACTAATGAAATAGGATACCTGATTAAACTCTAAGAACCTAAACTAGTGAGGTAATTGACGAGATACTTCATTAAATAGATTTGCTTAGAATTTGGTGACTGGGACTTCCCTGGAGGCCCAGTGGCTAAGAATCCCTGCTTCCACTGCAGGGGGAGTGGGTTTGATCCCTGGTCTGGGAACTAAGATCCCACCCATATGGTATGGCTGGGGTGGGGGTGGGGGATTGGTGACTAATTTGATTTGGACAGAAGAGAAAGAATTTAAAGATGAGATCTGTATGTCTAACTTGAATAATTAGATGATAAAGACTGAGGTAGAAAACAGGGGAACAGGAGGAGGCAGGGGGCAGGGAGAGAGGAATAAGTGATTTATTTATGTTTTTAATGAGCTTCAGCAATCATTCAACTGGAAATGTTCATTCCGGAGGCAGGCACTCAAGTGTGGGATAGAGATATGATACAATAGTCCTAGCTCCAACATGACAAACTGATTGAGGTTTAAAATTTATTTTTATTTATTATCTATTTATTTTGGCTATTTATTATCTATTTTTAATTTATTAGTTATTTATTACCTATTTATAAAGGACAGAAATGGTATGGACCTAACAGAAGCAGAATATATTAAGATGTGATAAGAATACACAGAACTATACAAAAAGATCTTAATGACCCAGATTACGATGATGGTGTGATCACTCTACCTGGAGCCAGACATTGTGGAGTGTGAAGTCAAGTGGGCCTTTGGAAGCATCAATATGAATAAAGCTAATGGAGGTGATGGAATCCAGCTATTTCAAATCTTAAAGAGGATGCTGTTAAAACTGATACAATATGATACTCAAAACTGATACTCAATATGCCAACAAATTTGGAAAACTCAGCAGTGGCTACAGGACTGGGAAAGGTCAGTTTTCATTCCAATCCCAAGGAAGGGCAATGCCAAAGAATGTTCAAATTATTGCACAATTGCACTCGTTTCACTCACTAGCAAAGTGATGCTGAAAATCCTCCAAGTTAGGCTTCAACAGTATGTATGTGAACTGAGAACTTCCAGATGTTCAAGCTGGATATAGCAAAGGCAGAGGAACCAGAGATCAAATTGCCAACATCCGTTGGATCATAGAAAAAGCAAAAGAATTCTAGAAGAACATCTACTTCTGCTTCATTGACTATGCTAAAGCCTTTGATTATGTGGATCACAACAAACTGTGGAAAATTCTTAAAGAGATCAGAATACCAGACCACCTTACCTGCCTGCTGAGAAACCTGTATGCAGGTCAAGAAGCAACAGTTAGAACAGGACATGGAACAATGGACTGGTTGCAAATTGGGAAAGGAGAACATCAAGGCTATATATTGTCACCCTGTTTATTTAACTTA
Organism: Odocoileus virginianus; assembly: GCF_023699985.2. Lineage (NCBI taxonomy): Eukaryota > Metazoa > Chordata > Mammalia > Artiodactyla > Cervidae > Odocoileus > Odocoileus virginianus. The sequence continues at coordinate 32,419,418 of NC_069687.1, forward strand.
TATGCAGAGTACATCATGTGAAATGTTGGGATGGATGAAGCACAAGCTGGAATCAAAGATTGCTGGGAGAAATATCAATAACCTCAGATATGCAGATGACACCACCCTCATGGCAGAACATTGAAAATTGTGATAGACTTTATTTTCTTGGGCTCCAAGATCACTGAAGACGGTGACTGCAGCCATGAAATTAAGACGCTTGCTCCTTGGAAGAAAAACTATGACAAACCTAGGCAGTGTATTAAAAAAACAGAGACATTACTTTCCCAACAAAGGTCTCTATAGTCAAAGCTATGGTTTTTCCAGTAGTCATGTATGGATGTGAGAATTGGACCATAAAGAAGGCTAAGTGCTGAAGAATTGATGCTTTTGAAATGTGGTATTGGAGGAGACTCTTGAGTCCTGAATATTCATTGAAAGGACTGATGCTGAAGCTCCAATACTTTGGCCACCTGATACCAAGAGCTGACTTACTGGAAAAGACCCTGATGCTGGTAAAGATTGAAAGCAGGAGGAAAAGGGGATGACAGAGGATGGGATGGTTGGATAGCATCACCAACTCAATGGACATGAGTTTGAGCAAGCTCCAGAAGATGGTGAAGGACAGGGAAGCCTGGAGTGCTGCAGTCCATGGGGTGGCAGAGTCAGACATGACTGAGCAACTGAACAGCAACAATTTTGGGCTGCACTTGGTCTTTGCTGCATGTGGGCTTTCTGTATTTGCAGTAAACAAGGGACTGCTCTCTCTTGCTGTGCATAGGATTCTCACTGCATGGGTTCTCTTGTTGCTGAACACGGGCTCTTGGCTCATGTGCTTCAGTTACTCAGTGCAATGTGGGATCTTGATCTTCCTGGAGCAGGGATTGAATTAGTATTCCCTGCATTGGCAGGTGGTTTCTTAACCACTGGACTATCAGGGAAGTCCCCTTGATTAATCTTAAAAGAGTTATTCTTCCATAGCTAAGTTTTAAAATAAATGTTTAATTTCTAACATAATACAGTAGATATGTTCATCCAAAAGGAATAAAAACAATAGTATTTTAACTAATATGTGAAGCAGAACAACAAAACAAAAAAAAATAGATTACATTAGCTCTTACAAATTTTTGGATTTAAAAAAGTCTTATCACTTGGCTTCAACCTCCTTATGAGGAAACTTTTCTTATGAGCAAAATAAAACTTCCAAGAGTTTAAATGATTTATCAGAAGACTCAAAAATATTCTGAAAAAATTTATTAAGGGAATTTAAATGAAAAAACTGATAAAAAATGGAAGGAAAGCATATGACTTTCCAGACATTTAGATTCAGTGTTCTATTTCTTTATTTCCTTGATACAACTGTATCCCTATCATATTTTCCCCCTTATGACTAAGAGGAAAAAAGATGGAGGAGGGAAGTATCCTGAGGAAGAAAATGAGGAATCTGTGAGCCCTGAGATGAAATCAACTATAAAACATAAAAGATGAGAGCAGATAGGTTTTCAACAAACAAGTCACTAGTAAGTCAGGTATATTATACTAAAGAAATGCTGAACGTACATTTCATGCATTTCAGGACTAACATCCCTTACCTTGTACAGTTAAACATTTCTCTTTTTAAAAAATTTTTTTGTATTTATTTAGCTGCACTGGGTCTTAGTTGTGGCACGTGGGACCTTCTTTGCCACATGCAGAATCTCTAGTTGCAGCCAGCATGTGGGATCTAGTTTCCTGACCAGGGATGGAACCCACCCCTGCATTGGGAGCTTGGAGTCTTAACCACTGGTCCACCAGGGAAGTCCTCAAAACAGCTTTTTCTCTTTCTTAACTATTTTGCCACACTAAAATGATCTATCTAGAAATATGTGTCACAATGACTTTCAGTGACTCCTCACTGCCTACAATGAATGCACTGTTTCATATATTCCACTTATCATTCATTGCCTATAGATGTTTAATAGTCACTATAAAGAAATGTGTTGAATGAAAACCAAATATAAAGTATATAAACAAAGTTGATAAATGAGATAGAATAATGCTACTCCAAGTTTGATCCACTTACCACCAGTATCATTATCACATTGAAGGTGGAATATCTGTTTTACACAGGTTATCGAAGCGATTCTTATGAATGTTAAGGTTTTACACTCCCCGAGATGACTAAAAAGGAGAAGAGGATCTTAATTTCTCTTAGTACTCTTACCCTCCAAAGGATATTGAAGACATTTCCTATGTGGCTAGAATTCTTAAAGATGTTATGTAAGGTGTTATAGAAATAAAAGAAATGGTTCAGATTTCTGGATTCTTAAAGACCATTTAGCCATAATAGCTTACATTCCTTATGAAAGATGTAGCTTCATTATTTTGAGTTCTGTAAACTTTACATATTAATGTTCTTGTGGGTAAATGTGCTTGTAGCAGAACTGGAATCACAGCTAAATATAGCATTTAAGCAAGACTTTCATTTTAAGTAGACAAGATAAACAATTTATAGAATTAACAATGTGTAGCATACATTCATTTTACATATTCAAAAATAAACTTAAGGAACTGAAAAGCCGAAAAATATGAGAGGTGGTGGTACCTAATAAGAAGGTATTTTAACACCCTTTTAAATATTATAAATAAGGAGATTATAGGAGAAAGGGAACTAAATTCTAAGAGAATAACTGTGGAGAGGGCAACCTATGATCTTGGGAAAAACATAAAAGTGGAAGGAAAAATATTTTCAAAATGTATTTTGAAAACTGTTAGACATACATTAGTGACAACAGGTAGAAGGTCATTACTCTTGGTAACAAAAGGTAAGAGGAAAGGAGTCCATGTTCTTATTTTTCTGTGAGTCCTGGTCACTCACCAAACTTTTCCTTTTGTTGCCATGACTTTGGGTACTTGGTTTTGCATCCTAATTCTGTTGAAGATTAGAAACTATATTATGAACAGTTTTGCTTCATATATGGTATGTCTTGGGTGAAACTCAGGTGTTGTGGTTACCGATGGGCGAGGGAGGAAGAGGCATCAGATGGGAAACTCCATCCATGAACTGGTTATATCATCTAACACAGTTGTGCTCAACCTGACATGTACTGGAACAGCATGAAGGGCTTATTAAAACAGAGTGCTGGTCTGGAGAATCTGAATTTCTAACAAATGCCCAGATGGTGCTGATGTACTGGTCTGGGGCACACACTTTGAGAACCACCACTTTAAGGAATCAGTAACCGGGATGGGGAATACATGTAAATCCATGGCTAATTCATTTCAATGTATGACAAAAACCACTGCAAAAAAAAAAAAAAAAAGGAATCAGTAGTCCCAGGACAAAGAGGAGCTAGGTGGATGATGAGGGAAAACAGCATCTCCCTGTAGGAGAGATAGGACATAGACCATTAATTACAAGTTTATCACTTGCTCAGAAAAAACAACCAGGTGTGTACTACCAGGATTGTAACTGACAAAATCAGTAGTTAGAAGAAATTTCTTTCCAAAGATGAACCCAAAAATCTTAAAAACTTTTTAAAAGAGACAGTGTTTATTTGCCTACTTAAGAACTGTTGTAGAATCTACTATTACGGGACTGAGTAGGTCCTACTCAGCTAGCCTATTTAAGTTTCGATACTTGAACTAACTTGACAATGAGCATATAAATGCAAAACATGAGTTTTTTACTTGTTTATCCTTGTGTTAAAATCATAAATAATCTTGTTTTTAACTTGATTATTAAAAAGCAAAATAGTATTATGTAGTAAAAAAGAATTCACCTGCAAATGTACTCTCTGCTGATACCAGTCACTTATTAAAAACGCATTTCTACTAAAATTGTTCTTAAATTCTTAGATTTAGAGCATGTGATAGCTGGACCCAGCTGAGTTTTTATTTTACAGATTAAAAACGCAGGGATGAAAATACATGACAATAATTAATGAAGCCGTTCTAGTTTAGCCTGAAGAGATTTAAAGTTTCCAGTGATGGCTTGTACTGCTGCTGAGGAGCTCATAGACTGGAGCTCGACCAGATAACCACAAACAGCATCCAGGCAGAGATTTGTGAATCTTCTCCTGTAAAGAAAAAGACACCCAATCAGCCATCTACAGATTCAGAAACATTTCCTCCTGTAGGACTTCCCGTCAACTTCTGCTAACCTTACTTAGTAAAGGCTCACAGAAGAGGAAGGATAACGTGATTAAGTAAATGGCAAATAAATGAAAAAGAGACTCAGGGGTGTAGGTGGATTAACACATACCACCATCTTCCTCTCAAAGATTGTTACAATGAGAAGGAGGGCAATAAGGAATGACTCCTTAAATTAATATTAAATATTTACATTCATTTGGTCTCTTCAAACAAATGTATCTTGAAATGGCCAATAATATCACAAAAGACATAATGGCACTTCCTAGGTTGCTCATTCAAAATGGAAGGAGTTTAAAAAAACAAAACAAAATGGAAGAGGTTTAGCAGTAATTCATTAATTTTATCCTTTCACTTATAGGGAGAAATCAGGACAAGGGCTGGAAAATGGAGAAACTCTCACCTTTTATGTGTGCTAACTGGTATCAAATAGTTTCTGCAAATATACACAAGAGTTTAAATCTTCCATACTTCTTTTAGTCTCCGTATCATGACCCACTATCTCCAAATTTGTTACCCAGATATTTATTAGATGCATTTAAAATCCTCTGGTATATAACACAGTATCTAATTCGTAGTTACCTCTCACAATTTAAAACTTGGCTAGGATTTTCAACATATCTTGTCAATAGTACATGTATACAATCCAAAAGGTGCAGTGGCTTCTTCATTCTGTTCCAGAATGGATCCTATAAAGAAAAAACACATCATCAATTGTAAGGTGAATTGTGTCAACTCATTTTTCCCTTACTTATGTTAAAACACTCATCAGAGTTCAGTGCACTGAAAACTGCACTGTGATGTCATTTAGGAAGAATATCTAATGTATCATTGCACTCTGCAGAGCGTATTAATTTGCTGTTTAGGAACCTGAGATAACAGGAAAAAAAAATCCATTTCTTCCTATCGACTGTGACACAATTTTTACCTGGAACCTATGCAGATTTAATCTGATAGTGTGAAAAAGAGACTAAACCAAAAAAAAAAAAAAAAAAGGACTAAACCATTTGTCAGAGAATCTTAATTCTAGTTCTGACTCCACCATTACTAGCCATGTGACTTGAGTAGGTAACATCTCTGCCCTTGTCAGATGTAGAAGATGGGATATTATTAGTTGTTCATTTCCAAAGGGTCAGTGTGAGTTTTAATGAGATAAATAAGTGCCTTAGAAAGCACTGTATGGAAAAAAAAAAAAAGCACTGTATGAATGTTCTGATGAAGCTACTATAATCATGACTAGTATTAAACACAAGCTAGTTCAACAGGTTTTGTTTAGCTCTTTCATCGTAGGATAAAAATTACAAAACATAAGTCCAATAAGGTTAAATATGGTGAGAAAGATCTTTTCTTAAAGAAATCGAGGTATAACTGACATATAACATTGTATTAGTTTCAGGTGTACAATATAGTGATTTGCTGTTTGCATTCAAAATGATGCAAAATGATCACCACAATAAGCCTGGTAATCATCTGTCACCATATAGTTGATCTTTAAACTCTGATATTTTAGATGAGGTTAAAAGGATTGAGAATAAATATTTTGTGTTTACAGTGGATGATATTTTGTTCCTTTATTTATTTGCTTCTCTTTTTTGGCTGTGCTGGGTTTTCATTGTGCACTCAGGCTCTCCAGCTGTGGTGTGCGGGCTTACTTGTCCTGTGGCGTGTGGGATCTCAGTTCCCCAACCAGGGATCAAACCTACATGCCCTGTGTTGGGAGGTGGATTCTTAATCTCTGGACCACCAGGAAAGGTTCTAGTCCTTTAAAGTAAGTAATTCTTAATGTATTTAGCCTATTCCACTAAAAGTAAAGCATGTATAATTAGGCTTTATTGATACTGAAAAATATTTGATTTTTATCATGGTATATAACAAAGCAACTCTCATTACTGCTTTCAAAAGTCTGAAGCATGATAATTTCTGATACTCAATGAATGAAGCAAATTTCTGATACAACTCTATTATATGATACTTATAAACACACAACCAAAAAAATCCTCTCCTATATCTAGAAATGTAAATTGATTTAACTAAATTATTTTATTTAATCTTTTCCTTACCCGTGACTTGAACAAGTGATCATATACTTCCAGTAGTCTAGGTAATGGCACTCCAATTTCATTCATTGTCCGTATCACAAAACCCACATCCCAGTTCAAAGTACAAACTTGCTGCTCTAAGAACTGCACGATAAAATCTGGGGAGAGAAAAACATCAGTTGGGATTGTTAACTCTACTTTTGCCCGACTGTTACCAAGATATAATTGACATATAGCACTGTGTAAGTTTAAGGTGTAAATGTGATGATCTAAAACATATTGCAAAATGTTTTCCACGATAAAATTAGTTAACATGTCCTTCACCTCATATAATCACTAATTTTTGGTTGTTCTAGATTTGTTAACCCTTGATACTAAAAAGTAGGTCTTATTCATAACTGAGCAGCTTCTAGAGGGAAATTTTTTAAAAACCAATTTTCAAAACAAATAATTCTTGAATATAAAATAAGGCATATACCAAAACAGGCAAACCTAGAGAAACAGAAAGTAGATTAGTAGTTGCTTAAGGCTGAGGGTGGATATTTCTTTTTGATGAAAATGGTCTAAATTTAACTGTGATGGTTGCACAACTCTGCAAATATGCTAAAACCATTCACTTACACACTTCAAAGCTATTAGGGAAAAAACTATTAGAGTGAATGTAGAAAATAGCAAAACGTTCAAGTGGAGAATAGAAACCACTGACAATCACACTATTAGGGCCTGCTGATTTAAATTCAATTATTCATTTATTTATTTCTTGGCTGTGTGGAGTCTCAGCTGCAGTATGCAGGAACTTTGACCTTTGTCGTGGCATGAGAGACTTGTAGCTGTGCCATGAGGAATCTTTAGTTGTGGCATATGGGATCTAGCTCCCCCATCAGAATCAAACCCAGGCCCCCTGCTCAGGGAGCATGGAATCTTACACTGGACCACCAGGGAAATTTCATGATAAGAATTCCTTAATATCTGGAAACACTGGATCTTAACAGCTTTCCAGAAAAAGAAGGGATGCTATATCTTGATTTTAGAAATATTAAATATAATATTCATAAGATTCTTCTTTACTTTGGTGACTCTAATTGTGGTCCCACTCTCACTTTTTGCCACCTGTTACGTCATAAATAAGCTCTTAACAGAAGCAATCAAATTCATATTTATGGTACCTAAAATCTGAGACTGACCAATGTGAATAGCCATGGGCAAGAAAAATCACTGAAGACTGAACCTGCATCTCCCCTACAAGTTACCACACGGAGATTCTGGAGAGGTAATGGAAATTCTAAAGTCTCTTAATTTGTTCTAGCTTGAAGTCTCCTGTTTGCCTTTGACAGAGTGATAGAAAAAGGAAGTTCTCTTCTACTCTAAATTTTATTGGGCTGAACCATTAACAATCTTAAGTCAAAGAAGAAACACCCTCAAAAGGTACTGTGCACAACATGGTCATTTTGCTATTAAAACTGTCAAGCTTCACATACTCATATGGCTGCTCTTTATTTTACCAATCAATGGAAACAGTGACAGACTTTATTTTGGGGGGCTCTAAAATCACTGCAGATGGTGACTGCAGCCATGAAATTAAAATATGATTGCTCCTTGGAAGAAAAGCTATGACCAACTTAGATGGCATATTAAAAAGAAGGGACATTACTTTGCCAATAAAGGTCCGTCTAGTCAAAGCTATGGTTTTTCCAGTGGTCATGTATGGATGTGAGAGTTGGGACTATAAAGAAAGCTGAGTGCTGAAGAACTGATGATTCTGAACTGTGGTATTGGAGAAGATTGAGAGTCCCTTGGACTGCAAGGAGATCCAACCAGTCCATCCTAAAAGAAATCAGGCCTGAATATTCATTGCAAGGACTGATGCTGAAGCTGAAACTCCAATACTTTGGCCACCAGATGTGAAGAACTGACTCATTTGAAAAGACCCTGATGCTGGGAAAGATTGAAGGTAGGATGAGAAGGGGACAACAGAGGATGAGATGGTTGGATGGCATCACCGACTTGATGAACATGAGTTTGAGCAAGCTCTGGGAGTTGGTGATGGACCTGAAGCGTGGCGTGCTGCAGTCCATGGAGTCGCAAAGAGTCAGACATGATTGAGCAACTGAACTGAACTGAAATGGCACAGGGAGTTTTTAATACTGTACTTATAAGAAATAAGGGTATGATTATAACAGTTTTATTTCTTACCATGTCCAGGGAATACATCCTAAATCAGAGAAGACCTGTAAACAAGTCTGTATCTTCATATTTTAAAAACAATATAAGGTTATAAGTATCTTCATGTTTCTCAACACTTTTCCAAAGCACAAAGTGCTTATTTAACAGTCTACTGTATGAATGTATTTATGTTGAGTCTATTGTTTTACAACCAAAGAAGACATTACAAGTTGGCAAATGGCTCATAATAGAGTTTCTTACCTTATAAATTTGGTTAAGAAAGGGATTCACAGAAATTACATTGTTAACATAACTACTTGCTATTTTAAAGAAAATATGTCCTCAATATACAGGGAGCAGTTAAACCAATCACAGATCATGAACACATGAAAACATCAGCTATTTTTCCCTTTTCTTCAAACTTGGATAGGGTTGCCAATAATATAACACTGTGGTCTGTTAGCACTATTCCAACATAGCGATATAAACCTGAAAGGTCAAGCAAAAAAAGTTTCATATCCAAAACTATTAATCAACAGATCCTACTATTCTTTGGAAGTGTTTCTTTCTGGAGAGGTAGAATTAAACTGCAAAGCTGATAAACTGCAACAACAAAATGATTTTGCTCTAAAAACCATTATTTTTTCATGTCAGTGAAGAATACCATCAAAACAAAGAGAAGACAAAAGCCCCATGACTGCAGCTAAAGTTATGGCTCACCGAGAGGAAAGAAGCGAGGCGTGCCGGCATATATCTTGCCCAGGAGCACAATCTTGAGACTAAGAGCATGCATCCTGTCTGGGGAGCTCAACGTCACACTTTCATTTAGTTCTATAACAAAGAGACATGTCATTAGAAACCCAAAGTGTTGTTTTCTTTTTCTGGCCTTGTGGAATGGAATCTAGTTCCCTGAAAGTGAATTTGTTAGTCACTCAGTCAAATCCTACTCTTTGTAGACCTCATGGACTGTAGCCCACCAGGCCCCTCTGTCCATGGGATTTCCCAGGCAAGAATACTGGAACGGGTTGCCATTTCCTTCTCCCCAAAGTGTTTTTAATGTGAAAAGTTTAAACTATTTTATTGTGTCTCAAAAGATAAAATACGATAGAACTTGTTTTTATTCATATTAATATAATGAGCAGATTCTGTGTTTCTGTTAGTGTCTGACATACTTTCATCTTAGAAGGAGACTGGTATGGGATTCTGAGCTAAGTATCTCAGAATTCCTTACTAAGCAGTAGAAATCACAAAAAATCACAATCTTTTCTGAGGGTCCTCTCAAACATTCATTGGAATCCTTCTCTAGAGGATCACCCTCAACCATATCCAGGTACCCGTCACTTACCCTCTGCTTAGGTATACACAATTTTCATGAGCCCTTAATATATGATCATTAACAGTGTACATTCACTCTTCTACCAAGTCATTAAATAATGTGTAGCTAACAGACCTAGCTGTGAACACTTACCTTTTTCTATGATATCTTGCCAAAGTGTCTGCACCAGTATAGGGTCTGAATAACCAGCACAGTGAATTATTGCAAGTTTACATTCTGCAAGTTTAAATGGGTCAGCAAACTCCCCATAAAGCTGTAGGAGAAAATGCCAACATCCATCAAGAGGTTAGTATTCAGAAATTAACAATAAAGAACCCCCTGAAAGTTAAAAGTAACCAAAGATGTTATCTGAAGTTCCTAAAATATGATATAAATATGTATGGTGGGTAGGTTGTCATAATGCCAGATTAAGAATGGTTAACGCATTTAAACAGATTTCAATATGTGTGCCTTTTTTTCCCCCCTTGGCTAAGAGCAATTTGCTGCAGTGACACTTCTTTTAGAATTAGTGTTGTCCAAACTAAGGTTTAAAAAGATCATGGGTATACTGACAAATCTAAGGGTGCTTCTGGGTACTTAGAGAAATGTCCAGTAATAATTGAAAAAGAAACTGTTCCAGAGGCTACAGAGTAGGAGAGGCTTGGCAAGTTGGGCAAATATAAATTATTTTTTCAAGACAAGAAACAGCCCATAAATTAGATGGCAGGAGTTTTAACAAAGCCCCATGTGAGTTCGATAGATTCTTGACAGAAAGTGGACTGGAAAGAGAAACATGCTGTAAGGGTGAGGTAACATGGTGGTTTCAGCTCAGTGACTGCTCCCAAAGATGGCTCAATTGCTTTCTGAAAACACAAAGGAAAATGCAAAAGAAACAAGGAATTTGTAGATAATAGCTGATTATCATAGGGATTTCATTTGCCTTTTTATTACCTTAGTTATGTCCATTAGTTCAGAATCCAGCTGAGAAATTGCATCCTGTACAGAAGAATGATGGGAATATTGCCTTTGTAGTGTCTCTTGTATCTGAAGTTGGATCCTGGCAACCTGGTTTGGGCATAAAAAAGCAAATCTTAAGTTCTTCATGATAAATCACCAGGTATTTGGAGAAATGACTCCTAGTATCTGACTTTAAGTTTGTTTGCTAAATAACAAACTTTAAGTTGGTTAAAATAAAATAACAGCATAGTAACTATAGTTAATGAAACTACATTGCATATTTAGAAAGTTGCCTAGAGAGCAGATATTAGAAAGTTCGCATAACAAGGAAAAAAAATTTTTGTAATCATTTATGGTGACAAATGCGAACCAGACTTATTGTGATCATTTTACAGTATACAGAAAAATTTAATCATTATGTAGTACACCTGAGCAATTGTTATATGTCAATTCTACTTCAATAAAGAAAAATGTACAAAGGCTTTTATCAGAACAGACTAGCAACCTTTCATTACAACAAAGAGGATTACACAGGGACTGGACTGTGCCTGAGAGCCTTTGCTGCCTACCAACACCAGTCTCTCCCACGATTACAGCCAGACAGAATGGCCAGAACTCTAGTTTGCAGCCTCCTTGGCATGGAGTCTGGCCTAAGACTAAGTTCTCTTCAAACCAATGTGAACATAAGTATGCCACTTCAGGGCTGAGGTTTTTAAGAGTGAATGTGCTTCTGACATGCTTTCTTCACGTTTCTTCCCTCTGATCAAAAAAAAAAAAAAAAAAAAAAAGGTAAGGCTATCAGAATGGTAGAACCAGAAAATAGAACTTGGGAAGTGACATTAACCAAGTCGAAGAAAGCCACATGCCAATCAGGAACACCAACTCTGGATGTTTGTGAATGAGGAATAAGCTTTTTACATATGGACCACTACATATACATTAGTGTGTCTCTTAGTAAAGGCTTTAGCCTACTCTACTTCATACATCTATTAATAATCTCTGGAATTAATGGTGAATGCAATATAATCTGCTTAGTGTTAGAAGAGTAGAATAAACCTTTAGAAGTGTCATAGAGAAAACTTTTAGATTATAGCAATGCCCTAGAACCCAAGTGCTGTATTGCTAATTTTATTTATATATAGAACTATGAAAAGAAAGAAAGAAGGCAGAAGAGATTAAAATTAACACTGACTGCTATAGACCTATTATTTACTAGGGCAAGAAGAGAAGTGGACTAACACGTGGCTGATAATCAGTGTGGATAGGCTTAAGTACTGTTAGCACTTACTTCCATTTTTTCTTCTAATTCGTGAAGGAATTCACCATCTGCAGCTATTGATGAAATGGCAGTGGAACTTTTGGCGCTAAGAATGGCACGAGCAATGTATTCTAGTCGCTGCTGAAGTGAAATTTCTGTGCTGGAGGGGGAAAATCCTTACTTTTATTTATGTGAATTCTTAAGGAGCCAATATATATATATATCAGTTATGATGTACTATTTTATACCAAATTAACATAAAAGGCCATTTGAAACTTGAAAAAGTAGAGGATTTCTAACAAAAGAGATCCACAATTTAAGTGAACACATAAAGAAACACCTATGTCCAAAATATTATCTTATTATTTTAAAACTTCAGTATATTAAAACTTGGAACCTTCTAATGTTAAAGAAAACTTATTATTATTCCTCATATCCTTCACTTCTCTACTTTAATGTGGCAAAACCCAAATTGATACCCAAAATACAGACACTTGAGAAAAAATTATATGCTCAGTTTTAAGGAAGCAAAAATTCTGAAAAAGTACAGACTGCAAAAATGTATTGTTGATTACTTGTAAAACATGCAACAGAACAGTTAAACATCGTGATAAAAGTAGAAGCTTTCTATCAGCACTGAAGAGCAATCTTAGCACTCTCACAAGTAAACTCAGCTTAAAGAACCCAGAAAGAAAGACTCATAAGATCTGGAAACCTAAATCATGGTATATCTCATCCAAAGGCAAGAAGAGCCCAACACTGATCTTTAGAACACCTATATCTGGGCAGTCAACACCCATTTGCTCTTCAAAGTATGGGAGAGAAACAAAGAAACACTTCTCTCAGCTAAAAGTGTTGCTTAGTCAGAGTGACTCTGGAAGGAATCCAAAGGTGAACTTTAGAAATTTCTCCTATGTAAAGGATGAACTATGAAAATAAAAAATGTTTAATGCAATTTCTGAAACTTAGAAAAACTGCTTTTACAAAAACCTGTATTTATTCTTAAAATACATGGAAACTGGGGTCCAAGAACAAACTCTTCCTGGCATTCTTCAATTTTTAATGGAGAAAAATACCTTGTTAGAAGAAAAACTGAAATCTGCCTCCCTAACAGGGTGATTGTGAGGGTCAAAAATATATAAAAGGTCCTTGTAAGTAGTAAAGATATATATGAACAAAGAAAACAAGACTCCGTACTTTTAGGAGCCTTGTTTCAAAAAGGCTTTATCCCCCCCCCACCCCCATCTCTTAAAAAACAAAAACAAAAACCCCACTTGAAACAAACATTTTGAAAGTGGATAACATTTCCAAATTAGTTAAAGTAGAATATTCTATAGCCTCCAACTTATTTAGTGCAGCTTACATATATAAAAAAAAAGTGTAGTGAGAAAGAGTAACATAATAGTTGGAAAAAGATTTTACTGTGGAAAGAGATGGAGGGTAAGTTAAGAGCTGAAGACTAGAGGCACAGGGTCCTGACATGAAGGGAATTAGGGTGTATGTGTGTGTGAAGTGGAAATGGACAATGGGCACTGTTCTTAAAAGTTAGAGGATTTCTGAATATTTTATAACAAGAACGAAATAATTGTGGTAACAAAGAAATAGGTCCATAAATACTAATGAAAAGGCAATTAAGGGCCATTCTAACAGTGCAAGCAATGAGCAGCATGACTGAAATGACTTACAAAGATCTGTACAGTAATGGTACTTGGATGTACTAAGAGGAATGACAAGAGTAATCCAGAAATGAGATTCTGAAGGCCTGGATAAGGCCACAGCCCGTATGTGCCTCTGAGGGCAGAAAATAATAGGCACTCAAATACTGGATAAAGAAATGAATTACAGAACTTTAAGATAGAGCTATAGTGAATTAAATATTTAATAATGCTGTTATTTCGTCTTAATTTTATTTATTTTTTTGGTCAATTCTTAATTATACAAAAACTATGACTTGACCAAGGGCTTTACTCCAAAATACATTTTAGGTCTTTACCAGCTCAAATTCCTTTTCTTTCCTTTTATTAAACCAAAGACAAATTGAAGTCACTACGATATATGTCATTTTCTATATGTGAGGGTAATTTATGAAAATCAAGTGATTATTATGACCAAAGAGGGCAAGAAGATAAAAAATACCTTGGGTCCACACACGCAGTAATTGCAACTGCATGAGTGCACACACAGATGCGCACTTTCCCACTTGGTATCAGCCAGCTCTGGATGCTTGAAGCAACTGTTCTGATTAACATGCTTTAATCACAGCTTTGCCTCAAACACCTCTTCTTCCTAACATAACCAATCTTTATGTTTTAGAAATAGCACCATATTCTTTTGGCAACATTTCAAATGAAGAGGGTCAAATTAGTAATCTGTCCAAAATTTTATTAAGTTGTCTATATGACAATCTAATTGGACATTTCAATGTCTTCTGTAACAGAATTCTTAACACTCCTTAATATATATGCTGAAAGACCTTGTCAGGAATTTAAACCAATGTGAGTTGAGGAAATTGGTCTGGAATTCGTCAAACATTTAAAATAATAAAGCCTTTGAGAAGCATTTTTTGTCCTTTTAATTAATAATAGTAATGATCTGCCATCAGTAGAAAAGACTAAGGACACAGTTAAAAAGGGTTTAGGAAATAGTTTGAATAGAGTCTGTTTAGTAGTACTTATTTGGTACCTTTACACATTATTAAAAATGAAACAAACAAAAAACTATAAACTTTAGGTAAATCCAGGGGTTCCCACAGAGTTCAAACGGTAAAGAAACTGTCTGCAATGTGGGAGATCTAGGTTCAATGCCTGGGTCAGGAAGGTCCCCTGGAGAAGGGCATGGCAACCCACTTCAGTATTCTTGCCTGGAGAATCCTCATGGACAGAGCCTGGCGGGCTACAGTCCATGGGGTCACAAAGAGTCAGACATGACTGAGAGACCAATATTTTCACTTTAGGTAAATCCAAATAAAATCATAAAAATTCTATATATGTATAACCTGAATAAAGTTTTCTTAAAATCTGAATTCTGGACGCAGTAACTAGGTATGGTCCAGTTATCAATTACTTATCACAGTGAGAATATGAGGCCATACCTATGCATGTCAGCCAGTTTGGACAGGACACGAGCTGCACTGCTGAAACTTCTGTTCTTCTCGTAATACCTCCAGAGTAGATCCATATAACGAACTTTGTTTTGATCAACTTTGGCCATTCGGACTAGATGTGGCTCCAGAA
Organism: Odocoileus virginianus; assembly: GCF_023699985.2. Lineage (NCBI taxonomy): Eukaryota > Metazoa > Chordata > Mammalia > Artiodactyla > Cervidae > Odocoileus > Odocoileus virginianus. The sequence goes on from NC_069687.1 coordinate 32,434,493, forward strand.
ATGGAGAAGCAATCTGGAAATTGTACAGTTGTTCAGAAACATCTTCTGACCACCCACTTGCTCTTTACATAATAAATATATCATCATTTTATAGGTGTGCCTTGTTTTATGTATACATAAGCAATGTTATAATCCAGTAATAGATAAGAGAGGGGCAATTTTTCTCACTATAAATTATCAAAGAACTGCTATGACAGTTGTATTATGTTGATAAAAATAATTTATTACAATCCAATTGCAAATCTTTTAATAAACTTTGAGAACACAGCTATTGATTTCTAGCCTCTGAGCTCAAAGGCATCCTTGCCACAATCTGTTGCCATCTATTCACTTCAGAGTGAGGTACACTGACACTTAGGGTAGTGAAAGGACATTTGTGAAGCAGCTTAATGGCAGAGTTAAGACAAAGTTCAGGTCTCCAAATTCATAATCCATTGATTTTCATGCCACAATATAAATAATCAGCTTCTAAGTAACAAGAAAATTAGAGCAACAGGATACCTTGCTCACTAGAAAAAGGTATTACATTACTTGGCTTTTCACTAATACCTAACGGTTGGTATTTCCTAATAACCATATATACTAACCCATTGAGTTAATGCTTCTTAAAAATATAAATTAACACTATTGGTATAAAAAGTATTTACCTGTAGCAGTTTATCCGCAAGGTCTGCTTGTATTAGCCAATTATAAAGGGCAATACTAAAGAGTTCATCTTTGGATCGCTGAGACAGTTTAAGCATTTGTTCAAACTAAAAAAAAACAAAACAGTAAAAATTAGCACAGTTAAACACTTGACCTGACCTTCAGCCTTTTAAACCTCTAGTAAGAAATCAAGAATCCTTAAATGGTAAGTTCTGAGAGATATCACCTTTCCCTAGATGATTATACCACCGCTACCACTGTGCAGAACTTCTAAATGCAGTGCATTTTCAGAATGAAAATACACCGTGTCCCTTACGTGATGTCCTGCTTCTTCATTACTCAGCATGTTGGGATCAGATGACAACACCGGAGGCCCAGGCTTCTTGGGGACGCTGGGAGACTGAGGAGCAGCCTTACTTTGATTTACCAGTTCCTGAAGTGTATCTGTAATACACTTGTAACTATTTAATCTGAGAAAGCATGAAAGAGGAACGGTTACATGATTTAGTTAGCAATTGGTTAACAATCGAAAATACAAACTAAAGGTAATTTTGAATACACACACAATTTGGTATTAAAAAGAATACAAATCATACACTTTTCCTATAGGTTTGAGAAGCATTTGTTTAGAAGGGTGAACTCATGAAAATGAAACACATGTCTTAGATTGGTTATATATTTCCTTTATGAACATCCATTGTTTTTTAGCAGTCTCTAAACATTTAAAAATCATCCTTTAAAATACTACAACAAAACAAAACAATTCATCTTCATTCAGAACCAGACACTGAGGACTGGATGGGTGAAGCAGCACTTTTGTTTCCAAACATGTTATCACATTTAAAACTGACACTAACATGTATACACTGCTATATTCAAAATGGATACCCAGCAAGAACGTACTGCATAGTACATGGACCTCTACTCAGCATTGTGTGCCGGCCTGGACGGAAGTGGGGCTTGGGGGGAAAGGATCCATGTATGTGTATAGCTCGGTCCCTTCGCTGTTCACTTGAAGCTACCACAATATTGTTAATCAGCTAAACCCCAACACAAAATAAAGTTTAAACTTTGAAAAAGAACAACAACAAAAAAAAACCAGGAACAAAAAACTGACAGTAATACAATTTCAGAAAAACCACAGAGGTAGTAGCTCAAAACATTCCTTAAGAATTCCCGGCTGCCCTGCTCGCCCTCTGCGGTGGCCCACACTCCGTCTGTGGAGTGTGTTTCTCTCGGAATCTGAATAAATCTACTTCCCTATCACTTTGTCTCTCACTGAATTCTTTCTGTGATGAGACATCAAGAAACTGAGCTTCATGAGGTCAGGAAACCAGGTACTATGGGTTGTGGCTGGGTTTGAGTCCCAGCCATGTGGGTTCAAGTCCCAGTCAGAGTTTTGGCTGGGTTTGAGTCCCAGGCAAGGTTTTGGCTGGGTTTGAGTCCCAAGCAAGGTTTTGGCTGGGCTTGAGTCCCAGCCACATGGGTTTGTTGTAGCCACACGTTCTGGGAACTCCTTCAAACTCCCTCAGAAGGACAACGCAGATAGTGGAGTGCAGTTTATTACACCGGCGGGCCCAAGGCAGAGTCTCCTCTTAGCCAAGGACCCCGACCAGTTTTTGTGAAAACCTTATATACTCTAAGAGTATTTGCTCAAACCCACCTCCCCAAATTCCTTGAAACTAGTCTGGAGAAGGTAAAAGAGAGATACGATTAAAGTTAACCCATGATTCATGTGTCATAATTCTAGATAGTTAAACAGTGGACATTTATCAATAGGCCTGTGGTCATATCCCGATAAACATAATGGAATTTACGACTTTGTTCTGTTACAGAGATAATTAGCATATTCTTTTAGGTGACAGAGAGTCCAAGCCCAAGTCCTGAGGCTCTTTTCTCCAGGGTGGGGGTCTGGTTTTCCATTGGTATGCCATTTCTACAGACACCGGGCACTAAGTTCAGAGTCCACTGGGAGGGTGACCTGTGGGTAGCCTAATGTTCGCAGCCTGGCTTAAGATAGAATCCAGCTCTGTCTGTTTCCTCCTCCAGGTCCAAGTCCCAAGCAGGGTTTTGGCTGGATTTGTGTCCCAGCCACATGGGTTGCAGTCCCAAGAAGGGTTTTGGCTGGATTCAAGTCCCAACCACATGGGTTCAAGTCCCAAGCAAGGTTTTGGCTGGGTACAAAAAAAAAAAAAAAAGAATTCCCACCAGACTATAATTTTATCCCTAGGCAAAGAATTATAATATTGATTCACACCTATGATAAAGTGGGCATTTTTAGGAAAAGCATAATTCAATTTTATAAGGGCTGCACTTGAAACATTATTTTCCTAATACTACCAGTCAAACTTTTCACAAAGAAAAGTCCTATATCCATAAAGTTGAGACTCTGCTAAGGTGATAAAACTCACCTTTCCTGGAAAGCCTGAAGTCCTACGATATCCTCTTCTGGTTCTCCGTGTTTATAGAAATGAAGTCCAAGACCCTGAGGATCTTTTTTTTCTGCAGCAGTAAGAGAGAGCTCCACCACACCCTCATAAAAACGCACTAATGGGAAAGAGTTAAGGCACATTAAGTGGATACATTTTTCCTTAACTGGCTTATAAAGACACTGATCAAGATTATTATGTTCACTACTGTAAGGATTCTACTGTGTATTAGTTACCTAGGTGACAATATCATATAAAATACTTCTGATGAGTCTATCAAAGAATTAGGTTCTAACATGCCTAAAAGGCAGCTACTGAATATATTTTCTTCACTGTAAAAGAAATTTCATATTTAAAATAACAAAGAGGAGGACTACAGTCCCTTGATGGAAAAAAAAAGTCTAAGGATTCATAGTACTACCTGTACTAACAGAACATCATGTTTGACTTGATCTCAAGTAATTTTAAACTGAGCAGACCGGTAGTATTTTAAAAAATTGGTCAGAAGAATCTAAAGCATCTGAAAAATAAATGTAACCCAGAAAGCAATCTAATACAGATAGTTGTTTAACGAGAACAGGATTGAACTACAGGATTGAACAGGAACCAGAACTACAGTGTTAAAAAGTTACACATTTCAAGATAAGAGCACTATAGCTTTTCTAGAAGCTGGTACAGTCATCAAATACTAAGACACAAGAAATTTATTTTGCATGTCTTATCACTTGGGCCACTGAAATTTGAAGGAAGATTTGCCTCTGAGTTGAACAGAAGGTATGACATTTGACATTTCATTTCTCACCTTGCCTATACTGAGCACAAACACTGGATAGGTCCACCTGATTGCTGATTTTCTGATACTCCTTTAAGGATTCCCTTAGCATTCTTTCCTTTTCAATCTTATTCTGAACTTGTCGGGAATGCTGGAGAAGCTCATTTGCCTACAAGTAGAGATGACAAGAACTTAGAAAGATATGAAATCAAGCACACAGATGATGCTGTCAATATAGGTTTTAGTCTAAATCTAAATTTACATCTGGTTTATGACCATCAAAGATAAAAACAACTCTGCAAACTTACTTCTTCTTAATTTTAGGCAGAAAAGTTTTTGACCAAAATATCCTAGCTATTCTTAATTCCTCTCTCAAATATGTTAAGCAAGACAGCTTTTGATTGGTAAATCTCTTGCCTAGTAAATACATTATTGGTCAGCAGCCAGTCCAGGAAACACTGATTTTTTAAGGTTTTTTCACCTGTAGGAAAGGATCAATAAAAATTGCCCAATTAACTCTAATTTATTATACACAAGTTTTAGTGATTTAAAAAAAAAATTTAAAGAAAGGCATATTTAATCATTTTTTCCATATGGTCTAAAAATACTATCAAAGACTCTTTATGAAAAATTTATATATGTATTTTAAGAAATAATATATTCCAACTTCCTTCTTACACAGATGAGAATTCTGAGGTCATGAAAGGCTAAGAGACCTACCCCAAGGTCATATGTCAAGAAAAAAAGAGAGTTTCTAATTATAGTACCACTGTGCTCTTAGCACACTGCAAAAAACACCAAACATGTAACAGGGCTCATACCTTAGAACAAATTGCATCATCAGTGCTATATAGAAGTGGGCAGATGTCCTGTAAGTGTAAACTAATGCCATCAACAGCAGCATTATCTCTGATGTAGCAGTTGATTAGAGAAGCAATTAATGCCCCAGTCAGTTCCTTGTCCCTGATTACCAGATCTTTAAAGGTGGTGATTTTCAACTGTTCTTGAAATTCCTAGGAGTATAAGAGAAAATTTTTCCTTTGATCAAAAATATAGGAATATCTTATTTCTGCACAGAATGAAATTTCTTCAATAATTTAAAATAATTAAAACATTAATAGCCTCTATAATTAAAAAAATAAAATATACTGAAGTATAAAAATAATACAATTTTACAAATTTTCATAGATCATAGAGAATTGGAAAAGAACCCACAGTATGCCTATTCCAAATCTCTCACTTTACAAACAGAAAGAAAAGCCCAAGTAAGGGCCGAAATGGGAGGCAGGCCTCCTGACTTTAGTTATAACTAGGAAAAAACAATTATCTACATTACAACTATAGCCTGCCAGGCTCCTCTGTCCGTGGGACTGTTCAGGCAAGAAGACTGGAGTGGATTGCCATTTCCTACTCCCAGGGATCTTCCCGACCCTGGGATCAAACCTGTGTCTCCTGTATTGCAGGTGGATTCTTTACCACTGAACCATCAGGAAAGCCAAAATAATGTTCAACTTCTTTTATTCAAGGACTTCTAACACTGGAGTTTGATCTCATTTTGAAAAAATCAGGTTACTAAAATGGAGTTCTAAAGTATTGAGGTGATTTACACTACAATAACATTTGGTTTAGTGATTTGGCTACTATCTTTTCCTAAATTTCAACAAATACACAATCAATGCTCAATTTTTTGATTTGTATTTAATTTACATTCCATGCGGCATGTCAGGAAGGAAGCTTTGAAGATGGATCACAAAAAAAATAATTCTGAGGCTAAAAGTTGACCTAGATTATGCTTACCAGCCAATAAAACTAGAAATGATTATTCCAACTGTCATGGAAAAGAAAACAGCTTTCATAATTAAGCATATTCATTTGAATCTTTAAAAAGTTAACAGAAAATATGTCTTTAAAAGGAACAAAACAACTCACTGGACAGTACTGGAAAGAACAAAAAGATTGTATTTTAACTTCAAAAACTGAGACTTAAAAGTCAAGAATAAAAATATTTTTGGGTAACCAAATAGCCCTAGAGGTTAAGGATTAGAACTATAGTTAATAAATATGGAAGAAACCACAGATTTAGAAAATTACCATTCTGTAATCCTAAATGAAATAACTGATTCAGGTAATGACTATCAATTGATGTGATGAAAGTTCGATGAAGAATTTCACAACAGCAGGACTAGACTTAACTTTTGAATCTAATAATCAATGTCAATATGACTAAAAGTGGGAGATTCAAATCTTTTATGTCTCCTAATAAATAATAAATATATTAGTTAATAATAAACATAATGAATGATTATCTATGAAGTATTCTATTCTTTCTCAAATAAATGGACCTGAACTTATCAAGCTTCTATAGACTTGATTTCCATTTCACAGAAAATGCAAGAAACAGGCAAACAAGTTCACTACAAGTATACAAATTTGCTACAATTCAACAGCAGAGAGAGAGAGAGAGAGAGAGAATGAATTACTCTAGACTGAGAGACTAAAGAGAAATAACAACCAAATGCAATGAGTGAATCAACTGTTCTGATTCTGATTAGAATAAACCAATCTACAAAAAGATATTTTTAAGACAGTAATTTCACTATTTCAGATGCTACCAAAGAATTGGTGATAATATTGCTAAATGTAATAATGAAATTGGTGTCCAAGAAAATGGCCATCTTTTTAAAGGAATACATATTAAAGTATATAGAAATGAAAAAACATGATGTCAGAGAGCTACTTTAAAATAATTCAGTAAAAAAGAAAATAAGGGGATAGGTTAAGCAAAAGGGGTAAAATGATGAAAATGCTGAATACAAATGAATTGTGTATTTAAAAATATCTTTAGTAAAGTAAGATTTCATCCACATATCGCAAACTTGTGGTTTTGACAATGAATCCCTCATGTTATCAGGGTGACTCAGATAGTAAAGAATCTGCCTGCAATGTGGGAGACAGGGGGATTAGTTGTACTTCCTCTACTTTGTGTATGTTTAGAAATGCTCACAATGAAACTGACAGGTAGGAATAAACCACCTAACATTCAGATAAATGCAAATTACCTTTATCCTTAATAAGGATTCCAATGAGGGCAGCAAGAGCAGCATGGACCATTCATTTCCCACAGTGGTGAACATCTTTCTTTAAAGTAGGAATGTTTAACCTACATTACTGGATTCCTTGAATTTACATTCAAAAAGTCTGTGTATGTGTCTGTACGCATTCTTTGAAGGTGGGGAGAGAGAGTTTTGATCAGATTCCCATAGGGATCTGAAGCCCAAATAAAGGTTACAATTTACTGTTACAAAAATACCTTTGGTAAAGTAAGATTTCATCCACATATCACAAACTTGTGGTTTTGACAATGAATCCCTCAAGTTATCAGGGTGGCTCAGACAGTAAAGAATTTGCCTGCAATGTGGGAGACCCAGGTTTGATTCGGAGAAGGCAATGGCACCCCACTCCAGTACTCTTCCCTGGAAAATCGCATGGACAGAGGAGCCTGGTGGGCTGCAGTCCATGGGGTCGCTAAGAGTTGGACATGACTGAGCGACTTCACTTTCACTTTTCACCTTCATGCATTGGAGAAGGAAATGGCAACTCCATTGCTCTTGCCTAGAGAATCCCAGGCACGGGGGTGCCTGGTGGGCTGCTGTCTATGGGGTCATACAGAGTTGGACACGACTGAAGCGACTTAGCAGCAGCAGGTTTGATTCCTGCATCAGGAAGATCCCCTGGAGAAGGGAATGGCAGTCTACTCTGGTATTCTTGACTGGAGAATTCCATGGACAGAGGAGCCTGGTAGGCTATAGTCTGTGGGCTTGCCAAGAGTCAGGCATGACTGAGTGAATCTCAGTCTTCAAGTTATCATACTTTAGTGCAATTTCCTCATTACATACTAATTTATCATAACCAAAATGCTTCCCAAAAGAATCCCTCCTGAATCTAAGTGCAAGATTAAAGCTTACTCAAAACAAGTTAACCACAATATTAATAGTATGATTTTAAGGGGAAAAAATTTCCTACCTTCTGAAGTTCTCCTACAATAACAGTGAACTGATGTTCACAAAGAAGTTTCCATAAAGCCAGAGCCTGGTATGATTTTCGAACCAACTGCTGGATTGCCTGAAGTGAAATCTTTTCACTCAGTTGAGCCTCTAATTACAAAACACAACTAATGAAGTTTGCAAAATGACAGGTTAGGTTTTATTTCAAGTAAGACAACAGTTCATCTCAAATAAAGACAACCATAGTTAAGGGTGAGATCTTATCTTTCTCCTTCTGCCGATCACAAGGAATGACAATCATGAGTTGCTGAATTCATGGCTTTATCCTCTGACTATATGTAAGTGCTTCTGTGTGTGTGCATACATAAACAGTAAAAATGTTGCAGTTTTGGACAACTTACACCATTGTTTTTTTCTGCTCAGTTATATTTTCACAGGTTACTCGATAAATGTTAAGTCCAGTGCATTTACTTTAATTGCCGAGTATTCCACCATGTGTTTTACCACAAGTAGGTTCATTTTCCACCTGAAGGACATTTCTATTGTTTCCAATGTTTTGCTACTAAAACAGTAATGCAATAAATATCCTTAAAAAAGGTCTCTTTGAAAACACAGCCAGGTTTTGATGGGACTGCTTTTCATATTAAGATGCACTAGAGAATCATGAAATCAATTCAGTCAGTCATAATGGCTTTTTCCCCTCTCCTTTAAAAAAAGAAATAGAATGAAAAAGGGGGGAAAAAATAGAGTACAAGATAGTTTTAGCTGTTGCTTAAAATTATGTTCAGATGTATGTGTTTAAACATCTGGGTCGTAATGTAAAAATTATTTCTTACTGTGAGGAAAAAAGTTTGATAAAGACTGCTCCTGCATATATGCTGAGAAGTGAAACTGCTGGCTTTGAATATATACGCATTTTTAGGTTTTACTACGTATGATCAAATTGCTCACCAAAGTGTTTATTTCAGAGTATACTGCCAGCAATTTGAATGCTCCCCTTTGTAAAAATCCTTATTATTGCTTGTATTTTATCAAGCTTACCTGAAAAGAAGTACTAAAAAAAGAATTTGCAAATACTGAACAGAAAACTAGATCCAGCAGGAAGGAAAGAAAGTACGTTGGGACAAAAGTAAATGGCTGGGTCTTAATTGGCAAAGTTCTATAAGCCAGTATAACTGGCTCAAACAACAGAAAGCAAAGAACTTAAAAAATATATATAATTAAATGGCAGACAAAATTTAATATTTTATTACTATTCCAAGTCACATCTGGAATAATTAATGGTTACAAGAACTTTCCAGTTCCTTTGCTCCTTCCTTATTACTTTTTATAATTGATAAACCTAACACTTGATTCACATTGTAAGCTCTGTAAGAAATACCACTTCACACACATAAGGACAGAAATGTAAGAAAAGAAAAAGAAAAATTACTGGTGATAATGTGGAGAAAACTGGAACACTTTGTGTACTAGTGGTATAAATGTACAGTGGTATAGTTGTTATGAAAAAGTTATGGTGGTTACTCAAAAAATTAAAAATAGAACTACACATAATCCAGCAACTACACTTCTGGATACATAAGAAAATAATTGAAAGTGGGAACTCAAATTTCTATTTGTATACCATATTCATAGCAGAATTATAAAAATACCCCAAAGGGTGAAGGCAACCTAACTAGGATCCCCCCCCAAAAAAAGTAAAAAAAAAAAAAAAAGAAAAGGTACATATCATCATGTTTTTGGGTGGAAGAAAGGAAAAAAAAAATTGAGCTGAAAGTTATGGAAATACAAGATGTCCATATTATACTTATGCAAATAACACTAATATCATTTTAATAAAGATATTCATTAACCCAAATGACCTTATCAAGAGATGCCCACTGTTTTTCATTCACCTAATAAAACTCTTTACTCAGGCCATCAACATTTAACTGATCAATCAGAGGCTAAAATTTACCGTGCAGCTTCCTCTGCAGCTCCTGTTGCATCTGCTGAGTGTTCCCATTTTCAGGACGCATGAATCCTATCAGCCTCTGCTGTACTTTGGCAGCAGTACTGAAACAGAAATTCCAGAAAATATATTAAAAGAGTTGTGCAACTATTACCATCACCTAATTTTAAAGCATTTTTACCCACTTTCTGTTTGCAGTCAATTCTTACTTCATTTCCTAAGCAACAGCTCACCTACTTTCAATCTGAATATTTCATACAAATGAACTGGAATATGTTGTGAATATTCTTTTTCTCTGAGGATCAGTGAAATAATCACTGCCAAATCAATGGTTAACAAGTTAAACCTGGAGCATTTTATTTATTAAAAAAAATTTTTTTTGGGCCATGCAGCTCGACATGGGGGATCTCACTTTCCCAACCAGGGATCAAACCCATGCCCCCTGCAGTAGGAACCGTGGACTCCTAACCACTGGGCCACAGAGGAATTCCCAATCTGAAGCATTTTAATCTCTCAGATGCTTAAATTTCACTGAGAGTAAACAGATAATAACAGAACTTCCTTCTATTGAACACTTGCTTTTTGTCCCTACCAATGACTTAAAATAATTCTATAAGGTACATATTATTAAGAATCCCATTTGACAGATTCGAAAACTTCAGGACAAAAGTAAAAAGAAAAGAACCAACTGTAAGGAAATACTGATTATTGAGAGAAATGAGCTAATAAAAGCATTTGGGGAAGAATCTGAATATTTCAGCTCTTAGTGCAACTTCGGGGATGCAAAGAAAAGAATGATGAACTTAAAAAATGTATATGCAAAACTGAAACAGACTCATAGACAATAGAAAACAAAGCGGGAGAGGAAAGGAGGGGGGCAAAGTAAAGGTATGAGATAAAGAGATACAAAATAGTATGTGGAAAAATAGATAAGCTATAAGGATGTTTTGTATAGCACAGGAAACTGTAGCCATTATCTTGTAATAACTTTCAAAGGAGTATAATCAGCAAAAATACTGAATTCAAAGCTATGCACCTGAAACTAATATAATATAAATCAACTATACTTCCATTAATAGAAAAAAAAGACCCTGGTGCTGGGAGAGATTGAGGGCAGGAGGAGAAGGGGGCAACAGAGGATGAGATAGTTGGATGGCATCACAGATTCAATGGCCATGAATTTGAGCCAACTCTGGGAGATGGTGAAGGACAGGGAAGCCTGGTGTTCTGTAGTCCATGGGGTCACAAAGTCAGACATAACATAGTGACTAAACAACAATAAACTGAGATGGGGTCAAAAAGACAAAGGTTATAAACTGAGTTAAAGTGGTAGGGTCTAGAAACAGATATATACATGTTAAAATACAGTTAACAGAATTCCGAAGGCTAAACATAAAAAAAAACTTGATACAACCCTAGGGGACAACCAAATACTACATTGCAACATTTTAAAAATCTTTGTACCCCCCAAATTTTACTTGTAAAGAAATTCATATGAATATTACTGAACAAGTACACAAACATGTAGAAAGAATACTTACTGAAACCTGTTTACACTATCAAGAAACAGATAAAATCTAATGAACATTTTTTGTTGTTCATTTTGTTCTTCATTCATTGTTGTTCAAAATTATAAATAGCATTATACTACTAATAGCTTGAATATCATGGAATACCATATAGCCAATGCATGTGGCACTAATGGTAAAGAACCCACCTCCCAATGCAGGAGATGTAAGAGATGTGGATTTGATCCCTGGAATGGGAAGATCCCTTGGAGGAGGGCATGGCAACTCACTCCAGTATTCTTGCCTGAGAATCCCATGGACAGAGGAGCCTGGTGGGCTACAGTCCACAGGGTCACAAAGAGTTGGACACAACTGAGCAACTTCACTTAAAGGATATGCTGAATGTAAACAATGTTTCACAAAAGTATGACTACTTAGATTCCTTTTTTTTTTTTTTTTTACAGTGGAACTACTACTCAGCCTTAAGAAGGGACAAAATTTTGTCACTGGCAGTAACATGGATGGATTGGTGAAATAAGTCAAATACTGATTATCACTCACATGTGGAATCTAAAAAATACAACAAACTACTGGATATAACAAAACAGAAGCAGATTCACAGATAAAGAGAACCAGAGCTAGGGGATGGGCAGTATATGGGGGTAGGGGAGTGAGAGGTACAAACTACTGGGTGAAAGGCTAAGGAAATGTCCTGTAGGACACAACGAATACAGCCAAATATTTTTTAATAACTGTAAATGGAGTGTAATTTTTAAAAAACTGTACTAAAAAAAGAAATGTGTATTCACGTATGATTAAAAGTTTACACTGTCACTCAAATTAATTCACTGGGGGAGTGATGTGAATTTTTTACAAGTTTATATCACTTTTTTCTTTTTTTTTAATATCACTTTTATAACAAAAAAAAATGTTCATCCTAAACGTGTGTCCACACAAAAACTTCTACAGGAAAGTTCATATCAGCATTATTCATAATAGTCAAAAAGCTGAAGCACACAATACTGTAAATCAACTAAACTTAAAAAAACAAAAAAATAAATTAAAAAAAAAAGAAAAAAGCTGAAACAAGTTAAATGTCTATCAAATGATAAACTGAAAAAACGAAACCAAGTACTAATACACACTACATGTGACAATATTGCACTAAGAGAAAGAACCCAAAACAAAAGGTCACATATTGCATATTTTCATTTACATAAAAGATCCAAAATATGGCAGGTCCATAGAGGCTGAGAAGACTAGTATTTGTAGGGATTGCGGGAAGGGCAACTGTGGAGTGCCGTGGACTCCACATGTTTGTGCACCACTAAATTCATATAGTGAAACTCACATATCCAAGTGAAAAAAAGTGAAAGAAGTCGCTCAGTGGTGTCCAACTCTTTGTGACCCCACGGTCTGTCCAAGGAATTCTCCCTGCAATAGAAGAGTGGGTTGCCATTTCCTTCTCCAAGGGATCTTCCCAACCTGGATCGAACCCAGGTCTCCTGAATTGCAGGCAGATTCTTTTACTTGGTGGTGGTGCCTCTGGAAGGTAATTAGGTCTGGGTGAGGTCATGAGGGGGTAGTCCCATGATGAGACTACTACCCTTACAAAAAGAAAGCACAGAACTTTGGGTCTGGCTCTCTCTGCCACGTAAGGACACAGAAAGCAAGCAGCTGTCTGCAAACCAGGAAGGTCTTCACCAGAACTGAACCATGCTGACACTCCATCTCAGACTTCCAGCCTCCAAAACTACAAAAAATAAACATTTGTCATCTAAGGCAGTTTATGGTATTTTTGTTACTTCTGCTTGTTACTAAGATAGGGAGTGATTGCTAATGGGTATAAGGTTTCTTTTTGGTGTGATACAGCTGTTCTGGAATTAGATAATGGTGATGAAATTTAACTTTATGAATATACTAAAAACCGTGAAACTTTTTTTTAAAAGGACAAACTTTATAATATGTAAATTAAATCTCAGGGACAAAAAGGGAAATAAAGTTTACTTATTCTTACTTTGGATTTCCTAATGGTCCTCCAGTAAATTGGGAGTTTCTGTCTAGAAATTCTTGCAAACCTTTCAGTTCTAGTAGCACTGACTCCAGCAGTTGAGAGGGAACACTACTTTCAATCTGAAAAAGAAGAAATATTTTCAAAAATGTAAAAACAATGAAAAAGAGTATCCATAAAAAAACATATACTCTATATACCCATAATTGAATATTGAATTTTAATTTTGAGGTGTCCTATCTTCACAAATAGAAAAGTTATTCCTTATACTTAGTGTTCTTCCTTATATAAGTTATTCCTTATATTTATACTTGGTGACCAAAATAAAGGGCTAGACACCCACATTCCACCCTTGCTGCTTTGGTTAATCAGGTATAATTTACAGACAGTAAAATGCACAAATCTTAAGTGAACACTTTGATAGCTTTTTACATCTTAAAAGTCACCACCCAGACCACAATACTGAATATTTCCAATACCCAAGAAAGTTCTCTGTTGCCCCTTTCTAATCATTAGTCATTCTATCTTCTAGGTAAGCAACCACTTTTCTTACCTCTACCAAAAAAAGTATAGATTGATTTTGCCTGTTCAAAATTTACATAAATGGAATCATATATTAAGTAAATACACTCTGATTCTTAGAAATGTGAATTTTAAAAGTATCACAGCTAAAAATATATTTGATATTTTTACATTGGAAAAAGAAAAAAGCTTAAAATATGTTGCACATACACTTCACATTAAAAAATTTTTATTACTTGAATTTATGATAATACAAATCTCTGTTTCTTAAAGCATTCTGGGAAGTATGCCAATGCATGGGATTCAGTGCTATGTTCATGGCATTTGGAGGCATGTAAGCAAAAGATTAAACAGTGATTTTGAGCAATATTCAGTACCAGGACTGACTCTATTTAGCTCTCATAACAATGTTACAAGGAAGATACATTCTCATTTTACTTTAAGTTATCAGGCTCTGAATGTTAAATTCACTTATCAGTTAACAAGTGACAGAGCTTGAGATGTAATTTGGGGGGTGAACAGTTCACTGAACAAGTACACAAACAGATACATGAAGGAATAACCATTGTATGCTGTTTATAACATTAAGAAATATGAAATGATCTACTTAATCCACTGAAAATATAAACTGGTTACATAGAGATGATGGAATACTATTATACAACACACTTACTGCAGTGATCTCTCTGTTGCCACTCTTAAATACTCTCTCCACAACTAAACTGGCATCCCATATGTTTCTGGGAAAAAAAAAATGTTTTAATGATTGTGCTATAGATGAATAAAAACATTACAATATGTTGTAAATCCTTTTGCTGTGTGTTTGTTTAGTTTTTAAAGTGTGGCAATGACTTCATTTAACATTTTACTAAGTTATCTGAAAGAATAACAACAACAAAAAAAACAGGAAAATTTCCAAACTTGATGTCATTTCACATAATGAAATACTGCTGAGGAAAAATCAAAGACTCTGGGTAATAAGTTGTAAACAAGGAAGTTCTGAGTTATGAGTTCTGCACTGTTTCACATTTTTAAGCAAAATGATTCATGTGAAAGCATACATCTCAAATTTAAGAAAAACATACACCAGACATGATAATTAAGTGGATACAGCAGAATGATTGCAAAATGGCTGTAATTCTATACCTACTCCCTGCACCTAGCCTCTTTACAATATGACTCTGATGCTTGTTTTATAACGAGGAGTGTATTTCCCATCTTTTGAACCTGGGGTGGCTCAGAGATGTCCCCTTGACAAGTAAACGAGGTGGAAATGATAGGCCAGTTCTGAGCCTAGGCATCAGGAGGCTCTGCAAGTTTCTACTGTGTCTCATGGAACCTTGCCACCACCAAGTCAATGATCTTTGACTAGCCTGCTAGAGAATAAGAGAGCAATCCAGCTGTCCCAGCTGAGACCACTCTAGAACAACACACAAACAAAACCCTGAACATGTGCCAGAGAGTTCTGAGTAGAACTCTCTCCTACCTCAATGCTGATTTCATATTATGGAGTGGTTTGTTACACTCTGTGTTAATATACGTAGATGTATTTTGAAGATACATATACATATGTGAAACATAGTAACAAATATAATTTGATGGTTAGATAATATAAAAGCTGAATGACAGAAAACCATCTTATTAATGGACAAGTGAGCTTAAACTGTAAGTAAAATTTAGTAGGAATAAATGATGTTCCAAATTTGAAGCTAAAAATGTTCAACTGTACAAAATGGAACAAGATGAGCAATAGTTAATTATTCTATGAAAAACTTACCCCATGATTCGAGAAAAGTAAATGCAAATACCGTTGTGTTTTCCAGAGTACACAATCTCTGGTCCAGCCATACAACTCATACTTGTGGCCTGAGTTGCTGGGCTTCCCAAAGCACACACTGGAGTAGACATGGCAGGAGGGTGAACACCTTGTACACACATAAGAAAATCCAATCTCAAAATTTAACCATAAACATTCAGAATTTTCAAAAACCCAAGTCAGTTGTACCTGAGCCCAAAGGAAAAACAGTTACAAAAATACTGAAATAAATAGCTATTTAATTTGATTTTTCTTGACAAGAAGAGAGACTTAGACTTGGTTAGGAACTCCCAGGTTGGCTTTCAAGTGTGGCAATGCAGGATGAAAAGGAAAGCAAGCTTGCAATCACTGCATCTTAACAGTGGGAGTGAAACAGGTCAGTTAGTTCAGGGCTGGTGATTAAATCCTGGTACTCACAAAAGGGGCTCTCTAGGTAGGCTAGATAAAGGCATTTACGGCCGAATGCCAATGCTTGTTTGGATGCCACTTCTATTAAATTACATTATTTTCAGGGGAATAGGACAAGTTAAGTGTTTAGAATAATAATTCATAATGATGGCTCCAAAAAGAATAGTAATAGCATCCTCAAACAGAGAAAACAGGTACCTTGAGATGGTGTCCCTAAGAAGGATGGATTTGGATACAGAGTACCACTAGGAATAGGAGAACCTGAAAAGAAAACAATATTAAGACTGATAAAATTATCTCCCAGTTTTTTGAATCTGATCAAAATCAGACACAGAAACTGTTTCTAAATGTAAGAGTAAGGAGGGGCACCCCTCATAATATATTCAAGAATTAGGGACCCATTTCCTAGCAATTTTCTAACAATTCCCACTTTGAAAAACACTGAGGAGGGAGTTTGTTTGTTATTAAATCACTCAACTCTTTCCTGTTGAATAAGTAACAAATGAGTTCTGTAAATATTACTGCTTACATCTTATTTTGTTTCCCAGTACACATTAAGGATTCACCATATATAATTCTAATCAGACGTCTATAGAATTATTCCCTAACAATCCAGTAGCAGAAAAGAAAACATAACACAATTTTTTATCCATTAAAATAAGTTACTATGTGTGCTCAGTCATGTGCGACTCTGTGACCCCAGGGACCATAGCCCTCCAGGCTCCTCTGTCCATGATATTTTCCAGGCAAGGATACTGGGGCAGGCTGCCATTTCCCACTCCAGAGGATCTTCCCGACCCAGGGATCAAACTCACATCTCCTGTGTCTCCTGCCTTGGCATGCAGATTCTTTACCACTGAGCCACCTGGGAAGCCCTAAAATATGCTACAAAGCTTTTACAATTCAAGCTCTGTTAGAAATAACTTCAGTGTTTCATACTCACTGGAGTAGACAGGAGAGCCCAGGATGGGACCGACATTACTCGGAGCGGGGAGAGTGGTTGGAAATCTCATCTGTGCTTCACCACCGTACCTATTTTTATGACAACAGGGGCTGGTTTATTCAGTGAAACTATTCATCTTAAAAGCTGGACTTGTTTCAAGTTCTGCTTAGCTTCAGGATAAATGCTTTAAACATTAGTGACTTCAATGCATCATGCTGACAGTGAAATACACACACAGATACCTAATAAAATACTTATTTAGTAAATGTTGACTTGAAACTGCTACCAAGAAGAATTATAAGGGACTTTGGCAATTTCTAAAAAAGGGTCTGTGAAGCATAGAATTTATTTAATGAGTGTACGGTACTATAACTCCCACACTAGAATTATGGTTAGACTACTCAAAAAATTCTTTTTAAAAATTGCATTTTAAACTTATTCTTAGCTAAATATTTTCCAAACAATATCTCTTTGATACCCAAGCTTCCTTGAAGTGATTGATGCAGAATCTCTCCATGCAAATGATACACACAGAGCAGAACTGCTATAGTCTTTGAGGAAGTAGAAAAGACAAATGAGATAGTTAACTGAGGTAGAAAGAAGACCAGACAAGAGAAGTTGGAGAAAAGACTCCAGAGAAAGGGTTACAATGCTTAAATTATGCTCATCAAGGTGTTTCCAGGTGTATTATCACCTTCCTAGATTTCATCTTTTTGCAAATAAATTTTACTAACTTGCCTATATGGTCACTTAAATGTTTTGTAACGACCATATTAGCCAATGTATCCATCAAAAAAAAAAAAAAATAGGCCAAAAACAAGAGAAAAGTGATAAACATACCTGAAGAAAGCCCGAGTAGCCCAAGCAGACACTTCTCTGTCACAGGCAGCAGTGGAACAAGCAAGAATAAGGCAAGTTGCACAAGCCTGGTCTTCCTGTAAAAAAAAGAATTATCTTCCCTTAGAGTAAACATAAACATTTTGAATGAAGTTTTGTTTACTGCTGTATCCAGTATTTAAATCTGTGTACAGAGCAGGTACTTGATAAATATTTGCTGAATGAATGAAAGCAGCAGGTATGAAAAAGGAGAAGTAAACACTATTGGTTTTAAAGTTTCGCATAGGCACCACTATTAAAGGATGTTCTCTTTTTCTTTATATCTAGATTCTATTTTAGTTTCTGGTTTAGTCACCTCCTTTTTTTCTCAAGGTGTTTTAATCTTTTAGAAAACAACAACAGCTAACATGTATTAAGTACTTGCCGGGTGCCAGGCACTATTTTAAGACTTTAAAGCATATTATTCTTCATGTCACATATTATAATTTAATACATATTTTACACATGAGAAAATGGAAGCTCAGAGAACTCAAGTAATCTACTCAGATGGTGGAGCTGGTTTGAATCTAGAGTGTGTATATTTAACTTTGATCTGATATTCCTGACTTTAAGCATTCCTAGTATTACTTCATCATTTCTAGTTATGGTTTTAAAATACTAAAGTCCCCATCACTGTTACCCCTAATTTTTTCCTGATGTCATTAGGCAAAAAAAAAAAAACTTTTTAAAGTTATTTATCTGTAAATGTCTTTTTTTTTAACTTCTTATCTTTTATTTTACTTTTTAGAAAACTTTTTGTTAATATTTTGTATTGGGGTATAGCCGATTAACAATGTTGTGATAAATTCAGGTAAAGAGTGAAGGTACTCAGCCATACATATACATGTATCCACTCTCCCCCAAACTCCCCTCCCATCCAGGCTCCACATAACACTGAGCAGAGTTCCATATACTATAATGCAGGTCCTTGCTGGTTATCTATTTATCTATAAACGTCTTGTCCTTTAATAAAAATACATTTGTCATATAATTTGACCATCACACTCTTACTAGTACATTTTAATGATAAGAATTTATCAACAGAATAAAAAATATGAGCATTTACCATAAACCTTATAGCATATTAATCCTGTTCCCAAATACCAGTACATATATGATTAAAGCAAAGAAGGAAGACTAGTATCAATCCCAGCATTTTGATCCTAACTTACATAAAATGTAGCTATCATTCTCATCATTTAAAACATCATCACATTAAAAAAAATTACAAATAATTACCTGATGTAATTTAAAGAATCTTTCAATCTCTTCTCCATCTCCACCCACATTACTCACAAGTAGATGCCTCAGCTGATCCACAGGTCTAAGTTTATGAAACATAAGACTCCCCTAAGAAGTTAAATAAAAAAGAAGATGAATAATAGATTTACTAAGAATGGCTAGTAGCAACGGACCCTACCTTAAAAAAAACAAAACGAAAAAACTTCAAGAACACAAAGTACGCTGGTCAAAAAGATCATTTCATCTACATTTCAACTCCCAAGCCACCCTAGATCTATATATCCATATGGAAAACTTAAGTGAAGCTTTATAAACCTTTAGCTAATGCACAGTGCTGATACATGAATAGTCAGATAAGTGGAACAAAGTAGAAAGTTCTGATACAAGCTCAAGTAAATATTAGAATTTAATATATAATAAAAGCTGCCCCTCAAACCAAAGGGTCAAAATTAGATTACCCATTAATCACAAAGGCACAAGTATGTCCACTTCAGAAAAAACTGAAGCTGGATCCATACTTATACCAAAACCAGGATAAATTCCAAACAGAAAGGACAAAATAAAACTTTAACAGAACAGTACTAAAAGAAACTATGGGTGAATGATTTCAAGAACTTAGAGTGTGGAAGCTTTTTTAAAAAAACAAAAACAAAAACCTGTATCAGAAATTCCCCCAAATAACAGAATATTTACACTACTTATAAACCTATTCACATGGGGGAAAAAAAAATAACTCAATAAAGAAAATCAAATGACAAACCAGAAAAAATGTTTGAGCCTAATTCACAAAAAATTCCCTTAAATATATATAGTTTCTATAAATCGAAAAGACAAACTCAATAGAGAAGTAGGTATAGAATTGGAACAGACAATTCACAGAAAAATAAACACTAGAAAAGACCGTCAACCTCACTCTTAATAAGATGGGCTACTGTACTTGCACAGGATGTAAGGAAATAGACACTCAACAGTCACTGATGGTGACTGTATTTATACAGGGAAACCAGAAACATCTATCAAACTGATAAATACACATACTTTTTAATCCAGAAGATGCAATTCTATAGCTCTACTCACACATGTGAAATTATACATGCACAGGTTTGTAGCATTATTTTTAACAGCAAAAGATGATCCATTAATAGGGACCTAGTTAAAAATGGTACATCCATAAAAAGGAATGCCTTTCAAATATAAAACAGAATGAG
This sequence comes from Odocoileus virginianus, assembly GCF_023699985.2. Classification (NCBI taxonomy): domain Eukaryota; kingdom Metazoa; phylum Chordata; class Mammalia; order Artiodactyla; family Cervidae; genus Odocoileus; species Odocoileus virginianus. The sequence goes on from NC_069687.1 coordinate 32,454,828, forward strand.
AAAGTCCTAATATCAATATGGAAAGATGTCTAAAATATATCTTTGAAACATAAAAAGCGGTACATATGCTATTATTTGTTTATAAATATATTTGTATTATTTGTGTATCTATAACGTATCTCTGGAAAGATACAAATTCTGATGACACAGGAGTCTGTAAGGAGGGGACCCAAACCAGAAGGGAGATTTTATTGTGTATACCCCTCAGTTTACTACTGGAATTCTGTCAATGCATTACTACTCAAAAAATAAATACTAAAAAATGTTGTATACTACTTTATAAAGAGTGAGTTCTTTTTGTTGCATTTTTGGTATTTATAACTATTCCTTAAGAATATTTTAAGAGTAAACATTCGTAAGTGCTTAAGTAAATGACTCTATGAAGCAACTATTGCAGAATACTTTGACAAAAACATTAAATATGGCTTCTTTTTGTCTCTACCTTAACAGGATATGCACGTACCTGTGCTGAGAGGAGAACAAACTTCTTGGGAGGCAACATATGCTGTTGTACAACAACTGGTGAGTCAGTTATTGGAATATGATCCTTATTCAAGGGTGTGATAATCTTATCTACTTTCAACTCATCTATTGCAGAAAGAGCCCAGGAATGACCATCAACACGAGTAGTCATCTATGTAGAAGAAATAAATTTTTGTCTATGTACAATAAAAGTTACATAAAGCAAAATCTTCTAAAAAGGATACAATCCTTGAATAAATGTAGGATTTAATAAATTAATAATACATTAGGATGAATATTCTCAAAAGTCAGTATTTAATTTTTTAATACTTATTATTTTGATTGAGCATCTTCTATGACAGTAAATAATGTTTTCATACTAGAAGAAAAAGGCAAATTTTTCTTAAGATAAACTATATATAGTATATACTATAACTGTAATTTTTTCAATAACCAAAGACTATATACCTTCTACCTTCTTTCCAGAGTGAACTGATCTACACTGGTAGGTTCAGTGCTCAAATTTCCTAACACATAGTTTTGCTCTCTTCTGAAGTTATATTTGCTTTCTAAACTAAGATATTCTTTTAAAAAAAGTATCTTGGTCTTCTAAAATACTTTATTATAAAAAATTTAAAGCATCAATAAAATGTTGAAAGTACACTGTATGTCCATGTATGCCTGATACCCAGATTAAACAATTGATAGCATTTTGCCATATTTGCTTTCTTATTTCTTCCTATATTTTTTGAATTACTGAACTATTTGAAAGTTATGAATACCATGTCACCATTAAATATTAAAATATTTGCATTCATCTCTTAAAAATAAGGATGTCCTCTTACATAACCATAAAACTATTCTAACATGTAAGAATATTAACATTTCTCTAATACAATCCAATGCCCAGTCAATATAGAATTTTTTCCATTGCCCTAATGTCTTTTCAACTGTCTTGGGGAGACTAGAATTTGATTATTAATGTTCATGAGCTGGATTTACATTTGTTTTTTAAGTCCACATTTTTGAGAACTCAAGTATACAGATGAAGTGATATGATGTATAGTACCTACTTTAGAAACAAAAACAAATAAGAGCTAATATTTATCAAGTATTTCCTATGTGCCAGGTAGTATTTTGAGCACTCTGAACACATGAACTCATTTAATCCCACTTTCACCCCATAGAGGTAGGTACTATTAATATTAAAACTACTATAGATGAGGGAATTGAGGGCCAGAGACATATTAAGTCCTTTGAGTCACTGCCCTGAGAAAATGGAGCCAGATTTCAAACCTGCACCCCCTAACACTGTGCTCCCATCAAGACAGGGTTTATATCTTCCCGAGTTCTGAGTCCTTATAGTCTATCACAGAATGAGGCATACAGTAAGTGCTCAGTAAATCCTAAAGGATAAAGAAAAGATTTTGAGAAAGGTGCTCCTTGTCTCTATACCTACCTGCCTTTACCCAGTTGCTTAGGCCATATCAGAAACTTGGAAGAGCTCATTCAAACCATGTTCCCCCTTCCTAGGATTGGGATCTTTGTCCACCCATCTACACACAACTTTTCCCACTTCACCTGACAAGAGGATTCAGTTTGAGAATGACCAAAAGCAGCCAGTGACAACTAGAGCCAAAATGCCTTTAAAGAGATGGCTCCAAAGAGATTCTCAGACATTCAGACCCTAGTGGGGGTTGGCTGATCTGCTTTGATCGACAGCCTCCAGGTGCAGGTAACAGGAGCCATGCTAGCGCATCTAGGAGGACAGATGGAAGTGGAACAGGGGACACTAGAGGAGTGAGCATCTCTGCCTCTTCTCAGCACCTTCAGGGCTGGGATGAATGGCCCAGGTGTGGTTGGTGCTGGGCCAGGATAGGCGGGGGCCACATCTTTCTCCCAGGACCTCTCCATTGACTTCATGGAGTATGTGGTAATATTTACTTTTACAACACAATTATGAAAAAAAACACACACAATTATATGTTTGTGTATATACATTTGTATATGCTGGACAAAGGGATCAAACAAGATGGAGGGAAGGGTAACTCCTTAATGTGGGGTTCAGTTTATCTTTCTATTTTTGCATATGTTTGAAATTTTCTATAATTAAAAGAAAAAAGTTAAACATTTAGACGGAACTACAAATTAAAGAGATCATAAAAATAAAATTCTTCTAAGTCATAACTAAACTAGATGGCCTCATAGTAACTAAAAATATAATATATTCAAATGGGACAAAGATAATTTCAGAAAGATGTATTTTCAGGTACCTTATGAAAATATTCTAAATGGGTTCCAATGTTTTCTTTAAAGATTTTTTTACTGAGTACCGTAATGACTTCTTATCTTAGAGAGGAAAAACAAAGAACTAACAGTATATACTTCTTTTCAGTAAGACTGCTAATCATATAAGATTATTAGAAGCAAACAGTAATAAATCAAAAGATAAAGCTTCTCATAATTTTGTTTTTCACTTAGAATTATGTAATAAGTTCTTTAAAATCTCTCAAGATAACTCACCTGAGTTTCCATCATTGGCTTTTGGAAAGGAAACGTATCATGGTTGACACACCACAAAATATCATTATCTTCATTTTCTGACGCTGCCATCAGCAGAATACCTAAAAGTTTAATACACAAAAATCTCATTATAGGATGTCAAATACACCTCCATAATAATCGTAATAATGTTAGTAACATTAGTATGGATACATAAATATACATATTAATCTTTATAAGTAAACAAGTTGCAAAATAAACAAAAAATAAATCCTCTAAAATGACATATAATCAGTGCTAGGGTAGCATCATTAAATGTTCTAGACTGTAAATGTTATTTCTTCCAGATAAATACAAATTATTTGTACATTTCTAAAGTTAATATATGTTTACAATGAGCTTATTAATTTAATTATTACATTTAAAGAAAGTATTTAGTACATAAAAAATTGTTGACTTACAATCAATGGTATGTAATATTCAGTGAAATAGAGTTCATGTACTAGTTAATTCAAATACTCCATGAATAAAAATGATGAAGTTACTAGTGGAATGGCAGAGATAAATGTACTATAAGAGAATTACCTAAGCAAATATTAGCTGACATTATAGTTTGGTTTTGAAATATGCTTTCCTAAGCTCAGTTCCAATTCCTCCCACTAATTTGCTCCCTTCATTCTGAGTTTAGTGATATTAACCTTGAGTCCATTGGCTGGATCCTAATTAATTAGTGATGGGATCCTAATTAATTATTAAGCTATGTAACTAGCTTGTAAGAAATTGAGAATAGTTTATATCAAGTAGCAAGAAAATGTTTTCTTAAAATTAGTGTATAAGGTTTGAAAAACTGAAATTTGATTGTATCATGCACATAACTGAATATAATAGAAAGATATCCCACATTTATGGATTTGAAAGCAATATTTATAAGATGGGAATACCTCCCAAATTGATTTATATTTTCAACAATCAAAATCCCATCTGCTTTTCTTTAGTTGCAGAATTGACAGACTGATTCTAAAATCTATATGATAATTAAAGAGTTCTAGAATAGTCAAAAGAATCTTGAAAAAAAAATGTTGAAATGGGACTCTTAAAACTTATGACAAAGCAATAGTAATCACAGTGGAATATTGGCATAAGGATGGCAAAACGACTTCTTATTAGAAACTAGCAGAGTGACTGCTAATGATGAAACATTAGGAGTGATGAAAACATTCTGAAATTAGATAATAGTGATGGTTATACAACTCTGTGAATAATCTAAACACTACCAGAATGTACAATTTAAAAGGCTAAATTTTATGGTATGTAAAAATTGTATCTCAATTATATGCTGTGAAGCTGCATGTTACAATGTATTTGAAAAAATTCCATTTGTAAAGGCAAGTTTCATTTGGGTGTTGAAAAATAAAATATTAGAAGACACTGTAGAATAAGTACAGAAAAGGCTTTAAAATTATTAGAAAATCAAAATAAATTAACAAATGCTTTTTCACATTGGAGAAAAGCACACACAGGTTTTTCCAGTTTTGATGTGTAATTAGAATCTCAGTTTTTAAAGTTAATTATGAATCCAAGAGTTCATCATCAAAATTTCATATTCCTGGATGGAAAATTCTCCATATCCATGAAGACATGGACAAATGGTATCAGAAAAGTCATTCGAGTTTTCCTAACCATCCTGAAAAAACAAAGTTCAAAGTCTCGTTACAATGGATATAACACCGATTTTGACCAGTGAGTTCATATACAAATGGTATCAGAAAAGTCATTCGAGTTTTCCTAACCATCCTGAAAAAACAAAGTTCAAAGTCTGTTACAATGGATATAACACTGATTTTGACCAGTGAGTTCATATACAAAACAACTTAAAAAGTACTTAAGATGTTAAAAACTACAGTATTTGTATATATATATGAATGACATATGTCAATGAAAAAATTGACATTAAAAAAATTGAAATAAAAGCTAATTAAAAAAAAACCTGGATACAAAAATTCAAAATTTTCTGAATTTTATTGGAAGTTTCCTTGTTATTTTCAAATGCCTCACAAGGCAATCTAATTTTAAAAACTTTAAGCATCTAATATTCCATCTGACAGTTTCAGAATTTACCTTTACTATAAAGAGCTTTATGTACTTTTGAAGGCTTTTCCACAGTTGAAGATGCAGAGAATCCAGGAGGTAGGCGGACGTGGACCAGTGTCAACGTATTAGGTCGTGCCAATGGCTGTCTGAAAGGACAGGTGCTGAAATATAGCCTTACACCTGATCATGGAATAAAACCATCCGTCATTAACCGGAACTAAAAGACGCAAGGTACACATGGTACTGAAGCAACTCCATAGAAAACAGAGAATTCTGTTAAAGTCACATCTCATTTTCCTGACTGATCTTAAGTCGCCATGCACTCTACTAGCTGGAGTGGTTTCTAAGGCAACACCACTTGGAACTGGGAGATAAATCAACACATTTCACCAGAAAGAGTCTACAACTTTAAGACCAGACTCTGTCACTAAATATTAGCCACTTTACCTTTCAGGCCTGGTTTTACATCCATAAAATCAGAAGACAGAGCCTGAGGAGTCTTTTGATTTTTCAAAAGCCTTCATTTTACGAATTATTAATATAGTTTGACAAAACTGATACAGAAATAGAAACACATTTCCAGTCATACATTTCCAAACCTGAAGATTATAAAATTATCGCAGTAATAGCACACAAATAAATAAAACAACATACCTGCATGTGTGACAGCCAGTAATTGACAGTCCAGTGATTCGGAGTTTTCAATCACTGCTATTTGAACAATTGGTTTAAAAACAGAACGATCTATGGTCCTAGAAGAAAGAATAGCAGAACTTTATTTTTTAAATGTATCTATTAAATTACCAGGAACACATTCCACCAGGATTCTTACATGTTTAAATATGCTAAAATAGTTTAAGACTAGTTTTTAGAAAGCAATGCAACAGCAGCAAGAATTAACAAAAACCCTCGATTCTGTGTTTTTCATACTAACAATGTTAAGAGTAATCCTGTTTTCAAAGACCATAAGAGAGGGCTAAGTCCACTGGGTAAGTGGTTCAACAACAAGTTGTTCTTGGAGCATTAAAATATCATTGCAAAGATTAAGAAGGAGAACAAGTGAACCTTTATAATGGAGAGCTCTGGTGAATATCATCTTAATCAAGTGTTAATCAATCAATAGGAAAATTGGAAAAAAAAAGAAAACTGGTATTATGTACCTCAATGTAATGCTCTATGAAGTTCACATCATCTGTGTAATACTAGTTAAAACAGTATTACCCTGAATCTATAAATAGGGAAAATAAGACAAATTCAGAAACTGGGATATGCTACTAATAACTTTCCTGCCCCTTCCTCCTAAATGTTAACATTTGAAAAGGGCAGTAAGACGTCTGTTTTATATTAAAGAGACAAACTAATGACGAATGTAGCTCATGAGCTATGACTGAACGTGGAGAAAAATGTAAAGAAAAACAGTTATGAAAGATGTGGGAGACAATAATTTTAATATGGACTATACAATTAGAACATTATAAAATTATTCATTTTTTAGATGTGGTAATGATAATATAGTATATAAGAGCTTAGGATATGGAAAGTGAAGGACATAAGGATGAAAGTCATGTCTGCAACTTACTTTCTTTTTTTTTTAAACTGTCCCCAAACATCCATTCTTTATTTATAAGAGAACTTCTAAATTTTAGATTGGTGTACGGCTTCCAGTTTTTTTCTTTTTCCATTTATTTTTATTAGTTGGAGGCTAATTACTTTACATCATTGCAGTGGTTTTTGTCATACATTGAAATGAATTAGCCATGGATTTACATGTATTCCCCGTCCCGGTCCCCCCTCCCACCTCCCTCTCCACCCGCAACTTACTTTCTTATGTGTCATGTGTATGTGTGTGTTTATGTGTGTGTGCACATGCTCAGTCCTACGTGACTCTTAGCAACCCCATGGACTGCAGTCCACCTGGTTCCTCTGCCCATGGGACTCTCCAGGCAAGAATACTAGGGTGGGTTGCCATTTCCTCCTCCAGGGGATCTTCCCCTCCCAAGGATCACACCCACATCTCCTACATCTCCTGCATTGGCAGGTGGGTTCTTTACCACTAGTGCTACCTGGGAAGCCCCTACATAGGTCAAAACAGTGAGCAAATGAAGCAAAATGTTAACAGCTGGTAAATTTAGGTGGAGGGTGTAACAGTGTTTATCATGCTATTTTTTTCACTTTTCTATGGATTTGAAAAACTCTCCCAAAAAAAACTGGGAGAAAAAAAAGAAAACTCTTAAATTGTCTGCCTAAAGAATTTCTTGGTCATTGAAGAGCAAAGAAAACATGCTACCACTAGGATATCTGACCGCAGCAGTAACCCAGACACACGGACAACAGAAGCTGAAAAGTGAGGTGTTACGTGAAGAAAATTTCTGTAGCTAAGTCAGTTGTGACATGCAAACAGCAGTCTACAGTGTCTGAAGACTTGGCTTTTAGGCTGGGTCTCAGCATTTATTTAGGAGTTTAGACCTCAGGCAAGTCGTTAACAGCTCTTAGTTTCAATTTTCCCAAGAAGATAGTGAGAATAATACAATTCTGAAATTCTGTGTTCCTAAATGGTACTTGCATCACTTATCAGACCAACGAAACTATGTAGATGTGTTAAAGGGTGGAATACTTACAAACAGGGACATAGTTTGAGAATTCTGGTTTTCTAGTCATAATATCTGTAATGCCTGCACAGACCATTTGGAGCATAATTTAAAACTCCAAGGAAAAACACAGGTCAAGGTGTGCTTTTCACTGAAAAACCAGTCCGCCTTATGTTTCAAACCATCCAACTTAAGAACAAAAGGAAGCATCTCTAAGAACTGTTTCAAACATAAAATAGAATGTCATTTCCTCCAACATTCCTTAGCTTCTAGAGATATTTTGAAGAGGGAGTAGTTTTAGTATACTGCATATAACTAATATAATTATGCCCACAAATGAAATGTCTGACAATAAGTTACATATTACCTAGCAATATTACCAGCAGCAGAGACAATAGAATTCTGTGACACTGAAGCAACTCTGTTCATTCCTTGTCCATCATGGCCCAAATCATACACCTGTGAATAAAAAATTATACCCACTTAAACATGATTATAAACTGTTGAGAGAGTCAGTTCCTAGGCAGGTTGATAAGAAGTCTAGGGGTCCCCAAGGAGAGAGAAGTATGGAATATTCAAGGAGGAAGAAAGGACAAACTTTTTTTACTTTTTTTTCCTCTACATTCCTTAGGATTATATAACAATAATGTATCCTGCCTGAGGACAATCTTTGGATTAAACCTTCTAGCCAACTCTGTTATCTTAAAATGTAAATATGGGAGTGGGTCTGGTGAGGTCTTTGCAACATCCAGACATTCTTTGGATTCATTGGAGAGTATATAACTCCATTGCTAACACTAGCAAAAGGGGTATTCTTTTGCCCCCTTCTGATGCCTATGTCAGAAGCTTTCCCTATCTCCTTTATACTTTAATAAAACTTTATTACACAAAAGCTCTGAGCGATCCAGCCTCGTCTCTGGCCCCGGATTGAATTCGTCTCCTCCGGAGGCCAAGAATCCCGCGTCTAATCATTCTGCAACAATCTTTCACTGTATACATTTTACAAGTGATCTTTTAAATAATCTTTTCTTTTTTAGGGATCCTTTAATTCAGCTAGTTCATATAGGTATGAAAACATTCAGAAATTCAGAGCACCAAGAAGTAGTTTGAGATTTTTTAAAGCACATACTTCATAAGAAAAGCCAACAGTGACTAGGTCTTCTTTCTTGAAAACAGGGATGTTCTTCCACTTTTATATGGTGGCAAAATATTAATACTTACCTGTATTACTCCTTTCTCAGATCGTGTATATAAAATATTTCTTGAATTATCAACTGCAATTTGAACAATAGGATCTAAAATAAAACAAAATTCCCAGTGACTAACAAATCAGACACAGTAGCTGCTTACAACAAATTAAAACTGCTGTTTTATAGATAAGTCTTAGGAAAGTTGTACCAGAACAAAGCCAGGAAGCATTTAGGGCAGACATCATGTGAAAAAAAAAAAAAAAGACAAATATCAAATACTGTGACTGGGCTAATAGCATCATAAATAAGTTTTTCTGTCTTCTAAATTAATTTTTCAAGCCAAACCAAAACCAAGTTTCAAATTATTCCTTCCTTTAACAAACATTTAATGAACATTTAATTTACTATATGCTAAAACATGCAAAATAGTTCTACCTGGTCTATTCCTTCAAGAAACTTCTAATATATCATTGTTTAAAATAAATAATTTAAAAATTCAGTCATATTAACATTTTTAGGTGCTTTTATCTTACCTTACTGAAGCATTTAAAAATTACTTTACCTGACTATATCTCTCATTAAAAACTCAGATATATTCATTTTATGCTGGGAACTTCTTTTAGAGGGGGCTAAACATGTATTAAATGTCTGAATGTCTAACTCTCACATACAGACATGGCTGGTTTAAGGACACATAGCTGTAGCAGACACATGTTCTAAGGTGCTACATTTACAGGAATTTAGTACTAAAACTCACGCTGTCTCTGTTTTATCATCCCTTTTCCCTTTAAAAGACCATAAAAATATACAACAATTTTTTTTCAATTAAGAATGAGAATTTAAGAAAATGTTAGGTCAATAATTTGTTAAAGTTTTTTGTTTGCTGAATGTATTTTCTACTTACCATCTTCTGAGAATGTGAACTGCAATAATGAAGGAACAAGGAAAGAAAGTGGGCTCTTTGAGTGGTTTATTTTCCTACATCTCTGGCTAAACCAACCTGCTTCTGCCTTAAAAAAAATGAAAGAAGACCTGTAAATGTAGGTAGGTACCCCCAACACAGCAACTACTATATACCCATGTTTACAAGCATTCTCAAATCTTAGTGAAATACCAATAACTGTAAATAAAGACATACTACTCAAAGTAAGTACTGAGCTTATTAGTCCTATAATTAAAAATTAAAAAATGTATTTAACTAAAATCACTGCTCTCAATTAAACCAGCTATGTCTAAAAACAAAAACAAAAAAAAAAAAACCAGCTATGTCTATTCCAGCAACCTCAACACTGCTATGTTAGTGAATTCACTTTATCTTAAAAATTTCTATTTGAAAGCAAGCAAGGAAATAACAGCCATAGTTTGTAAGTGTCAAAAGTACATAGGATAGAGGTATTTTTATCTCTTCCCACTACTGCTAAATGGACATTTAAAAAATAGTAGCCACCCCCATCATAATCTACAGTCTGCCCCTCAATCATCGAGTTTTGCCATACTTAAATCTATAACAGAACCTTTTTGTATAGTGAACAAAACCAAGAGAAACTGGGTAAGGAAGAGATACAACGTAACATAAAAAACTAACCTCAGTTCTAATCCCATCTCTGCCATTAATTAGTTGTATGGCAACTCTGGCCACCTCATGGGAACAGTGGACTCACTGGAAAAGACCCTGATGCTGGGAAGGACTGAGGGCAGGAGGAGAAGGGGACTGTGGAGGATGCGATGGCTGGATGGCATCACTGACTCGATGGACATGGGTTTGGGTGGACTCCAGGAGTTGGTGATGGACAGGGAGGCCTGGCGTGCTGCGATTCATGGGGACGCAAAGAGTCGGACATGACTGAGCAACTGAACTGACTGACTGATGACTATGAGAACATTTGTCTTGTCAGTTTCCTACTCTTTAACTTATGAAAAAGGCAACAATATAGTTAAAGGGGAATAAAAGAAGCAAGTGGAGCAAAGACATTTCAGAGTAGAGAGGACACAAATGACCCAAAACACATGAAAAGATCCTCAACCCAGCTAGTAATAAAAAAACAAGTAATTTTCTTCTGATAGGTCAAAGTTAGTAAGTTTGAAAATGCCAGTGTTAAGAGTGAGGAGAGAGGGGAAAGGGACACAATCACAGATGCTGCTCAGAGTCTACAATTCGTAACAGGGAACAAGGAAAACATAAAAGTTGAAATACACATACATGACAACACAACTATTAGAATTCAAAGTCTCCACACTGGAAAATATCTACACATGTGTACAAGGAGGCTTGCAGAAGAACACTTATTATATCATTATTTGTGAAACATGTAATAAAAACCTAGAAGTCCTTCAAGAAAAGAGCTGTTAAATACAGATCACCAGCCCAGGTTGGGTACATGAGACAAGTGCTCGGGCCTGGTGCACTGGGAAGACCAGAGGGATCGGGTGGAGAGGGAGGTGGGAGGGGGGACTGGGATGGGGAATACATGTAAATCCATGGCTAATTCATTTCAGTGTATGACAAAAACTACTGTAATGATGTAAAGTAATTAGCCTCCAACTAATAAAAATAAATGGAAAAAAAAAATAAAATTATTACAAACTGATAAAAAAAAAAAAAGAAAAGAGCTGTTAAATAAATCATGTACATTCATTTTATGGACAATCATGCATCAACACAAAGCGTAACAGCTATCTATCTACCAGATACTGACAAGGAAAAACTTTCAAGACAAAATTAAATGAAAAAAGCCAATTATGGGGAATTCCCTGGCGGGGCAGTAGTTAGAACTCATGAACTTTCACTGATGGGGTTGGTTTCAATCCTTGACTGGGGAACTAAGATCCCACAAACCATGTAACTTGGCAAAAAAACAACAAAGGAAAAAAAAATGTCAATTATGAAACAAAACATAGGCAATAATCCAAGTAAAAACACACACAGAAGTACACTAAGTGTGTGTATATGTGTATACACACAAATACATACGTATGGATATTCTAAAATATATTTATAGGTAATCAATCGGAGAAGACAATGACAACCCACTCCAGTACTCAAAGATGTTATGTATCATGTTCTACAAAAACATGTAAAAGAACGGATAATGGTCGTTACCTCTGGAGAGAGGACTGGGTTTAACAGATACAGTGTAGCCATGAACGGCTACAACTTAAACTGTATGTTTGACCACCTTCCATAAGAATATATTAATGTACTTACATAATTAGAAAATAAAGACAAAAGCTCATCAATCCATACCCCATCAAGAGGGAGGAAAAAAAAATGCTTATAAATGCCAGACTTACTTGATATGCTACTTCATATAAACAGCCATCCTTTCCAGCCAAGAAAATTCTGCCATTATCGGTGGAAGTTATTGTTAAAAGGTAAGTATTATCAGTAGGAAGAGAATATAAGGGATCTGGAAGCAATTGCATTCCACCACACATGCTGTCATTGAGAACTCCAGAACCTATTTTTTTTAAAGGAAGAATATAGGAATCACTTTACGAACTCTTTAAAAGTTTAACTCAATCAGTGTATTATCTTCAGGATTGATGTTCTTACTGAATTCATGATATGCTAAAAATTTTCAAAAATGTATGTAAAATGTACATTTTAAAATTACTATAGTCTGATATAAACAATTTTATAATTCATGTTAAAATAGAATCTTCAGTATGTATATATAACATATATAAAATATATAGCATATATATAGAAAACATAGTAAAACATCAAACAAAAAAACTAAACCAAAGTATTAAATTTTGCAAAAAAAAAAAAAAAGCCTAGGGATATGGCAGTAATAATCACTAATTATTTATCTCTTACTCTCCCAATATTCATTCATTGGAGTCTCCGAAATTCAACATTATTTTACCTAAAATGTTACTAGAATGCAAAAGAAACCACTGAATGTTTTTGCAATAAGTTAATTGATAGCATCTTACTTTAAGGGAAAGAATAATGTATATTTCTGTGTTTCATATGTTAAAATGGCCACTTAAAAAAAAGAAATTGAAGGCATTATTGAAAAATTACTAGTGGCAACTATTTCTCTTCTATTACCCTTCCTTTATATTGGATATTTTAGAAAGGTACATTAACATGGCAAATAATCCAAAATAATTTTTTTGTGGAGTTACTAATCTGAAAAATACTATATCTATAGGAAAGTATTATTTTCCTAAGAGCAAATAGCTCAGAAAGTTAACTCACTGAAAAAAATTAATTTTCAATTATAATATTAAATTGGGCAACATATTTTTATCAAAAAAAAAAATACAACATGTGAGTTGCTATACCTGTTTGCAAATTAGTATAGCTGAGTCCAAGAATCACTATATCCACAGGGGTTGCCAAAACCAGGAGGTGTCGTACGTGAGGTTGAAAGATGCCTAAGATAAAGTAAACATGAGTTAGGGACTATTTTCTGGAAAATACCCAATATTTAAGTATTAACAGAATATTGTTACTTTAATATGAGCAAAGAATTGGACACAACTCAGTGACGAAATAACACAATAGATTAACTAGCGTATGAGAAGTGTGAACCTAATTTAATGTTGGTGCTAAAACATTACTGCGATCATTTAAATAAGCAAATAGTAGTTAAAAAAAAAACTTAGAAACAAACACTACAGTATTTAATGATATTTAAATGAAGGTTAATTATAAAACAGTTTAGGTTTATTAAAATGAAAAATTTCTACTTCTATATTCATGTTCATAGCACCATTCACAAAACCCAAATGGTGGAAATAACTCAAGCGACTGTCAATTGATAAATGGATAAACAAAGTAGTATGTATATATGGTGGAATATTACTAGGCCTTAAAAAGGAAATTCTGACATATGCTCCAATAGTGATGAACCTTGAGGACATCATACTAAGTGAAACAAGCCAGTCACAAAAAGATAATACTACATAATTCCACCCATATGAAGTTCATGGAATAGTCAAATTCATAGACACAGAAATGAGTTTATAGATCAAATAAGTTTCAGTATCACAGTCAGATAAATTCAGATTCAGAGAAGGCATTAAACCAAGCACAAAATATTAAAATCTTAATTCATGCTAAACTACTGTTTAAATTTACAAAGTCTGGAGTGGTATGGAATGGTACATGTAATTATCACTCTCCATACTATAATATCAAACAATTAGTGTGCCACTGTTAAGATTTATAAGCAAATATATCTTATGATAATGGACATCTCTTTATATATATTCATTTGGATGTTAAATGTCAGAAAACATAACAAAGCTTCTACCATCACTTGGTTTTACTTTCACTGATGAATACCAAGGGGGACAAAGGTCACAATTTTGTGTTTCAAGATTCACATCAATAAAGCTGAAGGACAGACTTTTTACTTAATGACTTCAAAATACACCCAATATTTCAGAATTTGATTTAAAGGAGCTTGAAATTTATGAAAACTTACCAAAGATAACACCTTTGTTGTCATATCAAAGACCATGCCATTTCAATTTTGTATTGAAAATTACATTTGAGTAGAACAAAGTTTAACTATTTGTTTTAAGATGGACAATTAATATTTATTACGATAGAGGGCAGGAACAACTGTTGACTTTCATATGAACAAGCTTTTCAATGAAGAAACAAAATACAGAAACATACAGCACAGCAAAGGCTACTATAAAATTCTATGTAAGGGAAATACATTTATGTCAATTAGTATAATTTCAAAATGGCTACATTTCAAATGATTCAAAAATTCCTACTAGGGTCTTGTAAACAAGTAAATCTCATCTATTATTTCCTTCTGTAGTGAGATGTATTTTAAAGAGATGTATATTAAATTTAAGTCAATCAATTCTGCTTGTCAGTAGCCATGATAAAACACCTAGCCTACTGAAGGTGAAATTAGTTTTAGGTTAAACAATGCTTGTGAATTCTCTTAGGATTTATTCTGTACTCCGTTCTCATGGCCATGGGCTACCAGGACCAAAAAAACACACAGACTAAAAATGGTTTTTTACATTATATTCAGTAATTATTGAAAAATGAATAATGCAAAAAACTTCAGGTAAATCAAGAAAGACTAACAAAAAGTAAGATAAAATTCAAGAATTTAACAATTTTGAAGGCAGACTCATTTATACTAAAAAGTGAGTAAACTGTTAAATATTCCTAATCACTTTTTATATTTCTAATTAGAAGTAATTCAGAACAAAACTTCAACAGGAAATTTAGTAACTAAAATATGATCTCCAACAGTCCTAAAACATTTGGAATCCAAGGATACACAAACATAATTTCATCTTTCTATTTTTAATTCTTACCAGGTTTTGGTTTCACAAGCCCCACAGCAAGAATAGTCTCACTAAGCCCATCAAAATAGGCAAGGTCTCCTCTGTCAATATTAGAAGAAAAACATGTTACACATGAAGAAAAGCTTTTATCTTATAATACTCTTTAAAACTATAGAATATATACATATACAAAAAAGACTATAGAACCAGCAAACAGAACTGTTTCAGTTCCAAGACCTCGGCACGCAGGTCTGCCTAAAGCTACACATAAACCATGAAAAGGGGGAATGCTGGTTTCCACTCCAAATATCCTCCCCAGGTTTGCAAGTCTCCAGCAGTAACAGCAATCTACTGCTGTGGCAAGGGCAAGAAGACCCTCTCAGAAGAATACACAGTAAGGCTGAACCAGACTTTCCATGTGGGCAGGGACTATGCTTATCTTATTCAATACCGTTCAAGCACACAATGGTGTCTGATCCGTGATAAACTCAATGTAGTTGTTAAATGGGGATGTTAGATGTCAACGGAAATATAAAAATTTTCATTAACACAAAAACCCACTTTAATTAAATTATTCTCACATCTATACATTTTGTAATTTTTTTTCAGGTTTTCTTGAAGAGCTCAATGCCTAAATGAAGAGGTTCTATTCTTTAGTGCAAAAATGAATATATATGTGTAATATAGCAAACTGGGGCAATGTGCATGATACATGAAGAATAATCACAATATTATATCACTGCTATTATGACATATACCATTTCAACAATAAAAATAGCTAGGAAAATTTAAATTAAAGGAAAAAAAAAACCGCAGCCAACAAAATTAGTTAACTTGCAAGTTCTCAAGTAGTATCAGTTTTGATTCAATGACACATGTGTGTTTCTAACAAGTACATTAATTACTTACGAGCAAGAGTAATAACTATATATACAGAACTTCCTCTGGTTATCTCGCCCCTAACCTAAAGATAATGTGATGGAGAAATGGAAGACAAAAATTCTTTTCCAAACTTCCAAGAGTAAAACCGTCAGATCAGGGCTTTCCTGGTGGCTCAGTGGTAAAGAATCCATCAGCCAATGTAGGAGACACAGGTTCAATCCCTGATCTGGGAAGATGGCACATGCCATGGAGCAACAAAGCCCATGCGCTACAGTGATTGAGCCTGTGCTCTGAGCCTGGGAGTAGCAACTACTGAACCCACGTGCTGCAACCACTGCAGCCGCATGCACCAAAGCCTGTGCTCTGCAACGAGAAGCCACTGCAATGAGAAGCCCACATACTGCAACTAAAGGAGGCCCCATCCCCGCAACTAAAGAAAAGGCCCTTGACAAAAACAAAAAATGCAGCAGATCGATAAATTTTATTTAAGCAAGAATGCCTTGGGCCTTCACCCAGACCCTTCTATATACATTAATTTACACAAGGTCAAGCCCACAGAATAACAACACAACTGCTAAGATAAACTAACACCCTGCCACTCCACATAGATATGCAGGGAAAACAGGTCTTTCAAAATGTCAAATAAAAAAAAAAGTCACACCATCTCTCAAAGAATCAGTGACAGACTATCTCTACTACAGGGTATCAGTTTGGGAAACAGACTTCTACTCAGAGTGGTACCCAGATCCCCAGCATCACCTGGGAGTTTGTTACAAATGCAGATCCTTAGGTCTTACTCAGAATGAGCATAACATAATCCACATTTTAACCCCATCCCCAGGTAGTATGTATAGTGAGAAGCACTGACTTGGATGAAAGATAAGCCAGGCAGCTTCTAGTGAGTAGACTACTAGTTGCAATAAAGATAATTTAAATTCTCATCATGCTAAAGCAAACCAGCCATAAATACATACCCATCTTCATAGTTCCACATGAATATGTCACTGTCAATGGTGAGCCAAGCTCTACTGATGGGAGGGAACACGCCCATCATGCAGTTACACTGCATGTCTGCGGTGGTGTGGATGTAAGGAAGAATGATTTCAACCCGTCTTCCTTAAGCTTGTTTCAAAAGATTTGGGTTTAAAATCATATAAAACCACATAATTAAAAAACCATGACCTATTCATTCTTCAATAGGAAGAGCAAATGAAACATCTTTATTTCCAAAGCGTTTAATGAAAGCCATAGTGTATGACAGAAATACTTATAATTTATTATTTCTAAATAGGCTACCTGACCATTTAAAATATACACAAAATAACAAATGTAATGTTTTTGCCATTACTAACTTTAAAAAAAATATTGATTCTGAGTAATATTGAGCTAACAATAAAAACTGTTTTACTGGACCAGTTTTTCCAACTGTATGAGAGAGTGACAAAAAACAAAAAACACTTGTTAAGCTAAAGTCATAGCTAGGTGACAATCTATATACAATCCTCATAAAAACTGAAAAATAGACCAAGATTTATGTAATTATATGACAATCAAACTGTGAAAACAAAATCATTTTCTAATTAAAGAAAATATTTCTTGTATTAACAGAGGATTAAAGAATATTAAGAAACTAAGCAAGAGAAGAGTGAAAGATAAGAAGTATTATATATTTAGTAACACTATTTTACAAAGTCTCAGAGAGACAGTGAAAACTAAAGGGAAAATATCAATTAGATTTTACTAGATTTTTCTATTTATTTTTACATTTTCCATAATTTTTCATTTCTTTTCTATGTCACATTGAAGCATGAAATCCTTTCACTCTCAATAGATTAACATACTTTTGAAAGTCTTAAACTTTTTATATAGGATCTTGATGTCTTTAACATGACAGTTACAGAATGATTTTTATAAAAGATTCCTACCAAATAACTCTATAGTCCTTTAATAGGGTGTGCTACATTTTAAGAAAAGCAAATAAAATCTTACTTTTAGAAGATAAGAAATCTCTAACTTTTCAGTCTATGAAGAGGGCATTGTCAGTTTCTTATACTCTTAGGTGTAGATTCTTATTGTAACCCTTGGAAGTGCAATCACTAATAAACTAAGATACCCATACGTGTGAAAATAGACCAAAAACTTTTTGGGGTGTATTTTCAGAAGGAAATACCTGGAATTTTTTGCTCAAATATTTTCAGAGCCACTTCCCAGTTTTAAATGTTAACACAGGGGGAAAAAAAAACCATTGGCCTTTGAACTGAAAAAGCATGGTAGTAAAAACTTCCTTTCCCCACCCTACTTAATAGGAAAATATCACTTTACCATATGTCATTCAAAAATGCAGAATTAATTGTAAACAATTCACTCTCCTCAATGTCCCTTAACAATTAAAATGTGACTCAATTTTCAACATTCAATTATGAAATTTTCTAGGCACATGGCAAACTACCCATGTACTTAAAAGTATTTTAAATAAAATCCTTACAAGAACTTGTACACAAAACACTAATTAGACACAAAACAAGAACTGTAATAATGAGAATACTAATTTTTAAATATTTTAAATAGTTAATACAAAGGAATAGGATACGTCCAAACTGCTCAACAAGCTCAGGAGGGAGAGGAACTCTTCGGATGGAACTGATGTCTGGAAGGTTGGGTACGGACAGCAAGCCAGGTCCTTGCAGGGGATAATCCATATCTGACATGCCAGAAACAGTGGGGTTATCTACAAAAAATAAAACAAGAAACAAAGCATTTATTTAAAATAACAATGTACTGGGCATCAAATGGGCAAGCAGAAGTACTGCAGGCTACAAAAATAAAATTGTGTGTCTGGTGGTTCTAAAGGTATATAGAGAAAATGGTTCTGATCTGACAGAAAGGAGGCCTAAGCAATTCCAGTGTTGAGATGGGGTGCAATTACTGGTTTCAACACTGAAGTCTTTAACAAAGACTTGTCTCTGTAAGAAAAGAAATGGTTAGTTCAATAATTAATAGTGTTTTTCTATTATTTGACTAATCTGAAATGGGAAAAAAAAATTATAAAACTGCTTTACAGATAAAAACAACCGTGAACAAACAAAATACTGACTGGGGAAAAAACAGCATTTCCTTTCCCACTTAAAATCAACCCATGCCTTTTCCCATCACGCATTCCCCCATCCCCTCATGCATGCAGGCTCAGCTGCATCCAACTCTGTAACCCCATAGACTGTAACCTGCCAGGATCCTCTGTCCCTGGGATTCTCCCTGCAAGAATACTGGAGTGGGTTGTCATGCCCTCCTCCAGGGCATCTTCCCAACCAAGAAATCGAACCCAAGTCTCCTGTCATTGCAGGCGGATTTTTTATCCACTGAGCCACCTGGGAAGCCCACCCCCTTCACCAATAACAGGCACACTTCAGAGATGTTGTGGGTTTGGTTCCAGACCACTGCAATAAAATGAACATCCCCAGAAGGCAAGTCTCATAAATTTTTTTATTTTCCAGTGCATGTAAGTTATGTTTACACTATACTGAAGCATGCACCAGTATTGTTTAAAAAAAAAAAAAAATGTATACACCTTAACTTAAAAAATACTCTATTACTAAAAAATGCTAACCATCATATGATAAGGCAGAGTTGTCACAAACCAATTGTAAAAATACAAAAACAAAAATCCGGTATCTGCAAAGTGTAATAAAACAAACAGCAATAAAATGAGGTATGTCTGTAATACCACAAAAGCAATATTTTATTGGGGGGGCGGGGAGAGAGAAATCAAACTACTCTATAAAGTGTTCTCAACTGGCAACTCTTCTCTTCCTCTAAAGCCCAGACACTAAGGGCAGGAGTAGGGTGGTCTATTCCCTTCTAGTCCTGAACAAGGTGTTTTAGATCTGACTGATCATCTATTTTCTGCCTCTCTAAAATACAAAGATGTTGGGGGCAAGTGACATATAAAACAATTTTATGAAAAATTTAAAAATTTATACAACTAGAGAACAAATTCAGTCAATCCCTATGTAGAGTATCCAGCTTCAAAAATCACCCGTAGTATGCCCAGTCATGTTTTATATGTATCAGTCCTATCCACTTCTTCCCTAACGTATCTTTTGAAGCAAATAGAATGAAGACATTCTATTTAATATTAAAATATAATTTTTTGAGACACTTCACTATTTTTTAATTTAAAGTTTTATTTTTGAACACCAAAAACATTTTATAATTGGGGCATAGCCAATTAACAAGGTTGTGATAGCTTCAGGTGAACAATGAAGGGACTCAGCCATACATTACATGTAGAATACTATGCTACATGTTAAATGTTAAATGACAGTGGGAAAACAAAGAATGGAATTGTGAAAGCCTACAGAAAGAAAGTGATATTTAATGGAGCCTGGAAGAACAGCTTATTAGGCAAAGAAGAACATTCTAGAAATGATGACGAATACATGAAAAATTTAAGAGGGGGTCTCTTATTATAGTAAATGTGTTAAATTCAGTAAAACTGGAACAAGGGTGTAAAGAATAGGATGGAAGAAGGAAAGATTTGGTTAGAGAGGTAGATGTATGTAAAGGTGGACAGGTTGGACTGGGGTGAGATATGAAGAGAAGACAAGAAGATATGGACTGTTTTAACAGTTTGCTTTCAGAAATAAGGAGGTCAAAGGGAGTGGTGCTGTTCAAAATGAGAGCTGCTAACAGGTCACTTGGTTCTTACAAGGCAAGCCCACTGGTGAGTAACTGTCAGGAATAAATACTCCTTGCTTTGTTCCTGTCTCTTCTCTGATTATAAGACAATGAATTTTATTAAACTGCAGGAGCTGTCTTTTAGGTTTACATTGCAAATATTTTCGTTGTTTAGTTGCCAAGTCCGGTCTGTCTCCTTTGTGATCCCACTGACTGTAGCCTGCCAGGCTCCTCTGTCCATGGGATTTCTCAAGCAAGAGCACTGTAGCGGGTGGCTATTTCCTTCTCCAGAGGATCTGCCCAACCCAGCGATCAAACCCTCATCTCTTGCACTGGCAGGGGATTCTGCACCACTAAGTCACCTGGGAATTATCCTGCTTAGAATACTTGGTTCATGCTTACAAAACGTTGTACTTATTTACTCTCCTCTACTTTTCTCCAATTTCCACCTCACACGGGGGTCACTTCTTTTCTAGCAACTTGTGTGATTCTATGTGCCTTGAGGAGCCTGACCTTCATTTAACACCATTAAACAGAATATTGTACAAACACCTGTCTTTTGTTGGCACAAAATCTGCCCTACCCTCCCTGTTCACCCATCATCACCTGTTTCCCTGTCCCCTTCCTTCATTCCGCCTGTAGTTCTTTTTCATACCCTTCAGAATTTCATATTACAGTAACACTACATATAAGAAGGCATTTCTTTCAGCGAACATAAACTTCCAAATTAACTTCGTTTGCTCTTCGGTTTTACTCCAATAGTGATACGAGATATTAACAAAGATGAAACTTGGATCAGGTGATCCTCCTCATCCGGTCTTAGCGATAAACATCTGGAGGTAGTGAGAAGCTCGTTAAGGTTAAAATATTTGCCTCTTCTGCCTCAAATAGGGGCTTGCTCCTCGTTCCCAACCTCTCAATTGCCTGTGATGGAGGGTGAGAGAAGGAAAAAATTGAAAATGGGCTCTTTTCCCCCCTTAGGGCTTCTCTTGTGGTTCAGACGGTAATGAGTCTGTCTGCAATGAGGGAGACCCCGGGTTTGAGTCCTGGGTTGGGAAGATCCCCTGGAGAATGGAATGGCAACCCACAGGAGCGCCCTAGATCTCAGGACGTCTTCGCCCATTCGCCCTGGGGATGGGACCTATTTATGGAGTCAGATGAGAGTCCTTTGGGCTGAGAAACAGTCACCAATTGGGCAACGATCACTCACTTGGAGCAGACACCATGAGCAGCTCGGAAAGGTCCGGGTACATGCGGTCTTCTTGCAACTGACGGTCGATGAGCCGCCCCGCATTTTCCAAAGCTTCCTGCAGGGCTGCGGCCGACGTGGAGGCCGGCATCGCCGACCCCAGCAAAGAAGACGGCATATCCAAAACCGAAGGCAAGAGCGACCGGAGAAAGTCAAAAAGCAAGGAGAAATAAGAGAAAACCCAAGACGCTAGCTCAGCCCCAAAGCTTAGAGCGCGCGCGCCAAACGAGGGCCGCGGCGCCAGTGCATGACGCACTTCCGCTTCATCGGGTGGGGAATTTGAAGCTTGCATTTGGCAGCTGGGAACGGGAACTTGTTAGAGGGCTGGACGTTAGGGGTGGAGCTAAGTGAGAGGGAGGCGGCTGTTTGGGGAGCGGTAGGGGGGAAGTCGGTGTTGTCTGGGAGAAAGGGAGAGACAGAGGTGGAGGGAAAGGGAGGGGGGGAGCCTAGGGAAGGGGAGGAAGGGGACGGGGTCCGTAGGGGTGGAGAGGGTGGAGGGGCCGGGTGAGTGGGAGCCGGTTACTGCGGGTACTGCGCAGACTGGCTCGGGTTCTGGTGGGTTCAGCGCGCGCTTGGATCCGGGTGCCTCGAGCTTCGGGGAGCGGAAACCCGCAACAGCACCTGTTTGAGTCTCGTGTCAACTTGTTTGGTGCTCCAAGTAACTTCGGACTTTCCTGGTGGCTCAGACTGTAAAAGCGTCTGCCGACAAAGCGGGTTCGATCCCTGGGTTGGGAAGACCCCTGGAGAAGGAAATGGCAACCCACTCCAGTACTCTTGCCTGGAAAATCCCATGGACGGAGGAGCCTGGTCCCGGCTACGGTCCACGGGGTCGCAAAGAGTCGGACACGACTGAGCAACTTCACTACTAAATAACTTCTGAGATGAGAGTGGATAGGAATTGGTAACCGTTAGAAAAAGTTTACACATAAACCAAAATTTCGCTACATTTCTAATGGATTTCGGTGTAAATCAGGCTTTCTAGTTCCGTGTTGCTACCAGTTGATTTTGTGGTACGTCACCGTGAAAATTTATGTTTACGAAATCTTCACTGGGTGCAGAGATCTGATGCCTTGCTTTATTTCTCATTGCAGAGGGGAAGCAGATGATTCCAATTCACTGTTTCATCCCCAGCACACAGTAGGGCTGGTATAGAATAGGCCACCCAACACGCTTTCCTAGTAGCTCAGATGGTAAAACATCCGCCTGCGGTGTTTTACCGGGGTTCGATCCCCGGGTTGGGAAAATTCCTATGGGGAAGGAAATGGCAACCCACTCCAGTATTCTTGCCTGGAGAATCCAACGCACAGAGAAGTCTGACTGGCTACAGTTCCATGGGGTCACAAAGAGTGACACGATGGGGCGAGTAACACATAGACACCCAACATGTCATCTACAGCAGTGGGATTCTTAATTTGCGTCAGGCATTGTACCTGTGCTGGGAATATCAAACTGAAACAACTTTCGTGTTCTGATGGAAACTCTCCTGTCCTCATGCAAGGACGCAGGCAAAAAACCTGAGTGTATCACTTTGTTTTCTATAGAATAGTATTAACTGAAGTAGAAGGGTAGAAAAGGAAAGATATACCCATCTGAATGCAGAGTGCCAAAGAATAGCAAGGAGAGATAAAAAAGCCCTCAACTGAACTATGCCAAGAAATAGAGGAAAACAACAGAATGGGAAAGACTAGAGATGTTTTCAAGAAAATTACAGATAGCAAGGGAACATTTCATACAAAGATGGGCACAATAAAGGACAGAACCTGTATGGCCCTAACGGAAGCAGAAGATATTAAGAAGAGGTGGCAAGAATACACAGAAGAACTATATGAAAAAGGTCTTAATGATCTGGATAACCACAATGGTGTGATCACCCACCTAGAGCCAGACATCTTGGAATATGAAGTCAAGTGGGCCTTAGGAAGCATCACTACGAACAAAGCTTGTGGAGGTGATGGAATTCCAGCTAAGCTATTTCAAATCCTAAAAGATGATGCTGTGAAAGTGCTGCACTCAATATGCCAGCAAATTTGGAAAACTCAGCAGTGGCCACAGGACTGGAAAAATGTCAGTTTTCATTCCAGTCCCAAAGAAGGGCAATGCCAAAGGATATTCAAAGTACCACACAGTTGCACTCATTTCACATGCTAGCAAAGTAATGATCAAAATCCTTCAAGCTAGGCTTCAACAGTGTGTGAACTGAGAACTTCTAGATGTAAAAGCTGAATTTAGAAAAGGCAGAGGAACCAGAGATCAAACTGCCAACATCCAGTTGGATCATAGAAAAAACAAGGGAATTCCAGAAAAACACTTATTTCTGCTGCATTGACTACACTAAAGCCTTTGACTGTATGGATCACAAAGTCATGAGATTACCAGCCCACCTTACCTGCCTCCTGAGAAACCTGTTTGCAGGTCAAGAAGCAACAGAACTGAATATGTAACAATAGACTGGTTCCAAATTGGGAAAGGAGTATGTCAAAGCTATATATTGTCACCCTGCTTATTTAACTTCTATGCAGAGTACATCATGCCAAATGTTGTGGGCTGGATGAAGCACAAGCTGGGATCAAGATTTCTGGGAGAAGTATCAATAACCTCAGATATGCAGATGACACTATTCTTATAGCAGAAGGCAAAGAGGAACTAAACAGCCTCTTGATGAAGGTGAAAGAGAGAAAAAGCTGACTTAAAACTCAATATTCAAAACTAAGATCATGGCATCTGGTCCCATCATTTCATAGCAAATAGATGGGGAAACAATGGAAACATTGTTTCTTTATTTTCTTTATTCTTTATTTTCTTGGGCTCCAAGTGACTGCAGCCACGGAATGAAAAGATGCTTGCTCCTTGGAAGAAAAGCTATGACAAACCTAGACAGCATATTAAAAAGAAGAGACAATACTTTGTCAACAAAGGTCCATCTAGTCAAAGCTATGTTTTTTCCAATAGTCATGTTTGCATGTGAGAGTTGGACCATAAAGAAAGTTGAGCGCTGAAGAACTGAGGCTTTCGAACAGTGTTGCTGGGTCTTTCCCAGTAAGTCAGCTTTTTGCATCAGGTGGCCAAATTATTGAAGCTTCAACTTCAGCATCAGTCCTTCCAATGAATATTCAGGGTTGATTTCCTTTAGGATTGACTGTTTTGATCTCCTTGCAGTCCAAGGGACTTTCTAGAGTCTTTTCCAACACTGCAGTTTGAAAGCATGAATTCTTTGGCGCTCACCCTTCTTCATGGTCCAACTCTCACATCCACACATGACTACCGGAAAAACCATAGCTTTGAATAGACGGACCTTTGTCAGCAAAGTGACGTCTCTGCTTTTTAATACGATGTCTAAGTTTGTCATAGCTTTTCTTCCAAGGAGCAAGTGTCTTTTAATTTCACAGTTGAAGTCATGGGAAAGACTGAGAGCAGGAGGAAGAGGGGGCAACAGGGATGAGATGTTTGGATAGCTCAATGGACATGAGTTTGAGCAAACTCCAGGAGATGGTAAAAGACAGGGAAGTCTGGTGTCCTGCAGTTCATAGGCTTGCAAAGAGTCGGACAAGACTTAGCGACTGAACAAAGGAACTTATTTCTCATTGGCAAAAATGTGTAGATTGTAATTGTTCTTATTTTGATTATAAAGATGTTTGAGGCTAGTTATAATGATTTCAAATTCATGGTCCCGAATTGCAGTTATATTTGAACCAACTCAATAAGTGGTCATCCTGCATGCCACACTAAAGATTCCACATGCCACAACTGAAAGACCCAAATAAATGTGCAGCCAAATAAATAAAAATTAGAAATTTTAAAAGTAAGTTATTTAAAAGAATAATGTCTAATCCTTGTTACTGTAAAGAACACATTTTACGAAAAATTGTCATTTTGTAAAACTAAGCCATTAATGAAAAGAATGGTGTTATTTTACATTTTTGCAGATCCCTTAAATGTTTGGCTAAATAAGAGATAGCTAGATTTTCATATGACCGTTGTTATATGTTGTTTAGTGGAAGTATATGAAGTATACGTATACTTATATAAGTATTTATAAAAAGCAGAGACATCACTTTGTTGACAAAGGTCCGTCACACACAGTTACACAGTTGGAGAAGGGAGTATTTTAACATTTATAGACACTTGTGAATATTCTTCTCTGACAGCATACCAAAACTTTCTTAAAGGTTAGCTGTGATGTGACATTTGAAGCCATCCTTAGAATTCTGAGGATTAAGTGTCACCTGGTCGGTAAATGCATTTTAGGAAGCAAAAAGAGTCAATAGAAACGCCAGATGGGTTTAATCGGACGCCTGGCTCCGTGGCGCTTATACATCGCCAGCCCGCTAGGGCGGCGCTGCCCATGGAGGCCTCTGTCCCTCCGCGCAAGGCGCCTCTCTTGGCCTTGGCGGCGACGCTGACGCTTGAAGGCGATACTTCCTGCCCGGTTTGCCGGGAGTCTTCGGCAGCTGTGCCTGCAGTGGTTGTTGCTGGTTTCTTGGAGGGTGGCCGAGCATGGAGCGCCCGGGACCCAGCGATGGTGGGTTCAGTGAGGCGAGCACCTATAGGATGGGCCGGGCAGGGCGGGCGGCGCTGGGGTCGCCCTCTGATAAGGCCTTTTCCCTTTTCTCTTTCTCAAATGACAGGCTCAGACGCATCGGGACCAGACCCGCAGCTGGCGGTCACCATGGGCTTCACGGGGTTTGGTGAGTGACTGCCCTAAACATGGTCTCCTTTTGCAGAGATTTTAACAGTCGCATGTTGGTAGGGGCGTTCGAGCTGTCACTTGTGTTCCGACATTCCGCTGTGCCTCGTCCTATTTATTAATACTTTCAGCTCTAGTGTGTGTATCTTGCAATTTTAAGTCACACTCTTCCCGCATCTGTTTTCTAACTCCTCTCTGTCTCTTGAGACCAGCCCAGGTGACACTTATGGGACGGTTATAGAAAAAGAAAGATTGTTGCCTGACCTACGTGGTGGAAGGTGTTGGTTAATGGAGAGAGTTGTTTCTCTGCGTCCTGAGGTTGAGAGCCAACCACTGATTGTGGTCTGTAATAAGATGGCCCTTTTGGCATCAAGTGGGCTATTAAGTGATGTTATAATAGTTAAATTTGTTATTTTGTTGAAGTATTGGTGGTTTAGTCGCTAAGTCCTGTCTGGCTCTTGCGACCCGATGGGCTAAAGGCCACCAGGCTTCTCTGTTCATGGGATTCTGCAGACAAGAATACAGGCGTGGGTTGCCATTTCCTTCTCCAGAGGATCTTCCCAACCCAGGGATAGAACCCGGGTCTCCTTCATTGCAGGCAGATTCTTTACCAATTGAGCTAAGGGGAAATAGAGTTGATTTATAATGTCATGTTAATTTCCGGTGTACAGCACAGTGACTCATTTAAACATACACACACACATATTACTAGATATTCCTTTCCCTTATAGGTTATTACAAACTGTTGAATATAGTTCCCTGTGCTGTACAGTGGGTCCTTGTAGGTTAGTCTTTTTTTCTATTCCAAAGTCTTCACTTGTATCTCTTGTTTGTTCATTCATAACATTCATTTATTCGGGTAATGTCTTGAACCACATATTTATTATCTCCTAGGAGGTCATGTCTACAAAAGTGCTGTATGCTTCTGTAGTATTCAGTTGAGTCACTCAGTCGTGTCTGACTCTGCGACCCCATGGACTGCGGCGCGCCAGGCCTCCCTGTCCATCACCAACTCCTGGAGTTTACACAAACTCATGTCCATTGAGTTGGTGATGCCATCCAACCATCTTATTCTTTGTCATCACCTTTTCTTACTGCCTTCAATCTTTCCCAGCATCAGGGTCTTTTCAAATGAGTAAGTTTTCACATCAGGTGGCCAAAGTATTGGAGTTTCAGTTTCAGCATCAGTCCTTCCAGTGAATATTCAGGACTGGTTTCCTTTAGAATGGACTGGTTGGATCTCCTTGCAGTCGAAGGGACTCTCAAGAGTCTTCTCCAATTCCACAGTTCAAAAGCATCAATTCTTTGGCACTCAGCTTTCTTTATAGTCCAACTCTCACATCCATACATGACTATTGGAAAATAGCTTTGACTAGATGGACCTTTGTTGGCAAAGTAATGTCTCTGCTTTTTAATACAATGTCTAGGTTTGTCATAACTTTTCTTCCAAAGTGTAAGTGTCTTTTAATTTTGTGGCTGCAGTCACCATCTGCAGTGATTTTGGAGCCCCCCAAAATAAAGTCTGTCACTGTTTCCCCATCTATTTTGTCATGAAGTGATGGGACCAGATGCTATGATCTTAGTTTTCTGAATGTTGAGCTTTAAGCCAACTTTTTCACTCTCCTCTTTCACTTTCATCAGGAGGCTCTTTAGTTCTTCTTCACTTTCTACCATAAGGGTGGTGTCATCTGCATATCTGAGGTTATTGATAATTTCTCCCGGCAATCTTGATTCCAGCTTATGCTTCCTCCAGCCCAGCGTTTCTCATGATGTACTCTGCATATAAGTTAAATAAGCAGGGTAACAACATACAGCCTTGATGTACTCCTTTCCCTATTTGGAACCAGTCTGTTGTTCCATGTCCGGTTCTAACTGTTGCTTCCTGACCTGCGTACAGATTTCTCAGGAGGCAGGTCAGGTGGTCTGGTATTCCCATCTCTTGAAGAATTCTCCACAGTTTGGTGTGATCCACATAGTCAAAGGCTTTGGCATAGTCAATAAGGCAGAAATAGATGTTTTTCTGGAATTCTCTTGCTTTTTCGATGATCCAACGGATGTTGGCAGTTTGATTTCTGGTTCCTCTGCCTTTTCTAAAACCAGCTTGAATATCTGGAAGTTCTCGGTTCACATACTGTTGAAGCCTGGCTTGGAGAATTTTGAGCATGACTTTACTAGCATGTGAGATGAGTGCAATTGTGTGGTAGTTTGAGCATTCTTTGGCATTGCCTTTCTTTGCGATTGGAAAGAAAACTGACCTTTTTCAGTCCTGTGGCCGCTGCTGAGTTTTCCAAATTTGCTAGCATATTGAGCGCAACACTTTAACAGCATCGTCTTTTAGGATTTGAAATAACTGGAATTCCGTCACCTCCTCTAGCTTTGTTCATAGTGATGCTTCCTAAGGCCCACTTGACTTCTCATTCCAGGATGTCTGGCTCTAGGTGAGTGATCTTACCATTGTGATTATCTGGGTTGTGAAGATCCTTTTTGAATAGTTTTTCTGTGTACTCTTGCCACCTCTTCTTAATATCTTCTGCTTCTGTTAGGTCCATACCATATCTGTTCTTTATTGTGCCCATCCTTTCTTGAAATGTAGTATTATATACTTACCTTTGTACACAGTATTATGTAGTGTAGTATTATGTTACTTATTTTTGTTTTAGTTCTTTTTAATAGCTTTCTCCCTAATAAAAAGAACACAATAAATGAGAAGGAAGAAAGTAAATCATTCATAATCTCATGAGCTAAAAATCAAGTCATAAAAATTTGTTTGCTTTCCAGTTTTTTTCTGTTGTGTGTTAATAACATTAAGATTGCATGTATGTATGTACAATTTTATTAATTACATGGAATTTGTTGAGTTCTTAATATTTTGAGGATTTTCCCATTTTATAAAAATGCTCTTCCAAAGCGTGTCTTCTGCTGGGTTGAATACTAGATAGAAGTGCTATAATTTGTAACATTTTAAGGTTTCTATCACATAGTTCCTAACATTTATCAGTAACACTGAAATAAACATTTTTATAAAGAACTCTTTCATCTCCTTTTGTAAAAGGAGTTTTCTGTATACTTCATAGGGTAGATTTCTACAGGAGGGACTACTTTGATAAAATATATAGGTATTAAAAAGTAGCAAAAATTGAGTATATAGCTTTTAAAACTTCTTGGTATATGTTGTCATAATGCTCTTTAGAAAGGTGGTTTCCATTTATATCAATCAGTAGTGTGTAAGAAAAGCATTTTTACCACATTCTAACTTAACACAGAATAGGTATTAGTACTGAAAAAAAAACTAGTAAAATCAAATACAACATTGCTTCCAAGCAGATGCAGGTCATCAGGATGTCAGTTCCTGGTGGTTTTAGGATTGAGACCCCTGTTTGCTTACTGGCTTTCAAGTGGTAGTCTCTTACCTCTTTCTCATACCTGCATTGCTTGTCTTCTTGCCCCCTTCATCTGTAAATGCACTGCGATCCTTCTCAAGTCTGAGGTCTCTCTGACTTCTGCCATATCTATTCTGCATCTCTTCTGCATTTTCTTGTAAGACCTTCTGTGATTAGACTGGGCTTGCCAGGATAATCTCTCAGCTTTTGAGTCTATAACCTTAATTAATGTGCAGAGTCCCTGTGAATGTAATAGATACACAGGTTTAAGGAATTACGATATGAACATTCTCTATTCTGCCTAGTACCCCATGTTGAAGTTTCAAAGAGTAGAGTCTAGATAAATTACAGGAGGATGGGAAAGTTGGCTGGTTAATGTTATTTAGTAATGAGATTGTAATTAAATTTCCCTGGGGAGTTGGGACTTCCCTGGTGATCCAGTGGCTAAGACTCTGAGCTTCCGTACAGGGGGCGTGGGTTGGATCCCTGGTTAGGGCACTAGATCCTGCATGTTGCAACTAAAGATCCTGAGTGCCACAGCTAAGATCCAGTGCAACCAAATAAATAATAAATATTTTAAAAAAAATTCCCTGGGGAGTAAATGTTTTCTTCATTGATATTTTATGGTTATTTGGTAGCTGTGCTATAAATTAGATAGACTTTAAGTGGTTATTGATACATCAGTAAGTAAGTATTGAGTACCTGAACACTGGCCAACTTATTTCAAGAAAATCACAGTCTGCTTCTTATTCCTGTTTTAGGAAAAAAAGCTCGCACATTTGATTTGGAAGCAATGTTTGAACAAACTCGAAGAACAGCAGTGGAAAGAAGTCGGAAAACACTGGGTAAGAAGTTTAGTTATTTGCTTGCTTATTTATGTAGATACTGTATCTAATTTACACAGGTGTGTTACCAGTTATAAAATTATAAGACTGAAAAAAATTTCAAAATTGTTAAAAGTTCACATGTGCTGGTTCCTTTGGAAGCAGTTTTTTTTTTTTTTTAAGTCTCATTTTTTTAATATGATAAAAGTTGTATCTAAATAGGATAAGAAGATCTGAGTTCTAAAATCTGTGAGAAGTGTGAGCTATGAGCAAACAAGGATTCAAAGTTAATTAATAAGAATCAGAATAGGGACTTCCTTGGTGACCCAAGTGATGGGGGATCCACCTTGCAATGCAAGGGACGCAGGTTCAGTCTCTGGTCTGGGAAGATTGGACATGCTTCGGGGCAGTTACACCCTGGAGCCACAACTAAGACCTAATGCAGCCAAATAAACAAATAAATATTAAAAAAAAAAAAAGAATCAGAATAGTGGTTTCCTTTCTTCTTCACCCTCTTTCTGATTCTCATTTCATTTTTTTTTTTTTCCTGCTTACAGTGGAACCAGTATTTGGAAGGCTGAGCTAGAGGTGGCTCTCAGAGTTGTGTATACCACTGATCGTTGACCCAGAAAGTATAGAAAATTGAGCCATCCAGTGAATGGGGCTGGCGCTGTTGAATCCCTGCATTCATGAGTTGTATCAGACATTTAATGAAGTCCTTAACTTCCAGACTGTCTGGTTTGATAGCAGGTGGTTGGCATTTCTAGCTACCACCTCAGGATCTTTGGAGCTGACTGTCTCCTCTACTGCTTTATTTAGATCTGATTCAGATCATTCTTATACTAGAGAAGGGATAGATGTAAACTGATAGAGCAGAAGGCACTCGGAACCAGACAGGACTCCTGGAAGAATTTAAGTGAAGTTTGCTCCAGTGCTTATCACTGTTTTAAAATGATAAATTATACAGCACACATTTGAGAAGTGAGCATGATTTTTGGTCTTTGGAAGAATAATAGTTTTTGATTTGTGTGTGTGTGTGTGTGTGTGTGTCAAAAAGACAGCTATCTACATATAATGTGTATTGTTTAAAAAAAACTTCAACTATTACCTGAAATTTCAGTTACATACAGAAGTACAAGAATGAACTCCCGTATTCCTATCACACAGATTTAACTATTGTAACAGTTTATGGCCAGTGTTATTTCCATTTACTTCTCCTCTCAGATTGCTTTGACAAAAATCCTAGATACATTACTTCACCTATAAATATTTTTGTATGTCTTTAAGTGATAAGGATTTTGAAAAATCTTAACCAAAATACTATTACTACACCTAAGAATATTAAATAATTTAGTATCATCAAACAATATGTAGAGACATGTTCTCTGTAGCATAGGTACAAATGCATTACACACTTCATCTTTGAATGTTTCAGTGAACGTTTATATTATTACAGTTAGCTTTCCAGTGTGTGATACCAAATGCTTTGAATAGTGATTGTCTTATTCCCCTACCTAAGTTTTATAGTCCCCATTACCATGCCTTGTAAGATAGGTTCTTAGTATTTATTTGTGCAGACTGAATTGAATTTAAAACTGCAGTATTGCCTTAAAAAAAAAATAAACCTTGCATCTTTGGAGAATGTGTATGTGTTTCTTTTGGCCACACTGAGTGGCATGCAGGACGTTAGTTTCTTGACCAGGAATTGAATCCTTCATCACTGCATTGGGAGCTCAGAGTTTTAAACACTGGACCACCAGGGAAGCCGCTGGAGAATTTTTTTAAATGGCATGATTAATTGTAAAGAGTTTGGAATTTGGAGCTGGAGGACCCAGCTTTAAGGGTTAGATCCACATTCTACTAGATGAATAACTTGGATGGATCTTCAAATTTCAGGTTTTTAATTTCCCCAATCTGTTTGTTGACAATGGTAAAGTCTCCCGTATTTATTATAAGTTCTCTTCAGGTTTCTTGAAGGGATTAAGATGTTGGGCATAGTACTTTTTAAACAGTAATGTTATAAATGTCACTTTTAATTCCTATCATTTTTCTTAGTAAAATATGTATTCATGTAACACTTAAGTGGAATTCCAATAAAGAGTTATTAGAGTTCTAAAATTTTGAAAAATTATCTCAGGGCCTTGTTTTCCTATTGTTATTTGTGGATGAATTAAATGGGTTGAACTTTCTTGACTTTGTGTTACATTCTTGGACTTAGACTCCTGTTTCTACCCCTGCATCTAAATATAAGAAGCCAAAGTTTGCCTTACTTTTCTTAAAAGTTAAAAAAATCTGATACGGGCCTTATTTATCTAATGATAGATATTGGAGTCTTCTTGAACTTTGACACCAGACTTGAGGAAAAGAAGAACTTTTGGTCCCTTTTAATGGCAGATTTAACTGTGTATGCAGATGTGAAGTTTTGGTTGTTAAGTGCTCTAATAGAAAGGATGAATTATACTATAAAGCCTGAATAAAATATGTATTACCAAAAATGTTAGAAAATAGTGTTATAAATTGTTTTTGAAGTATTTTTTAAGCTTATGAAAGCTGTTAGTAGGTTTTGGACATGTGAAAGACATAGACTCTTTTAGAACTAATATACTATGAGGAGATAGATGGGGAAGAAAATGTCTTTTATTTAAATGCTTATTTTGAGTGTGGCCATGGTTTCAATGGATTATGAACCTTCTGTTACATGACTGGAAAAAAATTCCTTGAGACGATATTGAGATAGGATTTTAAGATGATTTCAGTGGATGATTTAATTATCTTGGAAAGAATAATTGTCCCAGAGGTTTTAGAAATTAGAAAAGCTTAAAAAAAGTTTTTTTTTTTAACTTGAAATTTTCTTCCTATGTAGCTAAATCCTACCTTATCCTTTAAGGCCTCACCTCGTATTTTACCTTTTCTAAGTATTCGAAACTCTTCTGGATGTAACTGTTCTCTACATTTTTTTAATAATACTTTATTATAAATTTATTTTAGTATTGTTCATGTCTTGATAATCTTGTTTTTCATATTTATACTTACAGTATCTTAATGCAGAACTTGGTATATAGTAGTTACATCTCTAAATAGTTAATAAAGAATTATAACTAATGTGGTCAGATAATCCTGATCTTGTTTTTTTATTTGTAGTCATTTTTGCCCTAAACATTTTAAATTAAATATAATTTTTCTTGAAATTGGTAGCCTACTGAATCATTTTAGAATGACAGCAACATTTAGCAAGTGGCTTCCCTGGTGGCCCAGATGGGGAAGAATCTGCCTGCAATGGGGGAGACCCAGGTTTCATCCCTGGGACGGGAAGTGGCAACCCATTCCAGTATTCTTGCCTGGAGAATCCCCTTGGACAGAGGAGCCTGGTTTGCTAGTTCATGGGGTCACAAAGATTTGGACACAACTGAACAACTAGAAAAAAAGAATATGATTAAAACATCATTCTAGCTTGTTTCTATTAGTTTTATTTCTTTTGCATGTTATTTTAACACTCATTTCTTCTTATAATGCTTGCGATATAATGGAAGTGAGATTTTTCAGCTGCTAAATTACATTCGTGTGAATCTGCAGTTTGTGTGAATCAGCCCACTTGGGACGTGGTAGTTTTGGATAGTTTGCTGTTATCCTGGATGAATTGTGTACAGCTGGGGTGCTTTTGCAGAATGGCTGTCCAAAACTGTTAGCTACCTGAGAATAGAGACCAATAAATTGAGATACTTAAAAGAATAAAACGAGGTGTTGTGGAGTAAGTTAATTCACTTTGCTAATGGAACATACAGAGCATGTTTACAGGATTTACAGAGCACTTGGTATTACAGTTCTTGGTCCTACTCTTGGTAAAGTACACAAAAATGATCCCTTTAGCCAGGGAACTGCAGTCTATTGAATTAGTCTCATTTTGGTTTGTCCTTAGTAGACAGTGAGATAAAAAAAATATTTTTTTCCTCACAAATGCCTTTTTTTCTTCTTGTTTTAATGAAGCAGCAGGTGATGACAGGAACCTCTCTGGGTAGAAAATCTTTACTATTGTAAAAAATAAAAAAGTGAAGTTTTAAATTAAAAAGTTAGAGACTTCCTTTGTGGTCCAGTGGTTAAGACTCAGTGCTCCCAATGCAGGGGGTACAGGTTTGATCCCTAGCCAGGGGACTAAGATCATGCATGCTGCCCAGCATGGCTGAATAATTAAAATTAGAACAGCTAAATTAAAAAATTGGATAATTCACTTGGATGGGGCAAGTAGTTTGGAGCACTCATCCACTGGGGAGGAACTCTAGTTAGATACGTGGGTGGGTATGGTTTCCAAATAGTCTGGTGACAGGTAAGCAAATAAAGAGCTGTACTTTATGGCCCTTTGGGGAGAGAGGCAGGCTCACTGCTTTATAAAGTGGGTGGTACTCACTGGATAATTTTACAGGCTTCAGAAGGTCTGGTCACACCAAGGAAAGATACATTGTGGAGTCTCAATTGACAATTTTGCTCTGACTGTAGCGTTGCTTCTCTGCTTTGGATTCCTAAACTATTAAGTGAAGATAGTAGTATTTACTTCAGCTCTATTGGATATGGCTGAAATTTGCTAAGATAGTAGAACTTCGTTGTTCTTACAAAAAAAGAAACACAGGATAAATATGTGGGGTGATGGTTGTGTTCATTGACTCCATGGGAAGATTTCTTTCTCAGTGTGTTTTTGTACCAAATCATCACATTGTACACTTTACCTGTCTTACAGTTTTGTCAATTATACCCCATTAAAGCTGAAGTAAAAAAAGTTTCTGCTTCAGGGATTGTTATAAAGATTGTTGTTGTCGTTCAGTCACTTCCGTTCAGTTCAGTTCAGTCGCTCAGTCGTGTCCGACTCTTTGCGACCCCATGAATTGCAGCATGCCAGGCCTCCCTGTCCATCACCAAATCCTGGACTTCACTCAAACTCATGTCCATCAAGTCAGTGGTGCCATCCAGCCATCTCATCCTCTGTCGTCCCTTTCTCCTCCTGCCCCCAATCCCTCCCAGCATCAGGGTCTTTTCCAATGAGTGAACTCTTCGCGTGAGGTGGCCAAAGTATTGGGAGTCCCAGCTTCAGCATCAGTCCTTCCAATGAACACCCAGGACTGATCTCCTTCAGGATGGACTGGTTGGATCTCCTTGCATTCCAAGGGACTCTCAAGAGTCTTCTCCAACACCACAGTTCAAAAGCATCAATTTTTCAGTGCTCCGCTTTCTTCACAGTCCAACTCTCACATCCATACATGACCACTGGAAAAACCATAGCCTTGACCAGATGGACCTTTGTTGGCAAAGTAACGTCTCTGCTTTTTAATATGCTGTCTAGGTTGGTCATAACTTTCCTTCCAAGGAGTAAGTGTCTTTTAATTTCATGGCTGCAATCACTTAGTCATGTCCAACTCTTTGCAACCCCATGGACTGCAGCACACCAGGCTTCTCTGTCCTTTACCATCTCCTGGAGTTTGCTCAAGCTCATGTCCATGATGCCATTCAACCATCTTGTTCTCTGTTGTTCCCTTCTCCTCCTGCCTTCAATTTTTGCCAGCTTCAAGGTCTTTACCAGTGAGTCACCTCTTCACATCAGGTGGCCACAGTATTGGAACTTCAACTTCAGCATCAGTCCTTCCAATGAACATTCAGGGTTGATTTCCTTTAGGATTAACTGATTTGATCTCCTTGCAGTACAAGGGATTCTCAAGAGTCTTCTCCAACACCGCAGCTCAAAAGTATGAATTCTTTGATGCTCAACCTTCTTGATAGTCCAACTCTCACATCCATGCATAGCTTCTGGAAAAACCATTGCTTTCACTATTCAGACCTTTGTTGGCAAAGTGATGTCTCTGCTTTTTAATATGATGTCTAGGTTTGTCATAGCTTTCATTCAGGGAGCAAGCGTCTTTAATTTCATGACTGCAGTCACTGCCTGCAGTGATTTTGGAGCCAAGAAAATAGTCTGTCACTGTTTTCATTCCAAAGAAGTCATAGGAGACCTAATACAAAATGACTTAAATAAGAAAAGTTTAGTATTACACCATGACAAGAGCTCTGAAATGGGACTCTTCCATTTTCTGAATCCTGATATGAAGGACTTAAAGATTTTTCCCCTTTTTTCTGCTTTGCCAGTTTTAGAGTGTTGTCTTATCCTAAGCTCACTGTCCTCATGACTCAAAATTTTGTTAACATACAGATGACCACATCCACAGGCTGAAAGGCTTCTGTGTAACTCTTCAGGAGTAAGAAAACCTTGCTCAAATGTACCTCCAGCTGACTTCCTCTCATGTGTTATTAGCCAGTATTAGTGTGGTACATCAGTTGCAAAAACAGCCCTTGCAGGTTCACTATGGTTTACTTGAAATCAAACTTTACTCCTTCTGGACAGGAAGGGGCCCAGCATCAGGAGAATTGTGGTTTTCTTTGCAAGGAAAAAGGGAGAAGTAGCTGCTAATAGGTGACTAATGATGTGCCTTAGTGTGGATTCCTGATTAGTGTCAGAACTGCCCTTAAAACCTGAGCCTGCAGTCCGAGTGTGGCCTCCCCCGCCTCACTTCCCAACCTCTCTCAGCTCCCCTGCCCTCCCTCACCCTGGAGGGTTCAGAGGGAATTACTGGGGAGGCAGGATGAAGGTAGGAGCCCAGCAGGCTCCCTCTTAAATTTGGGCATTATCCTTCTCTTAGTGTTTTCAACCTCCCCAGCATCAGCGTGTTAACTCCTAACCCACCTCAGCCCAGTGGAAAGCACAGAAAAATTAATGTGACTATGCCTTACCTCTTCCTGGAGAGTTTTTTTATCTTCCATGTTTGAAATGAATGACTAGCTGTTGACGCTTGCTGCCTATTTCCTTGTTACTCACCCTCTATATCCTGCAACAAAAGACCCTGAATAGTGCAGCATTCCAGTAAGTGCCCTTTGATATTGCTTAACTTTGGGTGTATTATTCTTCACTATTAAAATTTTTAAAAAGTGTTAAAGATTATCTCAGGTTATTGAAGATGGTAGCAATCGAGAACAAGCCTTGTTCATATAATTAATTTCCTTCCTATGTTCCCCCAGTTGTTGAATGAAATTATCAGAGGAGAAAGATTAGATTTCCTTGGATAAATTTGTTTTGTCTTTCCGAGGTAAAAACCTCTGGAAACTTAATGTAATTCAGTTTTTCTCATAATTTTAGTATCAAGTCTGTGGCCAAAAATCCAGTTTGGGAAGGTCAGAAAGGAAGGAAGTGCTGAGTTTATAGTTTAAAATATTAAAAAGTGAGGTTACCCAAAATCTTATATTTGAACACTTTCTTATCACTTGGCACATCTTTTTACACACTGCAGTCATGGTTCCTATACTCTTAACGTGCTAATTTTGCTTAGCATGTCTGTTAATATTTTCCCAGATTTGTGTATTTTCTATATATATATATATTTTGGCCACTCCACCTGGCTTGCAGGATCTTGGTTCCCCAACCAGGGATTAAACCTGGGCCAGTGCAGTGAAAGCACTGAGTCCTAACCACTGGATGACAGGGAATTCTCTTCTGTCACTGTTTTTGTTGTCTGTATTTTTTTCATTATGTTGATATATAGTAAAATTCAATCATTTTCTCAGTGTTGGGCATTTAGAGTGATAGTTTTTTGCTATTACTGGTAACACTCCTGTGTTATATCTTTGCAATTTTGTTAGCTTTCAACATTTTAAATAATAAATTTTGACGTCTGTTGAAAAAATTTTTATAATCTTTTCAGAAGCAAGAGAAAGAGAGGAAGAGATGAACAGAGAGAAAGAATTAAGAAGGCAAAATGAAGATCTTGAACCGACATCTTCAGGTTCGAATGTGGCCAGAGCTTGCTCTAAATCATCTTCCAGGTGCTTGTCTTTACTGTCATTTTCTAGGTGTTAGTAACACAATTTAGGCAAAGTTCATCATACAAAAAAGCTTGCATGATTCCTCCCATTTCAGGCAGTTGTGTATCTCTAGGACCTTGAAAAAGTCCTTTGTCACTTTGTGAATCAATTGATTTTTTCTAACGTATTCCACGTGTAGCATTAAAATCTATGCCTTTTGACTGCAGAATATAACTGTGTAAAGTTGGAGAGATATTGACAAGTTGGTTATTTTTTTAATGTTTATTTTGTCATTTATGTCTTTCGTCCCTTTCCCCAAAGTATTCATGGTAAGTTTTTTTGGTAGGATCCTTTATAACTAAGAAGGAATGTAAACAGTGGCATATTGTAAAGTTCATCAAGTGATAGGAGAAAGCAGCCATTAAAATTAAAATTACTTTAAAGTGAAATTTGAGACTATATAACATAATTACTAAGAACTTCAAGCAGTATAAATAGGTATACAGATTCCAAATCTGGGTGGAATAATACAAGAATTCTGTTGTTGAGGTATGTTTTAAATTGTCAAATTGGTTAT
This sequence comes from Odocoileus virginianus, assembly GCF_023699985.2. NCBI lineage: Eukaryota > Metazoa > Chordata > Mammalia > Artiodactyla > Cervidae > Odocoileus > Odocoileus virginianus. Next base: position 32,494,037 of record NC_069687.1, read on the forward strand.
ATAAACTATTTTTGAAACTTTACTTTGTGGTTGCTCTGGGTCTTCGTTGCTGTGAGCAGGGGCTGCTCTCTGGTTGCGGTGTGTGGACCCCTCGTCACAGTGGCTTCTCTTGTTGCCGAGCACAGGCTCTAGGTGTGGGGGCTCAGTAGTTGTGGCGCACGAGCTTAGTTGCCCCGAAGCATGTGGGATCTTCCCGGACCAGGGATCAAATTTGTCCCCTGCATTGGCAGGCAGATTCTTAACCTCTGAACTCTCAGGGAAGCCCAGTGTCTTACGTTTCTCTTTATCCTGTACTTCTTTTCCAGCTCTCTCTGTGTCCAGCACAATGTCTTGCATATGGCAGATGTTCCATATATTTCTTTAGTTTGCTAATTAAGGGGACCAAAGAAAGGAAGATGCCGCTGTACTGGTTTGTAATGGCTTTCATCACAGACTAGCACAGACTGGATGGCTGAAACAACAGAAATTTATTTTCCCTCAGTTCGAGAGTCTAGAAGTCCAGGATCAACATGAAGGCGGGGTTCACTGGCCTCTCTCCTTGGCTTGTAGATGGCCATCTTCTCCCTATTTCTTCACATTGTCTTCCCCCTAAGTTCTGTTCAAGTTTTCTCTTTTTATAGACACCAGTTGTAATAGGGCCCATCCCTGCTGACATCATTTAGCTTAATCACTTCTCTGAAGCTCTGTCTCTAGATACAGTCATACTCTGAGGTACTGCAAGTTAGGGCTTCAATATATGATTATTTTGAGGACACAATTCAGCCTGTAATAAAAGCTGTCTGTACTACTGGTGCCAGAAAAGGCCCCACAACCCAGCTAAAAGCTGATTCTATTCTGCCTGTGTTCCCCAGAGGAGCACGGGGACACTGAGCTCAAAGGAGAAAAGTAATGAGAGGCAGAGAGAGAGGGGTAGAGAGAGAGAGAATGAAAGCCAGTGAAGAATACCTGTCATCTCATAGGAAAACTGCATAGAAATCTCTTTTGCCTACTTTCTGATTAGCAGGTAAGGTTGGTGAGACAGTGGGGACTTGGGAAACAAAATAGCAAGGTAAATCTTTTTACTGTAGCCAAGGGGCCAGTACTGTGTTATATGGAAATCCCTGGTGGCTTAGTGGTAAAAAACCCTCATGCAATGCAGGAGACTGGGGTTTGGTCCCTGGGTCAGGAAGATCCCCTGGAAAAGGAAATAGCAATGCACCCCAGTATTCTTGCCTGGGAAATCCCATGGACAGAGGAGCCTGGTGGGCTACAGTCCATGGGGTCACAAGAGTTATATATGACTTAGTGAATAAACCACCGCTATGTAGCATGTGGGATCTTAGTTCTCTGACCACCGATTGAACCTGTGCCCTTTCTGCAGTGGAAGCATGGAGTCTTAACCACCAGGCCGGCAGGGAAGTCCCTTTTCAGTTGTTATTGATGTCAGGCATTATTTAGCTGATAGAGCAACAAGAGGGAACACAGCAGACTTTAAATTTCTGCCTTCATGGAACTTATACACTGAAGAGACTTCATTAGACGGCAAAGACACTTTGACTCCTGTAAAATTATTTGATAGATTGATTGTTAGAATTACAATTCTCAGTCTTCTAGGAAGGGGAAGGCAGTAGAGGGATGGTGGATGGTGGTGGCTACAGAATGTATAGAGGTGTTTGATAAAGACTTTAATGAGAGTATATAATAGTCCCTGTTGGATTCCCTGTGACTCAGACTATGAAGAATCTTGACTACAATGCTGAAGACTCAGGTTTGATCCCTGGGTCAGGAATATACCCTGGAGAAGGGAATGGCAACCCACTCCAGTATTTTCGCCTAGAGAGTCCCATGGACAGAGAAGCCTGGTGGGCTACCATCCATGGGGTCACAAGGAATCTGACACGACACTGACTGACACTTTCACTCTTACTTATAATAGTTCTCTGATGTGTTGGGTAGAAAAATAGTTGAGAATCAATAGGATACTGCCTAGAATAAGGTATCTTTTTTTCCCATTAATTTTTATTAGTTGGAGGCTAATTACATTGTTGTCATGGTTTTTGCCATATATTGACATGAATCAGCCATGGATTTACATGTGTTCCCCATCCCGATCCTGCCTCCCTCCTCCCTCTCCATCCCATCCCTCTGGGTCTTCCCAGTGCACCAGCCCTGAGCACTTGTCTCATGCATCCAACCTGGGCTGGTGATCTGTTTCACCCTTGATAGTATACTTGTTTCAATGCTGTTCTCTCTGAACATCCCACCCTTGCCTTCTCCCACAGAGTCTAAAAGTCTGTTCTGTACATCTGTGTCTCTTTTTCTGTTTTGCATATAGGGTTATCGTTACCATCTTTTTAAATTTCGTATATATGTGTTAGTATACTGTATTGGTCTTTATCTTTCTGGCTTACTTCACTCTGTATAATGGGCTCCAGTTTCATCCGTCTCATTAGAACTGATTCAAATGAATTAATTTTAATGGCTGAGTAATAGTCCATAGTGTATATGTACCACAGCTTCCTTATCCATTCGTCTGCTGATGGGCATCTAGGTTAGAATAAGGTATCGTTTACAGTCCAAGGAAGCTACATTTAACAATTTAGCAACTCATCTTACTTGGATTAGCACTGAGAAATAATTTGTATTTCAGACAATGTATTGAAACCTTTTGAGGTAACATTCATTTCTTACTTTATTTGCTCCCATGACAAACAGTGATTGTATTCACACACAGTGAATAGAGGCATTTCTTCTCTCCTTGGTTTTCTTTCTTATGGTGTAGTGTTCTGTAGTTTTTCTTCCTCAGTTATTTTGCTGGTTCATGAGGATTGTCTGATGGGCCTCTAACATATAATTGCTCTGAGCTTTTGTCTTTGACTTTAAACTGTATTTAGATAGGATAGATAAGAGAAGTTTTTTACTTTCTTAAGATTAAATAGTATTTGAAGGCAGTTCTCTAGGAACACATGGTAATCCTGAATGTGCATCTCCTAGCATTAGAGCTTTGAAACACCCGAAGCAGAAAGGGAAGGAGCTGAAAGGAGAAATAGGCACGTCTGCATTTAGTGTGAGATGTCAGCGTTCGTGTCTGTGACTGATGGACAGTGAGCTATGAGTCAGCAAGGAGAGAAAGGACCTTAAGAATGCCCTTGGCCAACACCTTTGATTGATGTCTACAGAACACCCAGCCCAACAGTGGGAATTCTTACTTTTTTCAAGTTTACATAAAATATGCAAGACTGACCATATCGTAGACCATAAAACACAGCTTACAAAATTTCAAAGAAAAAACTCATACAAAACGTGTCCTCAAACAATAATAGATGAAAGAACATTACTCTTCCTGAAAAAAATGAATATGTTTTAAAAATATAATCAAATTTTTTCCTTATTTTTTAATCATACAATTAACAACTGAAATATGTGTTTTTTGACATTACTTAAGAAAGAACTACATATATAATTCAAAAGATAAATATTTAAGCCACACAATTAATGTTTGGATTACAAATTTACAAACATTTAAAAAGACTCAGTTATTATAAGGAGAAACAGGGCTTCATGGGAAATTAACACTATCTCCAGAGTATGTTCTTTTTTGCATCAAAGGCAATGGGTTTCTGTTTCTGTATTTTCAGGGATACAAGTAGCAGTGAAAGTGATGAGAGTTCTGACTCTTCTGATGATGAGTTAATTGGCCCCCCTTTACCGCTTAAAATGGTGGAAGAACCAGTTAATCCTATGGAAGCCGTTCTCAGTCCTCTGCCTCCACCTCTTGCAGAAGATATGGAAGAAGATGATGATGATGATGGTGATTCAGAAGAGGAGGAAGTAAGTATTTCAGTGGTAATTTAAGAAATCGCTTATATGTGGAATATTAAAAAAATGGTACAGATGAACTTATTTGAAAAACAGAAACAGAGTCACAGATATAGAAGACAAATTTAGGGCTACCAAGGGGGAAAGCAGGGGAGGGATAAGTTGGGAGATTGGGATTGACATGCACAAACTACTGTATATAAAACTGATAACTAATGAGCACCTACTGTATACCACAGGGAACTCTGCTTAGTACTTGGTAATGATTTATGTACTCACCTTCCCTCATAGCTCAGTCGGTAAAGAATCTGCCTGCAGTGCAGGAAACCTGAGTTCGATTCCTGAGTTGGGAAGATCCCCTGGAGAAGGAAATGGCAACCCACTCCAGTATTCTTGCCTGCAGAATCCCATGGACAGAGGAGCCTGGCAGGCTACAGTCCATGGGGTTGCAAGAGTTGGATATGACTTAGCAACTAAACCACCAATGATTTATATGGGAAAAGAATCTAAAAAAAAGTGAATGTATGCATATGTGTAACTAATTCACTTTGCTGTACAGTAGAAACAAACACACCATTTGTAAATCAACTATATTCCAATAAAAATTTATTTAGAAAAATAGTTCACTGGAGTAGTGTCTTTTAGGGTAGTGTAGAGATCAATTCCCTGCTAGATAGTTATTCATGAATGAAAGCAAATTAAAAAAAAAAATCTGAGTTTACTACTGATAGCCCTTGTTGAAAGAACTCTAAAGGATGTATTTCAGGAATAAGTAAATAGAACTCAAAAATAATAAATGGACAACAGAAAGCAATGTTTTAAAATGTTATTAAACGTTTTGTTAAGTTTATGTAGCATTAAATGAAAGTAATGTTGATGATGAATAAATCTGGGAAGATTTAAAAACAAAGTGGATTTGAAATGTCTGTGAATGGCAGGAGAGTGGAATCAGTTCATTCATTTTGAAGTCTTATTATTCCAGAGCAGGCTAGAGATGTTAGTTAATTTTAGATTAGCTTAAGTGAAGTTGCAAGTTACAATTTTAAGAGTAAGTTCTCAAAGAAAAGAAATAAATTGTGTAACCTCCAAAATAGTAAAAGGAACTTTGATGTACTTTGTATTTTTGATACCTAGAATTGGTCATTTTTTAGAGACACCTTTCTATTTGTGACAGATTATTTTCAGTAATAATTATGAGCTGGAACAAACAATAATGGTCAGAAGAGAAACTGACAGCCTTTGCAAATCTGTCACTGACTTCATCAGTGGGCATACTTTGCTTATTTGTGTTTAGTACACAGTATATCAAAATTATCATTATGTGTTTATTCATAGTTTAATAAAGCTTTTCATGCTCACATGTATAAAATTAGGAAAAGAGGACTGTAGGAATAAATTTGGCAGTTTCATTAGAAATCTTGTTTTATAATAATACCCTGAAACTGCAGTTTTGACCATATCTTTTTTTTTAATATCAATTCTAGTGGCTTTTAAATATCTCTGTTCTTAAAATATTTTCACTAATATCTCTTCTAGAAAATCCATCATTTTCTAACATATTTGGTAAAAACTTCTAATGTTGTCTTCTGCAAAAATCAGAGAAAATGGCTAAATTATGGCATACATTGTCATTAAATGATCCTTTGCTTTAAAATGTTTTTGATGAAAACATTAAGCAATTCAAACATTCCCTTTTTGAATCCTCTTTCAACCTAGTCTGTCATCTTTTGTTTTTTTTCCTGGCATTAGAAGAATAATAGACTGGAAGATATCATTTTGTTTCTTTAACTTTATAATCACTGTTTATTTTGAATGTACTGTTTAAGTGCAAGAACATGTAGTACAGCAGGGATTGGATATAAGAAACTACCCTTGAAGTAAGCTTGGGTGATTCTGAACCAGTAAAAATGTTATCTGAAAACGTGTGTAGCTGTATGTGGTACAGAGGTATAACTGCGAGTTCACCAAGCTAACTTCATGTAGCTGCAATGTCTATTAAAAGATAAGTGATAAAAATATGCCTATCTGAAGCTTACATGTATATTAGCAAAACTCAGCACTAATCATAGTGACAAACAATTGCCAGCACCTGGTGATAATAAAAAGTAGTCTCATCTTTAGTTGAGTTTATTTTTGTTTTAAATTCTGTTCAGAAAGAAAGTGTACCCACTTATTGATCTGTACCACTAGCACTGAAATACTGTTGCTATGTCATTGAAATGCATTCAGACGTTTAAAAGAAAGACTGGAAAAAATAGATGAAAATCTTGGTAAATCAAGGTCACAAAAAATAACTTGTTAGGCATGAAAACAAATACAGTTGTCCATTAACAATGCAGGAATTAGGGGCACCAGCTCTCTGAGCAGTCACAAATCTGATTATAATTGACAGTCAGCCCCACATTTACATGATTCCACTATATCCAAAGTTCCACGTGTTCAGATTCAACCAATTGTGGATCATGTAGTACTATGTAGTATTTACTATTAAAAAAATTCCACCTATAAGTGGAACTGTGCAGTTCAAATTTGTGTTGTTCAAAGGTCAGCTATATATCAGTATTCACAATAATTGCTACTTAAAAGACAAAAGTTTTCCAATTGGGTTAAAATATTCAGGCATATTCTGCTCATGAATGTCTTTCCTGGCATCAGGGTCTTTTCCATTGAGTCATTTCTTCCCATCAGGTGGCCAAAGTATTGGATTTCACCTTCGGCATCAGTCTTTCCAATGAATGTTCAGGACAAATTTCCTTCAGGATTGTCTAGTTGGATCTCCTTGCAGTCCACAGGACTCTCAAGGGTCTTCTCCAACACCACAGTTCAAAAGCATCATTTCTTTGGTGCTCAGCTTTCTTTCCGGTCCAACTCTCGCATCCATACATGACTACTGGAAAAACCATTGCCTTGACTAGACAGACCTTTGTTGGCAAAGTAATGTCTCTGCTTTTTAATATGCTGTCTAGGTTGGTCATTGCTTTTCTTCCAAGGAGCAAGCATCTTTTAATTTCATGGTTGCAGTCACCATCTACAGTGAATTTGGAGCCCCCCAAAATAGTCTGTCACTGTTTCCACTGTTTCCCCATCTGTTTGCCATGAAGTGATGGGACCAGATGCCATGATCTTAGTTTTCTGAATGTTGAGTTTTAAACCAACTTTTTCACTCTCCTCTTTCACTTTGATCAAGTGCTGTTTAGTTCTTCTCTGCTTTCTGCCATAAGGGTGGTGTCACCTGCATATCGCTAATGGTAAAAGAAACAACTTATTCTCCAGGGAAATTTGATAGTCCTTAACCTGTGTTCATTTTAACACAATATAATCAAAGCATAAATTGACAGAATTATAAGGAGAAATGGAGAAACCTACAGTGATAATGGAAAATTTTTTAGAACCAATTCAGAGATTGTTAAGATGGCAATTGGAGTATAGATTTTAACAATACAAATGCATAAGTTTTATCTATTGAACATATATAGAACCCTCATCCAACATTTTCTTTTAAGTGTATGTGGATAATCAGAAAAACCAACAACTACGCATTTAGACCACAATATGCTATAGACAAGAAAAAAAAGTGTTTAATTATTTTGTGTAGTTCATAGTGTAGGTGATATTTGGGTTGAACTATAGTATGTGAGAATGAGTTTTGTTATGTTCGTTACAAATGTTTGTGTGCCCCCAAAATTCATGTGTTGAAGCCCTAACCTTTTGTGTGACTGTATTTGGAGATGAGCCTTTTCAGACATAATCAGGATTAAGTTACGGGAAACCTTCATAGGGGTGGGCCTGATCCAAATAGGATTAGCATCTTTATAAGAAGAGAAGCACCAGAGAGGTAGGTTTGCACATAAGAACAAGAAGGTGGCTGTTTATAAGATAGGAGGAAATTCTTCAACAGAAACCAAGTTTTCTGTCATGTTGGTTGTGGACTTCTAGCCTCCAAAACTGTGAGAAAATAACTTTCTGATCTTTAAGTCACTCAGTCTGTGGTGTTTTGTTACGGTGGCCTCAGCTGACTAGTGCAGGTTTGTATGGCTGACAGTGGGCTGAGGAATAGAGAACAGAGAAGTCAGAAGAGTGTTTTGAGGAGAAATAATGTTGCTATAGTGAGGACCTAAATGTGTGCAAGTACATGATACTGTGGGCTTCCCTGGTGATGTAGTTGGTAAAGAATTTGCCTGCCATTTCAGGAGACGTAAGAGACACAGGTTCAACCCCTGGGTCAGGAAGGTTCCCTGGAGTAGGCACTGGCAACCTACTCCAGTGTTCTTGCCTAGAAAATTCCATGGACAGTGGAGCCTGGAAGGCTACAGTCCATGGGGTAACAAAGAGTTGGATATGATTGAGCACACACATGCACTTGATATTGTGGTGAAATCGTCATGTGATTTATGTGTAGCTGAGTTTTCTTACTAGAGGGAAATGGAAAGATGAGGCTAATGAGATCAGATCCAGAGAAGAATTACAGCAGTCCCCCCTTATCCAGGGGGGATGTGTTTCAAGACCCCAGTGGATGCATGAAACTGTGGATGGTACTGAACCTTATATATGCTGTGTTTTTTCTATACATACATAGCTATGATAAAGTTTAATTTATAAATTAGGTACAGTGAGAGACTAACAACAGTAACTTAGAACATTTATATTAATATATTATAATAAAAGTTACTGGCATACTTTGGAGATAAATGCTGGTTGGGTTCCAGAGCACCATAATGAAGCAAATGTTGAAATACAGCAGGTTACAAGAACTTTTTGGTTTCCCAGTGCATATAAAAGTTATGTTTATACTATAGTCTGTTAAGTGTGCAGTGCAGCATTATATTTTAAAGAAAACAAGGTACATATGTTAATTTAGAAATACATTATTGCTAAAACCCCCTAACTACTGTCTGAGCTTTCAGTGAATTGTAATCTCTTTACTGGTGGAGGATTTGAAATATTGTGACATTGACCATGACATGGTCACAGAGACATGACACATGGTCTGTAACATGACACAGAGACATGAATTGAGAAAAGTATTGGAAAAATTGTTCCAATAGACTTGTTCCAAGCAGAGGTGACACAAAATCTTCAATTTGTAAAAACTCAGTAAAGGACATTAATACAAGGTATGCCTGTGTGTGAATGTGGTCTTTCCTTCTCTCTCAAAATATGTTATTGTGCAGATACAATGTCTTTTCCATCTTAACTAAGCATTCATCACGCACTGTGGCTATAACTTGCAATTTGAGGTTCAACGGCAAAACTAAGATGAGTTTCTTTTTGTTTCTTCTCAGTTTCACAGATAGATTGGTTCTTATTGTAGATCCAGCAACCTCCGCATTCTGTTTTTTTCCCCTATCCTCATCAAGTTGAGTACTTTTTAATTTTTCACTCAAAGTGTTGTAGGAAGGGGGACCTCCTCTAGGGCCCCAGGAGTGGATTCTTGTCTAACACTCAGAAAAGAGTTGTCTGAGGAAGACATAGGCTGACAAAGCAAGAGACTTTATTGGAAAGGGCGCCCGGGCGGAGAGCAGTGGGGTAAGGGAACCCAGGAGAGCTGCTCTGCCTGGTGGCTGGCTCCCAGTCTCGGGCTTTATGGTGATGGGATTAGTTTCCGGGTTGTCTTTGGCTCATCATCCTGACTCGTCCTTCCTGGTGGCATACTCATTGCTCAGCCAAGATGGATGCCAGCAGGAAGGATTCTGGGACGTGGTCAGAAATGTGGTGTCTCCCTTTGACCTTTCCCGAACTCTTCCGGTTGGTGGTGGCTTATTAGTTCCGTGTTCCTTACTAGGACCTCCTGTCATAAAATAACTCACTCAAATGGTTACTCTGGTGCCTGGCCAGGGTGGGCAGTTTCAGTCAGTGTGCTTCTCCTAACAACACTCCCCTGAGAGACTTCATACTGAAGGTACTTCTTGGGAATTGGGGCAGAGATCTCTTTCTTCTGTAACTTCTTCCTGCTGTGCATGGGCATAGTCCTGCCTGGCAGAGCAGAAGTCTTGCTCTACTTGATCTAAGCTGAGGTGTTATATATCTGAAACCAGCTTCCACCCTTGTAGTAACATCAGTTTGGTTTGGAACTGTTGGAGCCTGCTGGAGACAAACTTTGTAAGGAGTTGGAGTATACAGGGGCCAAATAGGAGGCCTTTAATAAGATGGTGATCTCTGGACCCAGAAACAGCAGGAGCCAAGAAGGGAAAGAAGGAGACCTCCATACACCTGTTGAACTCAAATCCCGGATCTTTGTTGCCTGTTCCAAGCAAGCACTTTATAGCTTCTCTTTGGCATATGCAAATTGCCAGCATCCCTTTTGCAGTTTGGGGTCATTATTAAGTAAAATGAGAATTACTTGAACACAAACAGTGATACCTTGACAGATGACTAAAGTGACTGATGGTGGGATATGTCCTTCAAAGGAATGGTGTATTTGCTGGGCAGGAAGAAACAGGGTAGCCTGAGATTCTGTCCTGTTGCTCAGGAAGGCATACAATTTAAAACTCACAAGTTGTTTGTTTCTGGAACTTTCCATTTAATAGTATTTTCATTCTAAAGGGAACTGAAATTGAGGAAAACAAAAACCAAGGATAAAAGGGAATGCCTGTACTTTCTGAAGGATGTGGAATTTGAACAAGCCTTGTAGAGGGTAATGTTTTGATGGGTGAGGTGGGAGGAGCCCACCTCCAATCTAGGAAGAGTGAATGGTTGAAACAAAGGCACAGTGCACAAGATTAGATTCGGGAAGATGGGAAAGTCAACTTGTCTAGAATATAGTGTTGGTGAAGACTGAGCCATTGACTTGGAACTGATATGTGAGTAAACCCAAAGTGCAGCTAGGCAGAGAAGGGAAAACATGCTTGGGTCTGAATCTCAGAAGTCCATTTGAAAATTTCTCATGGCTGTAATTGAAGTGTATCAGGAGACTGAATAACAGCTTTTTGTTTTTTTCAATAAGATTATGTGTTGGTTCTTTTTGGTAGTAAAACTTTTTATGGTGTGCCTTTCCTCTTATAAACATAGTAAACAGAAAATGCTGATTGAATAACATGTGGATCACAGCAAGGCTGTTGGTGATTTGTGCCAGTGACAGCTTCAAAGTATGCACTAACTGATAATGGGGGCTTCCCTTGTAGCTAAGTCAGTAAAGAATCTGCCTGCAATGCAGGAGACCTGGATTCGATCCCTGGGTCAGAAAGATCTTCTGGAGGAGGAAATGGCAACCCACTACAGTACTCTTGCCTGGAGAATTCTGTGGACAGAGGAGCCTAGTGGGCTACAGTTCATGGGGTTACAAGAGTCAGACACGACTTAGTAACTAAACCACTACCAGTTGATAATGGAGTACTTGTTAGCACTGTGAATGGATTAAGTCTGAAACTTTAGATTGGAGATAAAATAAAAGTGGGAGTTTCCTTATTTCCATTTCTCCTATTTTTTCTTTCCAATATATATCACAACCAACATTTTTTTTTCATTTATTTTTATTAGTTGGAGGCTAATTACTTTACAATATTGTAGTGGTTTTTGTCATACATTGACTTGAATCAGCCATGGATTTACATGTATTCCCCATCCCGATCCCCCCTCCCACCTCCCTCTCCATCCCATCCCTCTGGGTCTTCCCAGTGCACCAGCCCTCAGCACTTGTCTCATGCATCCAACCTGGGCAGGTGATCTGTTTCACCCTAGATAATATACATGTTTCGATGCTGTTCTCTTGAAACATCCCACCCTCGCCTTCTCCCACAGAGTCCAAAAGTCTGTTCTGTACATCTGTGTCTCTTTTTCTGTTTGCATATAGGGTTATTGTTACCATCTTTCTAAATTCCATATATATGCGTTAGTATACTGTATTGGTCTTTATCTTTCTGGCTTACTTCACTCTGTATAATGGGCTCCCGTTTCATCCATCTCATTAGAACTGATCAAATGAATTCTTTTTAATGGCTGAGTAATATTCCATGGTGTATATGTACCACAGCTTCCTTATCCATTCATCTGCTGATGGGCATCTAGGTTGCTTCCATGTCCTGGCTATTATAAACAGTGCTGCAATGAACATTGGGGTGCACGTGTCTCTTTCAGATCTGGTTTCCTCAGTATGTATTCCCAGCAGTGGGATTGCTGGGTCATATGGCAGTTCTATTTCCAGTTTTTTAAGAAATCTCCACACTGTTCTCCATAGTGGCTGTACTAGTTTGCATTCCTACCAACAGTGTAGGAGGGTTCCCTTTTCTCCACACCCTCTCCAGCATTTATTGCTTGTAGACTTTTGGATAGCAGCCATCCTGACTGGCGTATAATGGTTCCTCATTGTGGTTTTGATTTGCATTTCTCTGATAATGAGTGATGTTGAGCATCTTTTCATGTGTTTGTTAGCCATCTGTATGTCTTCTTTGGAGAAATGTCTGTTTAGTTCTTTGGCCCATTTTTTGATTGGGTCATTTATTTTTCTGGAATTGAGCTGCAGGAGTTGCTTGTATATTTTTGAGATTAATCCTTTGTCTGTTGCTTTGTTTGCTATTATTTTCTCCCAATCTGAGGGCTGTCTTTTCACCTTGCTTATAGTTTCCTTTGCACAACCAACATTTTAAAGACTAAGGCAGAGATGGTAGGTGAAGCCGATAGTTTAGATATTTGGAAACATTGTGAATGTGGCTTTGCAGTGGCCTTCCTAGATTCAGGTAAATTATATTGGTTTTGAATGGAGGCCTTTGGTTTTCAGACTTGATGAGTGGCAACCTCAGTCTCTTTTTTAAGTTCTGAGTGAGAACAAAGTTTTATACTGTATTATGTTTGATAAGTGGGTTATTGGTGGCCTTCTAGATCAAGCAATAGTAGAATTAGAAGTCATAGGCAAAGGAAATCTGCTGATTATTGTCTTGACTATGAATGTTATTGTGGGATCTAGACAGACAAATTAGCATGATTCATTGTAGGTAATTTACATAGCAGTGTTGGGCTGACGTTTTAATGTTGAGTTCAAATGTTTCTGGCAGTGTTGGTCTGACGTTTTAATGTTCAGTTCAAATGTTTCCGGCCTTTTAAAGAATTTTGTTTTTGTGGTTGTTTGGACTAGAGTCTATTTGCTTGATTGATTCAGAAACTGAATTTAGTTCCTTCAGGAAATCAGCTTGAGGTAATACTAAACAAAATTATAGGAGAATGTTTTATACAGCAGAATGCTAGCTATATTTTTTACAATTTGAAATATATCAGAATTGTCCTCTCTGCTTACTAAGGCTGTTAACCATTCTGTAGGTGTCCTTGACTTCCTCTCCTTTTTTTTCTCTTATACCAGGTTCATCACCATCAACCTTTTGTATATTTTGTTTTATCCTTTTGTCTGTCTACTTGCCCTTGGCTCTTAACTTGAAAACATGCAGTTTCCCCTCCTCCTGTCCAGTTTCCTCCTTTGCCACCTTTACTGTGTCACTCCAGAGTTTCTCCTTGTCTTTGTTGTTGGTTTCTGCCCTTACCATTTCACAGAGATGACAAAATCCAGATATCCAAAGGCCCTTTCTCAGGTCTCATTCTTTATCTACCTCTGCATTATTGGACAATGTTGACTTCTTCCTTGAAACTCTTCCCTTGCTATTTCTCTGTTTGTTTGCTGCCTATCTCTGACTGTTTTTCAACAGATATTTGTTGGGCACATATCTTATGAGTCACATACTTTGTAGATGTTGGATATATAACAGAAAATAATGCAGGCAAATCCCTGCTCTGACGGTGCTTACATTTCTGCTAGGGCCTCTTTTACCACTTAATATTTCCTTATGTTTCTCCAGTCATTAGCATTCCCTGAGAGTATGTCCTTATCTCCTTTAACATTTCATATGCAGCCTGGGGGGAGTTTCTTGCATCTTCTTATACTCATGACTCCTGTTCACTTAGAGCAACTGGAAGCATTACCTCATTTCATTTGAACTTTGGATCCAGTTTTCTAATCACTCATGACACATGTCCATATTTAATCTCCAAGAGTATCCTAAATTCAACATCTAAGATCACACTCAGACTTTTGTTTTCTCCCGTTTAAAATTTTGCTGTAGTCACTTGTCTTTTGCCTCTGGTTTTCAGTCCCTTCACTGCTGCAGGATTACACTCTTGGTAATACAAGTCACATTGCAGGTAATAGTACTCATTCCCTAGATGAGGAAAAATAAACTACCATAGCAAGCAGGTGTGACTCCTGGGAATTCCTGAATGTGACTTGATTTTTTTTTTGTTCAGAAACTTGCAAAGCATTGTGTCTTTTTAGAGAGACATTCTATTATATTTGTTAGGAAAGTAACCATATTTACATACTTGAATGGCTAAATATTTCAGCAAGTGTTATTGAAATTAAGGATAAATATTTTTAATAACTCAATGATTCTTAATCTGAATGTAAGAATCATCTTTGGTACAATTAAAAATATATATATTCATAGGTTCTGTAATTCAGAGGTCAGGTCAGTAGGACTAGGGTGAACTGGCCCCAGCCCCTACAATCTGTGTTATAACAAAAGACTTCATAGTACCCCAGTGTTCATCACAGCACTGTTTACAATAGTGCTATGTAATGGAAGTAATAGTGCTATGTAATAGCTATGACATGGAAGCAACCTAGATGTCCATTGGCAGATGAATGGATAAGAAAGCTGTGGTACATATTCACAATGGAATATTACTCAGCTATTAAAGAATGCATTTGAATCAGGCTAATGATGTGGATGAAACTGGAGCCTATTATACAGAGTGAAATAAATCAGAAAGAAGAACACCAATACAGTATATTAGTGCATATATATGGAATTTAGAAAGATGGTAATGATGACCCTACATGTGGGACAGCAAAAGAGACACAGATGTAAAGAACAGAGTTTTGGACTCTGTGGGAGAAGGCGAGGGTGGGATGATTTGAGAGAATAGCATTGAAACATGTATATCACCACATGTGAAATAGATCGCCAGTCCAGGTTTGATGCATGAGACAGGGCGCTCAGGGCCAGTGCACTGGGATGACCCAGAGGGGTGGTGTGGGGAGGGAAGAGGGAGGGGAATTCAGGATGGGGAACTCATGTACACTGATTCATGTGAATTTATGGCAAAAAACATTACAATATTGTAAAGTGATTAGCCTCCAATTAAAATAAATTTACCAAAAAAAAAAAAGTCTTCATAGGTTATTCTCATGTACCTCTTCCCAAACCACTTGTGATTTCTCACTTAAATAGTCACAGTTGGGGGTCATAGGTTAACTAAATTAGGTTACCTTCATAGGTTATGATCAGTATCATGCCTCATGGATACTTATGGACATGGGATATTGCTTACAAAATGATATTTTCTTAAAATGATGATATGGAATTGCTGCCCTGCTTCTCTGTGCTAATGAAGCCACTTTGAAGTTTCTATATAAAACTTAAGAACATTCTTTCTCCCAAATAGCTTAGAAGTAACATTTATTTTTATTTTGTGAAAAATGTTTCTTTAATGACATATGAAGGTTGATGTCTCTGTTTGTGTTTAATTGCTTCCAAAGATGACCTGGGAGAGATGGTAAACTCCTGGCCTTTTGAATCTCACTCATTTTTACATCTTTTTTATGCCTATCTTGAAATAAACATAGCTGTCAAATTTTGTGAAGTGCTGTGACCAGGTAGATACTCTAGAAATTGAGCCAGTAGCTCTGATAGTTTACTAGACTATTATTACTAAATACCAGGAGGCTTAAAGATGTTTATTTTTTTTAAACTTAGTACTATCACTTCTGGGACTCTAGCTTCAGGAAATTTGGAAAAAGCTTTATGCACAAAGATGTTTATCACAGCACTGCATATTGTAGTGGTTTTCAGAATGTGTTCCGTGGAACACTATTGAAGGGTGGTTTTGGTAACCCTTCAACAGGACTAGCTCTTTTTTATGTTAGGCTTGCTCAGAGCTTTCTCTTGGCAGAAAGTTTCCATATCTAAAAAACTTGAAAATAACTGAAATATTGGAATAATTAGAAATAATGTAAATAAATATCTGATAATGGGGGAAGGACCAGCAAATCGTTATATAGTCATATGAAAGTATTATGTAGTCATTAGACATGTTAAGGGTTTTCAGTAGCGCTAAGGAGAGGACATAAAACTGTATGGACATTATGATTTAAAAATTTTAAATATTACATGTGTATGGTAAAAAGTCCTCCCATTACTTCCTTCTATATTATAAGAATGAGAATAATGTTTATTTCTGCCCTATATTCTGTTCTTTTCCAGTTTCCACACTGATCATAAACTGTACCTGTTGTTAGAAACAAATGATGGGATTACAAAAAGCAGTCCTTTATTATAAGGCAATTGTGACCTTAATTAAAAAATTTAAGTCAGGGACTTCCCTGGTGGTCAAGTGGCTAAGACTGCAACCTCCCAAAGCAGGTGGCCCAGGCTTGATCCCTGGTATGGGAACTGGATCCCATATGCCACCACTCAGAGTTCATATGCTGCAACTAAGACCTAGTGCAGCGCCCCCCTGCCCCTGTGAAAAGGAAAATCCAGGACGGATATAGAAAAAACCCAAAGAGAACAGTATTGGATGTAAAATGTCTTAAGTATTAGTGAATAAACTTGATTTTGTATGTGTTTACCTTGTTCCAAAAAAGATATAATGAGATGATCTGCTATAAGAAAGCATACATTAGGAAGCTCTGCTGCTGCTGCTAAGTTGCTTCAGTCGTGTTCGACTCTGTGCGACCCCATAGACGGCAGCCCACCAGGCTCCCGTCCCTGGGATTCTCCAGGGTTGCCATTTCCTTCTCCAGTGCATGAAAGTGAAACGTGAAAGTAGTCGCTCAGTCGTGTCGGACTCTTAGCAACCCCATGGACTGCAGCCCACCAGGCTCCTCTGTCCACGGGATTTTCCAGGCAAGAGTACTAATAAAAGGGAAACCAAGACACATAAATAAGATTAATGTAAAAAACAGGAAACAAGGTTCTCAGTATTTGCTAAGGTTAAGCCACAACCTAGTCACCATTGTTGATTCCTTTCTTTCCTTTTTACTCTACATCCAATCTCTAATTCTTTAACTAGTCTTACTAGCTGTGTCTCCAAAGTATATACCAGATCTCTCCATTTCTGTCTCCATCACTACCACCTTAGTCTAATCTTATATCACTTCAATGTCAGTAGCTATGTTAAGTCATTTCTCAATTTTCGCTGTTGACTGGACCTCTACGATTGTAGTCCAGTCAATAAATACAGAGAGGCAATAGAGAGTAGTGATTAGAGAAATGGACTTTGAAGCCAGATGGAGCTCTTTCACTTTCAAGCTGTGTGACTTTGGGAATCACTTAACTTCTCTAACCTCTTCGTCTTTCTTTCTTCCTCTGTAAAACAGGGCTAATAAAACACCCAACTCCGTGGTCTGGATGGTTGAATAAGTGAACAAATATATATATATAGAACCCTTAGAATGGTGCCTGGTATTTATCATTATGATCCTGTCTTTCAATATATAACAAAAATGGAATTTAAAATAGTTAACATGATTCCTAAGAAAATATTTAAAAATGAAACTAAAAGGAAACTTTAATATTGTATTAAATGATTCATTCATGCTTCACACCACCAGTCAGTGTTATACATAATTAAGGAGCACTAGAGGTGTTCCCTTTAAAATTAAAAGGTGGTAACTGTCACAAATTATTCTAGACATTTTTGCTAAACCAACTGAAATTATCAAGACTATATATTAGAAAAAAGTGAGAATATTATTGTATTTGATATGAAGCTACCTAGAACAAAAAGGGACTAATCAAAGCAGAATTAATAGTGTCTAAGTTTAAAGGGTTAAAATTGAAAAACCTGTTTTACAACAGGAATAGCAGCAACAAAGTATAACAACATTCAGATGAGAGAAGCATCGGAATATAAATAACACTATAACGTTTTTCTGGAGAAGGCAATGACACCCCACTTCAGTACTCTTGCCTGGAAAAATCCCATGGATGGAGGAGCCTGGTAGGCTGCAGTCCATGAGGTCGCTAAGAGTCGGACATGACTGAGCTACTTTGCTTTCACTTTTCACTTTCATGCGCTGGGGAAGGAAATGACAACCCTTCTTGCCTGGAGAATTCCAGGGACAGGGGAGCCCGGTGGGCTGCGGTCTATGGGGTCGCACAGAGTCGAACACGACTGAAGTGACTTAGCAGCAGCATAAAGCTTTTCGGTACAAAAAAGAACTGAGTAAGAACCATTAAACAATCAGTAAATACTAAATTTTTTCCCCCACAAAGGTTAATTTGCCCTGTTTAATTTTTATAATTTACTTATGGCTGTGCTGGATCTTTGATGCAGCTCAGGGTTTTCTCTAGTTATGGCAGGTGGAGGCTATTCTGTAGTTGCAGTGCTTGAGCTTGCCATTGCAGTGGCTTCTCTTGTTGCGGAGCACGGGCTCTAGGGCCTTAGAGCTCGGTAGTTGTGGTGCGTGGACCTAGTTGCTGTGTGGCATGTGGGATCTTCCTGGACCAGGGATCGAACTTGTGTCCCCTGCATTGACATAAGGCAGCTTAAGGCAGATTCTTAACCACTAGAGTACCAGGGAAGCCCTCGATTTCTTTTTAACTTTACAAAAGCATTCTGAGTAAGAGATCTTAACAAAAAAAGTATATTTTAAGCACTTTTGTTACTGAATTCGCAAGCCCATGTGCCCGACACACAGTGAGGCCCATCAATACTAAACAATAGAGTTTGGAACAGAGAAAAGTTTATTATGGATTCATACACGGAGATTGGTGGCTCATGCCCTAAGAATCGTGAAGTAACTGAAAGCTTGCGGCAAGTCTCTTTAAAAGCAAAAGGTGAGGGATGGGCATGGTTAGTTGTTGCAGACTTCTCGGTGTCAGATTCTTTGTTCTTGAGGTCCAGTCATGGTCAGGTCACGATGTTCCTATAAATCTCTATCAGAAGCATTTTATTCTCTGTCCTGACAAGAAAGGGGAAAGTCCCAAGGCACAACTTTCACCGTCCAAGGTCCCACTTCTGGGTAAGAGGAGGCGATCTAAGTTGACAGCTCCTTCAGGGCCAGGTTCAGCCATCATCCCTGAGGGAGCTCGGCACCCACCCCACCTGGCCCTCCGTCTCCTCAGGCCACCCAAATGGGGAGACCAGGTGTTACAGGCTGTGACCAGGCAGACGGCCACTGCTATTAGGGTGCAGAGACAGGGAGAGGTTCACCCACTGCCTCAGGGCCTGGGCCATGACTAGTGGAGAGCCTTAGTGAGGGCTCTGGAGTCCTCAGGACGTAGTCCCCAGTCTGTTCGCTGGGCCGTCCAGCTCATCTGCTGGCCCAAGGCTGGGTGAGCTGGAGGGCCTTCAGGAGGAGGCCTGAATCTGCTTCTTACCTCACTCTTCACACCACTCACCCTTGACTGCATCACCGCCCCAGTGATCCCTCATTGACAGTTACCAGTGGGCAGGGCCCGCTGCGGTGCGGCCTAATAGCTGACCAGGACAGCTAAGGGTCGCTCATTGACACTTGGTTGCTCATAGGCGGGGCTCACGGAGACACCAACCGATGGCTGAGCAAGGCCCAGCAATGGCTGCCTGCCAAGGGCCGTGCTAATCCTGCTCTGTTACACTTTGACTTTAGAAGAATGTGCCTTAAAAAAAAGAAAAGATTTATTTTTTATGTTATTTATGGCTGCATTGGGTCTTCCTTGCTGTGCGTCGGCCTCCTCCAGTTGCAGTGAGCAGGGGGTTCACTAGTTGCAGTACACAGGCTTGCAGTAGTTTTCTCTTACTGCCAAATACGGGGTCTAGGCACCCGGGCTCAGTAGTTGCGGCTCACAGGCTCTAGAGCACAGGCTCAATAGGTGCGGCTCACGGGCTTAGTGTACTGCAGTGTGTGGGATTTCCCCGGCCCAGGGATCGAACCTTTGTCTCCTGCATTGGCAGGCGGATTCTTTACCACAAGCCACCAGTGAAGCCCAGAATGCTCTTCTTTAGTGAAACAAGTTATAACTGTAAGCAAAGTAAGCAATTTTCCCTTAATTGAATTGATGATTATCATTTTTTTAAAAAGAGTTTTACTTCCTCGCTGATCTCTTTTATTTTCACAACTGACATATATTTCATTCCTCATTTAGTAATTCAGTAGTTCAAGGTTATTTTTTTAAAGGAAGGACTTGTCTAATGTCTCTTTAGAACAGGCTAATGTAGAGAAGGCCTGATTTGTAAATGTACTAGACCTCACCAATTCCTATTTGCCCATTAATTCTCTCTTACAAAGGAGTCAGCTAGTTTTGAGGGGACACTGATCAAAACTTTAATGCTTCCTCCCCATTCCTCCCGTTTCTGCTTGTTAAAATTCTCTCTAGCATTTGGAGACCATTTCAGATGTGATTTCCTTCAAGCAGCCTCTCTAGACGCCAGCCAGCTCATGTGCTACTTCCCAGTCTTGTTTTCAGCCTTCTGTGGCAAACTGTTTTTCTTGTGAAATCATTACTTTATTCTTATGTTAACTACTGTGCCTCGCCTTTGCAATCCTATGTGATGACCTCAGGTGCAGGGATTTGTATATAAATAGTACAATAGTTTTTAAAAACCTTTGAAACCTCTAGTATAGTGCCTTTAGTATAGTATAGAGTGTAAATGTTTGTCAATCGGAATTGAATGTATTTGGTTTTTATAATTGAAAATGTCGTTTTATGACATTTGAGAGTATTTTCTATTTTTGGCACATCAGTCTCTAGTTTTTACGTGGAAAATGGAAGTAGGGATAGAGGACTGAACAGAAGAAGTGTGAGCACGAAAATGCAAATAGACATCTGTTCTTGTAAGAGCCATTATATATTCCTCGTCCTAAGCTTAAAATTTAGTTACATAATAGTTTATTAATTGTAAGAACTGCCCCACAGTTGAAAGAGATTAATTAGTTAATTTAATTGAATGGACTAGTAGTCTATACAATTATGAACCTACCTTTTAAATGAGGCAAAAAAAAGTTAAATTTTCTCTTCTTAAAGCAGTCCCACAAAACTTAAAATGTGATTGTTTTGATTGAGGTGTAATTATATATAGTAATTTGCATAGATCTTAAGGTTTAAGTATGAACGGTTTTGAGAATTCTATATATATCAGTTGCAGTAGCTATCCTAAACAATATATAGGACATTCTTGCCACCCTAATAGTTCTTTGTGCTCTATTCTAGGCACAGACTTTTAAAAATTGAGTTATTGATAGCACTAGAATTGAAAGGAAAATTACCAGACAACATGTTGATGGTTTTACATTAAGCATACTGTCTGATTCTAATTAATTTTTTTAATATGCATCTTACTTCAGTTGCTGGTTAGTAAGTACTTTAGTGTTACTGTTGAAATCACTGGATTGGAAATGTTAATGTTGTACATCATACTTTTTTTGACGATAAGCTTGCTTTTCACTTATTTTTCCTTTGATCCATTTTACTTATCTATAGTGGTAATAAAATTGTCCTTTCAAATAGAATGTGAGTGAAAATGGTATCACACCATTATAGAACTTTGTCAAACTATACCAACTTTTAAATAATTAGAAGAACATAGTGAGTATTTGAAGGCATGATATCTTGCTTTGAACTGAATGGTGAATAAAAATTCAAGGGAGTCAGGAAAGAGATGAAAAATGGTTTTTAAACCATATCTATTACATATGCACAATTCTGATTTTTATTTTAAAGGTAAAGAAAGTTGTAACATAATCAAATGGAAACTTTGGGATTATTGAGGATTTTCATTATCCCTGCTATCCTGTTTCCCATTACTACAGAAAATTGAAAGTTACATTTTTATGACTGTAACTAAAGGCTAGATGTAACAGTGACTTTTTAGATGTGAGCACCTGTTTTCCATGAACTTTCTCTGACTCCCTAGTTGGCACGTTCTGTGGTGAAGAGTCCAAGTTGGGGCCACCACTATGCCTCCCTGACTTCTGGTCTGAGGCTTCTCATCCTTTGGCCTTAATCATTGCCAACCACCTGTATCAGTCAGTCTCTTTCCCTCATGCATAAGGAAAGGTTGAAGAATTGAAAGTGGAAAAAAAACCTCTCTTTTAGTTCTCAGGAATTGATTACTATGAGAAATGAGATGATCGATGTAAACATTTAATGTACGGATTGACACTAAGTAGTCAAAATTGCTGGATTTTATCATTATTTTCATCATCATTACCAGTGTTTGATTAATGACCAGTTTTAATGCAATTGCAGCTGACTGGAAAGAAAGTTTTTAAAAAACAATATGAGAAAACTTAATGTTAACTTCAGAAGAACATTGGTGTTCTTTGAAACAGAAAGCGATTTAATTACACCTGCAAGATTCTGTCAGCAGAGGATGCTAGAAGCTCTATTCCAAAACTTGCATGTGTTCATTACTATTTCCAGACTAATGTGGGAAGGTCTTCATTCTTTAAGACGGGCACTAGAGGGCAATCAAAGCGTTTTGGCTTTTGGCGTGAGTCCCTTTTTTTCAACTCTCCTGTCTAGAGTGGCAGGAAAAAAGAGAATCTTATAAACAGTGCCTTCTAAAAATTGGAACAGGTGAGGTTTAGATTGAGATCAATTACCTTTTTTTGAAGAATAATGTAGAAGAATTCTTTATTCTTTTTTGTTTTGTGACAGTAATATATTTAAAGCTTGTTTGTTTTTTATCTTTAAGCCTTTAAAATCAGCAACAGATTCCTATATAGAATAAGGCTTAGTGGCAGGAATTTTAAGGTTAGCCTCTGTCTGTAAGGTCAAATAAGAAGGATTATTTCTCTGTTCACCAGAGTAATCCAGACTTTAAAAAGCACATTTCAGATCTTGTCACTTTCCTGCTTTCTTAGTTACTTTCCTGTCAGTAAGCTCTGCAGTTTCTTCCTATCACATGGTTAGGAAATCCCAGTTCTTGCCTTGCCTTCTAAGGCCTTGCATGACTTGGCCTCTGCAAGTCTCTCTGACTTGATCTCCTCCCACTTCTGTCTTACTCACTTTTCTCTACTTACATTGACTTTTCTGCTTTTCTTTGAACAGCTATGCTTATCCATAACCTCATGTTGTTGTTTAGTTGCTACCCCATGGACTGTAGCCTGCCAAGCTTCTCTGTTCATGGTATTTCCCAGGCAAGAATACTGAAGTGGGTTGCCATTTCCTTCTCCAGGGGATCTTCCTGACCCAGGTATAGAACTCAAGTTTCCTGCTTGATAGGCAGATTCTTTACCACTGAGCCACCAGGGAAGCCATATTCCCTCATAGATATTTTCTATTTTGTCTTTCCTTGAAATAACATTGAAAACTTCACATGACTTCCTCATTTCATTTGTTTTTTTTTCATAAATTTTTCTGTTCAAATGTTACCTCTCTGCCTTATATAAATTCTCTGCCTCCATTCCACTACTTCATGGTGCTCCGTCATCTGACATTTTTGTTTTTTGGTTCATTGACTTTCTCCTCACAATAATTCAAGTTCCCTGAGGGCAGTAACATTGGCTCTTTTACTATCCTATCCCCAGAAGAGTTTGAGCTGTATGTGGCACCTGATAGACACTCATGGAATATTTGTTGAGTGAATGGCCATCTTTGACTCTGGTTACAGTTACTCTCTTACCCCTAGACATTTCATGGAATCAAAGCCAACTTATGATCTAGTCACAGTTAACCTGTAGAAACTCAGGAGCAATGTTCTGCTCACACATTTCCAGGCTCGTCCTTCCACAGTTCCCTTGTCAAAGCTCTGCAGACCTTTTTAAGCTCCCATTTCTAGGTTGGCTTTTGTATCCTCTCAGGTGGCCACCAGGAATGGTCCTTTCTGCCTCTAATCAGGGGTTTTTATTTTGTGCATCTGCAATGTGAATGACTCTGCTAGTGTGGACTGTTTATTTTCAGTAATTAGTGTATGATGGGGAAGATGCAGACAATGCAAAGCATAATTAAGAGCAATGAGGAAGGCAGAGTACTTTTTAACTGACTGTAGTCTCCTCAGTTACAGGTTGTTTTAACATATAAATATTCAGCATTAAATTCTTGTAAACTTTGATCAGTATAAATGAGTATATAGTGAATTACAAATCTTGCAGATGTAAAATTTCTTTAAGTCCATGGAAGCGGTGTTAAAGATGTCCCTCATTGAAACCCATTGTCTAATGAAGATCTAGTTAAGTTAGACCAGGTCTTAACTGAAAAAGAGAAGATTGACAAGGATAATAAATTATTTGAATATCATGGGAGCCTTGGAGAAAATTCATGAAGGTTTTGAATTTTTTTTTTTTTTTTGGCAAAAGCAGCCCTCTTAATAGTGTTGCCAAAGTTGATCTTATATAGTTTATGGTGCTATTTTATGCTAACTAAATTTTAGTTGGAAAAATTATTCCCTACTTCTCATAAAATAATGCCTGATTTATTTTTGTTGTTTGTAAGATTCGGTGTATTCTAAGATTTGGTGAAGTTATGACAACTTTTGTTAAAGATTAAATAAACTATCTAAAAATTTAAATTTCATTTTAAGATATTTTAATCAAACCTTTTAATGCTCCTCTTTTATGAACATTTAGATATCCGTTTAAATTGACTACTTCTCTTGTAATCATGAAAAAAAGTTATGTTCTTCCTTGTATCCGTTATTTATTATAGCTATATATTTATCTTCTTAATTCACAGAACCCCTGTTCATTTCTCCAAATACTCTGTTGGACATCTCCTCCTCCCTCAAAATGATTTTTTTCCCCTTTACCCAAGGATTTTTACTGTTATCAGTACTTTATGTGAAATAATGAAGTCGTCTTTTTCTATTCCTCCCTGACTGTCTCTTATAATGCTGTGACTTTTTCACAGTTTATAGTTTTGATCTTAGGTTCAGTGGGTTGCATGTTTATACTTTATAGTTCTGTTACTACTACTGTAATTGATCCTTCCAAAGTCCTTCACTTGTTATTTTTCTATGTGTAATCTTGCTCTTTTTTATCTTTCGCCTTCATTTTTCTTTTTTTCCAGTTCCTCATCTGTTTCTGCATATGACTTACCTTTTGGCTCTGTTTCACATATGTTTCATTTTACTTTAAAATTAAGAAAATGTTTTCAATGTAAAAAAAATTGTTTTCAATAAAAAAATTGTTTTCAATATAATTTCCTCCCTCCCCATTTTAAACTCTCAGTGTATTACTTTAAAGTATTTGAGTTGAAAAGACCCTGTTGCTGGGAAAGATTGAGGGCAGGAAGAGAAGGGGACGACAGAGGATGAGATGGTTGGATGGCATCACCGACTCAATGGACATGAGTTTGGGTAAACTCCGGGAGTTGGTGATGGACAGGGAGGCCTGGTGTGCTGCGTTCATGGGGTCGCAAAGAGTCGGACACGACTGAGCGACTGAACTGAACTTTTTTTTTAATCGATCTCATTTTGTTTTCTTCCGTCTTTCTGACTAGTAAGCATTCTTAAGAACAAGGGTTATGTAATTATATTTTGCACTTCTATGGATGTTAAAGAAGGTATAAAAACAGACATCAGTTTTTCAGATTAGTAGGTATAAACACAGTATTTGAAAATAAAATACCTCTGTTGATCTTTCACTTCTTTTTATATGGGTAAAAGTGGAATATTTGCATATGTCAATTTTGAAAAAGATTTCTTAGTACTTTTAAAGAATTTTTACAAAATAATTAATATTTACTGAAATTGATTTGGCTTTTAGTAGAATCAGGTACTTGCCTGTTACCAAGATTATGAAGTTTGCATTTGAATACATTTTATATTTTTAAGTGCCAAATTGATAGAATAGCATGAAGGTACCTATTAAAAAAGCACCAACAGAACGAACTTAAAAGAAGTTCTCCTGTAGACTTTGATCCTTGTTTGAGGGGTGTTTTGTTCATACTCTTGGTGTTGAGTGCTGGAAGTGCAGCTAATTGTGAATTTGAAATAAGACCAAGACCACCAAGTTGATTCACATAGTCTACCAGGCAGCCGTTGGGTGGTAATTTTGCCATTTCACCGCTGCTCTCTGTTGGAATCAGGGAGTCTTTATTCACTTTTGTATTCCACAAAGCTTTGAAGACTACAGATGGGTTAAATTTTTTTTTTTTAATTAAATGAAGGGAGTTAATGGCATAGTCTTGATACTTTTTACTGTCATAAAATGTGTTGCTCAGGACTTCCCTGGTAGTCTGGTGGTTAGACTCTGCACTTGCACTGCAGGGAGCCTAAATTCAATCCCCAGTCAGGGACATTCCATGTGCCAAGCAGTGCAGCCAAAAAAGTGATGCCCCAACAAACCAGGAATTCACTGCTAAGCCACAGTTCAGTGTCTGCAGTTCCTTTTGTTTGATTTATGATAAAGAGATAAACATATGCTTAAATCTAGAACCCCAAACAATAGTGCAGTAAGTGGTGGTACTTCCTTTGTGCAGCAAAGTTCTAAGTATTAAAGGTGGAATAACTTGTTTAATCCTCCTACTTCTATTATCCTTTTTGGACAGATGAGGAAACTGATACTCAGAGACACTAACTTACCCAAAGCCACAGTAAACAGTGGAGCCAGTTTTCATATCTAGGGGAATCTACCCCTGAATACCTGACTTCCCTGCTGGCTCAGACAGTAAAGCATCTGTCTACAATGTGGGAGACCCGGTTCGATCCCTGGGTCGGGAAGATCCCCTGGAGAAGGAAATGGCAACCCACTCCAGTACTCTTGCCTGGAAAATCCCATGGAAGGAGGAGCCTGGTAGGCTGCATGCAGTCCATGGGGTCGCTACAAGTTGGACACGACTCGCTTTCGCTTTCACCACTAGTCGTGACCTATTCTGCTTCTCAGGGTCAGCTCTTGTCTGTCCTAGACTTATCTCATGCCCCATTTGTACCAACTAGGAACAGGCTTTGAGTATGACTACCCTTTCATGCATTGCCATGTGCTTTTTCTTCGGTGTGGACCCTGGCCAGTACTTCGTGCAGCTCCATTCTCTTGGTAGTCTATGTAAGCAGTGACCCTGTGGGTGACATTGTGACGACCTGTCTCTATCTGTGAAGAACCATTTCATTTTTCAGGATCCAACTTTTCTCCTTGTGAAAGGAGAGTGTTTTGTCCTTTTAAAAGCATTCACTGACATTTGAATACCTCCTTCTTTGTGCTACTTGTGTGGTACCAGCATATTCCTCTGTTATTTAAAAATTTTTGTAATAGCTTTATTGAGATGTAATTAATACCCTAAAATTCATAATTTTCAGATACACAATTTAGTGATTTTTAGTATAACCATAGGGTTGTGCAACTATCACCACTATCCAATTTTAAAACATTTTTATCCTTCTAAAAAGTCACCTTTTACTTTCTCTCCCTATTCTCCCTCCACTAGTCTGCCTCCAGCTCTTGGCAACCACTAATCTACTTTCTGTCTCTATGGACCTGCCTATTCTGGACATTTCATATCAATGGACTAATTCAATAAGCTGTCTTTTGGGACTGATTTCTTTCACTTAACATAAAGTTTTCAAGATTCATCCTTGTTATATAGCATGTACTTCATTCCTTTTTATTGCCAAATAAAGCTCTATTATATGGACCTATCATATTAAAAAAATGCATTCATTAGTTGATGGACATCAGATGTTTATACTTTTTGGCTATTATGAATAATATTACTATGAATATTTGTCTAGAAGTATTTATATGGATGTATGATTTGGGGTTTTTTGGAATGTGTATCTAAGAGTGGAATTGCTAGGTCATATGATAATTCTGTGTTTAACAGGAACTGCCAAACTGTTTTTCAAACTAGTTATGCCGTTTTACAATCCCATAAGTAGTCTATGAGGGTTCAGTTTCTCTATATCCTCACCAACACGTAACTGTCTTTTGGTTATAACCATCCTAGTGGATGTGTTGTGGTATCTCATTGTGGTTTTGATTTATATTTCCCTAAAGAGTAATGATGTTGAACAGTTTCATGTGCTTATCAGCCATTGGTATGTCCTCTTTGGAAAAAGATCTCTTCAGATCTTCTGCCTACTTTATTTGGGTTATTTGTCTATTTTTTATTAAGTTATAGGGGTTCTTTATGTATTCTGGACACAAATTACTTCTCAGATATATGTTTTTCAAATATTTTCTTTTGTTCTGTGAGTTGTTCTGTTACCTTCTTTGATTGTACTTTCTTTTTTTTTTTTTTTTTTGGAAGTGTCAGACATGACTGAGTGAGTAAGCATAGCACAGCACTTTTAATTACTAATGACATGACAAAAAATGTCTACATACACACATATATGCAAATACATGGATGGCTTATAGGGGAGGTGCACACACAGGCTTGTTAGAGGAATTCTGTCATTTCTGCGCACCACAATAGAAGCTAAATAACACAACAAAATTGGTTTATATTTGAGAGGACATAGTTTGTTTAGTAAGGGTAATGCAGGAGACAGCTTTTCCAGGGTTTTGTTTTATATTCAACCTCTTGTCATTTAATGACCTACTGTGTGGGAGGATCAACAAATAAATTCATTTTCTGTCTAAATAATGCTGTAATGTATGTTGCACCACAAACTTTTTGTGGAATTCCTATTGTCCTATTATAGTTTACTTAATGTTTTCTGTGCTGAGTCGCTTAGTTGTGTCCGACTCTGTGCAACCCTATGGACTATAGCCTGCCAGGCTCCTCTGTCTATGGGATTCTCCAGGCAAGAATACTGGAGTGGGTTGCCATTTCCTTCTCCAGGGTGATTGTACTTTCAAGTATAGTAATTTAAAGTTTTGGTGAAGTCTGAGTTTATCTGTTTTTTCTGTTGTTGCTTGTGCTTTGGGTGTCATATCTAAGTGGCCTAACCCAAGGTTGTGAAGATTTACTCCTATGTTTGTTTTTTTCTGTGAGTTTTATAGTTTTAGTCCTTACATTTAGGTCTTTGGTGCATACTGAGTTAATTTTTATATATTATTTGACATAGCTGATGCTGCTGCTGCTAAGTCGCTTCAGTCGTGTCCGACTCTGTGCGACCCCATAGACGGCAGCCCACCAGGCTCCCCCGTCCCTGGGATTCTCCAGGCAAGAACACTGGAGTGGGTTGCCATTTCCTTCTCCAATACATGAAAGTGAAAAGTGAAAGTGAAGTCACTCAGTCGTGTCCGACTGTTAGTGACCCCATGGACAGAAGCCTACCGGGCTGCTCTGTCCATGGGATTTTCCAGGCAAGAGTACTGGAATGGGTTGCCATTGCCTTCTCCAGATTTGACATAGGAGTCTTCGATTATTGTACTTGTAACAACTGTGATAAAATGATCATTGTTGTGATAGTTGTTTCTTTACAAGTGTGCACTTTCTATAGTTTCTGAGCTCTATGAAGACAGTGCCTATGTCTTCCTTCTTAGGGGATTCCTGGTGTTTAGCAGAATACCTGGGACTTGGGCTTTATTAGGTATTCCTTATAGTAATTCTGCCTGTGGCTTTGGATGTTTTATCTTGAAGGTACAGAGAAAAAATTTTAAGAGTAGATACAGAATATAGATAGTTAATACATATGTCCTCATATTTTAGAAAGGATGGATAAGCATACTGTAATAAATACAAACCCTGATTGTCTATTTTTTCTCATGGATTTCGTGTTTATTTTCTTTAAATAGACTGTCATTGCTAGGCAATTTATATCTTTGGTTAGAATGAATATGTTTGAGCAGGTACTATCTGTCAGACACTGTCCTAAGTACTAAAGATGCAAATAAAATAAGGCTTAGCACCTGTCATCAAAGATTTCACATACTAGAAAAGAGATGGGAAGTAAACAGTATACTTCTCTTCTTTAACTGGAAATGCCCAAGAGCAATTTAAAATATTTTGTTGTAGTAGTGCTGTGGAAAGTAGGATGAAGTATTTGTGTCTGTTCCATATTTGATGGGATGAATGGGGTGTATAATTGCTAGTGCAAGAATTATAGAATGAATATGAGAACCTATATAGATTGGCTTTTGGGATGTCTTTAATTTTCGTTACCTTTTACAGTTGTATGCAAAGTTACATTAAGTCAGATATGGTATCAGTGTTGGGTTTTTTCAAGAGAGCTATATAGAGAAGGATTAAGATACATTTTTTTATCAGTACCAGGTAAATTTGATGAAAATTTATTATGTCTCAAGTTTCTTTTATTTCCCTAAGTAAGTTAATTCTAGTTTGACTGATACCTTGATATTATTTGTGGTTAAAATTAGTACCATCTGTGTATCTTTCAGTTCAGTTCAGTCATTCAGTCGTGTCTGACTCTTTGCGACCCTATGAACCACAGCATGCCAGGCCTCCCTGTCCATCACCAACTGCCAGAGTCTACCCAAACCCATGTCCATTGAGTTGGTGATGCCATCCAACCATCTCATCCTCTGTCATCCCCTTCTCCTCCTGCCCTCAATCTTTCCCAGCATCAGGGTCTTTTCCAATGAGTCAGCTCTTCGCTTCGGCCAGAGGATTGGAGTTTCAGCTTCAACATCAGTCCTTCCAATGAACACCCAGGACTGATCTCCTTTAGGCTGGACTGGATGGATCTCCTTGCAGTCCCAGGGACTCTCAAGAGTCTTCTCCAACACAACAGTTCAAAAGCATCAATTCTTTTGTGCTCAGCTTTCTTTATAGTCCAATTCTCACATCCATACATGACTACTGGAAAAAATAGCCTTGACTGGACAAACCTTTGTTGACAAAGTAATGTCTCTGCTTTTATTTTTTTTTATGTCTCTGCTTTTTAATATGCTGTCTAGGTTGGTCATAACTTTCCTTCCAAGGACTAAGCATCTTTTAATTTCAAGGCTGCAATCACCATCTGCAGTGGTTTTGGAGCACCCCAAAATAAAGTCAGCCACTGTTTTCCCATCTATTCACCATGAAGTGATGGGACTGGATGCCATGATATTAGTTTTCTGAATGTTGAGCTTTAAGCCAGTCTTTTCACTCTCCTCTTTCACTTTCATCAAGAGGCTCTTTAGTTCTTCTTCACTTTCTGCCATCAGGGTGGTGTTCTCTGCATATGTGAGGTTATTGATATTTCTCCCAGCAATCTTGATTCCAGCTTGTGCTTCCTCCAGTCCTGTGTTTCTCATGATGTACTCTACATATAAATTAAATAAGCAGAGTGACAATATACAGCCTTGACATACTCCTTTTCCTATTTGGAACCAGTCTGTTCCATGTCCAGTTCTAACTGTTGCTTCCTGACATGCATACAGGTTTCTCAAGAGGCAGGTCAGGTGGTCTGATATTCCCATCTCTTTCAGAATTTTCCACAGTTTATTGTGATCCACCCAGTCAAAGGCTTTGGCATAGTCAATAAAGCAGAAATAGATGTTTTTCTGGAACTCTCTTGCTTTTTTGATGATCCAGCAGATGTTGGCAATTTGATCTCTGGTTCCTCTGCCTTTTCTAAAACCAGCTTGAACATCTGGAAGTTCATGGTTCATGTATTGCTGAAGCCTGGCTTGGAGAATTTGGAGCATCACTTTACTAGCGTGTGAGATGAGTGCAATTGTGCGATAGTTTGAGCACTCTTTGGCATTGCCTTTCTTAGGGATTGGAATGAAAACTGTGTATTTTTAACTAAATATAAAAAGGTTGCCCAAGGAATAACTCAATTTTTATAAAAGGTAGTTATGAAATCTTAAATGTAACTCACAATACTACAGTATATAACCCATGTTGAACTACTTTTGCACTACGTATCTAAGATTCTGAAATGTGTTTAACCTTTTCTATCTCATGGTAGTTTATACCTGGTCTCAAATGATTTCTCAAATATGTATTTTTAGAATAGAACCTTTATGGCCCCAGGCTTGCACTAATGTCTTTCTTATACTGGGCTTGCAGTTGTAAAGTGTTTTGGTATATTAACTCTTTTTGTCGTTGTATTCTGCAAAGCTCACAGGGCGAGTATGACTGCAGAGGAGGCAGTATGTCAGAATGATTACATGTACAGACTTTGGGACCAGATTTCTAAGTTCAAATTTCCACTTAGTCACTTAGCACTTATGTGACCTTGGACAGATTACTTAACCTCTCTTTGCCTCAGTTTCCTCATCTTTCAAATGAGGTGAAAATAGGACCAAAGTTATTGCTAAGATTAAATGACTTTGTATATATGTGGTGCCTTGAGCAGTGCTTGGTCATAGTATACATGTATATGCTCACTGTTACTATTATTATTTATATCCAGTAGATGGTTAAGGAAATAGAGACTCTATGAAGGAGGGATTTTTTTCATTCCTACTACTAGTAAGTAACAGAAACCAGATTCCTATTCCTATTTTTGCCTTGACTCTTTAAAACAATAGGATTTGTATTATTAAGTAACTGTCAAATGAATGTATGAACTGGGAAAAAATCAGAATGTTGACAGGTGCATTTGTTTTAATAACCCCATATGGAAGCAACCCAAAAGACCATCAAGGATAGAATAAGGTAATGCATTCTGTGTTCATATAATGGGATACATCTCAGCAATGAAAAGAATGACCTACTACAGGCGACAACATGGATAAACTGAAAAAACATAAGATGAGCATAAGATGTCAGACAGGAAAGGACATAGGGGTAAGTCCATCTATATAAAGCACAAAAATAGGAAAAGTAATCTTCTAAAAGTTATGATAGTCATTACCTAGGTGAGGAGGGGCTAGTGAATGGGGGAGGGGCTTCTGATGGGCTCTGGTTGTTGATCTTGGTGCTAGTTACAGATGATTTGCTGAAAAGCTACTAAACTGTACACTTATGCACATACTTATGTATATGAATTATGTTGTGAAGTAATTTAAATTTTTTAGCTTAAAAATTTACAAATTGTTTTAGCTATAATTTTGATATAGTCTTGTAAACATAGTAATTATTTGCCAGAAATTTAATGTCAGATAACCACCTTATCTGTAGGGTTTGCTTAGTATTGTCTTGTAACCTTGAGTAATATAGACACCCCCTTTAAAAGAAAAGAAAACAAACCTCAGTGAAGAAATGGACAAATGACTTGAATGGACATTTCTTCAAAGAAGATATACAAATGGCTAATAATTACAGGGAAAGAGGCTCAATATCACTAATTATTAGGGAAGTGCAAATCAAAACCACAATGAGTTACCATTTCACACCCATTAGGATGACTATTGTAAAACAGACAAACATAAGTCAGAAAATAACAAATGTTGGCAAGGACGGTGAGAAGTCGTAACCCTGTTGACACACTGCTTTCTGGTAGGAATGTAAAATGGGGCAGCAAATGGAAAACAGTATAGCAGTTTGTAGAAAAAATTAAAACTACTAATGAAAAGGAAGCACATTCTTAACAAATGCTATACCATGGATATAGACATTGAAGACATGCTGAGTCATAACAGGACAAATACAAATATGATTCCACTTATATAAAGCAACTAGTCAAATTCATAGAAACACAAAGTAGAATCACAGTTGCCAGAGGCAGAAGGGAGGTGGGAATGAGCCCATGGTGTTCAGTGGGTACAGTGTCACTCCTGCAAGATGAAGAGAGTCTTGGGAATGGGTAATGATGGTGGTTGTGCAACCAGGTGACTTTTTAGTACCCCTGAACTGTACACTTAAAATGGTCAAAATAGTAAATTTTATGTTAAGTACTTTTTTTACCATATTTTTTTGAAAGGGGAAAAGAAAAATTCCTAGTGATCTTGGAGAATAAAACTGAAAATTTAAAAAAAAAAACCTATTTACTTGCAGTTTGGAAGATTGAATTGTAGAGTAAGAGTTTTGCTAATTTGAAAGTTAAATTTGACTTCTAAGATTTTCCAGTCAAAGAGAAAGATAAATGCTATATAATATCAGTTCTATGTGGAATCTAAAAAGTAAAACAAATGAATGGGTATGCAAAAGAGAAACAGAGATATAGAAAATCAACTTGTGGTACCAAAGGACAGAGAGAAAAAGGGAGGGGCAAACAAGAGGTATTAGATTAACAAATAAAACTGCTGTATATAAAATAGACAAGATTATACTGTATGGCACAGAGAATTATACCTATTATCTTGTAATAACCTATAATGGAGTATAATCTATAGAAATACTAAATCACTATGTGTGTGCTCAGTTGCTTAGTCATGTCCTGTTTTTTGTGACCCCAAGGATGGTAGCCATCCAGGCTTCTTTGTCTGTGGAATTCTTCAGGCAAGAATACTGGAGTGGGTAGCCATTCCCTTCTCCAGGGGACCTTCCCGACTCAGGGATCAAACCTGGGTCTCCTGCTTTACAGGTGTATTCTTTACCCTCTGATCCACCAGAGAGGCCCCCAGATATTGGCATTATCAAGCCACAAATCACGGAATGCCTGGGAAATCCTATGGACAGAGGAGCCTGGCAGGCTACAGTCCATGGGGTTACAGAGGGTTTGTACGACTTTGCAACTGAGCACACACACATGATGAGAACATTTAAGCTCTACTCTTTCGCAAGTTTCACGTATACAACAGAGTGTTATTAACTGTAGTTACCATGCTGAAAATTTAATGCTCAGAAGTTACTTATCTTATAACTAAAAAGTTTATACCCTTTGACCAGAAACTTCTTTAAAAACATTAGTTTTTCTAAATTTAACCTGCAGGAACATTCTACTAATAAAGAAAATTTCTAAAACAAATTATGTGATGCTCTGAGAAGTTACAGTTTTGACCAAAAGTGTTAGAGAAACATTGGAGGTTCTCTTCTTACCCTCAATCTTTCCCAGCATCAGGGTCCTTTCCAGTGAGTCGGCTCTTTGCATCTGGTGGCCAAATTGCTGGAGCTTCAGCTTCGGCATAAGTCCTTCCAGTGAATATTCAGGACTGATTTCCTTTAGGATTGACTGGTGTGATCTCCTTGCTGTCCATGGTACTCTCAAGAGTCTTCTCCAGCACCACATTTCAAAAGCATCAATTCTTTGGCACTCAGCCTTCTTTATGGTCCAACTCTCACATCCACACATGACTACTGGAAAAACCATAGCTTTGACTATACTGATCTTTGTTGGCAGAGTGATGTGTCTGCTTTTTAATACACTGTCTAGGTTTGTTATAACTTTTCTTCCAGGGAACAAGTGTCTTTTAATTTCATGGCTGCAGTCACGGTCTGAAATATTCATAAAATTTTAGAGAGTGTTAGGAAATGATAGAGTATATGTTCACAATAGCTTTGAAAATAAATATCATTTGATATAAATTCTGTTGGCTAGTTACCTGCCATTGTTGTATGATAAATAAACATAGAGTATTTGTCATCTTTGTGTTTACTGCTAATGTCATTTTTTTTAATGTGACTTCTGATAAAATAAGAATGAACTATCCTTTTTAAGTTTCTCAGCCCTACAAGCACAAACAGTTATTTAACAATGTACTTTTAAGTCATGTTACTAAGAAGTATTCTCTAAGATTACAGCTTGCAATAGGGCATAGATGGTTTGAAGGTAATTGAGAAGTGGTTTGGGAATACTGCTAATTGAAGGATTGGAACCAGCTGTGAGACTTAGCTAGGAAATTGTCTTTCCTTCCTGCAGTATTTTAAACATGTAACCTTACATTTTTGGAGGAAGATTATAAGTATTTGATAAATGATTTATTTTGAAGCTTACCTAGCATTTGTTAGCATATTGAAAAGTATTCCAGCTTAATAGTATGCCTCACTTAATCTTTTTTGGTTTGCTTATGTGTGTTGTATCTAGTATAAGTTTTTGGTTTTTTTTTTAGTTTTGGTAAATTACACATAATATGAAATTTGCAGTCTTAACCATTTTTAGATGTACAGCTCAGCAGTGTTACATTGTTGTGCAGCCAGTCTGCAAAACTTTTTCATTTTTGCAAAACAATCTCTAAACCCATTAAATGACAACTGTCTATTTCCATCTCTCCCCCAACCCTGGCAACCACTGTTCTGTCTCTGTTAAATTGACTACTCTAGATACCTCAGATAAGTGCAGTTATATTAATTTGACTACACTAGATACCTCAGATAAGTGCAAGTTATACAGTATTTCTCTTTTTCCTGAGTTGCTTATTTCACTTAGCATAATGTCCTCCAGGTTCATCCATGTTGTACCATGTGTCAGAATTTCCTTCCAAGACTGAATAATATTCCTACCTATATATATATATAGGTATTTTTGTTATTTCTTCATAAAAATATGTTGTGAAATATAAAAAGGTGAAAATATGAAAAATGTAAAAATACGAAAAATATGAAATTCCTTCATAACAAAACACATCATATTTTTGTTATTCCTTCATCCATAGATGGAAATTTGAGTTGCTCCCACCCTTTGACTATTGTGAATAAAGCTGCTTGGAACATACATGTACAAATGCTGCTTTTCAGTTATTTTGTGTATATATGCTGATGGAATAGCTGAATTGTATGGGAGTTCTTGTTTAAATTCTTTGAGGAA
Organism: Odocoileus virginianus; assembly: GCF_023699985.2. Lineage (NCBI taxonomy): Eukaryota > Metazoa > Chordata > Mammalia > Artiodactyla > Cervidae > Odocoileus > Odocoileus virginianus. The sequence continues at coordinate 32,530,202 of NC_069687.1, forward strand.
CTACTGTGCTGTTTTCCATAGCAACTGCACCATTTCCCTCCAGTAATTGATGCTTTTGAACTGTGGTGTTGGAGAAGACTCCTGAGAGTCCCTTGGACTGCAAGGAGATCCAACCAATCCATCCTAAAGGAGATCAGTCCTGGGTGTTCATTGGAAGGACTGATGCTGAAGCTGAAACTCCAATCCTTTGGCCACGTGATGTGAAGAGCTGACTCATTTGAAAAGACCCTGATGCTGGGAGGGATTGAGGGCAGGAGGAGAAGGGGATGAGATGGCTGGATGGCATCACTGACTCGATGGACATGAGTTTGAGTAAGCTCCAGGAGTTGGTGATGGACAGGGAGACCTGGTGTGCTGCGATTCATGGGGTCGCAAAGAGTCGGACATGACTGAGTGACTGAACTGAACTGAACTGAACTGAACTGAATGTATGTGTTCCAGTTTCTGTCCATCCTTGCTAACACTTATTTAGTTTTTCTTTCTTTTTCCCCGTTAAATATTAGTATTGCATTGATTGTGAAGTGATATCTCATTGTGGTTTTGATTTGGATTTCCCTAAGGATTAGTGATACTGACTATCTTCGCATATGCTTCTTTGGAAAAAATAACTATTCAACTCCTTTGCCATATTTTGAAATGGGTTTTTTGTTGTTGTTGAGTCATAGAAATTTTTAATTTGTTCTCAATATTAATACCTTATCAGATATGTGCATTGCAAATATTTTCTCCCATTCTGTATGTTGCCTTTTCACTGTGTTAACTGTCTCTTCTGATGCCTTGGTGATTTTTTTGAAATCTCAAATCTTGTTACATTACTCTACGTGGCTCAGAGCTTAAATTTCAGATTCTTGGCATTGTATACGGTTTGGCTGATAACTGACTCTCTGGGCTAACTAACTTTCTGGGTTAACAGTAACTAACACACACACACACACACACACACACACACACAGACACACACACACATGAGTAACTAATACACACACACACCCCGGAAATTTAAACTCCACCCAGACACACACACACACACAGACACACACACACAGTAACTAATACACACACACACACTCAAACACACACACACACTCAAACACACACACACACACTCAAACACACACACACAGTAACTAATACACACAGACACTCACACACACACACTCTCTCACACACACACACACACACACACACACACACACCCCTTTTCCCTTTTTCTTGCCTGGAAATTTAAACTCCAGCCAGGTAAAACTATTTGCAGCTCAGAAAGTGTCAAGATTCACCTTATTTTATCCTAGATGTCCTCCGCTTTTACCTAGAGAACTTCTGTTTTTCCAAAGGCATCTCAAACATCTCTTTCATGAAACCTTTTCTAATCACTCTCTACTTTCCCAGGCACATGGAATTCCTGGGCGCAATGGAATTGAGTGCTGAACCCTGTATATCCTTCTGCCATAGCCTCTGAAAGATTTTAGTTTGCTTATTTGTTTACCTGTTTGTTTTGTTAGATTGACAGTTCTTTGTGAGCAAACTCTTTGTTATTGGTCTTTTTATCTTTAACTTAGTTCCTGGTATGTTGTATATGATTAAACAATAAATGTTTTTAAGTGAATGTGTGATTAGTAAGTGAAAGAGTAAATGAATTGATTCTAAGAGTTACAACAGAATGGACTCTAATTCTAGTTGCTTGTGATAATCCAAGCTAGGTTTCAACAGTACATGAAACTGGAACTTCCAAATGTATAAGCTGGATTTAGGAAAAGCAGAGTAAGCAGAGATCAAATTGCCAACATCCATTGGATCATAGAAAAACCAAGAGGATTCCAGAAAAACATCTGCTTCTGCTTCATTGACTACACTAAAGCCTTTGACTATGTGGATCACAATAAGCTGGAAAATTCTTCAAGAGATGGGAATACCAGACCACCTCACCTGCCTCCTGTGAATCCTGTTTGCTGGTCAAGAAGCAACAGTTAGAACTGGACATGGGATAATGGACTGGTTGCAAATTGGGAAAGGAGTATATCAAGGCTGTATATTGTCACCCTGCTTATTTAACTTAAATGCAGAGTACATCATGTGAAATGTTGGACTGGATGAAGCACAAGCTGGAATCAAGATTTCAGGGAGAAATAACAATAGCCTCAGATATGCAGATGACACCACCCTTATGGGAGAAAGCGAAGAAGAACTAAAGAGCCTCTTGATGAAAGTGAAAGAAGAGAGTGAAAAATCTGGCTTAAAACTCAACATTCAGAAAACTAATATCATGGCATCCGGTTCCATCACTTCATGGCAAATAGATGGGGCAACAGTGGAAATACAGTGACGGACTTTATGTTCCTGGACTCCAGGGCAACAATGGAAACAGTGACAGACTTTATGTTCCTGGACTCCGAAATCACTCCGGACAGTGGCTGCAGCCATGAAATTAAAAGATGCTTGTTCCTTGGAAGAAAAGCTATGACCAACCTAGACAGTGTATTAAAAAGCAGAGACATCACTTTGCCGACAAAAGTCTCTATAGTGAAAACTGGTTTTTCATGTATGGGTGTAATAGTGTATGAATGTGAGAGTTGGACCATAAAGAAAGCTGAGCACTGAAGAATTGATGCTTTCAAATTGAGGTGTTGGAGAATACTCTTGGAAGTCCCCTGCACTTCAAGGAGAGCCAACTAGTCAATCCTAAAGGAAATCAGTCCTGAATATTCACTGGAATGATGGGTGCTGAAGCTGCAATACTTTAGCCACCTGATAAAAAGAACTGGGAAAGACCCTGATGCTGGGAAAAATTGAAGGCAGGAGGAGGAGGGGACAACAGATGATGAGATGGTTGGATGGTGTCACTGACTCAATGGACATGAATTTGAGCAAGCTCTGGGAGTTGGTGAAGGACAGAAAAGCCTGGCATGCTACATTTCATGGGGTCACAAAGAGTCAGACATGACTAAGTGACTAAACAGTGAACAACAATGGTACTACACTGGTAACTATTTCCAGAGTGGTTTCTGGGAGAAAGTAGCACTCATTTTCAAGCTCCTTTATGGAAATCTCCATTTTCTGCCACAACTACTAGCTGCTTTGTGGTAGGCATTTATTACTGAGGAGACTTTTTTTTATTTTGACTCGAAGTACTATACATATCTAACTTTTAAAATTTATGACAAATTTATTCCAGAAAGGTTATTAATGATTTTCAGTTCTTTTGAAAACACTGTAAGGATGTATGTACATCAGATGGAATTGCTCATGTTATTCCAGATATGTTTGCTATCATTGTTCTTATTGAGGTAAACGAAAGAGCCTGGGAAATAATCCTTTGGTTGGCATTTAAAATCAAACCAAAACAGAAACTGATATCTTTTCCCATCTTCCATTAAGAGTGTAGCTCTTGTTATGAATTTTGGCAATAAATGACTTCATTGAGGTCTTGTAGTTTATGATGTCCTCTGGCAGGGAAATCTTGAAAATGTTTTACTGTTATAGCAAATTTCACACTAAGCCATATTTCAAAAAGTCATTAGTAAAAGTTCTGGACAAAGAACAGTCACCATCAAGTGATATGCTACCAAAAGATGGATTGCTACTATTTTAGATGATTTAGTTGTGCCAATTATATGGGCTTTTTATGAGTTATGTCCTACATGATTTCCAGTAAAACTTTGATTTTAAATGTAAACAATATTTATTTAAATATTTAATTTACTCCTAATGTAAATACTAAGTTGTTCTGTGTTCTTGTAAGTTTTTTCTTTAAATGTCAAAAATTGTCTATATATAGGCACATTCTGCATTGAATTCAGTGAAATAATTTTCATCCTTCCTTTTGGTGACAGTGTTTCTCTTTCCTGAGTGATAAAATAGTCATTGGTTATGAAATGATAGTGTAATAGATTCTTCTCTAAGTAAAGCATTTGAACTGTTCTCCTGTTTCTTGTAAGAGTATTCAGCACCTTTACATGAGTTTTTATTACTTACAAGTATTGTCAGCTGCAGAGGAAGCAGTGGTTTACATAGTTAAAGTAGAGGTAGTCCAGAATTCATTTGTTCAACTTTTACATTATTTTGAAATTTGTGTTGGAATATTGATATCTCTGAGATTGGTGTGTGTAGGACTTTCCAAGAGATAGTGAACCATACTGTAATATCTTTGTCTTGAAATAAACTGCAAACTCTCCTGCACTTCCTTGGGTTACTATGAGGTCAGTGTTTTTGTGCAGTGCCTCTGGGTTCCTGATCTCCTTTACTGATCTGTGGTGCTAATGAACTATAGCCACCTTCAGAGGCAAACAAGTCTAAAACAAAATCGCCTTTATTTCTCTATACTTGCAACTTCATGTGTGCTTTTTTAGTCTGGGACAGGACTTCTTCAAAGGTTTTTACTTTTGGAAAATTGTCAGTTATCTTTGACTGTCACTCAGAACACTCACCTGATGGAAAGCACCTACCTGTTCTTCTTTATGGACATAAACACTAATGTTTGAGGTAAATTAAAGATTACCTAGTATGATTTACAAGGTAGACATTGTAATGGCCATTAATTAACTCTAAAAACTTTTGTGTGCTTGCTGTATACCAAGTGTTTTATAGATTAGGGAACTAGAGACATTATGTGTGTGTGTTTGTGTGTGACCTCACAGTCTTTGAGAAGTATCTCTTTTGCAGTTTGGTTAGGGAATGGTGTGGAGAGAGAGAGGTCAAAAACTACAGTGTATTATGATAGGTTCTGTGGGGCTTCCCAGGTGGCTCAGTGGGTATAGAATCCACCTGCAGTGTAGGAAATGCATGCTGACATGGGCTTGATCCCTGAACTTGGAAGATCCCCAGGAGGAGGGTATAGCAACCCACTCCTGTATTCTTGCCTGGAGAATCTCCATGAACAGAGGAGCCTAGCGGGCTACAGTCCACGAGATAGCAAGGAGTTGGACACGAATGAGTGACTAAGCATAGCACAGCACAGAAGGGTCATTTAATTCAGAGGTTGAAATGTTGAGAAATGCTTTCAGGAGTAGGTCACATCTGAATTGAGTCTTAAAGGGTGAGTAGAAATTAGCCAAATAAAGAGGAGGAGAAGCCTAGAAATAGACTAATATGACCAGAGAAACAGGAGCTATGGCTTAGAATAAATGGTGGCTGTCACTTATTGAGCACCTACTTTGTGCCAGACTCTGTATTATGACCTTTAAAACACTTACTTCACAGTAACCTAAGAGGCAGATGTTATCCTCTTTGCAAATAAGGAAACCGAGAGTCGTTACTCTTCTGAGGTTATGACAGGGTTAATGAGTATCAGAGCTTGATTTTAAAACCCTAGATTTTCTGGCTTTTTGTCAAGGCTGATTCCTCCTAAGAAGGAACATTTTTCATGGTGGAGGAAATAGTTATGAAGTTATCATGCTGATGAAAGGTCAGATGTGCAGGTTAAGGTCTGTGAAGTACCCTGGGGCATTAATAGTATTTATTCATTCAAGAAATATTTACTAAGAGTCCCTTAAGTGCTAAAACCTCTGCTAGGCATTAGGAGTTAAATGACAAATGCTTAAATGGTAGAGGTAGAAGGTGAAAGAAAGTAGAGGCACTGAGTGTAAATGTAGTGTGAGGAAAGAAAAGATAAAGAAAAGATAATGATACAGCAGTAAACATAGGGGGAAGTTAGTGTGTGCGTGGTTTAATATGGGAAGTACTTTGATTGTTCATATGCTGAGAAGAAAGAGCCATAGTAGGGGAAAGATTTAAGATAAACTAGAATGAGCTGGTGATCGGTTCATCTGTGATCCTGAAGGAGGAGGGAAGTCAGAAACCAAAATCTATAGATTGTACATGTTTAATTAAGTAGATTGCAAGATAGTCCTAACATGAATTTGTAATGACTGTAGAATTTTAGTATAGTTACCCTACACTTGGATAATGGAGACTTGATTAAACAATGAAACCTCTTACATAAATGATCACTGTGACCTCTTATGTCTGGTTTATGCATCCATTGTCTCTGTCCCTCCATTGATCTGTCCATACCCTTTCTAACATAGCATGCAGAGTTATTGGTGTTTCCCTCTTGGGAGGGAAGATGAGTAGAGGCTGTGTCTAATGCCACTTAGCATCTGGTATAATCTCACTTTAATAAAGGCTTTTTGAATTGATCAATCACTGAATTCCATATTTGTACCATTTGAATATTAGTTTTTTGTTTTTTAATCTTTTATGGGTTAAAAGGTATATATCCTGTGAAAATTCTAAGACAAATGTGTTTTCTATTATAAGTTAAGTGCATAAATACTTTAAGGTATGCCCAAGTACCAATGAAAAGAGGACTTTAAGAATGTTCTGTATGGAGAGGATCTTAAAGTTTCATACAACCTAAAGAATTTCTTCAGTTCAGTTCAGTCGCTCAATTGTGTCCGACTCTGCAACCCCATGAATTGCAGCACGCCAGGCTTCCCTGTACATCAACAACTCCCGGAGTCTACCCAAACCCATGTCCATCGAGTCGGTGTTGCCATCCAACCATCTCATCCTCTGTCGTCCCCTTCTCCTCCTGCCCATAATCTTTCCCAGCATCAGGGTCTTTTCAAATGAATCAGTTTTTCACATCAGGTGGCCAAAGTATTGGAGTTTCAGCTTCAACATCAGTCCTTCCAATGAACACCCAGGACTGAACTCCCCTAGGATGGACTAGTTGGGTCTCCTTGCAGTCCAAGGGACTCTCAAGAGTCTTCTCCAACACCACAGTTCAAAAGCATCAATTCTTCTGCGCTCAACTTTCTTTATAGTCCAACTCTCACATCCATACATGACCATTGGAAAAACCATAGCCTTGACTAGACGGACCTTTGTTGGCAAAGTAATGTCTCTGTTTTTAATGTGCTGTCTAGGTTGGTCATAACTTTCCTTCCAAAGAGTAAACGTCTTTCAATTTCATGGCTGCAATCACCATCTGCAGTGATTTTGAAGCCCAGAAAAGTAAAGTCAGCCACTGTTTCCATTATTTCCCCATCTATTTGCCATGAAGTGATGGGACCGGATGCCATGATCTTAGTTTTCTGAATGTTGAGCTTTAAGCCAACTTTTTCACTCTCTTTCACTTTCATCAAGAGGCTCTTTAGTTCTTCACTTTCTGCCATCAAGGTGGTGTCATCTGCATATCTGAGGTTATTGATATTTCTCCCGGCAATCTGATTCCAGCTTGTGCTTCTGCCAGCCCAGCGTTTCTCATGATGTACTCTGCATATAAGTTAAATAAGCAGAGTGACAATTTTCAGCATTGACATATATTTTTCCTATTTGGAACCAGTCTGTTTTTCCATGTCCAGTGCTAACTGTTGCTTCTTGTCCTGCATACAGGTTTCTCAAGAGGCAGATCAGGTGGTCTGGTATTCCCATCTCTTTCAGAATTTTCCACAGTTTATTGTGATCCACCCAGTCAAAGGCTTTGGCATAGTCAATAAAGCAGAAATAGATGTTTTTCTGGAACTCTCTTGCTTTTTTGATGATCCAGCAGATGTTGGCAATTTGATCTCTGGTTCCTCTGCCTTTTCTAAAACCAGCTTGAATATCTGGAAGTTAGGTTTAGCTTTTCAGCGATATAAGATATCAGCTCAGCGTAATCTATCTAGAAGTTCAGAAATGATATACTCACAGTTTTTATTTCCAGTATTTTAAAGTTTTGTGTTAAACATCCAGTGATGCAACTTTTAAAAATTAAATTTCCTGTGAATGTATGTAGTTCCTCTCAAATATGGTATATTACTTTTTAACATCATGGAATTTTCTTTTTTCAGAATCCTGTCCGAAAGATCCCTGACTCCCATGAAATAACGCTAAAGCATGGCACTAAGACAGTAAGTTTAAAAAATTTAATTATTTTCCCTCAATAACAGGGCTCTCATGGAAAAGTGAAATAATATGATATACTTATATTAAGGCCATTATACAATCAACTGATATCACAAAGAAATTGAGATAGACATTTCCTTAATGATGAACATTAAGGAAAACAGATTACCTTTCCGTTCAGTCAAAATAGCCATTGCATTTCATTTAAAATAGGAACACTTATTCATTAAGGAAATTGTTATTGTTATTGTTAAGGAAAATTGTCATTGTTATTGTTGGCTTTAAAACCTCTTTCTTCAATATAGGAACACTGTAAATGAGAGAAAGAAATGAAACTCAAATACTTTTTTTTGTTATGGTGTGGGAAAACTTCTCATTACCCTTGGCTTTTCATTTCTGTATCAGTAAGAGGCCTGAGTTCATTTTTTAGGTGGATGTTGAGATAAGAAATGAACATAAGCTTATTATGACTCTAAAGATTATATTCCTTAGATTTATGGATTCTATTTTATAATTGTCACATTTATTTATGTAATTTAAAAATTGAGTTCAGTTCAGTCACTCAGTCGTGTCCGACTCTTTGCGACCCCATGAACCGCAGCACGCCAGGCCTCCCTGTCCATCACCAACTGCCAGAGTTTACCCAAACCTGTGTCCATTGAGTCGGTGATGCCATCCAACCATCTCATCCTCTGTCGTCCCCTTCTCCTCCTGCCCTCAATCTTTCCCAGCATCAGGGTCTTTTCAAATGAGTCAGCTCTTTGCATCAGGTGGCCAAAGGATTGGAGTTTCAGCTTCAACATCAGTCCTTCCAATGAACACCCAGGACTGATCTCCTTTAGGCTGGACTGGTTGGATCTCCTTGCAGTCCAAGGGACTCTCAAGAGTCTTCTCCAACACCACAGCTCAAAAGCATTTAAAATTTTTAATTTAAAAATTAAAGCAGTTTAAAAATTTTGAGGTGTAAGATGAAATGATTTTGCCATGTCACTTCAGTCCTGTCCAACTGTTTGCGACTTCATGGACTGTGCGACCTCATAGGCTGGAGCCCGCCAGGCTCCTCTGTCCTTGAGATTTCCCAGCAAGAATACTGGAGTGGATTGCCATTTCCTTCTTCAGGGAATCTTCCTGACCCAGGGATGGAATCCACATTTCTTAAGTTTCCTGCATTGGCAGATGGGTTCTTTATCACTGGTGCCACCTATCTTATTGTAAAAAAAAAAAGGATTTAATAGTATTTTATTAAAAATGATAGTTGAATGAATGAAACTTGCTTGTGAATGAATAAAAGAATAAAATTATCTTGGTTTCCCTTTATAATGAAGCAACCTTTTTTTCTAATAGATATCTGACATGTGAAGAAGTAAAATCCTGTAATTAGGCAGAAAAATGTCAATCAATAGAAATAGGTCCAGAAATAATGTAAATGATAGAATTAATAGTCATGCATGTTAAAATAATGAATTCTCCCCAATGAAATTTTTACTTTTGAAAACATTGTTTCCATAAAATGGTTATAAAGTACAGTGGGTTTATTATTATTTTAAATGAAGTAAATATTATAAATGTCTTAATTTTGATTTTTGCTATGGTAAATATTGACGCACGTAACTTTCATAAACAGATATTTTTAGGGGTTCTCAAAAGATTTTGAGCGTTAAAGTTCTTGAAACCAAAATATCTGGGCATTGCTGCCTTTCATTGCTGCCATTTCCATCTAGTTCTATATACTATGCCTACTTTTTATTAAGTCACATATTTATAGTTTTATTCTGAAATCATGAAAGAATTTTACTAATTTTCATGTTTTTCGGTAAATAAGAAAAAATATTATAGACTACTAGTACTTAAAAAGGAAGCTTTCCTGTCACATAGAGATTTTTGCAACAGATAGTTCTGTTAATAACATAAATAATAAATCTTATTTAAATATTCATATTTTTTCAAAGCAAATTTTATCTTTAAAAATATGTATAATTAAAATTAAAAAATAAAATAAATGTATACAATTTAAACAATACTTTGTTATTTTACACATTAAAAATCAGAGCTTCTAGTTGTACTATTAGGTTAACTAATTTTTTTTTCTTCTTTGCAGTCCTGCTTTTCACATGTATTTCAATTTCTTGGAAATAGGTCTTTTAAAAATTTTGGAAATATGTCTTTTTTTATATGTTTTTTTTTTAAACTAGTTTTTGTAAAAATGTTTACACATTCACAGAATTATAGAGAATACTGAAAGGAATTCCCATATATTTGTCTCTGAGCCTTACCAATTGTTGACATAAGGCCAATCTTGTTTCCTGTATACTTTACATTTCTAATAAACCTCCTTTCCCCCATGCCATCTGCCTACTTTGTGGGGTTGTTTTAAGCAAATTCCAGGTTTCATATGATTTCTTCTGTAACTTAACATTTCATGTTTATTTAGAGAATTGATTTATAGTAACTTTCTTTATGAGCTTCCCTTTCTTTATTTCAAACTGTGATCCTTTTTCTGTCTCATATATGATAATCACATTTAATATGCAGTCCAAATGCATTTCTTTCCTTCTGAGAGGCAGTAGATCCAGGGACTAACTGCTTCTAGAAGAATGTTAAATACAGCTCAAGAACAGTGAGCTACACATTGGATATTTGTATGTGAGTTGGACCTCAGAGAGTTAACAGGGAAAGCAAATAGTTTATGGAACCAGTATAAGTGATATTAAAATGTGGCCAGTTACTTATAAACTCATGTTTAAAAATAATTGTTTGAGGTGACTATACTTAGAGTCATTTAGCCATATTCACAAGATAATAATTTTCACTTTATTTTGTTAAATTCATTTATGGTTCCTATTCACATGACTCATTTTGGTAATTTTAGATTCATGTGTTCTTCATTTGGTAACAGTCAAACAGTCTTAAAAGGCTTTCTCAAAATCTTTTACTGAAAAAATGAATTGTTTTTAAGATACCTACTTACATTCTAAGGCAGCTTAGTGTATCGTATGAATTTGCAGTGATAGCTATTCAGAGTACATGGTAGAGAAGCAGGGATGAAGCTGGTGATTAGATAAAATTACAGTAGATGGCCAGTGGGAGTTTGATGTATGACCCAGGGAACCCAAAGCTGGTGCTCTGTGCCAACCTGGAGGGATGGGTGGGGAGGGAAGGGGGAAGGGGGTTCGGGAGGAAGGGGACAAATGTATGCCTATGGCTGATTCATGTTGATGTATGGCAAAACCCATCACAATACTATACTTGTCCTCCAATTACAGTAAACTAAAAAAATATTTTCTTGTATTTTAAGGAAATAATACTCATAATAAAGTCAAATGATTTAGAGGGTACTGTCCATTTTTACTTTTCATAAGTAACAGCAGTTAGTGATCTATATTTTCATCCTATAATGTAGGAAGTAGGGTTAGAGAGGAGATGGAAATGGCAATCCACTCCAGTATTCTTGCCTAGAGAATCCCATGGACAGAGGAGCCTGGTGGGCTGCTGTCTGTAGGGTTGCACAGAGTCGGACACGACTGAAGCGACTTAGCATGCATGCATGCATTGGAGAAGGAAATGGCACCCCACTCCAGTATTTTTGCCTGGAGAATCCCAGGGACAGAGCAGCCTGGTGGGTTGCTGTCTATGGGGTCGCACAGAGTCGGACACGACTAAAGCGACTTAGCATGCATGCATGCGTTGGAGAAGGAAATGGCACCCCACTCCAGTATTTTTGCCTGGAGAATCCCAGGGACAGAGCAGCCTGGTAGGTTGCTGTCTGTGGGGTCGCACAGAGTTGGACACGACTGAAGCGACTTAGCAGCAGCGGCAGCAGCAGAGCAGCAGGGTTAAAGAAAGGAAATGGGGGTGATAATAGACTATAAATAGTTTCTCTCCATTTAATTTTTTCTTTTTTAATAACAGGTTTCTGCTTTGGGTCTGGATCCCTCAGGTGCCCGTTTAGTGACTGGAGGATATGACTATGATGTTAAATTTTGGGATTTTGCTGGAATGGATGCTTCTTTTAAGGCGTTTCGATCCCTTCAGCCCTGTGAATGGTATGTATTATGCAACTTAATATCTTCATTTTTGAAGACAGAGTCTCTGGTCATTTGAATTCTGTTTATGATGAGTTTTATCAGAATACAGTAAGTTTACATGACTGTATTCTACCTTTGTTATTCAGATGAAAGGAAAGTATACCTTTTATTTTAGTAAGTTCCCTTTAGTTACATGAATCTGTTCTAAAAACATTTTCTGTCTTTTGTTGTGTTTTCTTAAAATATTTTTATTTAGAAATTGTTACTTTGTCTAGTTTACTTTAAAACACTTCAGTAGCTACTGTGCAATGTTGTATATATGTGTATAGCGTATGTTAAGCCAGGAGCCAAGTGCTCATCGGTGCTGCGCTGTGCAGGTGTGGTCACCTGGCATTGTATCATAAAGCACTGTACGTGTTGCTACTGTAAGCCACCCTCTTGTTTCTGCTTTGGATCATCTTTGCTCTTTTAGCTTATTGGATATCAGAAATGGATTTTATTGGTTAAACTTGTTAACTTGCATGATGTATGTTGTAAAGGAGCTTTCAACGATGAGATTTTAAAATATTCAAGATATGTGGATTAGCTGAAGACCCAGTTTCACTCTTACGTGAATGGGGTATAAATCTAGTTTTGTTTTCAACCTGAACTTGTAAGGGTAATGTCTCTTTGCTTAATCTCTGCTTGTAAACTCTGGGTTCCATTAACTGTGTAGAGAAAGTTCCTATCTGGACTGTTGAGTGTTTGCTTCTGTGAACCTTTTGTGATGAAAGTGATGGTTAGAGGATATAAACGAGATGCTGGGATTTTTCTGCAGCCTGTCTGAAGTAAAGGTTTGAAAATTTGCTAAATAGATCATGTCAAACAAATAATCAATTGGAAAGGAAAAGACAAAAAAACAAAAACAAAAACAATACAAAAAACCCTTCAGTATCTCCAGTGATGGCTGATTTTAAAATAGCTCTGATGATTTAAAATAGTGATATTCATCTTGAGTTAGTATGATGACGTTTTGAAAATGTACATAAAATATGTTGTTTATACCCCTTTTTCCCTCCTGATAGTCTCTTGATACATAAAGGGACTATGCTTTCCTTCTGTCTTTTTAGCTATTGGGTGACTTGTTCAGTACTATCCAGAGCTTTTTTTTTAAATTTGGATGTACCAGGCCTTAGTTGAAGCATGTGGGATCAGTTCCCTGGGTTCCCCAGGGATCGAACCCGGGTCGCCTGCATTGAGAGCATGGCGTCTTAGCCACTGGACCACCAGGGAAGTCCCTATCCAGTGCTTTGTTAATAATCAGTTCTGAAGAGAATACATGTCTCTTGAGTTTCAAGCCAGTGCTCTATTATTTATTAAAATGTGTCATTTGCTACACTGTTATAATGGAAAATGCAGGAAAAAAACAAGAATAAGCTTATTTTCTCTTCTGCAATTAAATTGTTGCATCCTGTATGTAATTGTGAGCTATCAAAGGTTTAGATGGGAAGAAATAGAATTCTTGACAACATATAAAATTAACATAAAACTCTAAAATTGCAAATGTTATGTGAATATTACTCCTTTAAATCATGACAACTATTTAACTTTGCCATCACTTGCTCCTGATCTCCAAATAATGTGACTCTCTGCTTTTTATGATTTTTTTTTGACTCATGCGTGTATGGTAAGTTGCTTCAGTCGTGTCTGACTCTGTGTGATCCTATGGACTGTAGCCTGCCAGGCTCCTCTGTCCATGGGATTCTCCAGGCAAGAATCCTTCATGAGATTCTCCAGGCGAGAATACTGGCATGGGTTGCCATTTCCTCTTCCAGGAGATCTTCCCAACCCAGAGATCAAACCCTTGTTTCCTGCGGCTCCTGGCATAGGCAGGCAGATTCTCTACTGCTGAACCATTGGGGAAGCCTTTTATTGACTCAGTGTATATTTTATATCTATTTACCTATTCATCTATAATTCACTTTTTACTGTAAACAATTTCAAATGGAGAGACAAATAGAGGGGTTAGTATAATAGCCATCTACTCTTTACCTAGATTTAGCAGTTATAAATATCTTTTTATTTATTTATTTCAGCTCATTTTTGTAATTTTTGAATTATTTAACAGTGAAGACACTGTTTTTATATAACAAAACAGAAACAGACTCATGGACGGGGAGACTCAACCAGTGGTTACCAGTGATGAGTGGGGAGAGGGGTGACATAGGGGTATGGGATTAAGGGGATACAGGCTACTTTATATAGATAAATAGACAACAAAGGTATATTGTATAATATACAGAAATATAGCCATTAGTTTGTAGTAATTTTAAGTGGAGTGTAATCCATAAAATATTGAATTGCTCTGTTATGTACCTAAAACTAATATTATAAATCAACTATAATATTAAAAAAAACAGACCTTTCATTTTGAAATACTTCAGTGTGTTCCCTTTAAAATGACAGATGCTTTCTATGTAAATGTAGTTCCATTATTACTTTTAACAAAATTCTTTAGAATTCCTCAATATTTCTAATTAACATTCCATATTTAAATTTCCTCCTTTGCTCTCAAAATGTGTTTTAATGCTGGTTTGTTCGACATGGATCCAATCAAGTAATACACAGCACATCTATTTTGTACCTCTCTTTTTTTTTTTTTAACTGTATCTCATTTTATTTATTTTTTAAAATTTTATTTATTTATTTATTTATTTTTTGGAGGCTAAGTACTTTACAATATTGTATTGGTTTTGTCTCTTACTTAACTTTTAATCTACAGTGACCCTTAACCATTTTCTTTCCCATAGGTTTGTTAAAAGACAGGTCTAGTTGTCCTCTATGAGATTTTTCTGCCTGATTTTCTAATTGCTTCCTTTTGCTATCATCTAAGTTTTTTCTTTATCTCCAGTATTTCCTATAGAAGATCCAAAGGCTTGATTATAATCCATATTGTCTAATATCAGGTGGCATATATTATCTGGTTGTTGTCACTGTTAGTGACTAGAAATTGTCTAATATCAGGTGGCATATATTATCTGGTTGTTGTCACTGTTAGTGACTAGAAATTAAGACTGATCCCTGGGGTAAGTTGGAATATCTGATTCCTCCTTTGTAAAGTTAATATTACATGCTTGAGATAGGAAAGAACTTTGTGGGAAAATACCTTGGTACCACGTTAATATCCGGATTTTATTCATCCTTTCAATTAATAAGTTTAGCATCCATTGATTATTCATACCTGAATCATTTATTTTGTTTCATTGAGGACTGCAAGGTAGGGGTTTTCTAATTTTGCTATTTCATCTACTTTTACTTGCTGGCACTCTTCCAAAGGAAGTACTTTTCCTCAGTAACTGGTATTAATTGGTTCCCCTGAAATACAATTCCTACTGAAGAGTCAGGATAAATGCTTAGTCATTACCCTTTTATTACTCATTTTTAGCTTACAGATTAGTGTTGTTAAATGAGTTGTTGCTATTGGTGATGATGATTGTGTTTTTTTTCTTTTGCAATTACCAGTGTTCATGATTTTACAATTTTCCTGTGTTTCAGTCAGTTGGAGTCTTTTTTTTTTTTTTTTGATGTTTAAGTTGTCCAAGATTTGGCCAGTGGGAGTCCCTGATTGCTTTGTTTTGACATGACCTTATTAGTCTTTAAAAGCTTACTTATTATCCTAGTACATGCCTTTCCAAGTCCCAGAGTAAGGATTTTTCCACAGACAGCTGTTTTGTTATGGGAGTGGTATTCAAAGACCAAATCTGGTTGCTGCACATGTTCACTGATACTGGGGTATCATTACTTCTTGAACTTTTTAGTTGAAAGAGGTAAAAAATATAGGTGTGTGTGCTTAAATGAAGAGGTCATTTGATATTTTCAGTTCAAAATTTTAGTAAACTTTTAATTTCAGAATTTTTTTAATTTATAGAAAAACTATAAGGTAGCCTAGAGTTCAAGTACACCCCTAACCCAGTTCCTCTTATTATTAACATCTTACATTACCACGTCACATTACACCTGTGACAAGCCAAAGTTGGCGCATTACCATTAGCTCAACTCTAAACTTTATTTGGATTTCACTTTTAATTTTATTTATTTATTTTTTTATTAGCACTCTGTTTCCAGTTTCTTATCCAGCCTCTCATTGCTTGCTTTTCTCTTCTATGTTTCTACTGGACCTTGGAACTCTGGTTCCATAGCTAACATACTTTATTGTTGTTTAATCACTAAGTCATGTCCGACTCTTTTGTGACACCATGGACTGTAGCCCACCAGGCTGCTCTGTCCATGGAATTTCCCAAGCAAGAATACTGGAGTGGGTTGCCATTTCCTTCTCCATGGATTTCACTTTTTAAAAACCAGTATCCCTTCTAAGATACTACATTGCATTTAGTCTTCAGGTCTGTCTAGTATCCTCTGATTTATAATAGTATCTCAATCTTTCCTTGTTTTTCATGACCTGGACAGTTTTGAGTTATACAGGACAGGTATTTTGTAGAATATCCTTTGATTTATTATTATTTTTTAAATGATGTTTTTCTCGTGGTTAGACTGAGGCTATGGGTTTTTGGGCTGAATATCACAGAGGTGAAGTGCCCTTCTTACCACATTTCAGAGACACATGCTATCATGTTTGTAAGATTTCTCCACTGTAGAGTTACTTTTTCCTCACTTTTCCTTATGCCATTCCTTGGAAGCAAATCAATAAATGCTGCTCACATTTGGGAGAGTGGAAAAATTAAGCTCTACCTCCTGGAGAGGGTGATTATTACGTAAAACACTTGGAATTCTTCTGTAATGGTCAGATCTTTGAGTTTTGCTAATTGCAAATTTGATAAATGTGCAGTAAGTTCTTATTCAATTAATTACTTGATAACTATTGCAAGAGGCAGACTTTGGTGTGCCATTAGAAACCCTTCTTTTTTTTGACTTTGATTTGCTAAACAACTTTTTAGATTAAGTTGTTCACTCATATGAGAATCTATGCATACCAATTACTCAGCTGAGTTCTTCTTTTGTCACTCATCTGCATTATTTCTATTTTATCTGTCAAGAAAACTTGAGGGAATCTGTTTTCAAGATACAAAAGCACAGTATGCTGTTTTTAGACCATCTCCTCACCTGTAATAAAAGATGTCAGAATTTGGCTGATATCCCAGAGGCAGCATTATGATGAATAAGTGGGTGTCAGAGAGGTATTCACACCCAGAGGAGCCCCAGAGCCATTCAGGAGGGGAGGCAGAAGTTCTCAGTTTAGGGGTGAGACTGAGACAAGGTGTTCTGAATTTGGGGCACCTCTGATTAATTTTGCCAAAGGACTGATGCTGTAATATTCTTAGCCTCATTCTCACTCTCCTGGGACACCTTGAAAAGAGTGATGTTAAATGTTTTCTTGATCTGTCAATATAAAAATCAAATTTAAAAAAACACTTGTTCAGCTTCTTTTTGAGGCATCCTTTGGTATTTTGAAGTCTTATTTAACTTGTTTTGGACTTTTGCCCCATATCAATATTAGATTTATGGATCTCTAGTTTCTAAAGTCTTCTTTTGTTATTTAGTGAAAATCAGTGTCACATTTTCTCTGATCCAATCTGCTAGTCACTTTTTACTTTTTTCCTCACAGATTCTTAATAATTATGTATTTATATAGATTTAAAAATTATTGATAGAATCTTTGAGATCACAAATCCTTCTGTTGTATTCTCTATGTGAAAAAAAAATGTAGATGAAGTAAAACTTTTCAAAAAATGTTGAGAATTTTTGGATCATTTAGATAGCTCAAAATAAGAATTTTTTTTTAAAGAATTTATCTTCAGCCCACTTAAAGATGACTATTGTCTATTCTCTTCTTTTGAAAGCATTTTAATTAATGAAGTACTACATAAAGTTATGTTTTCATTCAGAAATTAAAACATTTCAGATAAAACTAAATTTCTTTCTTTATCATCTTTATTTTAATCTTTTCCCCAGGATTTATCACTGTTTACATTGTGTTAAATTCTTTGAGGTTTTTTCATGCAGATATCAACAGATATCAAATGTACATATAAAAAAACAAGTACATTTTATATTTATTTTCATAAATGGTATCAGATGGTTGTTGTTCCATAATTTTTTTCCCCACTCACAATATTGCTTGGAGATTTTTTATATCACTACATGTATACTGCTATATTCTTTCTAAATGCTATATTAGCATACTATGTATAATTTACCATAGTTAAGTGGTTTTAAAGCTTTAATTGGTGTCAGAACCATATGAAAGGCTTGTTAAAATATTAAGTGCTATGCCTTACCTTTAGAGTTTCAAATTCTTTAGGTTTGGGGAGGATAAGAATTTATATCTCTAACAAGTTCCCACATGCCACCTTGATCTGAGAACATACTTTGAACACCACTACACTGATTAGCTATTCTCCCCTTGATGGACTTTATGGTTGCGGCAACTTTTTTACTATTCCAAATAAATGATGACATGATTGCTTCTATACCTCATTGGGCATATGTGTAAATTGAGTGTTTCTCAAGATGAGATAGCAGGAAATGAAATGCCTTTTGTGTACATTTTAAAATATCGACATGGTCACATAACCCCCTTTTGATTATCCATTTTGTGAAATGTCACGTGGGTTTATCCCTGGGAGACAAGGAGGCAACACAACTGTGTGCTTTGTTGTCTGTGCATAAATTAAGTAATGTATGTGCAGTGACCAGTCAGTGACAGACTTTGAAACAAGTGCTATGATTGGCAATTGATAACGATGCGCAGTTCTATTTATATAGTGATTTTTGGACTGACATGCTAGTAGCAGAGTTTGTACTTTATGTGGTTACTCAGTTAGTATACCATAGTAACTGAAATTTGAGCTGTGTTGTTGGGATCTGGTATTATTTATCTAAACCATGGCAACTGAAATTCATGCATATCAGAACCATGCAAAACAAGGGTTGCCTGTATTCGATATGAAAAATAAAAAAGAAACTCAATGGGACGTACAGAATGAGTTTTTTTATTGTTGTTGAAAATAAATTATATCCCTCTACTATGATCTTCTAGTCTGCTAATGATTAACAAGTTAACGATTCATTTGGAAACTTGTAAGCCTGGTGTCTTGCTTTAAGTTCTGGGATAATAGTCAATAAAATGTATTTTAGTCAGATGTAATGTAATTCAATTAATAGTATTGATTTAAGTGATTATGCATTTACATTCACTTTTGAGAAAATTTTTTGCAGTTTTGTTACTGTACCATAATGGTTTTCAAGAGTTCATCATTTGTGTCAGATGTTCAACCTTTTCAAGTGGATAAATTCTACTATTTTTTCATCAGATGAGTATTGTTTTAAAATTGCTATTTTAATAGATGTTAAAATAAATTTCCACTTAGAAAGTCCACCAAAGACTCATAACTGAAAACACAGTTGTTTTTGGTCATGCATTATAGAGACTTTCTTCCCAAAGCATTTTGTGAATGGACACTTAACTGGAACCACTCAATTGTATGAACATTCAGTGTGAAGTGAGACAGCCCTGTATAATTTCTCAGACTTTGCATAACTACAGATTTCTCAAACTGGGGTTTATGGGTGTATTTTCAGAGGCTCATGAATTCTTTTTATTAATTAAAAAAAATTTTTTTTCCTGTTGCTAATCATTTAGCACAACCCTAATGCCTGCATTTGTTTATCTTTGTGTTTAAAGTCATCTGGGCTCAAATGCTACTTTCACTTTCAGTTGCCATGGCCTCATGAGAAAGGAGCAGAGACATCCTTCATATATAAATGATAAAAGCAAAGTGAAAACTTGTTTTGTCATAAAGTGTTATGTGAACAAAGTTTCAAAGTAGTTATAATAGAGACAATTGGTGGGAAGATTGAGTCATCACTATAACTCAGTAAAACAGTGATGTGCTTGCACGCAGCAAGCTTTCATTAACTTGTTCATCTGACGGCAGATGAGAGGACTATGGCAGAGGGATATATCAGTTTATCTCACAATAGAGAGGCTGTTTCATTCTTTATAGTACTGTTTCAGCAAACAGCATCTTAAAATTAATTTGAATTTGTTTCTTTTGTTTTAGTATTTACTTTAAAAATTCAGTTTATTGAGGTTTAATTTATATACCATAAACTTCACTCATTTTAAGCATGCAATTCAGTAGTTTCTAACAATGGGGTTGTGCAACCACAATCTAATTACCATCACTCTAAAAACAAACCTCTTTCCCATTTGTGGTCACTGTCCATTTCCATCTCCAGCCTTAGGCAGCCACTCATCTGCTTTATAGGTGTGCTTTTTCTGGATGTCTCAGATAAATGGAACCATATGTGATCTTTTATGTGATCTAACATGTGATCTTTTGCATCTGGCCTCTTTTCCTTAGCAGAATATTTTTGAGGCTCACCCATGTTGTAGCATACATCAGGACTTTTGTTCTTTTCTTATGGTTGACCAGTATTCTTTTTATATATATGTATGTATGTGTATATATATATATATATATATATATATATAGAGAGAGAGAGAGAGAGAGAGAGAGAAAGCATATTTTGTTTGTCCATTCACCATTTGGTAGATGTTTGGGTTGTTTCCAGTTTTTGGCTATTATGAATAGTACTGCTATTGAACATTTGTGTAACAAATCTTTTAATGAGCATATGTTTTCATTTCTTTTAACATAAATTGGGAATTGCTAGGTCATAATGTAAATCTATATTTAACATATTAATAACTTGAAAATAACTGTTTTCCAAGTGGCTATACCATTTTAAATTCCCACAAGCAATATAGAAGGTTCCAGTCTTTCTACATTCTTACCAACCATCCCCCCACCCCCATGCTATGCAGCATGTGGGATCTTAGTTCCCTAAAAGTGAAGTTTCTCAGTCGCGTCTGACTCTTTGAGACCCCATGGACTGTAGCCTACCAGGCTTCTCCATTCATGGAATTTCCCAGGCAAGAGTACTGGAGTGGGGTGCCATTTCCTTCTCCAGGGGATCTTCCCGACCCAGGGATTGAACCCAGGTCTCCTGCATGTGTAGGCAGATGCTTTACCCTCTGAGCCACCAGGGAAGCCCCTGACTGGTGATTAAACCTGGGGTCCTGGGCAGTGAGTCCTTAACCATTGGACTAACCATTGGTCACCAGCATTTGTATTTGTCTTTTTGATGATAATCATTCCTGTGGGTATGGAGTGATCAGTATTTACTTTTAAATTCATTGCAAATCTATACTTTGATAAGAGTTGTTATAAAAAGAAGCCTTGTTATATATTCATACTCAGTCTTGCATAACGAGCTTTTATTTATTTGCAACTAATCTTGGGTATCATCAATAAGAAAGAAAAAGTTACAGGATAACTTCATTTGTAGAGTTAGTGCATGTGTGTGTGCTCAGTCACTTAGTCATGTCTGGCTCTTTGTGACCCCATGAACTGTAGCCTGCCAGGCTCCTCTGTTCATGGCGATTCTCCAGGCAAGAATCCTGGAGTGGGTTGCTATGCCCTCCTCCAGGGGATCTTCCTGACCCAGGGACTGAACCTGCGTCACCTGCATTGCTGGCGGATTCTTTACTACAGAGCCAAGAGTTAGTAGGTTAATTAAATCACAGAAGTTATTCTTGGTATGTCAGGATAGTCCTGGAAATGACAGGACTTTCTTGTGGTTTATTAATTAGAAAGGAGGTTGTTGACATGCTCTGTGTAGAGGTCAGTGTGGGATTGTGTGCATCACCAGAAAGCTTTACTATGAGGTGGAAGATGTGTGGTTAAGTACAGTTAATATTCTTTGATATATATGCTGTGTACCTGAATATATTGATATTTTCAGAGTAATATTATATAATCTTAAGGAATTTTTTTTTTTTTTTTGCTTAATTTCCTGGGTTTCTGTTAACCCTCTCTGTCATCAACTTACACAATTTGTGTATTTTATCTCATTGACTAAAAACCAGTGACCTCTTGAGTTGTGTCTCAGACGTTGGCAGCTCTTCAGAGACCTTTCCTAATAATCCTGTTAAAAGTAGCTCATCTCCCCACCTCTCTACCACCACCTACTCTATGCACTGTTCTGGTTTGTTTTCTTTACAGCAGAAATGACCTGTTTTTTATATTTGTTTACTTGTATTTCAATACCTGGAATAGTGCCTGTCGTATAGTAAGAACTAATTATTCATGAAATAAGTAGTAAATAATGGAATGCTTTCATGTTTTTCTCCAAAAATTTCTTTTTGTGTAGAATAAGAAGGTATTTCCACCAAGATATACCCCCCTTTTTTTTTCAAAAAGAAAGGAAGTATAAAATTTCTTTTCCAGCAAAGTTGAAAAATTTTAACTTAAACCATATCAGTTCAGGGTAAATAAGGAATCGGCAGTTTTTGAAATCTCTGGCTCTGCATTGTTATGATGCATTGGGCTTCAGGTCTCGGGTTGGTATGTTTTGCTCTTTACGAGCTAAATAATATGATATGTAATCTCAAGGTAACTGCTTAATGAATTTTATTGCATCTTACCATTTCCATTCATTTTATATTAAAAGTGACTGCTCCTGAACTGTGATTTCTACTTTTTAAAGTGGCATTTGTAGTCCTTGGCATATATCTGTTCGTTTCTTCTTTTGATTAAATAGTTCCAGAGTTCAAAGAAAAAAAAAATCCACCATTAATTAATATTTCATCTTCCTGAGTGAATGCTTGATTCAGCAATGTAAAAATTTCTATTACGAGAAATCGTAACGGGTGAGTCATTGCTTTAGTCATTGGCATGATGCTCTGCTTAAGTAGCTGACCTTGTGTCCTATCTGTCAGTTATTATGGAGGTAGAAGGAAGTTTCATTACTCTACCAGACTTCTGTCGAAATATTTCCCCTCCCTCTTTCTTTTCTGTAGCAAACTGATTTATATTAAATTCGCTTCTTCAACTGATCTAGAGTCAGTGTGCATGATGGATAAGAGCAAAGATTCAGTGTCATAGAAATCTGCATTTGAATTCTGCTTTTACCAATTCATTTTCTCTGTGACTAGGCAAGTGTGATCACTTTGACCCTTGCTTTCTTTCCCTGCAAAATAGAATGAATAATTCCATTTCTTTGGGCTTGTGATAATAATTAATGAATAATGTATGCAAAATGTGTGGCTCAGTGCCTGGTGCTTAGTAAGGCACTGTAAATAATTATTATCTTAGTATTGTTTAGCATGAAGGAATTTCAGTACACAGACTCACACATTGTTATCTTTTATGTATTACTTCCCATTACTAAGATTTTGTTAGTATCCTAAGATTGGGTTGTATCTCTAAACATTTAGGCTATTGTTTAAGCTATTTCTGTCCTAATTGTCTTTTAGGCCTACTGGCTATCCAGATCTATTATTTCTTCTCCATTTCCCTTTTCTTCTTTCTGACCTAGTTCTCTTCATCATCTTTTTTTTTTTTTTTGCTACAATCTGTGAGAATCTTTTAAATCAGTCTACTTTACAAATTT
The DNA here is from genome assembly GCF_023699985.2 of Odocoileus virginianus. Classification (NCBI taxonomy): domain Eukaryota; kingdom Metazoa; phylum Chordata; class Mammalia; order Artiodactyla; family Cervidae; genus Odocoileus; species Odocoileus virginianus. The sequence goes on from NC_069687.1 coordinate 32,553,511, forward strand.
CTTACTGTTTTGATTTAGTTTTTTATGGCTTATAATGAACTTTTAAAGTTTATTAGCTTTTAAAAAATCACATTTATTGGGGTATAATTTATATACACCAAAATTCATTTTTTTTAAGTGTACAGTTTTATGAGTTTGGGGAAATGTATAGTCATATTATCACCACCACCACATAGTAGTGGTGATATTATGACTAAGCATAAGTTATAGAACGTTTTTGTTATCCCAGAGAATTCCTTCTAGTGACTTTGCAGTCTTTCCTGTCTCCTGACCCTTAGAAAACCACTGATCTGATTTTGTTGTTGTCTCTATCAACAGTGTTTCCCCCTTTTTATTGTTCTGTAGTATTCTGTTCTATGAATATATAACAGACAGATTATCTGTTCACTAGCTGATAGACATTTGGATTGCTTCTGGTTTCTAGGTATTATGAATCAGGCTGCTATAAATATTTCCATATAGATCTTTTTGTAGACAGATGTTTTAATTTTCTTGGGTAGATACCTAATAGAGACTTGCTGGACCATATGCATTTTGTGTGTTAACTTTATAAGAAATTGCTTAACTTTTCCCAAGTGCTGAACCATTTGTACTTTCTTAGGAGCAGCGTATAAGGACTCTAGTCATTTCATGCTTACCTGCACTTGGTATTATCAAAATTTAGCTATTCTTTTCAATGTGTAGTGTTCTATGCATGTATGCATGCTCAGTTGCTTCATTCGTGTCTGACTCTTTGCGACCCTCTGGACTGTAGCTCGCCAGGCTCCTCTGTCCATGGGATTCTCCAGACAAAAATGCTGAAGTGGGTTGCCATGCCCTCCTCCAGGGGATCTTCCCCACCCAGGGATCGAACCCATGCCTCCTGCGTTGCAGGCAGATTTGTTACTGCTGAGTCCCTGGGGAAACCTATAGGTGTTGTATGGTTGGGTTTTAACTTAAATTTTACTGATGACTGGTGGGCATCCTTTTATGTTCTTATTTGTGTTATTTTCTTTGGTGAAGTATCCAAATCTTTTGTCCATTTCTAAAGTTCAGTTGCTTTTCTTGGATTGGTTGATAAAGTTCTTTATAAGATATGTTTATCACAAATATTTCCTCTCAGTCTGCATCTTGCTTTTCATTTTCAGGATCGTGTCTTTTGAAGAGCTGCTTTAATTTGCTTTTAAATATCACTGTCTGTCCTTGCCTATTTTCTGCCTTTGTTAGCATAAACCATATTTTCTGGAAACTTTTATAAATAGGAAGATTTCCACAGATATTTATTAAATGAAAAATAGTATTCAAACAAATCTGAGTTTTGTAATATACAGCTTATATGTTTCTGTCTTTCTGTTACAAAGGAAAGTTTAAGAGATTCCATCTTGGGATTGGACATAAAATTACATAGGAGTAATGAAGAACTTCTACTTTCTATAATATGGCAAAACAGCATGAATTGCTTTTATAATTAAAAAGGTATGTTATACTTTAGAAAACAAAAGCTAACAGAGGCAAAATTAAATGACAGATTATAAGCTCATAAAAAGTTGACATACATTTTGAAAGCAGTGGGCTGCTAGCTATACATAATACATGAGTTTCTACAAATCAGTAAAGAGAAATATTTGAACATTAAAAATTTCAAAGAAAATGACAGATAACAGCAGAAGAAATGCAACTGACTAATAAACATTGTACTCAACTTCAGTAACAATTGAAGAAAAAAATGAAAATCCCCCTGTAAGATGGGCAAAGATAAAACAGATCTCTATTATCCTATGTAGCAAGAAGACAAATTTGGGGAGAAAGAAAGGTGGGATATCAGTTATTAAGCTGTTTTTCTAAAGAACAATTTGATAATATCTGTCAAGGTATAAAATGTAAACTGTGTTGATAAGATCTGGAGAAATAAGCACTTTCAGGCATTGTTGCCTGGAGTGTAAATTAGTTCCATTCTATAGAGGGCAATTTGGTGTTATCTTCTGAATTATAAACATGGATACATACTCTTTGACTCAGGAACCCAATTTAAGGAGCTTCTCTGACAGATATATCCACACATGGAAATGACCAAGGAACCCTGTCCCTGCTTAGTTGCTCAGTCATATCTGATTCTTTGTGACCCCGTGGATGGTAGCCTGCTAGGCTCCTCTGTCCATGGGATTCTCCAGGCAAGAATACTGGAGTGGGTTGCCATTTCCTCCTCCAGAGGATCTTCCTGACCCAGGGATTGAACCCCCATCTCCTGTGTCTCCTGTATTGCAGGCAGATTTTTTACCCACTCAGCCATTAGGGAAGCCCAGGGACAAGTTTATTTATTGCAGCATTGTATAAAATAGCAACAGACATGCTTTCTTGGATTTTACTTTTACAATGCAGCAATGACAGTCTGAATATGTGTTCTTTTTCCTTAAAAACATTTTTTTGTAGGTATGTTCTTTGTGTTTTATGCTATACAACAGCTGTTAGCAAACTGTGGTCATGCAAAGTCGCTTCAGTCATGTCTGACTCTTTGTGACCCTATGGACTGTAGCCTGCCATATTTTTCTGTCCATGGGATTCTCCAGTCAAGAATTTTGAAGTGGGTGCCATGCCTTCCTCCAGGAGATCTTTCTGACCCAGGTATTGAACCCGTATCTCTTAAGTCTCCTGTATTGGTAGGCAAATCTGCCTGCCAAATTTGATTGAAGGGCCAAATCTAGTTCCTGGCTATGTTTTTTTTTTTTTTTTTTTGGTATATACTGAAGTATAGGTGGTTCCCCAGGTGGCGCTAGTGGTAAAGAACCCGCCTGCCAATGCACGAGACGTAAGCAACATGGGTTCGATCCCTGGGTTGGGAAGATCCCCTGGAGAAGGAAATGGCAACCCACTCCAGTATTCTTGCCTGGGGAATCCCATGGACAGAGGAGCCTGGTGGGCTTCAGTCCACAGGGTCTCAAAAGACGGACACGACTGAAGTGACTGAGCACAGCACACGCAAATAGTAGGTTTGGTTTAGCAGGGCCTCCCTGGGGGCTCAGACAGTACAGAGTCTGCCTGCAATGCAGGAGGCCAGGTTGGATCCCCAGGTCAGGAAGATCTCCTGCAGAAAGGAATGGCTACCCACTCTACTATTCTTGCCTGGGGAATTCCATGGAGGAGCCTGGTGGGCCACAGTTCATGGAGTCGCAAAGAGTTAGACACGACTGAGAGACTAAACACAAGAGTTGGTTTGGACTTTCTTTTTTTGACACTTGAACTAAAAATTATACAGTGTTAAAAGTATTGTAAAACAGAATTCAACGAGAAAGAATACATGACAGAAATTTTATATGGCCTGCAGAGCTTAACATATTTTCAATCTGACCCTTTACAGTGAAAGTTTGCGATCTTATGTCTGGAATCTCATCCTTTTTATTTTACTCCCCTTGCCTGGTGACAGAGAGGCTGTGAATAGATTCTTCTTGAGTCTCACTTCCTTAAAGAAGAGCTTGTAGCTAGTGTAACAAACCTATGGTCCAAGGGAGTTTCAAGGGACTTGGGTCTAGGAGTAATCCTCTCAAGGAAGTTTCCACTTCATGTGTTGCATATTCTGTTTTCCAGGAAGCTAGTTTGTTAGAGTTCTGACTAGTTGGTCCATCTTTGTTTTGTCAACCCCTGTGTCATCTCTTGAACATCCTTTTTAGCTGCTAGCTGCCTAATGTGATAACTGTTTTCATAAGGGCAGCCTCTCTACTTTGAGAATGTATTTCCCTATGAATTCTTGATTTGTGGGATATTTTCATATGAAGCTGTTTTACTCTTTTGGGGAGGTATTTTTCTCATCACTCTAGTCCTTTTCTGTAAAAATTTCTGGATAGTTTCTATCTTTCAGGTCTTTCAGTTTCTAATTCTGATATTTCTACCTATTGTTATGTTTTTTGAGGTTATTTCTTTTGATATTTGGGCTAGGGAAATCTAGTGCATAACTTGGCAGCTATTATTTGTACAAATCTATAGCTCTTCTTTTTAACGAGGACCTTCCCTTTTTTTTTTTTTTTTTTTCAGTATTTAGTGATGTATTTGGCTGTGCCAGGTCTTAGTTGCAGCATGTAGGATCTGCAGTCTTCCTTGTGATGCAGAGCATTTTTTTTTTTTTTTTTTTTTTAGTTGCAGCATGTAGAATTTTTATTTGCAGCATGCAGGATCTTTTAGTTGTGGTTTGTTGGATCCAGTTTCTGGACCAGGGTTGGAACCCTGGCCCCCTGCATTGGGAGCATGGAGTCTTAGCCGCTGGACCACCAGGGAAGTCCCAAGGACCCTGTCTTTATATTCTTTTTGCTCTGTCTTCAGGTTCTTCCCTACATTGACATTTTAACATTCTTGGGTGATCTTTCAAAAATCCTTAATTTCTAGTCTTATGTTTTTATTCTTCTCCTAAACTTCAAAGGACTTTATAGTTGTCATTATCTTTCTGTCTGACTTCACAACATGAAGTTTTACTGCAGTTAGCTCATTGTCCCCACTTTCTCCCCTCCTTCCCTGTACTTGGCCCTTTCTTCATCCTTACCTATACTCCATATGCTTCCTGCCTTCCAATTTCTTCCAGATTCCTCCTTCAGAATTCAACTCAAGCATCTTCCTTGCTTAAATCTCACTTAGAGCACTGCAGCAGTCTCTTTTCCCTCACTGTACCCGGCAAACTGCTTAATACAGTTCTGATGCATTTTTACTGAAACTTATGTATGCTTTGCCATGATTTGTAAAATCCTATGTGATCTGGCCTCCGCCCACTTCTCTTTTTTGAATTTTCTTCAACAAAATGGCTGAGGGATTTTACACAAGACTTTTTTCCTGCTTAAAATGCTTTATCTATGGGTTGCTACCTGCTCCCTACTCACAAACATGGTTAGCTTCTTTGTATGCTTAGGTTTCACCATAATGTTGCTTTTCTAGAGAGGTTGTCTAAACTAGGGCTCTCCCATAGTTGTTCTCTCAGCACCTTTTACACTTTGTTAAATGCTGAGCTCCTGTTGTTCTGCTATTAGAATTGAGACTTGAATTATTCTTAACATATCGTAAAGAAAGCTGTTAGGAATAATCAGAGCAAGGACTTAGTTTTTGCTAATCATCCTCATTGGTTGGCTGTTCTTGATCGTATTTCTCTAATCCTCAGAAGATACGAAAATGTACTGTTTAAATATTTAGGTTCATTGTCTTTTACAATGGAGCTTGCTTGTGAAATCATATAAAATCATGAAACTTATAATCTGCACTTGAGTGACAGAGTAATTTTATCACATTTATAAGTAAGAATATACATTTTAATGGGAGAGTTATTGATTAGCTTTAGTGTTTATTCCTGGATAGACGTTTTCTGTGGCCTTAGTTTTGTTCGACGGGTATATTATTTTGTAAAGTTACTACTGGCTTCCTAACATTTAGTATATTAAGCCAATAGGTGATATATTCCTAATTAATTTTGAATTGGAAATCTCTTATTAAGTGTAAAAGCTAAAATGTTGAATAGCTGGAGATTTATTTCCACATAGAATATATCAGTGTTTTTTGATATTCTTATATAGAAACCGTTGATGGTCTGTCTCATGTTTCTCACTTTCTTGTCCTGTTCCAAAACTAGATAATATATTTTACATACCTGGAAGGAACAGACAATTTCATCAAATTCTGTAGGAAGATGGCATGCCAATCTGAAACTACATTTTCTCTATTATTGCCTTTCATTTTCAAGAACATAGTAGTAGCTATATTTGGCATAGCTCTTGAGTTTTGTGAGTGGGTGCAAAAAATGAAAAAAGATGTAAGGATATTTCTCTTGAACACTTTGGTTAATAGTAATTAAAACACATGCTAAACTTATACTAACTCATCTTGTAATGAATTTGAAATATTCCATGTATTTGATTCAAATGTATTCATTACAGTAAGCTATCAAGATTTTATACCCCTCAAATAATCTTAAAGAGCCCTTGGAAGTAAAGAAGTAGTAAAAATAGCAACTACTTATTTCATATACTGTGCTAGCAGCACAAAAATGCGCCTTATTTTTAATCTTCATCTCAGTCCTGTAGGTGTTACTTCTCTAGGTTTTTCGGTGGAGGAAACCAGGACTCAGCAGCGGTATAAAGCCGGTACATGAATGCTGTCTCCGGAGCTTCTCTGCATAGCGCTGTCATCTAGTTCATCTGCTAATTTGGAAAGAAATGGGGAGACTGAGTCTTGCAAAGCCAAAGGGCTTGCTCATCGTCACACAGCTAGTTAGCAATAGACTGAGGACTTGGATCGCTGGCCTCCTGACTCACATTCCGGTGCGCTTTTCACTATATCAGGACACCTTGGCTCCTGAGCCCCAAGTGACAGCCCCAAACAGCTGTGTTTATCTGTCTTGCATGTCCCAGCTTGTTTTGCTAACAGAGCAAAAACTACTTAAAAGGATCCTCAATCTTCACCTCCCCACTCCCCTCCACTTATACTCGTATATTCCCACTGGCCCCATGAATAACTTCACAGAAAGAATTGTGCAATGTCACTAAGCCTTCCTCTGGTGTCAGAGTTACTCCCTGAGAGAACATTCACTTCCTCATGACTCCAGTTTATTGTCAGATTGCCTTTCCCTCTCTTCTCTTTGATCGGAATCTTAGTTGTTTAGGCAGGAATTTGAGGAGCAGATGTTACGCCCCTTGAACAAGCCCTTTAATTCTTCTTAGTACTGTGTCTAATGACTCTTAATCCTGTCCTTTTAACTCTGTGGCTAGCAGAATTAAGAGCAAAGTGGGACAGGAATGGTGAGCTTGATGCTGAACATTTCATTTCAGTGTTGGCAAAGAGAGCACATAAAATGAGACAGAGGGAAGATGTTAGGCTTTCCTGTGAAACTAAGATGAGTATTAGTGTGGAATTGGTAAAATTTTGTATTTCCCTCCAAATGTAAATAGAGCAATTTGGTAAAATAGATTGCCAGAGAAATGGAACCATTGAACTGTTTCTACTACCTTGTCTTCTTAAATTTTGCTGTGTTCTTTAGATTTTCATTTCCCTTTGGAAACAAAAATGGTTCACCAGAAAAAAACAAAGTTGTTGCTTAAAGTACTTGATCTGTCATGGTTCTTGAAGAAAATTGACTTCCTCCAAATGGGAATACTGTTAAGAAAGATACACCCTGTGATCTAATTGGTTCATTCTATTCTCTCTTCATAGACTTTGGTTTAGCAGCCTTAGCTGACTAATCATCAAAATTCTGACCCGTTTGTTCATATATTTAAAAAATTGGACTAAATGGCCTATAGCTGTCTCAGTTCCTGATATTAATTGAGATATAACTTGAGATTTTGTTAAGTCGGAGGCTGATTAAGAGAGAGAATTCACAGTAATTTGAACAGGGAAAGCATACTATAACGAAATACTAACTGTATCATGGAATTGGTGTAATGAGGGATTGGCTACTAAAAAGTAAAATGAACTCTGAAGAATATAGGAATAGTAAATGAGAGAAGCAGCCTTACTCTTAGCATATAGGATGTTTAAGGAGGAGGCTTCCAGGATTGAGAGTTAGACCTTATTTGAGAGGGCAAGGCTGTGGCTCACTAAATGATAAAGAAGTTTCTGTGACAGGAGTACTTGCCAGAAACTTGTTTCACCTGATCACTCTGATATAAAACTGACTGAGGGAAGTACCGGGGAATCTACTGGGTGCTACTGGCTACTGATTGCTGTGCACTCCACAAGCCTGGTCTTGGAGCAACTGCATCATGGCGGGGGTTGGAGACTGGAGAAGCCATATGTGGTGTAGGAACCTACGAAGAGGAACACACAAGCTCCAGGGAGGAAAACCCCTGTCTCCTGGAATGCCTTTCTAGCACTCTCTAAGGATAAGACTTAGCATCGTGCCAGTTGGCATAGGGAAAATATTTAAAGGACCCAAATCCACTTTTGCAGAGTAAGCAGTGAAGGGTGAATTTGGAGTTGAGGGAATAAATGAATAGCTGACACATTTGGTCAAACAAGTATTTTATTATTATTGATGCCTACTTACAGACTTAATTTGAATTTGGGGCTCTGGTCAGAATTTTGCTGAGGACCTCATTTTTTCCCAGTATTTCAGAAAGGATGTCATAAGGCCAGAGAGACTTTTCTTTTATAGGAAGGAGGGACCCTGGGCAGTAGCCTCATCTTCGCTTCTATAGTTTCCTTTATCATGAGCATCTGGTTTGGGTGCTTCAATTTTTCCCCTACCTTGACGCACTGATCTTGGGGATTGTGGTGAAATCCCTTACATGGTCACATATTATAACCTCAGAGCTCACTCAGATTTTTGTTTGAATTATCTTTGCCATTGGAGTCAGTACTCTGACTTGTACATTAAGAATGACTTTTTGCAGAATAAATATTTCAGATACTATAAGCTAGCATTTCATCATTTTAGGAAAAACAGTAAAAATTTTGAGCAGCCGTCTCTAGTTAGTGGTGACTGTGCATAAAAGCAGTTTCATTGGTAAATATCTGATTTGGATTTGGTAACCAACCAGGAAGAAAAACCTTACTCAGCCTTAACTAAACATACCAGAATTCTAACTTTTTGTGTATATTCTATTTTTAGAAGACACAGTTATCGTGAATTAATAGTTTTTTAAAATGAAATACCTATTTATTTCTCAGCCTTAAAATTATAGACTTAGAAAGTAAATTGGACTAAATGACCTAACATTTTATTAAAATTGTTTTACTGTTGAAGCCAATTTTATTTTGAGTTTTGCCTGTTAGGATAAATCAAGGAATTTAATTAATTTTATGAAAAGAATTACATTCATAGAGGACACTATAGCTGAATACAGCTTAAAAAAATGTGATCATTTTTATTTTTGATAGAGAAATTTTATATTTTGGGCTTTGATTATTCATTTGATTTTCTACCTGTTTTTTTCTACCTGTTTTTTTAAAATTAAAATATAGTTGATTTATATATTAGTTTCAGTTTTATTAGATAGTGATTCAATATTTTTATAGATTATATACCATTTAAAGTTATCAAGTATTGGTGCTCTTCCCTATGCTATACAATATATATATGTATAGTACATATATCCTCGTATCTTATTTATTTTCTAGATGGTAGTTTGTATCTCTTTATCCTCTTGCCTGTCTCCTCATCCCTCTTCCCACTGGTAACCATGAGTTTGTTCTTTATATCTCTTAGTCTGTTGCATTATATTTATATTTATTTGTTTTATTTTTAGATTCCACATATAAGTGATAACATATACTATTTATCTTTCTCTGTCTGACTTATTTCAGTAAGCATAGTACCCTCTTGGTCTCTTCATGTTGTTGCAAATGGCAAAATTTTGTTCTTTTTTATGGTTGAGTACTGTGTGTGTGTATACTCCAGAATTCTTTGAGAATTCTTTCTACTAGGCTTCCCTGGTAGCTCAGTAGTAAAGAATCCACCTGCTAATGCAGAAGATGCAGGTTTGACCCCTGGGTTGGAAAAAATCCTCAGGAGAAGGAAGTGGCAACCCACTCCAGTATTCTTACCTGGGAAATTCCACGGACAGGGGAACCTGTTGGGCTGGAGTCCATGGGGTCACAAAAGACCTCATGGTTTATGTTGAGTCCATGGGGTCACATGACTTAGCAACTAAATAACAACAACAAATATAAAATTTTACCTTGTCATTTAATTTATTAATAATGGTTATTTAAAATTCCATGGCTTGGCTTAGAAGGTCAGTATCTGGTCCTCCCAATTTCTGTGAACCTAAATAATAATTTCTTTCCTCTCACTAAACTCTAGCTGAAATTTAGCACTTCCTTTAATTGTAAAAGTAGACGACAAAGTCACAGGTATACCTGCAGATTTCAGATATTTTCATAACACATTACCATTGTTACAGATGCTTCCTTGGTTGCTCAGATGGTAAAGAATCTGCCTGCAGTGAGGGAGACTCAGGTTTGATCCCTGGGTGGGGAAGGTCCCCTGGAGGAGGGAGCGGCTACCCGCTCCAGTATCCTTGCCTGGAGATTTACATGGACAGAGGCTATATACCATGGGGTTGCAAAGAGTTAGACATGGCTGAGCGACTGACATTTTCACTTTCACGCTCATCACTGCTTTGGAATTACAGTAGTTATTAGACCTGCCTCTAGGCATAGTTACTTGATACGTTAGTCTAGAAACTCACATATTATGTCACAAATTTAAAAAAATATTTTTATCGTTAGTTCTTTATAAATGATTTCCATGGTGTATGTGGTGTATTTTTTTTTAATGTGTTTAAAAAACATGCTAAGAAGGGCTCCATAGACCTCAAGCTATGAAAGGTCCAGGCACAAAAAAAGTGGTTTTGTATAGTGTAGGTCAGGTTGTGTCGTTTCTCACCTTATAATGGTCTGCTGGATTGCCTCTCATTTCTTCCAAAGAGAGTGAAACCAAGGTCCTTTTGGTGGCTAAATGGCTCTCTGCCCCAGCCTAATTGCTGCCTTCTTACCTTGTCTCCAACTTCGGTTCTTTTTGCTCTCTTTGTTACAGCCACATTGGGAATATACCAAGTATTCTTTTGCTGCAAATCCTTTCTAGTAATTTCCTGATAATATCTACATAACTTACTTCCTCAGTTACCTGATAAGACACTTTAGTCACTTACTTCCTGACCACTCGATTTAAAATATTTATTCTTGCCCCCTTTGTACCTACTCGGCCTTTCCCACTCTGTCTTTCCCTGTACAGTTCAGTTCAGTCGCTCAGTCGTGTCCGACTCTTTGCGACCCCATGTGCCACAGCACGCCAGGCCTCCCTGTCCATGACCAACTTCCGGAGTTCACCCAAACCCATGTCCATTGAGTCGGTGATGCCATCCAGCCATCTCATCCTCTGTTGTCCCCTTTTCCTCGTGCCCTCAATCTTTCCCAGCATCAGGGTCTTTTCAAATGAGTCAGCTCTTCGCATAAGGTACACTTACTGTAGTTTTTCACATTTTACATATTAATTAGCCTAGTACTGATTGTGGGGGCGGGCATACTGTAGTCCTCTGTTACTGGCAGGTTGGCCCTTCAGCAGCAGTTAGGTTAGCTTTGAGAGCTGTTTTCTTTCCTATGCATGACTTTCCTCCCTTCTCCCGCCACCACCGGTTCATTTATGAGCCTACTGCATTAAGAGTAGGGTGGATGAGGACAAAAGCTAGCTAGTGTCAACTGAACCGGCCAACTCACTTTGTCTGCATGGTGGTTCATTGCCTCTTTTAAGTTTGATGCTTTCTGGGATTAACATGTAATACAAAGAGCTTCATTTTTGATTTCTACTTTTGTTTGTCTACATGGATCATCCCATATCTTCTTTTCTCAGTCTCCTGATCTTTTCTACGTTTTACCTCTCATCTCCTGGAGAGCATGTCTAACCAATGTAGTTGATACAGTTTGCTCACCTGATACAGTTAACATGCTATCATGGAGATCTGGGACCAGCATGAATTTCTTTGTATTGTCCAGGTCATCCAGGTCCCTTGGGACTATATTAAGACAGAGGACTAGAAAATTAATATAGCTCTGGTTGAAGCATGTAAATGTATGCTGCTGTTGATTTACATGTGAATGTCTACTGCTTTTGGTCTTCCTTCCTAATAGAGGTAGAAACACCTGCTTTGCGGGATCAGTGACTGCACAGCACTTAGCTGAGAGAGCGATAACCCTGTCTTTATGTGCTGCCAGATAGACACTCCAGCCTCCACACTATAGTCTTTAGTTGGTGATGACCATCCTCAGCCTTTCATTTACTTTCTTCATTGTATTTACTGCCCCTAGCCATAGCTACCTAGTTCCACAATCCTTTCAATTACTTCTTTTCCTGTACTCTCAAATGCCTGAAATATTGCACCAGCCAGTGCCTTCCCTCTCACCCAACAGTTTTAGCAACGCAGTTGCACTGCTGCAGCTCATCAGCGACTAGGTACCACCAGAGAAGGGGTCCTCATTGCTAACCAGTCCATGATTGACATCACTCTAAAATCTTATTTTGGAATAGCTCCATAGGTCTACTTTGATATCAACCCTCTCAGGTTTGATTCTCCCAAGACTTACTTTGAAGCTTCAGGATTTGCATGTAGGAGGTTTGTTGAGGAGTGCTTCTGGAGAGAAGTGGAGTAGTGCTTTCTGGAGGAGTGCTTCTATGAGAGAAGCTGTGAGGAAAACAGCATTAGGAAGATGAAGGAACTGAATTGCCAGGTGGTTGCAACAGAAACCTCAACTGATTTCCAAAGGGAGATCTGAAGCTGGAATAACCCTTCTGAGGTATTCCAGTTGAACCAGAGGGCAGGGCCATTTTACTACACATTGGCCAGTCCTTAAATGTGGGCTGCTTTGGGATAGTAACATAGCCTTGGATGAGGGAGTTCTCTGCAATTCAGAGAAATTCCTGAGACTTCAGTTGTAAGCCACCAGCAGTTTAAATCCTGGAAGCTGGGGAATGAGTACTTCAGTCCTGAAAGGATTGATGTGGGTGGTCATCCACTATAGCCACAGTGGCAGGATCACTTTCAGTGGGGTGGTGAGGGTGAAAAGGATACTCTATGTGTGTGTATGTGTATGCTCAGTTGTGTCTGACTCTTTGTGACTCATGGACTATAGCCTGCCAGGCTCCTCTGGCCTTGGAATTTTCTAGGCAAAAATACTGGATTGGGTTACCATTCCATTCTCCAGGGGATCTTCCCGACCCAGGGATTGAACTCAGGTCTTTTGTGTCTCCTGCATTGGTAGGCCAGATTCTTTACCACTAGTGCCACCTGGGTGCTAGAGAAATAAGGGAGGAGATGAAAACTTGTTTAGATAGCTTAGCTGAGAAGGGGAGGAGAGAGAGGTTAGTCATAAGTTCCCAAGGAGACTGGAAGAGGTGGGATCCAAAATACAGGTAGTCGATATGCCTTGGGCAGGAAGAGGTTCATTTTCATCATTGTAATCAAAGAGAAGAAGCAAGGGAAGAGTTCAGAAGCAGATACATTTTATAACAGTAATGAGAGCACACTGAGGCAGTCCTTATATGTTTCTTCTGGGACAAAGCAGGAAGAAGCAAGAACTAGAGATGGGGAGTTATGTGGGTTGAAGATTTAAGGTGAGTAGAGAGGTTTTTAATAGATTGCTGTGGAGAGTGAGAGGAGAGCTTAATAGGATAGCCACTGGTGTTGAGGGCCCTTTTGAGGGTGATGTTCCTGATTTTATAGAATTATCAATTTGTATAGTTGAAGTTTTTTTTCTGACAGTGCTTAATGGAGTGAAAGTATAAACATACTCTGTGTCTTACCAGAATTTCTTATTTTTTTTTTTGCGTAGCCATCAGATCAAGTCATTACAGTACAGTAACACGGGAGACATGATACTTGTTGTATCTGGAAGCTCTCAGGCCAAAGTGATTGACAGAGATGGTTTTGAAGTAATGGAATGTATAAAAGGAGACCAGTATATTGTGGATATGGCCAATACCAAGGTAAGTATGACCCAGAATATTTTAGTGATTTAATTAATTCCATGCACATTTACTCACAGCTTATTGTTGCTGCCATAATTTCTGCTATAAATTAATACAGTGTATTTCAAACTGCCCTCTGCTGAAGTCTACTGAAATACCTCACAGTCCTACTGACGGTTGCAGTCTCATAGCTTTCCTTTTGTTTATTGGCTGTTCATTGAGTGTCCAGTGTGTGTTAGATGGTTCAAACAGCATTCAGATATAACTTAAACATAATGCTATATGCAATTGTATTGAAATGGTGACTTGAATAGTGGTTTTTTCCTTTGATGTATTCCACTAGAGTTTCTCTCCTCTTATCTTAAAATCACCTCCCTAAAGTATCTACCAAAGATGTTTTTTTAGGGTGATGGTGATAAGAAAATAAAGCAGACAGTGCTCCAGATCAGCCTCTCTGTCTTACACTCAAATCGTTCTGTTTTTATCTGTTTGATTTGAAGCTTTTTGAGAATGCCAAACTTTATTTAAACAATGAGTTTGTAGAAATGAAAGCTTTAAAAACTCTTATTTAACTTATTCTTTTTTAGTTTATGGTTACCACAGACAATTTTTCTTTAAAAATGTGAGGAAAAGATGTTCTTTTTGCTAGTTTCTAAGTTCTTACTAATATTTCAGCTGCTCAGGGCTTCTTACATTACAAAAACTAAGACTTTGTGGATTTAAATTTTAGCCAAGAAAATTTCAAGACGAAAGGGATCTGGTGGTTCTATATCTGGCTATTTCTGCAGTTTCAGTTTCACACACATATATACACACAGGCATGCACGTGCAAGTGGGCTGATTTTGTGGCTTCAGTGGTAAAGAATCCTCCTGCAGTTCAGGAGTCGAAGGAGACACAGATTCAATCCCTAGATTGGGAAGATCCCCTGGAGAAGGACATGGCAACCCACTCTAGTATTCTTGCATGGAATATCCGAGGGACAGAGGAGCCTGGCGGGCTACAGTCCATAGTCTCGCAGTCAGACACGACTGAGTGACTTAGCACACAGGCACACATATAGGTGGCTCAGTGGTAAAGAATCTGCCTGCAAAGCAAGAAATATGGGTTCGACTCCTGGGTCAAGAAGAGCCCTTGAAGAAGGAAATGGCAACCAAGTCCAGTATTCTTGCCTAGAAAATCCAATGGTGAGCTACATACAGTCCATGGGGTCACAAAAGGGTCAGGCATGACTTAGTGACTGAACATATATATATATATAAAAGTATATATATATACATATGTATATAATACATATAGTAAAATAATTGGGAAAGTAGAATGAAGGTGGATAAAGCTATGTAGATATATAGGAAATTAAAATATTAAGTTAATTACCAATATGCGAAAAACAACTGTATATTTTAACTTAATACTCTGACTCTCTCAATCTTGTCTAATGTTATCTCTATTTTGATTTCAAAATCATGGTTAATACTTACTCTCTCTATTTCTCAGGAGCACATATAATTGACTGTTTATTTAGGAAATACTATTTTTAGCTTAATTGTACTCCTTGACTTGAGTGGTGGGTTTTAGAAATGCAAGTATTATTATTTGAAGGAAGCAGATTTCATGGGACATTTTTTCTTAACTTTTAAAACTTTTTTCTGATTCAAAGAGTAATTAATAACTTGTGGCTTTACTGGAAAGTTCAACCAATAGAGCATTAAAAGAAACTATTAAATATATCTGATCTGTTATGATAAAATATTATGTACTTCAAATATAAACAGGCCTTTCTAATTATGTTTTTAAATTGTTATACTGTGAGATTTTTATCTCTTTATATCTTTATGTGAATGTGTGTATTTTTTTGGGGGTATGCTTCTAGTGGTGTGTGTGTGTGTGTGTGTGTGTGTGTGTATACAGATATATGTATTTCTGTTACATATTGCATTACAGGGAGAGTATTTTTATTTATACCTTCAAAAACTAATTTATTGAGTTTTTAACAATAATTTTTATTGACTGTTAAAAATTTGAAAAGGGAAAATGACTCATAATTCTATAATCCAAATATAATCACAATTAAGATTTCCATTTTTGTATACCTTTTTTCCTTTATGAATCTGAAAAACATTTTTTTCTGATCACACAAGAACCTTTACATAAGGTATTGTTTGGAGCTATGTAGTAGAGTGGAATGCGAGGCCTCAGAGTGGGAGTGAGGGGCAGGGGGCCTCCTTCAGCCAGAGAGATTCCAGTTTTGTCTGTTTTCCGTATGGAAGTTCTTTTTTTCTTTCTTTTTTTTTTTTTGGAAGTTCTTTATAAGATATTCTTTGAAAATCAGGTTCGGCTGTTTCTTTAAAATATGAAGATCACTGATCTCGAGTTCATAGGATTTATTGCTTATATTATCTGGGAAAATGGGACATTACTTCTTCAGGTTTAAGTCACTAGGAAAGTAGGACAAGGATAAACAAGAATCAGCCCTTAAACCATTCAAACACATACTTTAAAAACTGTAGTTATATTACCATCTAAAACTCATTTATTCTAAACCAGAATTTTAGTATATTACTTCCAGTCAGAGAGTGTTTTTCTTTTTTTGGCCCCCAACAGCATGTGGGATGTTATTTCTCTGACCAGGGATTGAACCCAGGCCTCTGCAGGGGAAGTGCAGAGTCTTAACCACTGGACCACCAGGGAAGTCCCAAAGAATGTTTTTCTCTATTCTTTTAAACTCGTAGACCCATACTTTACCTTCGGCCCTTTTCAACTTTAATAACGGTTCTGTGCCATTTATTTCATAATTACTTGGCTACAGTGGGAGAGGACAGGCCCAGGGGACACTATAACGCTTGGACATTTTAGTGGGCCATTTCTCTATGATTGTACTTTAATTACGGAAATTAGAAGTTTTATAAGGAATTTGGGGAAAAAGGTACTTTCAAATGCTTTATTTATGTTTGAATAGTACATGTAGTTATTCTGATATAAAACCTCTCCAAAAAATTGCCCTTATTACTTGGAAATGAAATATTTTAGTCATGTCCTTTTAATGGTAAATATTGTTTCTTAGGAGTAAAATATTGTAAACTGTGGATTTTAGGTATATTTTTATTTCCTCAAGCAGTTGTAACTGGTAATTTTAACTGCAAATATAGCTCTAAAAAATGAATTCATTTAAAATACATTGTGTTTTTTTCCAAATTCTGAATATTTCCAGAGCTTTTTCTCTAATAGAAACTCCATTACACTGGTTTTTATCCTTTTGACATATCCCCATCATTTCGGGGGTACTTTCTTACATTCTGGCACAACAAAATGTTGCTGGCTCACCTTGTACTATTCTGTTCTGATTTTTCTAGCATTCCGTGGCTCTCTTGAGTTGGGAATTCTATTTACAAATCAAGATCTAGGGCACTGCTTATGTTCATTGTTGCTGAGGTGTTAATCTTCTAGAATATTTCAGAAGACAGAGTTGGGGCTGGAGGGATAAACCAACCAACCAAAGAATAAGCAAAATATATTAAAAAAATCATGAGTTCACTGTGATACATCCAATCTGAATCCAACTTCCTAGCCTTTCCCCATTCAGTATTTGTATTTCACTTCTCCAGTGAAAAACTTGTCCTCCAGCATCACCAGTGTATTTACTCGTTTGTTCAAGGTCCGTATAGTCAAAGCCATGGTTTTTCCTGTAGTCATGTACAGATGTGAGAGTTAGACGATAATGAAGGCTGAGTGCTGAAGAATTGATGCTTTTGAATTGTGGTGCTGGGGAAGACTTTTGAGAGTCCTTTGGACAACAGGGAGATCAAATCAGTCAATCCTAAAGGAAATCAACCGTGAATAGTCATTGGATGGACTGATGCTGAAGCTGAAGCTCCGATCCTTTGGCCACCTGATGTGAAGAGCTGACTCATTAGAAAAGACCCTGATGCTGAGAAAGATTGAGGCAGGAGGAGGAGGCAACAGAGGATGAGGTGGTTGGATGACTTCATCGACACAGTGGACGTGAGTTTGAGCAAACTCTGGGAGATAGTGAGGGACAGGGAAGCCTGGTGTGCTGCTAGTCCATGGGATCTCAAAGAGTTGGACATGACTTAGCAACTGAACAACACTTCCTATTGTACATAGAAAGTAATTTCAAAATTGCTACATAATAGTCCCTGTAGGGAGAATTCCAGTGTGGCACCCAAGATTCCCTGCCCCTCTCCTTGAGTGTGGATGTGACCGATGAGTATAATGAGATCCTTCTGCAATTAGATTATATTGTCTTCACAGTTAACTTTAAGAAAGAAAGATTATCCTCAGTGGTTCTTGCCTAATCAGATGAGCCCTTAAAAGGGATTGATCTCTTCCTGGCAAAAAAAGATTTTAAAATTTGAGGGATTTGACTCGAGAGGGATTCTCTTTTCAGGCTTTGAATATGCAAGCAGAACCTGAATGATAAAGTTGGATAGATAGCTATAGCCAAGGAGATCTCCAAGCAAAATGTTGAAAGTACTGCCTGGTTTTTTCTTGCTACTTATAGTAAAAGATGAGAACAAAAGGAAAATTGAGAGAAGTCTTGTTAAACAGAAACGAGTACTAGATGATTTAGTTAATTTTGAGCCTATCCATATGGCAAAGAATGTTAAAGTGAAGAAATTGTTTCTGAAAGTGTGACACCGACAAAAAGCCCAGGGTGTGCTGTATAACCTTTTGCTAAAACTTCAGAAAGATCAAAAGGTCAGAATATTCAGTTACACTAAAGGCTCCTTCAAGAAATGAAGCATGTGCCTCACAGATTTTATTTTCTCAATCAAACCAGTTGACTTCTAGGAAGCTTAAGGATTTTATTTCTTAGCTGTTTCAGCAAGAGATATATATCAAGAAGGGATCCCCCCCCCCATTGTTTTTTAAAAAATTTTTTATTGGAGTAGAGTTGATTTACAGTGTTCTGTCTGTTTCAGGTACACAGCAAAGTGAATCAGTTATACATATACATATATCCAACTCTTTTTTAGTTTCTTTCCCCATATAGGCCATTACAGAGTATTGAGTGGAGTTCCCTGTGCTGTATAGTAGGTCCTTATTAGTTAATCTCTTTTATATATAGTAGGGTGTATATGTCAAGAAGGGACTGTTTTGCAAAGGATTTTGGGAATGGCTTTGTCTAATCAGGTAAAAAAAGAGAAGTTTCTCATTTGTTGGCTTTGAAGGTGGAGAAATCCATGTAGTGAGGAAGGCACACAGCTTCTAGATGTTGTGAGCAGCTCGCAGCTGACAGAGGCAATGGAATAGGCATCTTAGTCCTGAGACCACAGGAAGTTGGGTTCTTCCAGCAGCCTGAGTGAGCTTGGGAGTGAATGCTTCCCTTGAGCCTCCACAAAGGAATGTGGCCCTCCGAACATCCTGATTTCAGCCTCTGAGACCCCGAGCAGAAAATTCAACTTTCTGGATTGTGACTGGCCTTCTGACCTCCCAAACTGTTAGCTAATAAACTAAGAGTTGTTTTAGGCACCTAGGTTTGTGGTAATTTGTTACACAGAAATAGGAAACTAATACAGTCCTGCAAATGCCATACATACTAAGTAATAATGAAAGTCCCCCAAGGAGGTGGTAGTGAGGGAGGTCAAGCATCAGAGTAGGACTTAGCTTTGAGTGGGAGGAGGAAATTTATTCACATTGGAAATAGAGGGATGAGATTGGGCTCTTATGCAGATACCTTTACAAGTGGTTGGCCTTAGATAAGAAATTGAAGGTGTCGCCGTGTAGCCACTGAATCATTTCCTAGTTTTGTGTTAGGAAATGGAATGAGGCCTTATGTAGAATAGTAAAGGCTTAGAATAGCTATTGATAGTGTGAGAGAAAAATTGTTAAGACTTGTGGGAGCATTCAGGGTTAAAAAATCTAAGTTATAAGAGTCTTTGGCATATTCATATGATATTCTTGGGCTTCCCTTGTGGCTCAGCTGGTAAAGAATCTGCCTGCAGTACAGGAGGCCTGGGTTCAATCCCTGGGTAGGGAAGATCCCCTGGAGAAGGGAAAGGCTACCCACTCCAGTATTCTGGCCTGGATAGTTCCGTGGACGAAGGAGCCTGGTGGGCTACAGTCCATGGGGTCACAAAGAGTTGGACATGACTGAGCGACTTAGTATGCATGCATGCTATGATCTTCTTGAGCCTGTTTATGAGCGTGAGGTGTTTGAATGGAATACAATGCTGAGGAAGAGGGATTTATTCCAGAATAAAAGTTGTTCATTATAAGTACAGCAAAGGACACTCAGGTTTATGTTGAGTGATTGGTTGAAATTTAGGATGTTGAAAAGAACATTTGTGATTCCAGAAATGGAACCATCTGTGGACAGAGTTAGCTATAGTTGGAGCTACTGCAATATCTTGGAGAAAAGGTCATTGGAGTTGAGTCGATCAAAGAAGAATGAATCTATCTCTTTGGTATCTTCACATGTATTTAAAAGTTGCTCAGTAGTTAGATTTGAATTTCAGAGTCCTTGATTCATAGAAGGGAATGACTAAGAATGTGATGGATTACACAGGGTTTGGCAGACTGCAGTCTGTGATCCAAATCCAGCCTGCACTGTTTTTGTAAGTAAAAGTTTTACTGAACACAGCCATGCCTGTTCACTTACGGTTGTCTGTGATTGCTTTTTGTGCTTATGGTGGTAGAGTTTGAGTAGTTCCTTCAAAGACCATGTGACCCAGAAAGCCTAAAATAGTTACTATGTAGTCCATCCTAAAGGATTTAGATCCTGAATATTCATGGGAAAGACTCATGTTGAAGCTGAAGCTCCAGTACTTCGGCCACCTGATGCAAAGAGCCGACTCGTTAGAAAAGACCCTGATGCTGGGAAAGATTGAAGGCAGGAAAAAAAGTGGATGACAGAGGACGAGATGGTTGGATGGCATCACCAATTCAATGAACATGAGTTTGAGCAAGCTCTGGGAGAAGGTGAAGGACCGGAAAGGCTGGCGTGTTGCAGGCCATGGGGTCGCAAAGTGTTGGATATGACTGAGTGACTGAAAAACAAGTCCATTAGAGAAGAAGATTGCCAACTCCCAAAATTAGGCTATGAACATTTTCTCCAGCAAAACATACTGACACAAACTTTTGCTGACAATTTTAGGAAGTTTGAAGATTTCTGAAGCCATGAATGGACTCCAGTTAAGGAGAACTTTTGGATTAAAGCTGATAGTACATTCCCTGAAGCATTTCCTCTCTTCAGAGGAGTTGCCTCTGCTAGTTAACTCACTATGCCAAATACATGGCTACTTTCATTTTATGGGTCACAGAGCCTCACCTCATTCAGTGACTACAAGTGGCACTGTGGTGGGGCAGCTGTCACAGCTTTTGTCATGAGGCTGTCATGAGGGTATGGATTGATAACTGTAGATCAGCACACCTCTGTGCACATGAGTGCATGAGCGCGTGTGAATTAGATGAAACCAATAGTGGTCTTGGTATTGATAATGGCTTGATGATGTCATCTCTGTATGCACAGTCTAGCAGATTATGAGAAATAAATAGATGCTTCATTCTTTCTAGTAGGCTCTTTCCAGACTGTTAAATAAAGGAAGGAAATTTTTTTTTTTTCCCTAGGAGTGCCTATGTTTAGATAAAGGAGAAAGAGAGAAAACCTAGTTTATTTGATGAAAAAGTGTTTTCATCACTGACTGTTCTTTAATAAGTGTCACTTAAAATTTTTTTTCCACTAATGTGAGCCATGATGCTGAATCTGTTTATAGATTCATTTAAGAATCCTCAGTTGAACTTCATTTTCTATTATGACTAATTTTGGTCACTGTTTTAACACAAGGGTGTTTAACATTCCCATTGCCTTTGTCATACTCTTGTCTTTACAAACAAGAAACAGCATTCATAGTCTTTTAGTATTTCTTCAGTTTAACTTACTATTTGTGCTCATATTCTGTGTACTCAACGACTAAGGTGATCGTGTTTTATGTTAATGTCCTCTGTAGTAGGGATCATCCTCTTTTGGTCCTGTTAGAAATATACTTTATATTTCTAGATGCTATTTCAACTCTAATCAATACATATCACTAAAAGACCTCTCTTCTGGAGCCTGCCTTCAAGATCTGCATAGGCTGGATTTCTGTTAGGACAAAGCATAGGAAGTGAGATTCCAAATGGGAGGAGGTATAGATAGATAGATAGATAGATAGATAGATAGCTGATTGGCATTGATGTATGGCAGAGAACACCACAGCATTCTAAAGCAATTATCCTCCAATTAAAAAAAAAGCCACCCCCCAAAAGCTATACTGCAAAAAAAGAAAAAAGAACTGGATTGAGTAGCGCCCATTGTGCTGAGAAGCAGTGACTCCTGAGTCTGGGAGTAGAAGAAGATGGTAAACTAGGAACTGACTGGGAGGTGAGCCCGCTACACATTAAATTAAGGGGCCAGGAAGAGATGTCAGTGGAGGTGGAGCTGAGTTAAGCTGAGAGGGAGCATAAAAGTGTGAAGTAGTGTGCAAGATTGAGGAAGCCAAGGCAGTTTAGGATCTAAGTCCCTGAGGGCAGGGCATGTCTCATGGATATTGAGGTGTTCCTTTTGTTGCAAGTCATGAGCTATTTTCTGGGGCCAGAGGTAGACATTTAATGAAGTGAAACTAGATCAGACACGTATTTACTGGGTGGCACTAGAAGTTTTTTTTTTTTTTTTCTTAAATAAGCAAAGACAGACAAATTTCTGTTTTGGAAAGAGATGAATGGGATCTCTGACAATTCTACAGATTTTAATCTATTTTCCAGGCAGTTTAATTACTGTCTTTTAGTACCTTAGGTGCACAGGTGGTAAAGAATCCACCTGCATTGTGGGAGTCCTGGGTTCGATCCCATGGTTGGGAAGATCCTCTGGAGAAGGGAATGCCCACGCATGCCAGTATTCTTGCTTGGAGAATTCCATGGACAGGGAGCCTGGCAGGCTACAGTCCATGGGTTCACAAAGAGTCAGACAGAACTGAGTGACCAACACACACTTCAACACTAACTCACTTACCTGTTCATGCCACCCCACCATCATGTGATTCATAACTGGTGGTCAGTTCTCAATTCTCCAAACACTGTAACTCTCAGCAGTGTTTGACATAGTTGATTATTCTCTCCTTCTTGAAACATCTTCATTACTTCCTTCTTTCCCTCTCACTAAACATCTGTCCCATTGGCAAAACATATTTTGCCAACAAAGCTTTATGAATAAAGCTACTACTAACATTAACATGTAATTAATTTTGAAAAATGGAAAAGTGAGTCTTCCAACTTTTTCTTTCTTTTCATGATTATCCTTGGGTTAAATTATTGAAATAATAAACCAATGAGAATTAAAGTAAGAAAAAAATAATAGTAAAGATATTCTTGAAATAATAAGATAATTCTTGAAGTGTTTTATTCTTTTAAAAAGTTTCTAAATGAATTATGTGACCAGTTTTCACTTTGTGTATCATTTTATTTTTTAAAAAATTAAAACAGTTTGGCCATGCTGTGAGGCTTGTGGGATCTTGGTTCCCTGACTAGGGATCACACCTGGCCTCTGGCAGTGAAAGTGCCAAGTCCTAACTGCTGGGCTGCCAGGAAATTCCCTCTGTAGCATTTCTTTTTAAGCAGGTCTATTGGTGACACGTTCTGTTAGTTTTCTTTCATCTTAGGATGTCTCTATTTCACCTTTGCTTCTAAAGTGCATTTTCTGTACATTTAACTTGGCAATAACCCCAGATATGCAGATGACACCACCCTTATGGCAGAAAGTGAAAAAGAACTAAAGAGCCTTTTGGTGAAAGACAAGAGTGAAAAAACTGGTTTAAAACTCAACATTCAAAAAATGAAGATTATGGCATCCAGTCCCACGACTTCATGGCAAATAGATGGGAAAACAATGGAAACAGTGACAGACTTTATTTTCTTGGGCTCCAAAATCACTGCAGATGGTGACTGCAGCCATGAAATTAAGACACCTGCTCCTTGGAATAAAAGTTATGACTAACATAAACAGCATATTAAAAAGTAGAGACATTACTTTGCCAACAAATGTCCATCTAGTTAAAGCTATGGTTTTTCTAGTAGTCATGTATGGATATGAGAATTGGACCATGAAGAAGACTCAATGCCAAAGAATTGATGGTTTTGAACTGTGGTGTTAAAGAAGACTCTTGATAGTCCCCTGGACTGCAAAGAGATCCAACCAGTCAGTCCTAAAGGAAATCAATCCTGACTATTCATTGGAAGGACTGATGCTGAAGCTGAAACTCTTAATACTTTGGCCACCTGATGTGAAGGGCTGACTCATTAGAAAAGACCCTAATGCTGGGAAAGATTGAAGGCAGGAGGAGAAGGTGATGACAGAAAGGTGTTTGGATGGCATCACCAACTCGATGAACATTAGTTGAGCAAGCTCCAGGAGATGGTGAATGACAGGAAAGTCTGGCGTGCTTCAGTCCTTGGGGCTGTGAAGAGTCGGACATGACTGAGCAACTGAACAATAACAGCAGTTTTTCTCTTAGTACCTTAAAAATGTCTTACATTAAATATTGTTCTTAGTTCATTTTGTTTGGCTTTCACTGGGATTCTTAAATCTGTAAGTTTACTTTTTTCACCACACTTTGGAAATTTTTAGCTATTATTTCTTCAAAATATTTTTCTGCATCTGTGAGTCTTATATAACAGGAATACTAAATCTTTTTATATAGTCTCAAACATCTTTATGATTCTGCTCATTGTTTCCCTATTCTTTTTTTTTCTTCTATTGTTTAGATTGAATTATCTGTCTTCAAGTTCACTGACTCTATCCTCTGATGTATCCATTCTACTGTTGAGCCCCTCTAGTGAATTTTAACTTCCATTATTGTGTCTTTCAGTACAAATTTCCATTCTTAAAAATTAGTTAGTTTTTCTTTGCTGAGCATGTCTGTCTTTGCCTTTGTTTCAAAACTGTCTGTTTTCCCTTTTTGTATTATGATTGTAAACACTGATTTAAAGTATTTTTCTGAGAATTCCAACTTTTGGGTCATCTTGTGGTTGGCATCTTTCATCTTACTTCCTGGGGCTTCCCAGGTGACATTATTGGTAAAGAACTTGCCTGCTAATTCAGGAGACATAAGTGACATGGGTTTGATCCCTGAGTCGGGAAAATACCCTGGAGGGGGCATGACAACCCATGCCAGTATTCCTGCCTGGAGAATCCCCAGGGACAGAAGAGCCTGGAGGGCTACAGTCCAAAGGGTCTCGAAGAGTCAGACACTACAAAGTGACTTAGCATGTCTTACTCCTTGAGGCCTTGTTAGGTTTTCCTAATTTTTTGTGTGTTTAACTTTGGATTGTATTCTTGACACTTTGAATATTGTGTTATGAGATGCAGGCTCCTGTCTAAAACTTCTGGAGACTGCTAGAAGTTTTTTATTTTTGCTTATGTGACTATGTGGTTTCTTTTTAGCTGACAGTCAACCTGATTAGTTTTAGACTGTATATCCTGACCGGCCTTATGTTAGCTGTTTTTATTTCCAATATAGGTTTAATTTCCAAGGTATTTATGCCTTTGTATGCTATTCTGGTTTGTCTCATGTGCATGTTACCCAGGAGGTTATGTGGAACCTCGGTGGTAGTCTGCGGTGTTTTGAGATCTCAGCGCTTTTCTTAAGTTGCTTCTGACAAGTTTCATGTATTACACATATAAGCTTACCTCAGCAGTGAGCTCAGTACTTCTTATACAGATTTAAATGATATTTTTGTCCTAGCTTTCTTACTTGTTAAGCCCTTAATTTCCCCTTTGCCCTCTGTTGTCAGAGGTTTATTGTTCTGATGTTCTTGCTGGAAAACCAGAAGCTTACTCTTTTTATGTTATGTAGTAGCTCTTATAACTGGGTATGCCTCTGGGCAAAGCTGGAGTGGGAAGGGGACATCATATTTTTCCCACCCCTCAGCAGCTATGTCTGTGAGTTGGTGGGGAAGGGAGCGCTGCTACTGCATGCTGGCATTAATCCCGATGTAAAGCACAGACTATCAGAAAGGTTCTGTCCTACAAATGCTGCTGTGTGGTGAGAAGCCATAGGTGATCGATCGACTTAGTCACTAATGTTAGCCTGGTAGAGGGCATGGGACATTAAAAGTGTTCTACTGCATTGGGGCTGCTGCCTTTGCTGCTTTGGGGTCCTGGGAGGAGGCACTGTGCCTCTTTGTTACTGGCCTTTCCCTGGTGTAGGGTCAGGGAAGCCAATATTCCTCTGTTGTTTCTGCAACAGACTTTCCAGAGAGCAGCCAGAATATATGTATTTTCAAGTATTTATTTTGGTGTAATTCAAATTTACAGAAAATTTGTAAAATATAGTACACAGAGCTTCTTTATACTTTTTTTCAGAATCACCAGTTGCTGCCATTTTGTCCCATTGCTTTATCCCCCCATCTCTTCCTCCCTTTCTCCCATAACTAACACAACACTCTCCCTCCTTCTCTCTTTCCCTTCTTCCCCCTACTTATACATCCTCTAGGCACTTAGGCGTATATGCACACACACATACATAAAAATTATGTGTGTGTGTTTAATTTCACCCAACTTTTGAAAATAAGTTGCAAACATCATGCTCCTTTGCTCTTAAATTCTTTAGTGTGGCTTTCCTAATAATGTTCATCTTCTTATATAATCATGAATTTAATATTGATAAAATACTCTTATTTAATCCATAATCAATAGTTTCATCAGTTAGCTCCATTATCTCCTTCATAATTATTTTCTCACCAGTTCGATCATCATGCCTTTTTGTCTCCTTTTACTGGGAGTAGTTCCTATACCTCCCCACCCCCAACTTCTTTTACTTTGATTTTTTTTGAAGACTATAACCCATGTTATTTTGTAAAATGTAAAATTCAATTTTGTCTGTTTTTCCTCATAATTAGAGTCAGGGTATGCATTTCTAGAAGGACTGACCCCAAAATAATATTTTACTCTCCTTGCTTCTTCATATCAGAAAGTACCTTATACCTACCAAATTTCTTTAGTACAAAGTTGCTAGCTATTACCTTTTTTGTAATTGCTGTGTAATTTGCAGGGAAATCTTGAGACCATGGCGTTATCCTGTTCATTATCAGACTTTCCTCCATTGGTTTGAGAGTCCATTGATGGTTTTGTTTGAATCAGTTATTGAATATTACTCTGATGATTGCAAAATTGTGCAAAAATTTTTCTATCATTTATCTTATATTTATTAATCAGCATTCTGTAAGGAAGAACTTTCTCTTATTTATTTCTTTATTAATATGCTTTCAAGGGTTCTTATTTTAGACAGTGGTTTACAATCATTACTTTCATTATTTATTTTGATACCCTAATTGTCCCAGGTTTAACTGGTGAAAGGCCCCTCCAATTTGCATTTTATCTTTTTAGCATATCCTCATCATGTTTGCGACACAACTGAGCGACTTCACTTTCACTTTTCACTTTCATGCACTGGAGAAGGAAATGGCAACCAACTCCAGTGTTCTTACCTGGAGAATCCCAGGGACGGGAGCCTGGTGGGCTGCCATCTATGGGGTCGCAGAGTCGGACACGACTGACATGACTTAGCAGCAGCAGCAGCAGCAGCAGCAGCATGTTTGCAACACTCCCTTATTTTTTTAGGATAATCATATATTCTGTATTCATCTTGTACTTTTCCTACCTCAGCCCCAGAAAGAATCATTTCTCCAAGGAGCCCTGGTTCCTTTAGGGGAAAATGATATTTGGCAACAAGGATCTCTTCACTACGTTTGCTGAGGTGTTATTGTTTCTAGACATTTGCAGCATGTAAAGCAAGAGAATAATTTAGAAATGTACATTTACCCCTGTATTTACATCTACCTATTAAAAACCATGAGTTCATATTGATATCCCCAGTTTCAGTCAAACACCGCAGAGTTTATTCTAATCTTCCCCTTTTTCCCGTTTCAGTTCAGTTCAGTTCAGTCGCTCAGTCATGTCCAACTCTTTGCGACCCCATGAATAGCAGCACGGCAGGCCTTCCTGTCCGTCACCAACTCCTGGAGTTTACTCAAACTCATGTCCATCGAGTTGGTGATGCCGTCCAACCATCTCATCCTCTGTTGTCCCCTTCTCCTCCTGCCCCCAATCCCTCCCAGCATCAGGGCTTTTTCCAATGAATCAGCTCTTTGCATGAGGTGGCCAAAGTACTGGAGTTTCAGCTTCAGCATCAGTCCTTCCAATGAACATTTAGGATGACCTCCGTTAGGATGGACTGGTTGGATCTCCTTGAAGTCCAAGGGACTCTCAAGAGTCTTCTCCAACACCACATTCAAAAGCATCAATTCTTCTGTGCTCAGCTTTCTTCACCGTCCAAGTCTCACATCCATACATGACCACTTGAAATACCATAGTCTTGACCAGACAGACCTTTGTTGGCAAAGTAATGTCTCTGCTTTTTAATATGCTATCTAGGTTGGTCATCACTTCCCTTCCAAGGAGTAAGCGTCTTTTAATTTCATGGCTGCAGTCACCATCTGCAGTGATTTTGGAGCCCCAAAAAATAAAGTCTGACACTGTTTCCACTGTCTCCCCATCTATTTCCCATGAAGTGATGGGACCAGATGCCATGATCTTAGTTTTCTAAATGTTGAGCTTTAAGCCAACTTTTTCACTCTCCTCTTTCACTTTTATTAAGAGGCTTTTTAGTTTACTTTCACTTTCTGCCATCAGGGTGGTGTCACCTGCATATCTGAGGTTATTGATATTTCTCCCTGCAGTCTTGATTCCAGCTTGTGCTTCTTTCAGCCCAGTGTTTCTCATGATGTACTCTGCATGTAAGTTAAATAAGCATGGTGACAATGTACAGCCTTGATGTACTCCTTTCCTTATTTGGAACCAGTCTGTTGTTCCATGTCCAGTTCTAACTGTTGCTTCCTGACCTGCATACAGGTTTCTCAAGAGGCAGGTCAGATGGTCTGGTATTCTCAGCTCTTTCAGGATTTTCCACATTTTATTGTGATCCACACAGTCAAAGGCTTTGGCATAGTCAGTAAAGCAGAAAGAAGTATGTATTTTTCTGGAATTCTCTTGCTTTTTGATGATCCATTGGATGTTGGCAATATGATCTCTGGTTTCTCTGCCTTTTCTAAAACCAGCTTGAAAATCTGGAAGTTCACGGTTCACATATTGCTTAAGCCTTGCTTGGAGAATTTTGAGCATTACTTTATAACATGTGAGATAAGTGGAATTGTGCAGTAGTTTGAGCATTCTTTGGGATTGCCTTTCTTAGGGATTGAAATGAAAACCGACCTTTTCCAGTCCTGTGGCCACTGCTGAGTCTTCCAAATTTGCTGGCATATTGAGTGCAGCACTTTCACAGCATCATCTTTCAGGATTTAAAATAGCTCAACTGGAATTCCATCATCTCCACTAGCTTTGTTTGTAGTGATGCTTTCTAAGGCCCACTTGACTTCACGTTCTTGGATGTCTGGTTCTAGGTGAGTGATCATACCATTGTGATTATCTGGGTCGTGAAGATCTTTTTTGTACAGTTCTTCTGTGTATTCTTGCCACCTCTTCTTGATATCTTCTGCTTCTATTAGATCCATACCATTTCTGTCCTTTATTGAATCCATCTTTGCATGAAGTATTCCTTTGATATCTCTAATTTTCTTGAAGAGATCTCTAGTCTTTCCCATTCTATTGTTTTCCTCTACTTCTTTGCATTGATCACTGAGGAAGGCTTTCTTATCTCTCCTGGCTGTTCTTTGGAACTCTGCATTCAAATGGGAATATCTTTCCTTTTCTCCTTTGCTTTTCACTTCTTTTCTTTTCACAGCTATTTGTAAGGCCTCCTCAGACAACCATTTTGCCTTTTTGCATTTCTCTTCCATGGGGATGGTCTTGATCCCTGTCTCTTGTACAATGTCATGAACCTCTGTCCATAGTTCATCAGTCTCTCTGTCTATCAGATCTAGTCCCTTAAATCTATTTCTCACTTCCACTGTGTAATCATAAGGGATTTGATTTAGGTCATATCTGAATGGTCTAGTGGTTTTCCCTACTTTCTTCAGTTTAAGTCTGAATTTGGCAATAAGGAGTTCATGATCTGAGCCACAGTCAGCTCCCGGTCTTGTTTTTGCTGATTGTGTAGAGCTTCTCCATCTTTGGCTGCAAAGAATATAATCAATCTGATTTCCATGTTGACCATCTGGTGATGTCCATGTGTAGAGTCTTTTCCTGTGTTGTTGGAAGAGGATGTTTGCTATGACCAGTGCATTCTCTTGGCAAAACTCTGTTAGCCTTTGCCAGTTTAGTAACTCCCTTCTCCAACAGCTAGAAACTCAGCTCCTATTATCGCCAACATATTTCCTCATTTGCTTAAATCTCCATTTATATTGAAAGCAGTTCTAGAATTGTTAATGCATACCATTTGCAAAAAAAGGAACAAATATATTAACTGGAATGCCATACTCATTTACAGTTCTTTTGGTCTTTAGACTCAGAGTATGTATTAGTAGTTTTCTAGGAGGACTGCTGTGGGCTTCCCAGTTGGCTCAATGAGTAAAGAATCTACCTGCAACGCAGGAGATGCAGGCAGACAAGAGTTCGATCCCTGGGTTGGGAAGATCCCCTGGAGGAGGGCATGGCAACCCACTCCAGTATTCTTAAACCTGCAGAATCCCATGAACAGAGGAGCCTGGTAGGCTACAGCCCTTGGGGTTGTAAAGTGTCAGACATGACTGAAGGCGACTTAGCATGCATGTACCCCGCACTACTATAGGGCTTCCCTGGTGGCTCAGTCAGTCAGTCAGTTCAGTCGCTCAGTTGTTTCCGACTCTGAGTCCCTATGGACTGCAGTACGCCAGGCTTCCCTGTCCATCACCAACTCCCGGAGCTGACTCAAACTCATGTCCATCAAGTTGGTGATGCTACCCAACCATCTCATCCTCTGTCGTCCCCTTCTCCTCCCACCTTCAGTCTTTCCCAGCATCAGGGTCTTTTCCAATGACTCAGTTCTTCACTTCAGGTGGCCAAAGTATTGGAGCTTCAGCATCAGTCCTTCTAATGAATATTGAGTACTGATTTCCTTTAGAATTGACTGGTTTGCAGTCCAAGAGACTCTGAAGAGTCTTCTCCAGCACCACAGTTGAAAAGCATCACTTCTTCAGCACTCAGCTTTCTTTATAGTCTAACTCTCATGTCCATACATGACTACTGGAAAAACCATAGCTTTGACTAGACGGGCATTTGTTGGCAAAGTAATGTCTCTGCTTTTTAACATGCAGTCTAGGTTGGTCATAATTTTTCTTCCAAGGAGCAAGTGTCTTTTAATTTCATGGCTGCAGTCACCATCTGCAGTGATTTTGGAGCCCCGAAAACTAAAGTTTCTCACTGTTTCCATTGTTTCCCCATCTATTTGCCATGATGTGATGGGACCGGATCTTATGATCTTAGTTTTCTGAATGTTGAATTTTAAGCCAGCTTTTTCGCTCTCCTCTTTCACTTTCATTAAGAGGCTCTTTAGTTCTTCTTCACTTTCTGCCATAAGGGTGGTGTCATCTGCATATCTTAGATTATTGATATTTCTCCCAGCAATCCTGATTCCAGCTTGTCTTCATCCAGCCCAGCGTTTCTCATGATGTACTCTGAATATAAATTAAATAAGCAGGGTGACATTATATAGCCTTGACGTACTCCTTTCCCGATTTGGAACCAGTCTATTTTTCCATGTCCAATTCTAACTGTTTCTTGTTGACCTGCATACAGATTTCTTAGGGGGCAGGTCAGGTGGTCTGGTATTCCCATCTCTTTCAGAATTTTCCGCAGTTTGTTGTGATCCACACAGTCAAAGGCTTTGGCAAAGTCAGTGAAGCAGAAGTAGATGTTTTTCTGGAACTCTCTTGCTTTTTCAATTATCTAGGGGATGTTAGCAGTTCAATATCTGGTTCCTCTGCCTTTTCTATATCCAGCTTGAACATCTGGAAGTTCATGGTTCATGTACTGTTGAAGCCTTGCTTGAAGAATTTTGAGCATTACTTTGCTAGCATGTGAGATTAGTGCAATTGTGTGGTAGTTTGAACATTCTTTGGCATTGCCTTTCCTAGTGATTGGAATGAAAACTGACCTTTTCCAGTCCTGTGGCCACTGCTGAGTCTTCCAAATTCGCTAGCATGTTGAGTGCAGCATTTTCACAGCATCATCTTTCAGGATTTGAAATAGCTCAACTGGAATTCCATCATCTCCACTAGCTTTGTTTGTAGTGATGCTTTCTAAGGCCCACTTGCCTTCTCATTCCAGGATGTCTGGTTCTAGGTGAGTGATCACACCATTGTGATCAGACCTGGTGGCTCAGTGGTAAAGAATTCACCCGCCAATGCAGGAGATCCCGGTTCCATTCCTGGGTTTGAAAGATCACCCGGAGAAGGAAATAGCAACACATTCCAGTGTTCTTGCCTGGAAAATCCCATGGGTAGAGGAGCCTGGTAAGCTGCAGTGTATGTGATCACAGAGTCAGACATGACTTAGCGACTAAAACAACAACAGCAAGGACTACTGTAACAGATTAACACACAGTTGCTCGCTTAAAACAGTAGAAATTTGTTCTTTCAAAATTTGGTGGCCAGAAGTCTGAAATCAAGGTGTTGGATGGCCACATTCCCTCCAGTGGCTTTGGGAGAGTTGTTTCTTGCCTTTTCTAGCCTGTGGTGACGCTAGGCATTCCTTGGCATGTGGCTGTGAGACTGCAGTCTCTGCTTCCCTCTTCTCCTCTTTGTGTCTTCTCTACTTTCTGAGGATAGATATAAGGATACTTGAGGATACTTGTTATCAGATTTAGGACTGACCCAGACAATCCGGAGATTCTTAATTATGTCTGAAAATGTTATTTTTCCAAATAAGGTCCATTCACAGGTTTCAGCTATTAGGATATAGACATATTTTTTGGTGGGGCACCATTCAACCCACTACAGGGTTTATAGTTTCTTGGGTTATTACCCTCTTTTTGTCTTTTTGGTATATTTGTTATTCATTTGAAATGCAGTGGTGTTCACTTGTTTCTGTTTATTTTGTTTCAGATTTCTTCCATCATTATTTTTTTTTGAATATGTAAAACATTAACCACAGTGTCAATAATCAAGAAGTTAATAGCATTACAAATTATGGTGAGTGTTATCAAGGAAATGGACAGGTACTCTGGTCGAGAAGAATGAAGCGAGCAATATTCACTTAGCTAGAGGGCCAGACAGTACTTACTTGTATAAGTGGCATGTAAAGTGAGATTGAAAGAGTGAGGAGAAGTCAGTCATGTAGAAGCAGAAAAAGAGCTTTCTAGCAAACAGTAAAGCATGTGTAAAGGCCCTGATGTGGGGAAAGAGCGTCATGTATCAGGAAATGAAAGACCAGTGAGGTGTAGTGAGTTTTGGCAAGAAGGAGCACAAAGTAAGTGAAGTTGTAAAGAAAGCTGGGGTGGAAAATGTCAGTTTTTGTACACTATATAAAGAGGTTGAAAAGCCAGTGGAGGATAAAAAGCAGTGGCATTTTAAAAAACATATTTTTAAAGGACTATATTGATTGCTTTGTAGAGCACATTAGGCAAGAGTAAAAGTAGAGAGATTAGTAACAGGTCTATCATACTGTATAATAACTGATGCAGAGACATATTGGTTCATCTAAGAGTTGTAGTAGTGGAAAAGGAAAGAAGTGGATAGGTTTGAGATGTGTTTGGGGCTGAACTGACAAGACTAGCTAGTGGATTGGATCTGGGTGTATAGAGAGAGGAGGGTTTAGGGGTTACGGTTATTGGAATATTTAAGGATTACTTCCAAGTTTGTGGCTTCCCTGGTGGCTCAGATGGTAAAGAATCTGTTTGCAATGCAGGAAACCTGGGTTTGATCCCTGGATCGGGAAGATCCTCTGGAGAAGGAAGTGGCAACCCTCTCCAGTATTCTTGCCTGGAGAATTCTGTAGACAGAGGAGCCTGGTGGGCTACAGTCCATGGGGTGGCAAAGAGTCGGACACGACTGAGTAACTAACACTTTCTTTCCAAGTTTGTAGCTTTAGCAACTAGGAAAGAAGTTTATTGCAAATGAAGTGGGCAGTAAGATTCAAGATTCTGCTCAATGTTATGTAACAGCCTGGATGAGAGGGGATTTTAGGGGAGAATGGATATATGTATATGTATGGCTGGCTGGATCCCTTTGCTATTCACCTGAAACTATCACAACATTGTTAACCAGCTCTACTCCAATATAAAAGAAAAAGTTTTTTTAAAAAAAGAATCAAGATTACTCTGTTGAACCTGTTATGTTTGAAATGCCTATTACATGCAAATGGAAATGTCAAAGTTGATAGTTGACTATATTCAGCTCAGGAAGGGAAAGTGGAATCTCAAACTTTCTGTCTAGTCCCTCCAGGCACTTCTTCAGTCCGTTCTTTCCTACTGCAGGAAGAGATCCCGATCTCTGGTCGCTATCTGTGCCTTGTTAGCAGGAGCAGAAAGTCAAGAGTTCACCAGATATGATTGAGGCGTTGCGGGCAGCTTGGGCTAGAGATGATCTCCAGGCCTATGTGTGGGTACTCCAGTTCCAATTCAGTCTTTTCAGAGAGCTACAGTTATTTTCCTTCTAAGTCACTTAGATATGCACATTTCACTCCTTTGAGTTTAGCTTTGTTTTGGACCCTTTCAGAATAAGAGGCCTTGCTATTATTACACTAAAAAGTATTAGGCTCTTTTCTGCCCCGTTTGAACCTGCATTATTGTATGAGACCACTCTAACTTACTTTGCTACCTAGGAGGGAAATGTGTGAGTGCGTGTATGTGTGTTTTGTGTTTGAAATATATATTCTGTGATGGATTTTGTAAGTATGTCAGCTTTTATACCAATATCACATTGTTTTATTTACAGTGTTTTTATATCATGCTCCATGCTTAGTTAGGGCTAATCTTCCTGAATCATTTTAAAGATGCTTTTTCTTTTCTCACATACACAT
This sequence comes from Odocoileus virginianus, assembly GCF_023699985.2. Lineage (NCBI taxonomy): Eukaryota > Metazoa > Chordata > Mammalia > Artiodactyla > Cervidae > Odocoileus > Odocoileus virginianus. Next base: position 32,587,864 of record NC_069687.1, read on the forward strand.
TTTAAAGAAGTGGAAATTCCCCTCCCCCCCCATCCTCTTGCTTTTGTCTTGTTTATCTGTAATAATTCCTATTCTCCTTAATTCTTTCCTACTGACTTTTTCCCATTGTCTTTCTTATTGTGAATTTTCTTTTTACTTCTTTCCTAAAAAGAAGCTGTCATTTTCCCCTCTCTTTCCTTTCTTTCTAAGCATCTGTTGTATATAAGCACTGTACTGATTCCTGGGGAGAAGGGGTTACATGGTGAATTAAAATTAAAATAAACAAAATGAAATAAACGAAGCATATTATGAAATAAAACAAATAATATTAGTTTGTAATTAAAATAATGTGACTCGGAGAGGACTAAAAAGTTTTACTTTTAAGCACAATATGTCAACTTTTGGTCAGTTTGTTTATTTTACATTTTTTAAGGATTTTTTTTCCTTTCTTTCTTTTTTTTTTTTTTTCCAAGGGCCACACAGCAATGCTTCATACTGGATCATGGCATCCCAAAATAAAGGGAGAATTTATGACTTGCTCAAATGATGCGTGAGTATTGTGGATGATTCATCTGATACATTCTTGTATTTCAGTATTTACTTTAACATTTATATTGTAGCAGTTTTGCCAGTAAAGTAAGAGATAGGATATTAAGAATCCTTATGTTTATATATTCTTGTTCTCAACTTTACCTTGAATTCAGCTGACATGGAAGGTTTGCTTAAATGAATGTGAAAGCTGTGGAAATGAGAGCTGGTTGAATCCCAGTAGAGTTTATTAGGGAGCACAGTGGACCGATCGATTGATGCTGCTGAGTGGACTCAGAGGACTCAACGTTTGCTACTTTTTATAGTAAAGGCTGATTTCCATCTGAATGTAATAGCTTACATCAATTTGTTGCTTAAATGATGGTTTTTGGTAGTAATAACTGAAAAAATTGATTAAATGGTTATTAAGATTCTTTTGAATTATATTTGTTGGCTTAGGATTCAAGAATATTACAGGGAATATTTGAACAGCTTTTTCCTATATTGTTACATTGTATGGTTCATTTTTGGTATTGAGTAATTTACAAGAATGAGTTATTTGTAACACTACAGAGAAAATTGCAGTGAAAAAATCTTAAAAATAAAAACATTTATATGGTGTTATTTAGGTGAAACACTATTATATTTTAGATAAAAAAGAATGTCTTTGCTTTTAGGCTGTTTTGTTTTTCATCCTTTTGTTTTTTGATATTTGTAATTTACGTCATTGCCTTTCACAACTGCTATTCATATTCTCTGATATTTTATGTTTCTTAGAATTAATCTTTAAAATAATAGACAAAAGATATAATTTCACATTCATTATGCAGTTTAGAAAATAAGTTGATCTAAAAGGAACTAAAAATTGAGAATATACAGAATATGACTGAAACAGGATAGTACATTTGGTTAAACTTTATGGTAAATAGAATTATATAGTTATTTCCTTTTATCTTTATCTTATTATCTTTCCAAATACTTAAATTATGTGTGTTTATAGCCATATTCTTTACTTAGCCTTAGGAAAACAAATTTAGCAGCTAATCTGAATTATTACTAGTGTTCCATGGTCCAGTAAGGTTTATCCTAGGAATCCAAGGATATTTTACAATTAGGAAATTTTACCATTAAGAAATTTTCAATATAATTCAATATTTAAAAAATTAGAGATGAAGAATCATATGATTTTGTTACATAATAAAATTGAGATTCGATAGGCTTTAGTAATCTTTGCCAGTAAAAGTTCTAGGAATAGGAAGAAATTACTGAAGACTGATAAAAGCTGTTTACCAAAATTTAAAGTAAATATTTTATTATACATTGGCGTACTGTTTGCATTTAAATAGGAAGCAGGACAGAGATTCCTATAACTATTTAGAGACTTTATACAGTATAGTAAGAAAAAATATGTAGATTGATGTTAATGTTGGGAGAAAGTAAAAAACACAGAGGATCTAAACTACTCTGGTTAAAAACTTGAGCTGAATAAAAGCCATTGGAAAAACAGAAAACATCTTGTTCTCAGAACTATTAAGGATGATGCTGAATGGTGACTGTAATAGTTGCTAACACAATAACTTTTATGAGGGCTACAGAAGCTTTCCCCAAATGGATTTTGAGTATACATAAATTAGTCGTCTGAAGAAAGACATCCATGATCAAAAAAGTTTGAGAAACTTTGAGTGTTACATGTTTTGAGGCCAGCAATTGCAATTCACAGTAAACCTTTAAATGGTTTTGAATAGGGTGTAAAGAAACCTGAAATCTATTTAACTTTGTTTTATCCTCGACATGGTTTGGGTAAAGTTCTAGGGCATGATGTTATTATACTGGGTGTAAAATGTAGTTTGTCTCATTCTTTGGAAGAACAAGTCTTTCATCCCCTGCCCAAGTCACTGACTTACCGGTATATTTTACATTTGAAAATGTGCTCCGATTTCTTTTTACACTGTACAAATTGGGCTTTCAAAAAGGCTGTATGAAAGATAAATGGGCTTTAACCTTAGGGACCCTCCCCCTCCAGTTATACAGATTCTTTACTACTTTTTAGAGAAACCTGTCACTAATACATTCAGATGGTCTGCAGTTTGATTTGCTTCTCCTTGGCCCTTGAGGATAGTAATTAGCAATGGACTTAGCCGTAGGAGATCGGTCCGGATACTTAGATCAGTCAACAGATATGGTGTGTGCACTGTGTCAGGCACCCTGTGTGGCCCGGGCCTCTGCCTTCACAGGACTTACATTCAGGTGGAGGTGAGTGCTGGGAGGTAGACATGGTATAGAGATGCTAGTCAGTTAATATTGTTTTACATAGTAATAACTGTGAAGAATAAAGTAAAATAAAGCAAAAGGATAGAGAATAGAGGGGTGTAAAATAAGTGGACAAAGCCTTGGAAGAGGTGATATTTTAGTTGAGATACTGTACACATAAGGCATCCTGAGGGAAAAGAGCTTTCCAGGCCAAAATAGCAGCATATTTCAAGACCTTAAGAAGAGAATGGAATACAGCGTATTTGGGGGACAGAAAGTGCAGTTGGACTGACGTTTTGTTGGTTGTTAGGAAAGGTGAGAATGATATGAATTGAGTTTGGAGAAGAAGGCAGAGTCTACACCATATAAGGTGTTGAGGCTAAGGTATAATGGGCTAATATTTTAATGTAGTCACAGGGCAAGTCATCGAAGAATATGAGATCTGTACCATAACTTTATTGAAAGTCAAAATCAGTAGGAATGTTTTAACGCCAGGCTGCTCTGTCAGTGGGATTTTCCTGGCAAGAATACTAAAGTGGGTTGCCATGATTTCCTTCAGGGATCTTCCCGACCCAGGGAGCGAACCTGTGACTCTTGCTTCTGCTACACTGCAAGCAGATTCTTTACCTCTGAGCTACCGGGGAAGCCCCATATTGTGAGCAGGACAAAGAGATAAAATATCAACTGCACATCTTTCAAGCTTCACTCCCTTTTATTAAGGATTATTTGGGATTTAAACTAGGATCATTTCATCAGACTTCACTGAGCTCATATCAGTAATATCCTCTTCTCCTCCCTTTCCCCATTCACCTTTTATTTCTCCTTCCTTCTCCTCATTTTGGGCATCTGGGAGAATACATTTTTTGGATGGTATAGCCATGGTATAGAGAGCCTCTCGATAACAGTTATCCACCTCTCAGCCCCCATGTGTTGTCACAGTTTTATGTATTTAGTGTGGGCACACAGTGAATGTTTGCCAGGCTATGGCTGTCAGCAGTGTAGGAGGACAGGACTGGTGGGCCAGTCCCAGCCATTCACATAAGGAGCACAAGTTATAAATATATCTAGATCCGGTAGGAGTGAGGCATCAGCATTTTTGAGAAACTATTCCAAGGGGGCACTCAGTATTTTGTTCTGGCCTCATACACCAAATTAAATTATGGATGTTTCTTCTGAATGTGAGTTGGAAATACTAGTGCTTTTGCTTTTGAGTTTTATGAGTTTCAGTGTGAAACATGATCCCAGGATCGTGTTCTGGGATCATATTCTTACTTCAACTTAGAAATGAAATAAAAAGAGAGAGAGAGTAATATGGAAGTCTTTTCCGTTTTCCCAAGTTTACCGGAATGAAACACAGACAATAAAGCAGAGCTTACTACATTATGCTTGGAAGTAAATGTTAACAAAAACCAGATGGTAATGAAGATGAAAATGCTTTACTTATCCAGAGGAAGTCATTTCTCTTTGTGAATTTATATAATCTGATAGGGAAGCATTTTATAATTGGAATTGTAGTAGTGTACAGAGTGAGAATACAAGTGATGCAAGTGTACAGAATTCATACTGAGCAAGTTGCAGCTCAGCAATGAATCAGATGCTTCCACCTTGCAAGTTTTCCATTGCTTACTCAGGAGTTTATGTCACAGAGGAATTTGTTCAGATCTGTTGTGACTTGTTACCTCCATTTCTGAGCATAGGCTTCTTAAGAGTACTTTACGCTTGCACTCGCCTGAAACCATGGCATTGCTGTCTGATCAAGCTCTAACCCTACTGTAGGATGAAGGATCTGGTGGAGGCAAGTTGAATTGTCCCAGCTGTGGCTATCCTAGATCAGTTTACAGTCAGCCAAGCCCCAGATTTGTGAGAGACCCCCAACGTAGATTAGCAGAGCTGATCACAGACACATGAGGTAACTCGGGTAGGACAAAACCATCCCCCCAACTGGTAGACACATAAACAGTCACATATATTTGCTGTTGCTTTTTCTTTAACTTTTAAAAACTTTATCTATTTTTTTGAAATACAGTTGATACACAATGTTGTGTTAGTTTCTGATGTACATCAAAGTGATTCAGTTATACATGTATGTGTGTGTATATATATATATTCTTTTTTTTCAGATTCTTTTCTGGTACAGTTTATCACAAGATATTAATATGATTTCCTATGCTATATAGTAGGAACTTGTTGTTTATCTGACTTTTATGTAATAGTTTGTATCTGCTAATCCGAAACTCCCAATTTATCCCTCCTTATCCTCCCCTTTCCCCTTTTTGTAATCATACCTTTGTTTTCCACATCTGTGAGCCTCTTTTTTTTTTTTTTAATTTTTTAAATTAAATTTGGCTGCACCTCACTGGGGTCTTTAGTCACAGCATGTGAGATCTAGTTCCCTGACTGGGAATGGAACCTGGGCCCCCTGCATTGGGAGCACTGAGTCTTAGCCACTGGACCACCAAGGAAGTCCCTGTTTCCATTTTGTAAATAAGTTCTTTTGTATCATTTTTAGATTCCACATCTAAGGAACATCATATGATATTTGTCTTTCTCTGTATGATTTAGTTGACCTAGTATAATAATCTCTAGATCTGTCCATGTTATTAATACTGCAAATGGCATTATTTTGTTCTTTTTTAATGGCTGAGTCATATTCCATTGCAGAGAAGGCAATGGCAACCCATTCCAGTACTCTTGCCTGGAAAATCCCATGGATAGAGGAGCCTGGTAGGCTGCAGTCCATGGGGTCGGGACGAGTCAGACACAACTGAGTGACTTCACTTTCCCTTTTCACTTTCATGCATTGGAGAAGGAAATGGCAACCCACTCCAGTGTTCTTGCCTGGAGAATTCCAGGGACGGCAGAACCTGGTGGGCTGCCATCTATAGGGTCACACAGAGTCGGACTCAACTGAAGTCGTTTAGCAGCAGCAGCAGCATATTCGATTGTGTATATATACCATATCTTCTTTATCCACTGATAGATCGATGGATACTTATCTTGCTGCCATGTCTTGGCTATTGTAAATAGTGCTGACATTGGGGTACATGTAATTTTCCTTTTCTTTTTTCTTTTGTAAATTTTCAAATTAGAGTCTTCTTTGGATTTATTCCCAGGAATGGGATTGTTGGATCATTTGATGACTCTATTTTTAGTTTTTTTAAGGAAACTCCATGTTGTTTTCCATAGTGACTGCACCGATTTACATTCCCACCAACAGTGTAGAAGGGTTTCCTTTTCTGCATATCATCTACAGCATTTATTATTTGCAGACCTTCTGATGATGACCATTCTGACCGACATGAGGTGGTATCTCTTAGTAGTTTTGATTTGTGTTTCTCTAATAATTAGCAATGGTGAATATCTTTTCATGTGCCTATTGGCCATCTCTATGCCTTCTTTGGAGAAATCTCTATATTTAGGTTTACTGACACTTTTTGATTTGGTTTCTGTTTGTTTAATACTGAGCTGTATGGACTCTGTAAGTTTTGGAAATTAAGACCTTGTTGGTTCCATCGTTTGCAAATATTTTCTCCCTGTCTATAGGTTGTCTTTTCATTTTGTTAATGGTTTTCTTTGCTGTGCAAATGCTTATAAGTTTAATTAAGTCCCGTTTGTTTATTTTTGCTTTTACTTCTTTTGCCTTGGGGCACTGACCTAAGAAAACAGTGGTACAATTTATGTCAGAGGATGCTTTGCCTATGTTCCTTTTTAGGAGTTTTATGGTGTCTTGTCTTATATTTAAGTCTTTAAGCCATTTTGAGTTTATTTCTGTGTATGGTGTGAGTGAGTATTGTAACTTCATTGACTTACATGCAGTTGTCCAGCTTTTCCAATACCACTTACTGAAGAGATGGTCTTTTCTCCATTACATACTCTTGCCTCCTTTGTTCACAATTAATTGACTGTAGGTATGAGTTTATTTCTGTGCTGTCTCTTCTGTTTCATTGATCTATATGTCTGTTTTCTGCCAGTACCACACTGCAGCTTTATAGTATTGTTTGAAGTCTGGAAGACTTATACCTCTAGCCTTGTTCTTTTTCCTCAGTATTGCTTGGTATGCCTGCTGTTTTAAGTAATTAAAATTTGAAAATGTTTTATTATACATCATAAATAAAATGAAAATGTTTTCTTATATAACAGTTGTTAACTGATACAGATGATATTATTGCTTCATGTTACATAAAATCATGATTATATAGAAGAATATCTTTGTTCTTAGAAGATACTAGCTGATGTATTTAGATGCCTTGTGTCTTGAGATATGCAACTTACTTTTAAATGGTATAGCAGAAATAGTGTATTTCTGTATATTTGTATGTGTGTGTGTATGTATATATGAATGTATATATATATGGAAAAGATAGAGATTGAGAATATAGATGTGACGAAATGAATGTTAGGCTATATGGTGTTCATTGGAAAAGGTATATGGGTGTTTATTGTACTACTTTTAACTTTTTTGTAGCTTTCAAGCTTTTCCAGATAAAAATACTGGTAAAGACCCTGAGAAATGCACTAACAAAAGAAACCAGCATTTTTTTAGACATAGTGGTACAACTCCCTCTCTGTCCTACAGCCAAGAACACCTGTTACACTCTGGGCGTAATGTTCCCAGGAATATACTTTGGGAAAGAAGATTGCCACTAGTAAATTATTATTACAGTGGGATTCAGTAAACTGTAATTATTATTAAAATTTGGTTGTAGCTTGTAATGATGCACTTCACCAATTAAATTCTTTCAGTCAATTTTGGCAAGGCATAATAGAAAGAGCATGCACTTTCCAGCCCAAGAGGAACTTTAGAACTCCACCACTCGTCATATCCTTATGCTGGTAATACACCCCTGCATTTTACAGGCTTTTGCTGGAAGGCTGCTACGCATATTTGACTTGATTTTTATCGTTTATAACATAAATATAATAATAAAATTATCCAAAGAATGTTGATTTTTATACATGGATCTCAGAAAATTAAACTTTGCTGTAATACAAAGAGTTTTTTTCTATTTAAAGTTTTTTTTGAAACTTAAAAAATATGTTAGCTTTCTTTATGAATTATATTTAAAACACTTACGAATACATAAGTGTTAACATCTTCATAATCTATGAGTTGCTTCATCATGGTATATAATATGCATTAGAAAAGTCTTGGTACGTGCAGGCCTATTTTATAGCTTTTTGAGTTCTTTGACTGCTATTTTTACTTTGTTAATTTCCCCCTTTCTATTAATTGTTATTCTTGCTAATGTTGGTATGGTGATCTGTCTAAGTACCTCAGTTTCTCTCTGCAATTTTTTTACTTCTATTAAGCTGTGGGCTGGGGCTGGGGTGGCTTTTTAGAATTTGTGCAAAAGGAACAAGCAGTTGATGTAACATATGAGTTTTATCTTTTAAGCACATTAATTTTTGCCGTCTGTGGCTGCTAGGAGACTTTTTCTTGCTTACTTTCTGATTCTGAGCAGAGTTTTGTACTGTCCATGCTGCCAAATAAGTAAGGTGGTATTTATATTCCTATTGGTTCTTTTTTGGTGATCCCCTTATAGAAACAGAAAATAATATTGTTTTCAGATGTTAACTGGAGTTGTTGTGGTGATCACTTTGCTATATGTACAAATATTGAATCATTATGTTGTACACCTGAAGCTAACATCTTATGTTAGTTACTCCTCATGACGGTTCAAGGTCTTAAACCATTTAGATCTTGTGTCTACACTATCTGACTTTGTTTTTACCTGATTAAGTTCTTTCATCCTTTTATCTAATGCTTTTTAAACTTTTTTGAAGAGCTACCAGCATTTGTAAAATTAATAGCTTTGATTTTATTTTCACTGTGTGTAATTTTAAATGTCTATATATTTTAAAGCATTTAATAGAAATTTTACATGAAGCATAACTTCATTAAAACATTAATTAGAGGAACTTTCTTGGTGGTCCAGTGGTTAAGACTGTGCTCCTAATGCAGGGGGTCTGGGTTCAAACTCTGGTCAGAAAACTAAGATCCCACAGGCTGCATCACACAGCCCAAAAAAAAAAAAAAAAAAAAATGAGTTAGTTAGTATTTAGGTATCAGTAGACCCTAAATTCTGAAAATATTTTTACTCAGACTTGCTGGTGATTATGGTGAAATATGCTTATAATAAAAGACATAATTTACTCAGACACATTTTAAATCTCTTTTTCTTTATAAGTTCTGCAAGTGATGAGAATTTATTCTCAAACTGCTGCTGTAATTGAGATATGCACATTTTGGTGTTAGTTTGATTTATCTTCTATTGACAGTCTTTTTCTGTAGGCTTGAATGGAAAAAAAATAGAGATCTTCTTTTAATTTTATCATACATTCATTTGATTCATTCAAATTCATTACTCTCAAAATGATTTCCTTTTACTCAACTCTATTTTATTTCTATTGAGAAACACAGAGTGGTTTGACTCACTAACAAACCTTATTTAAAAAAAAGCAGATTAAAAAAAAATTTAAAAACTAGCACAGTTTTTTAGTGTTATTAATAAAACAGATGCAGAACTGTTCTTTTATAGTCTTTCTTTAAGTTGAGATATAATGTCATTTATGTTTTGTAACTCAAAATATGCTAATAAAGTATTACCAAAGGAGCTGAACTTACTGAACAGGTGAGAGTTATACACAGTTAAGCATTTTAATTTCATATACATTTTAATTTTTAAGCTCCTACTATCCTTGAATAGCCTTTGTTTGATTATAATTTTCATAGTACTTTCACCTTTTTGTCATGTGTTTATAGTATAATACTTCATCTTATGTCTCTAGGAATTATACAAAAATTTAATGTCGCATTATCCTTGATTTTTGTTGTTGTTTTTCAGCCGCTAAGTTGTGTCCCACTCTTTGCGACCCCTACAGCTTGCAAGGCTGTCCTTCACTGTCTCCCTGAGTTTGCTCAAATTCAGTGATGCCATCTACCATCTCATCCTCTGTCATCCCCTTCTCCTCTCGCCCTCAGTCTTTCTTAGCATCAGGGTCTTTTCCAGTGAGTTGGCTTTTTACATCAGGTAGCCAAAGTATTGGAGCTTCAGTCCTTCGGCTGAATATTGAGAGTTGATTTCCTTTAGGATTGACTTGCTGTCCAAGGGACCCTCGAGAGTCTTCTACAGCACTATGGTTGGAAAGCATCAGTTCTTCGGTGCTTAGCCTTCTTGTGGTCCAACTCTCACATCTGGAGAAATCATAGCTTTGACTAGACGGACCTTTGTTGTGATGTCTCTGCTTTTTAATACACTGTTTACGTTTGTCATAGCTTCTCTTCGGAGGAGCAAGCGTCTGTTAATTTTGTGGCTGCATCACCACCTGCAGTGATTTTGGAGCCCAAGAAAATAAAATCTGTCACTGTTTCTACTTTTTCCCCATCTATTTGTCATAAAGTGATGGGACCAGATGCCATGATCTTCATTTTTTGAATGTTCAGTTTTAAGCCAGCTTTTTTTACTCTCCTCTTTCACCTTCATCAAGAGACTTTAGTTCTTCTTCACTTCTTGCCATTAGGATGGTATCATCTGCATATCTGAGGTTGTTGATATTTCTCCCGGCAGTCTTGATTCCAGCTTGTGATTCATCCAGCCCAACATTTCTCATTATGCACTCTGAATATAAGTTAACTAAGGGTGACAGCATACAGCCTTGAGTACTTCTTTCTCAATTTTGAACCAGTCTGTTGTTCCAGGTCCAGTTCAAACTGTTGCTTCTTGACCTGCATACAGGTTTCTCAAGAGACAGGTAAGGTAGTCTAGTATTCCCATTTCTTGAAGAATTTTCCAGTTTGTTGTGATCCATACAGTCAAATGCTTTAGCATTTAAATTTTAGGTAATTTTTATACAAAATGTTGTTCATGTGTACTGTATTGCCATATGTAACAAGAGTAAGTAAGGTTGACAGAAACTGAGATGAAGTTCAGATTTATGTTTTACTTTATTTGCACACTTTTCATAGTTGTTAATCAGTAGCTTGTTTTGGCTGTGGGAATATCAGTGCTGAACAGTAATTTCTATCTAGGGATTATAAATGGTGGAAGATGCTTTTTAGTATTTTCTTTATCTTAAAATCCATAAGAAAAGCATCATTAATTTCATCAATATGTCTCTTGCATCAGTTCAATTTATAAAATACTTATTCTTTCATTTCTGTGTTTAGTTTTAAAGGGAATGTGGATGTCTCTAAATGTTGATGAGTATACTTGTTTACTGGGATTCCCTGGGTTAACCAAGGATTTGATAGAAGGTGGTTTGAATTTCCTTCAGGGGTTTCTGGGCCAGGCAAAGTAGCTTCAGTACAGCTGGTCTACTCCATGCGTGACTGAATGGATATGTATATATGACTAATATACCAATGCTGTTAGGGTGTGTGGTGGCCCTCTTGGCCATTTATGGAGTAGTTGTTTATGAAGAATAATATTGTTAGGGTGAAAGTTGTTGAATTGAATTTAGTTGCAGGAATGGGAATAAAAGATGTTTCCATATCTTGCATTTTTGCAGTTCTTGAAACTCATAATTCAAATTCAAATGTTTCTTTGTTTTGAATGTCAGTTTTTGCATGTCTTAGCTATAAGGAGTGATTTTTCCTTTTCATCTTACCCTTTCCATTTCTCTCCTCAGTTTCTGTGACTACATGGCAAATGTAGATGTATACTGTTTCTGAATTTCTTGTTTTCTATTGTGTTAAAACTGTTGAATCCATTACCAACTTTGAAAAAATTGTCATCTCATCTTTTCAGTTTCATATTTACAGAGTTGATGAAGTTAGGGTGACAGATTATCAGGCACTTTGCTACAAAGTGTGAATAATGAGTTGCCCTTTTCCATTGCTTCTTTTTAACTTCTAAGTTTATATGACTTGTAAAACTATTTATGTCTTATAAACTATCCTTTCTTGTGATGGTACTTCTAAAACTTGTCTTGAGGAAAATGTTAAATTTTGTTACTGCTTTTAAGAAAGGCTCCAAGTGAAAATTGTTTATTCTTTTCCTGATAATATTTTTCTGTTTTTATAATAGTAATAAAATCAAGTAGACTATAAAGTAGAAATATCTCATAAATTGTTAATTACAAGCTTCCCTTTGATACATGTTTCCTTAATGGGCTGTGTTCTCTTAATCTGAATAAAACAAATGATATTTTTGGAAAGCTGTACTAAGTTATCTATAAATAGAACTAACAGACTTTTTTAACAACACTTCATATGGTCGCTTACGTCTTACAATAACAGTCTGTGTTTTCATGAAGGGAATAAGGCTCACTGATGACATTTTCTCCAACAAAAATGTGGTTACATAGCTTTATCTCTACATAGAATAGCTGAAGAAGTAGAGCAGTTTCTGGTTTATATCACATAACTGTGTTGTAGTGAGCATTCTGTGTCTTTCTTAGGCACGTTCTGTGTCTTTCTTTCTTTTACTTATAGGTCCCAAATAGGCCAGAGATTATGATACTTGTTCATAACCTGTTACATAGTTTATTTTTTACAAAAAAATACACCCTTTGCAAACACACAGCTTTTAACATTCTTAATTCCATTCTGTTCTTGTAAAATCATTTTGTTTATCAGCCAGCAAATATTTATTGACAACCCACTGGGTGCTCTAGCTTAGCTAACTTTGTGGATAAATAAAGCAGTTCTTCCTCTTATAGAATTTAAAAGACAGCGGGGAGATAGACATTTGAAAATGCTTGTGAATAGGAGTGCAAATGATTATGAGTGTAAAATGCCATGAAGGAACAATACATGAAAGACCTAAAGTATACTAGAGAGTCAGTAAAAGGTTTTTGAGGATGTGGTGTTTAAGCTGAGATGTGAACGATGAGTGATTATTGGTCAGCAGAGAAGGGGGTGCCATCTCAGACAGAACAGAGAGAAATCCAACCTCACTAAAACCCAGTGAGCAAGATGGAGAGCAGCATGCGATGAATTTACTTTGGTAGATGGGGGCCAAATCATGCAGGGCTTTACAGACCATGTTGAACACAATTGGATTTTATTCCAAGGACAACTGCAAGAGCTAAAAAGGTTTTTAAGCAGGGGAGTGACACAGATTTACATTAAAATGAATTGCTCTAGCATCTCTATGGAATAAATTGAATGAGTGGAGGTTGAGATTGTTGTAACCATATTCTAAGAATTTTATAATGAGTGACTTTCATTTTGTTAGGTCAGCGATTCTTTTTTTCTGCTTGTAGGATTTTCATAGATGGAACACTCCCATCAGTAACACTACTCATCATTTGTAGTGAATCTAATCTCCATCCATATGCTACACACACCTCAGGTGAGAATCACTGAGCTAGTCCAGCCCTTATCTAATCTTCCTGATAGGAAAATTGATGTTGAGAGAAGTGATTTAGCTGAGGTCACACAGTTAGCCACTGGTGGAGCAAGCATTTCAAGGGGCCATTGAGAAAATCTTCCAGAGCCCTTGTCATAAAACTTCTGTTAGATTTACGAAATTAGCATCATCAGCTAGAATGTATTTACTATGTATTGTGGATTGGCTATGAGAAAGTATTAAATATATGTAGCAAATTCTCTAATCTAGTTATAGGAGATGATGAATGAAACTGATTTGCAGCGCCAAGTTTGAAAGTACGATCCAGGGACCTGGGGAGATCTCTTGAGATCTTTTTTGCTGCTTTACAAGGTCAAAACTATTTTCATCAGAATGGTAACTCATAAAAATGGCTTTTTTTTTTTTTTTTTAACTGTGTTGACATTTGCACTGATGACACCAAAGCTCTGGAGGTAAAGCCCCTGGTACCTTGGCCTTAGTCAAGGCAACGGTATCAAGTTGCAGGAGTGGAATTATTTTATCTACTGCCACACAGTTATAATTTTTTTTTAAATGCTAGTTTTACTTTAGGATGTCTTTGATGAAGCATTAGAAATCATTAGTTTTGTGAGGTCTTAACCCTTGAGTACATGTCCTTACTGTTCTGTATGACAACATGGAATGGCATATAAAGCACTTCTGCTTCATACCAAAACATGATGGCTGTCTGAAGGAAAAGCACTTGAATGATTGAGTTGTGAGCCAACTTTTTTTTCATGGAACATTATTTTTACTTGTAAGAACTATCAGCAGACGAATTATGATTATTCAGACTAGATATTTGAAAGACATTTTACTTAAAAAACTGAACAAAGTCACTGTCATTTTAACAAAAACAGTTGGCAGATTCATGTCCGATGATGAAATTTGAGTTTTCGGGTGAAATACTTGTTGTTCAGTCGTTCAGTTATGTCCAACTCTTTGCGACCCTAGGGGCTGCAGCACACCAGGCTCCCCTGTCCTTCACTGTCTCTTGGAGTTTGCGCAAAATCATGTCCATTGAGTCGATGATGCCATCCAACCATTTCCTCCTCTGTCGCCCCCTTCTCCTCCTGTCCTCAATTTTTCCCAGCATCAGGGTCTTTTACAGTGAGTCGGCTCTTCAAAGTGTTGGAGTTTCAGCTTCAGCGTCAGTCATTCCAGTGAATATTCAGGGTTGGTTTCCTTTAGGATTTACTGGTTTGATGTCCTTGCTGTCCAAGGGACTCTCAAGAGTCTTCTCCAGCACAATTGTTTAATGAAACATATCAACATTTTGAAGATTTGCATAGCTCAGGGACGAGTATTTTTCAAGTGACCAGTGCATGATGTTACAGAAAGGATCTCTGCGAAGTTTAAGATAAATCTGTAGATTTTAATATGAGAGTATATAAAGTGCATGATTTCGGCTTCCACATTGCAACTAACTTTAAGAAACTACCACTGTTGAATTTTAGTGCAGTATTGAAGAACATCAACAACTATCTGAAAAGGCTATTAAAACACTCCTTTTTCCCCACTGCATACCTGTGTGATGGATATCCCTTCTGTGGTTTAAAAGAATGACATATCGTAACAGATTGAATACAGGGGTACTAAGTACTGTCCTCTACTAAGCCACACTTCAAAGTGATTTGCAAAAATGTAGAATAGTGCTAAATTCTTACTATATTTGTTTGCTTTGGGAAATAATTGTTATATTTTTTATGAGACATTTTCATTTATATTTTTATAAAGACACACTAATACATGAGTGTGTTAATATTCTTGGCCATGCAGCTTGTGGGATCTCAGTTTCCCAACCACAGATTGAACCCAGGCCATGGCAGTGAAAGCTCTGAATCAGAAACTCTCCAAGTTTGTTAATATTCTTAATTGAGCCAATAAATATTTTAAAATTTTGTGCTGTTGTGATAAACATCTATAGATACAGATACGTATAGACAAAAGCTCCTTGGGTGTGTGTGAACATTTTAGTGTCTATTACTGCATTTTGCTAAATTGCCATTCATGTCAGCTTTTAAAAGATTTGTTATAGCACTTAGTTTAATTCTACTTGTGACATGCAATTAAAAGTTCTGTGTTTACTATATTTCTTTAAAATATGTAACTCAGCATTTTTAGCAGCTCATATTGAGCTTCTCCAATGAGTACAGTCTAGCAAGGTTAGTATATAAGCACTGGCAGAGAAAGCTATGTGTATCTTCAAAGCTCTGCGCTTTTCCGTGTCACCCAGAGAATTTGCACGATACATATTTGTACAAGTTTGTAGTTCTGTTGCAAGTTTTACATGTGGTAATATATGGAAAGCGTAGTTCTTGGCACATAGTTGGTGCTCAGTACAAGTTTACTGCTATTCTGGGCTTTTTATTTTCTTCAACCAAATGTGTTTAAAATATACAAGGCCAAGTTTGCTGTTACTATAATGCAAAGCTTGGACCATAAATTAATTCAGCATCTGTCATCTCCTACCTGTGAGAGCTTGAGCAACATACTTGCCCTTCTTGGGGCAGTGTCTTTATCTGTAAAATTAAAGTTTAGACAACCTTGATTTAATTCTGTCCTTTCAAGAAAAACTGGTTATCCTTGTGAAGAACAATTCTAAAACTAAATTACAGAGAAGTGAGCCACTACTAAATAGGCTTTGATTAAGAAAGGAGCAAAAGCAGTGGGTAGTTTTAAGAACAGTTACCAAGAGGACTGTCTCCTAAAAAAAAGAAAGAGAAAAAAAGGGACTGTCTCCTATGAGAGTGCACAGAGAAGAGGCAAAAAGGGAGTCATACAGAATTGAGACAGATGATACAGACTTGCATTCAGAGGACCTTTTCTCCACAGGCCAGAGCTAAAATGTATTCTCCAATGAAGATCAGCAAAAATGTATTTTATATCTGTTGTTGTGGGTAGGCCCTTCATTAAGCATCATGCTTTGAGCTAAATGTACAGAGATGAATACAACATGGTCCTTGCTCTCCAGGGTGCTTCCCAGTCTCCTGGGGTCACTGGGCACCCATCACACTGTGGTTGTCAGCAAGGATATGGGAATGGCTCATTCTGGATTGTTTCTTCAGAGGAGCATGAAGTCCTGTTTGCCAGGAAACATGGATCCCATATGGAAGACCATAGTTTTCCTCTAGTTACTTTTCAGCCTGGGAGTTAGTTCAGACACCTAGAGAGGAGAAAGTTCTTTCCCAGGTAGGATGGTGCTTGTCTTCAGTAAGTCTTAGTATCAGTTACTGGATCATTTCCTATGTCAAAATAGCCTCAACCTCTGCTTTTATTAAAGCTACTTCAAACTAACAGAGTAAACCTCAAGAGTCAGTGTTTCTTTACATGTATAATGGGCAAAGAGCTTTATATACTCTGTCTTACTTAAAATCCTTACAGCGTCAGCTTGAAGAAGGAGTGACTTTCTAGATCACACATCTGTTTGGGGTGGAGTAGAGATTGGAACTCATGTCTGGCTCCACTATATCACATCTCTTGCTAGCTTTAGTTATCTTAAGTCCACAATCATCTGTATCCTTTTTGCTGTATCTTCCTTCAGAATAAATGGTTGCATGTCAAGCTGATCCTGGGGGTGGTGCAGTGTTTTCCAAGCTCTGTGAGACCTCTTTTGTGTCATGACCAGCCTTTTTTACAAAAGAAAATCAAGTAGAAATTGTTATACTGTATACTGTTTCTTGAAATGTTTGTTTCAGTTGTGGGTGTTGGAGGGTGAGTGGGCATGTGCATGTGCCTGGCCCTAGGAGTGTAATGTATTTCCTGCTATGAGAAAGTCACTCTCTGTCAGTATAGAACATGATCACAGCTTCACTGTTGTGTCTTTTCTCCAGTCTTTGGAAATATTTCATATTCCTTCTAGTTACAAAGCAATGAAATGTAGTTCTCAACTTGGACCCTGGAGCCAGACTCTGCTGGTTGGAATCCAAACTCTGCCATGTACAGTGATGTTTAGCAAGTTATTTCTTGTCTCTGTGTCTTCACTTTGTCTTCTGTGAAATGGGGTTGTGTGAGCATTTGATGAACTTACATACCTAAAGTGCTTAGGGTAGTGTTTGTTTCAAAGTAGCACTCTGTAAGTTATTTGCTGTTATTGTTGTGGTTAATGTTGTTGAACTGTTTATATCTCTCTCAGTGGGATTATGGAAATAATGATTTAGCAACAGCTTTCCATAGCAGATGGGCTTCCCTTGTGGCTCAGCTGGTAAAGAATCCGCCTGCAATGCGGGAGACCTGGGTTCGATACCTGAGTTGGGAAGATCCTCTGGAGAAGGGAAAGGCTACCCACTCCAGTATTCTGGCCTGGAGAATTCCATGACTATATAGTCCATAGGGTCGCAAGGAGTTGGACACAACTGAGCGACTTTCACTTTCACTTTTCACAGCAGACAGTTGATTCAGTTGATTCTATTTAGTTAATTATTTCACATTTTTCATATGTTGCAAGAATGATAACTCTGCCATTGTTTTAGTTCAGTACTCTCTTTGTCTATACGCTGAGATTGTTTTTATTTAGCCAACACCACCAAAGATAGCTACTAGGTCATGTACCTGTTTCAGAGTTATTGTGGAAAATAGTGAGCATGACTTAACCAGGTCTTGGCCTGTGAAAAGCTGGCTGTCTTTACAGGCTGATTTAATACTGGTCATAGTCCAACATTGCTGACTCATAAAATGCATGTTTATGCCCTGGCGCACTGTATTATGGAGGGCTAAATAAGTACTATACCTGGGTCCACCAGCCTCAGGCTCTGTGGCAGGAGTAAGATGTTTGCATGATCAGGGAAAGGTTCACAAAGGAAATAATGTTTGAGTTGAGGGTTGAGTATTTGCGTTGAAGTCTTCTAAGAAATTTAGTTAAAGGAAAATAATTCCAACTACCAGTAAGATTTCATACCAAACTCCAAGGCCCAGAAGTCTTCAGATGGTCACAGATGGGGAGAATAAGCAGAAGCAGCGTACGGAAGAAGCTCTAGGTTGTTGTCTTCTAGGTTATCAATTACAGATTTTTATAAAAACTTACTGGAAAAAAATAACCAAAGGTTAAATACATGTTATAGAATTATTTGTATTATTTAAAATTATGTTTTTATATAACCAACCTTATAGTGCATAGTTAGCAGCATTTTATTATGGTCATCATTGATAGAATATTCTTTTATTTATAGAATTGTGTGCTTTGCCTCTTTGCCTCTTAGCTTCCATTAGCAGGCACCACCTAATGGCAGCTGGTAGAATTGCAGGCAATAAATGCATTGGAAAAATTCATGACTTACCAGGAAAACCCCAGTCCAGTTCACAGAATAACTTAATGGTATGAGTTAATCTTTTTTCATAGATCCATGGGGTGAGCATGTTGTAGAGGTTGGGAGTCAACTGCCAATTGCTTTATATCCAAATTAGTGTTATATTAGGAAGTGTGTATTGTTGGGGTGTTACACAGGATTTAATATTTTTACTTTCTTCTTGAAATGGAATTATATATGAGAAATGAAATCATTAGGTTTGGTTTTTAGATACAACCTGAATAGGCTTCCAAAAGAAAAGATCAGTTAACTTAAATTGACTCTATCTGGTAGTGCATAATACTTTTAATTGTGGAATGAAATGTATGATTAGTGAGCATGATAAGAAGTTAGCTGTTGTTTCAAAACAGCAGAACTGATGCTTTACATTTTATAAAGTTCATTAAAAAAAAAAAGCTTAACAGAATCGCTCATGTTAATGACCACCCAAGGAGCTGTTATAATTAATGCTGATGGGCCTTGAAGAGCATTGGCAAGGCACTGACCCTGAAGACCAGCGCTGAGTTTACCAAATAAGGGCTATTTATTCTTCTTAGATAGTTTACAGAGACCAGGACTTCTGTAAAACACTGTTTTTGTATGAGAGTAATAGCCAATGTTACTGAATGCTTGCTCTGTGCCAGATGCACTCTTCTAAACACTTTGTATGTATTAACTCATTTAATTCTCTTGCAACACGACAGATTGGGCAGTTACAAGATCCTTCTTCCTTTTTTCCTTCTCTTCCTCACCTACTCTTTCTGAGGAATATGAAATCATTGCTTTGTTCTGGAGAACAGGAGAGAGAGTCTGTGCACTCTGACACAGACCGAGAGATGCTATAGTCTTAGTGGTAAGAGGAACAGTTTGAAGTTGTAAGAGTGTCAGGTGCGGTTATATGTCTTACAACACTGTTATATGTTAACAGTGTCTTTGGTGGTTATATAGTTTTAAATGTTCGGCATCTGCTAATAAGAATTTTATTTTGGTTTATGATATTTCTAAGTATTTTATTAAATAAATATATTTCCCTTGAGTAATCCATACATCAGATAATCTACCCCACAAAAGTTGACTATATAATAAAAAATGAATTATTTAGATTTTCATTGTGTGAGCATTTAGAGTCCTCTTGGAATTTATTTTGAAATCTATC
The DNA here is from genome assembly GCF_023699985.2 of Odocoileus virginianus. Lineage (NCBI taxonomy): Eukaryota > Metazoa > Chordata > Mammalia > Artiodactyla > Cervidae > Odocoileus > Odocoileus virginianus. The sequence continues at coordinate 32,607,393 of NC_069687.1, forward strand.
TAAATTTTCTGACAGCTTGTGATTTACTTTTTAAAGGTACATATTGCCATGTTAATATCTGCTGGCTTTAAATTTTTTTGTTTTGAACTCAGCATATTTAATATTTTCCTTTGACTCTTAAATAAACCCTTCTTGGCAAAAGTTTATTTCTCTGTTCTTCCTTATGTTATTTGTATAGAGAAGTTTAAATTCCTCTGTCGAGAAAAGCAAGTGACTCTGCAGCCATCTCATTCTTAAGCTACTAGGCCTAGTTTTGTTGCCCTTTTTTCTCCTTATACCTACTACCAACCTGTCTTTAGCTAGAATATTAATAACTTGTCTTCCTTTGATACTTGTAATTATGTGTATTGTCACCCTGTCTTCAAGTAAGACATATTGAGCTTGGATGTGGCATCACTTATTTCTCTCCCTTCTCTCTTCCTCTTTCCTCCTCTTTCTACCCCTCCCTCCCTTTCTTCCCTTTCTCTTCTTCCTTCACACATCATCCTCCTCTTTCATCTCTCAACAACAAATACTAATGCACAGCATACTCCTGTAAAGTTATATAGAAATACTGACTTACTTGGGTGTTACCTCATTGCTGCTGCTGCTGCTAAGTCGCTTCAGTTGTGTCCGACTCTGTGTGACCCCATAGACGGCAGCCCACCAGGCTCCCGTCCCTGGGATTCTCCAGGCAGGAACGCTGGAGTGGGTTGCCATTTCCTTCTCCAATGCATGAAAGTGAAAAGTGAAAATGAAGTCGCTCAGTTGTGTCCAACTCTTAGCAACCCCATGGACTGCAGCCCACCAGGCTCCTCCGTCCATGGGATTTTCCAGGCAAGAGGAGTGGAGTGGGGTGCCATTGCTAGAAGCGTGCTAATCCGTAGCAGCAGAGAACACCTTTAGAAAGCCTTGGGAGATTATGGATTGACTCTCATTACCCTCCAATAACACTAAACTCCTTTTGTTTTTCTTACATTAAAATAAACTCACTTTTTTCAGCTATGTGTTTTGTTTCGCTTTGGCTGATGTACCTCTCTTTCACTGTATTTATTGCTTACATTCATAACTTTTTAGAAGATAACTTTTTCAATTTTTTTAATGCCTTCCTTTTGATAGCAGAACAAAATTTTGTTATTTTAATTAGCCGATTTAAGCAAAGCTCATTATGGGGAGAATTTAGAACCCAGAAAAGCCATTCATAGTTGAGTGTTGCCAAAGTAGCTTGAATTGGGAGTCTATATAATTCAAGATGGAGAGGTACAGACCCTGCATTTATTTTTGATGTTATTATTTAAAATATAACATTGTAGTGGTTTGTATCTGGTTTGGGGGACCAGATCAGAGCCAGATATTCTTCAGAATCATTATAGATTCAGCACTGCCTTTTGATGAATTATTTTCTTTGTGCCATATTCAAAGGTATCTCTCTGACCTATTGTGCTATGTATTTTCTCTTGGTTAAAGTTATAGTTTTAATGACAAATAGATCATCTGGTTCAGCTCCTTCTGTTTAGATGTGCAGTATTTAAGCTACAGCTATATCTCCTTCCCTAGAATTCTCGATTTAAAGTCAAATATGAGAGAGTGTCTGGTAAGCTAAATATGTGCTGTTTGTCTATATTAGATTGACACCTTTCTTTTTTGCCTCTTCTCTTCTTTCAAATCTTCAAAATACATCCCCTTTGATAGAACATGCAGTTATATTTCTTAATTATTTTTTGATTGCTATAGTATTTATTCAAACCATGCTGCAGCATATCTCAAATTAAAAAAATGAACCTGTCTGAGGTGCTTTAATAGTTTGTCATAAAAAAAGTAAAAACTAGTTCTATATGTTTGTGACATTGGAGTCATTGAGTCTTCCCAGGATCCCACCCCCCCACCATCTCCACCTATTCATCATTTAGTTTATTACATGGCCAAGGCTTACAGAAGTCAGTCCTAAGGAAAAAAAAATACAGGTCAAAGCAACTTATTTAGTCAGGCAGTGGCTTTAGCTGAGTCAGCCATGTGGTATATTGGTATCCTTGATTGGCAGGCTCATGCTGTGCTCACTGTTACTGTATCAACCTCATACTTCCTTTAATTTCATGAGGCAAGTAGTCTATTATATATACCTTTGGGGAGATCTACTAAGAAGGATGGCTATGATTGATGACTACAGACAACCATGTCTCACCTCATGGGTATTGCAAAAAGACCATTAGGAAGTACAGTCTGTTGTACCATCCACTTAAGTGTTTTCTAACTATTTTCAACTCTGTTAATAGTATCTCTTTAATATTACTTTAAGTGCCATGAAAGCAAAAATATCTTGTACTTCTTTTATCCTCTGTAAGCTCTCCTTAAGTTTTAGAAAAACAGAAATAACCAATGTAGAGAGAATGGAGAGAGAAAATTATTTTGTTGTGGTAGTTGTTTAGTCACTAAGTCATGTCTGACTCTTTGCCACCCCATGGATTGCAGTGCGCCAGGATCCTCTGTCCATGGGATTTCCCAGGCAAGAATACTGGAGTGGGCTGTCATTTCTTTCTCCGGGGGATCCTCTGGAGAATTGACCTAGTGATTGATCCCACATCTCTTGCACTGACAGGTGGATTCTATACCGCTGAGCCACCAGAGAAGCCCAAGATTATTTTGGTCATAAAGATGATCATATTTTAAAATTTCTTTTAGAAATAAAGTCTTTTTCACTAATTGACATCATAGAGATGGCATACACAGGGCTAACAAAACAACTATTTAATTAAAGTTATATAAAATGTTTGTATAAGTTATATAGTCAAAATACATGGTCACAAAAGATAAGGAAGGTTAGCTACCTTGGTTGGACAAGGGAGTGACAGTTCTCCAGAATCAGAAAGAATTCATTGTTGGCAGCTGTTATGTTGGCATGGTGCTAAGGCTTGTTTTGTCCCCAACAAGGACAGGATCCACTGTAGGAGGGTCTCGGCAACAGGCCATATCATTATGAGGTTATTTTTATAAAGCAAGTCTCATTGTATTGGCAGAGCTTAATCCTCTGGTGGGTAGAATTCTTTTTACTATAGTTTATATTATGACATATTGGTTTTTTTAGGAAAAACTAGAGAAGTTCTCTCTGTTGATTTAACATAAAGATAGCATCTGAAGCTGTAAGTGCATTTGCTGTTTACATCTTTAAATATTGTTTAATGGGTTAGTGTGAAAACAGAAAAGAGGACATGGATTTAGAGAGTTAAGGCTGAAAGGAACAGTGTCAAGGAAGAAAGAGATATTTGAAGGAGATGGATTAGGGCAAGCCCTCTGGATACCCCTTGTACTGTTGGTACCCAAGATACACTTATAGTCCTGGATCTGCATATGAACAGCTGACACCAGATGCATAATCAAATTTTGTGTGGAAAAGTGGGAGATTTTCTTTGTTTTTTATAATGACATTCTAGAAAAATCAGAAGACTTGGGTTTGAAACCTGCAAGCTGCTCAGTATAGTTTTGAGGCTCAGTTTCCTCATCAGCCTTTATGGAGGCATGTTAGATAGTTTTGGTTAGATAGTTTTAGCTTAACTGAAGATAGGGGAAAAGTTCTTTTTCCTCTCTTTAAGTTAAATTGTGAGGCTACAATTGGTATGACAACTATATGAGATCTAATGCTAAAATTTATGATATGATAAAGATAGGGTTATCGGTTTATTCTGCTAGATATATATATAACTTATATACTTATACCCCTTTACCTTTTTTCATTGGAGTTTCTGAATTAATGGTTTCAGAAAAGATTTTTTTCTGATGACAGTGACTTCTTTCTAATTGTATCTGTTTATTTCAAAGGCAGCATAAGTGCAGCTCATGTTTTATGCATGAACACTTGCAGTAACTCAAGTAGTTAACATTTAAATACAAAATAAGCTATTTTAGCCTTTTAGAAATAACATCACCACAAAATGAACTGCACTATGTGACATTCGTGATACGGTAGCAGAGAAGATAGCCTTACAGATCTTGCTCTTTCTTGATATACCAGTTATGGCAAATTAGCTCTGATATTATGTTATAAGGAAGCAATGAGAAAGGACTGTTAATATAGGTCAAGTTTGGTGGATTTGAAATATCTGCAGAGAGCTTACAAGTTAAGGAAAAATTTATTGTATTCTCAGCACAATTCTGATACTTTCATCTGGATACATAAAAGTCTTAACATCTAAATAAAAGTTGCAAAGTAGTTTACAGCCTCAACAAATCAGATTTTTTGAGAATCCCTACTTTCTTCTTTTTGCTGTTCCATGCAAGACTGCTTTTGTGTCATTAGTAACTGAGCTGGTGAAATAGCTTAGCTAGTAGGCATATTTTGCTGCAAAAGTCATTCCCTTTTGATCTTAACAAGATGAGCTGTAGTCATTTACCATTAGAGTCTGTTATCTTGTTGAAAGAAGAACCTTGAGTAGATTTATTTTATTACACATCAGCTTGATGTGTGAAATTACTTATGTTGTCTGTATTTACAACTGTTAATTCCCAGGAAAACAGGTGTCCTTATATTATGTAGCCCACTGGAATTTAAACCCTTAAAAAAAAAGGCATTTGTCAGGATGTCAAAATCTTCAATGTTTAGTGTCATTTCTATGTTTTGAAGAGTTGTTTAGAAGCTGATGGATATCTAGAGCATCAGAGTAACCCCTTCAGGGAGATAATTTCCTAGAAAATAATAGGCAAAGAAGTTTACAGATAGATTTGAATATACTCAGTATATTACCCTGGAATAAATAATTATTTTATTTTTAGGAGTTCACATAGGTAATAAAAATGTTTAACATTATTTGTTTTTTATGAAAAATGTGTTTTTAGTATATATTTGAAGAGTTGGGTAACCATTTTTCTAATTTTTGAATATTTTTCATTGCTCCAAAGTGAAACCCCATAACCGTTGGCAGTTACTGTCCCAGTTTTCCCTTCCCTCAACCTGTGACAACCACTAATCACTTTTCGTTACTTCTTGACTAAAATGTTGCATTGACATTCTCATAAATAATAGTTTAATACCACTGATCTTTCATATTAGTGATATTGTGTGATTAAGTTCTACATTATTAAATATTTGTAGAAATGTGTTACTAAGGTTTTACTTCCTTTATGTTGTAAACAGTAGTTTATCACCATATGTTTTCATTAAGCATAGTAGTACATCATTACCTACTATTATTTAGTAAAATTTTGCTGTGTCTACCTCTTTTTTTGTTTTTATTTTTGCAAATTTGAGATAAGTGTTTCTTTCCTTCAACCCACAAATTGGCATAAGTAAAATGACCTTGATTGTATTTATCTTTGCTTAGAATACCTTTCTCTCATAGTAAAAAAAAGTATTTACATAGCAGTTATAATAGAATTTCTATTTAAAATACTTTAAGATAAACTTTGCATTCTTTTTAGTCTTAGCAACATTTTTTGCACACAAACAGTTGACATTCTTTACAGATCATACTCATTTCTTCACTCATGCCAAACTCTTGAGGTCCTTACTGACTATGTGACTTTAGGTATCTGATTGTATGAACAACTAGTGGATTAATAATCATAAATATGTGCCTATCCCACAACATTAATCTAGTTTTACTTGGCTGAAATCATGGCTTGATAGGGAACCGTAAAGGGAATAGTTTTTGAAGTTGGCAGGTATGATGAGGGTTTTGTTCATGTAGAGATCTGCTTTATAGTTCATCTGGGATTTAGCTCAGCTGAGAACCGTCAGACTCATCCAAAAACTTTTACCATCTGAGCCACCAGGAAAGCCCCTAAAGACTTTTATTGTATAAAACTCCAACATATGTGTGCAGTGAAAAGATGTTCTGAAGTTGATTATATAATAATTCTGAGAAAAAGACCTGTTTTAGGAACATCACTGTAAGATTTCTCTGACTCTTCTTAGGAAGCATTTACAGAACTTGGGTCTGCAAGAGCAAATAGTAGTAGTTTACTGTGAGTTTTCCTTTGGTAGCTATTTTGCACTGTCTCTGTAGGAAGAAGCAATGGCAAACACCTTCAACAAATGGCTGAGATACTAGAAGAACCCACAGGCCAACCAAGTACTCGCTTCTTGAATTCATGCCTTAGGTTTCTCCTCTGAGTAGAAAATCAAAACATCATTTTTTCATTTTTAAATAAATAAGAGGACTAAAACATTGCTACTGTTGAATATTGACAGGAGATGCTTGGAACCTAGTAGATCAGCTGGGCAGGTGGAAAACGAGGACATCATAAAAGTGGACATCACACTACAACTTTTATTGTGGTACACACAAATATAACCTAAGTCCATGGTCTCAGGAGTGTGTTTATATATAGATACACATGTTGGATTTATAATAGCTCTCAGAGGAAGAATGGGTTTCACTTTACAAAATTTTGTTCTGCCTACAGATTTTTAAGAATAACTCTCTTGTATAACTTGATTCTCTTATGTAAAATTTAAATTATGAAAATCTATGCTATTTAAATATTATAAAATAAGCCCTCATAAGAAATGCTAATATTATAATTAGGTTCTAAGTTTTAGGTTTTATATTAAATTTTTTTTCATGCTAAGTTAGCTACACCATGTGCAGCCCCCCAAAGATGCATTTTATCATTGTGTCTCATGCATTTTTTTCACTGAGCTTGAGCAAGCAGTTTTGTCCATGTCTGTAGAAGACTTCTTTCACTGTTCCCGGTTATCATGCCTGGCTTGTGTAATTGGGTAGTCATCAGAAAAGGGGGGGGGGATTTTTTTAACCTTTGAAAGTGATATCCTTTTCAGCCTTGGCAGGTCTCAGTGTTCTATCTTTGTCTCTAAAATCCACATCGGAAATGCTAAGAGTTCCCATGCTGGAGTTAGGAGAGGTCGTTGTCAGGAGGATCCTGTAGCACTTTTCAGAAATTGGAGGGTCATCCAGCAAAACTAGGCCACATATTCTAAGGATCAAGTGCACCCAGTAATATCTTTGGATTTGAAGATCTGCATGCTTTCAAGCTTATCTGTAATTTGGTCTGGTTTCTATTTACCTATTCATGGCCAGTGTAGTTTTTGCGGTTGCTGAAAAATACCTTACTGATATCAGTTTGCACATATGAAAGTATTTTTTCATTTTAATCTAATTTTCTGTCTGATAGCTTTCAAAGTTTATGTGAATTTGTCATAGGAACTCCTCATTTATCCCTACCCACCTGATCACCTGACTCCTTATGGTACTAGAGTCTAGTGAATGATTTCATCAGTATGTTTAGAGAATTTCATCTCTGTGCAGGTGTTTAGGAATTCCTCTTCCTGAATTATGTAGGTATACAGTTTTCTCTCTATTAAAAGGATTTGGCTTGGGCTTTAGCCCTTGTTTACTTTAATTGAATCCTTTCACCGGTGATACAGTGGACTGTTCTATTACTTTCTCAAGTCTGTGGATCGCACTCACAGTGAACAAACTGTACTGTGGTAAAAACTATTCTCTGGAAGCAATGGGGAATGACACCACAGTAAGTGAGTTACCTAGTGTAAATCTTTTAACCTTCATTCTGATCAGGAAAACCTTTTTACAATAAACTTCTCTGCCTTGTAATATACTAAGGGTTATTTAACTCCTTGCTGAATCAAAGTCATCACTATGAATATAATATACTGAACTGTACCAAGCATAGGTAGATACGTATATAGGGCCAAATAATGTGTGGGAGATTGATTGCAAAAAATGACCTTGATTTTTCTCTCTCTGTCTATCCCCTTGCAGTGTAACTCTGTATAGGTAAAGTTGTTTTTTTTTTTTTTTTTTAACTTACTGCTTGAATCTAGACTGGTCTTGTAGCTTGCTTTGGTTAATGCATGTAGTGAGGGAGGCCATTCTATATAAGCCAGTCTAAGCTAATTTATCAGACTTACCAAAATCATGAGAGAGCACAGCCAAGATGGAATTGCCTCCTGACCTGTGGGTTTAAGAGCAAGAAATACTGTTTTTTTTTTTTCCCCATTTATTTTTATTAGTTGGAGGCTAATTACTTTACATCATTGCAGTGGTTTTTGTCATACATTGACATGAATTAGCCATGGATTTACATGTATTCCCCATCCCGGTCCCCCCTCCCACCTCCCTCTCCACCCGATCCCTCTGGGTCTTCCCAGTGCACCAGGCCCGAGCACTTGTCTCATGCACCCAACCTGGGCTGTTGGTCTCTTTCACCCTAGATAATATACATGTTTCGATGCTGTTCTCTTGAAACATCCCACCCTCGCCTTCTCCCAGAGTCCACAAGTCTGTTCTATACATCTGAGTCTCTTTTTCTGTTTTGCATATAGGGTTATCGTTACCAAAAACTGTAGCCGAAGTAAGCCGGAAAGATAAAGAAATACTGTTTTAAGCCCCTGGATTTGGGGTAGTTCATTATGCAGCAGTGTCTACCTTCTGTGCAGTGATTGGTCTTAGAACATGTTTCTTTGAAGGAGAAAAAAGCTTCAGACATAGCTTGCTTTTTGGTCGGTTGTTGCTTTCTTGGAAAATCATCCTGAATGATATTTCTGCAAAATCAGTGAATCAAAAGACAAAAGCAGCTCATTTGTACCTCCAAGTGTTTGTTGAATTGAATTACCATCTTTCGAGTAATCTTTTTCAGTGTCTTTGGTGTCCTTTTACAATAGTATCTCATATATTATTTGTTCTATTGACCTTATTCTAAGGGGAACCACAGGAAGTCCCCCGTCACCCTGCACCCATTCTTTAATCTTACGTGTTTTGATGAAATGTGTTAAGGATTTCCTCATCATTTGTTTAGCCATAGCACACATAGTTTTTGAGCTCTTATGGTATGCACAGGCACTGTGCCAAGGGCTTTTGTGAGCTTACAGTCTGGGAAGATACTGACAAGCAAACATCAAATTAAATTATGGTGGGATAGGAACACCTATGATAGGAACACATAAAAGGAAGCAGTTGGACAGGTACAGTAAAAGTTGCGCAACCTCACTAATCACCAGGGAAATGCAAATCAAAACCACAGTACAACATCACCTCACACCTGTTAGGATGTCTGTTAGACAAGAGATGATAAGTGCTGCCAAGGATGTGGAGCAAAGGGAACCCTTGTACTCTGTTGGTGGGAACGTAAATTGTTGTAGCCTCTATCAAAAACTGTGTGGAGGTTCCTCAAGAAATTAAAAACAGGACCCCCATAGTACCCAGCCACTCCTGGTTATAGATCCAAAGGAAGTGAAATCCTTATTGTGAAGGGTGTCTGTACTCCCGTGTTCACTGCAGCATTATTCACAAGAGCCAAGGTCTGGAAACTGCCTAAGTGTCTGTCAGCAGATGAATGAATGAAGAAAATGTGAGATAAAAAAAAATATATATATCTCATATATATGTATATATATGTATATCTCATATATATATATATCACATTCATATATACACACAAACACAGTAGACCATTATTCAGCCTTAAAAAGGTAGTAAATCTTGATATTTGTGACAAATAGATGAACCTGGGAAGACATTGCTAAGTGAAATGAGCCAGACAGAAAAAAACAAATGCTGCATGGTATCACTTATATGTGGGCTTCCCTGGTGGCTCAGAGGTTAAAGCATCTGCCTGCCTGCAATGTGGGAGACCTGGGTTCGATCCCTGAGTTGGGAAGATCCCTTGGAGAAGGAAATAGCAACCCACTCCAGTATTCTTGCCTGGAGAATCCCATGGATGGCGGAGCCTGGTGGGCTACAGTCCATGGGGTTGCAAAGAGTCGGACACAACTGAGTGACTTAACTAACTAACTAACTCATCACTTATATGTGGACTCTAAAAAAAAGGGAAAAAATTAAAACAGAGAGTAGAATCATGGTTGCCAAGGGATAGGGCGTAGGAGAAATAGGGAGAGGTTAGTAAAAGGGTATAAACTTACAGTTCCAAGATGAATAAAGTCTGAGGATCTAATGTATAACATGGTGACTATAGTTGATAATATTATATTGTATAGAACTTGTGTCCTGTCTCTGATACAGACACACATACATACTTAATGTGTGGAATGATAATTCATTAACTCCATGGTGGGAATCTTTTTACAGTGTATATTTGCATCAAAGCATCACATTGTACACTGTATATTACAGTTATATCTGTCAGTTATACCTCAATGAAAAAAAGAAATGTAAAACCTATTCAAAAAAGAAAGAAAAAAAGAGAGAAGCAGTTGGAGATCAGAAGCAGGGAGATCAGTGGCTCCCTTGAAGAAACGATAAGTTTAGATCTAAAGGGTGAGTGGAAATTAGGGAGAAAATGAGAATAGAAATAGCATTTTATGCATGGGAGATGTATATAGTAAGATGTAAAGGCAAGAGAAATGTTTGAACGTGGCTGTAAATATGGACTGTGTAGGGGCTTGTGGCAAGAGTTAAGTCCATAATGTAATTAGGAACTGTATCACACAAGGTAATCAAGGAAGACTGGAGGCAAGGGGGTCTAGCTAGAAGGGTTTGCAGTAATTCATGTAAGAGATGATGGGACCATAAACCAGGACAGTACCTCTGGGGTGAAGAGAAGTAAATGAATTCAAGTAAAAGGCAAAAGTCACAGGGCATAGCGACTGAAATAAATGGTGAGTGTGATGGAGAGAGAGGAGTCAAGGATAACGTCCAAGTTTTTGGCTTGGATAATAGACCAGCCAGTTCACTGAAGTAAAATGGCATCACAGAAAGGGCAGGGGGTTTGGGAGAAAGATAGTTTAATTTTGAAAGTTTGAAGTCTGAGGTACTTGTGATATTTTAAAGAAGTATCCAGAAGACAGCAGTCATTTGGCTCTCAGACTCAGGACTGAGCTGTTCTGGAGATGCAGCTTTGAGGGTCATGGGTATACAGTAATTGAAAGCCTGGGAGAGATGAAGCAGCCAGACAGGGAGCTTTTCATTTGTGAAGGAAAAGGGCCTAGGACTAAACTCTGAGGAGATGACACTGTTTAAGAGACAGAGAGCAGTCTTCAAAGACTACTGAGTGAGATTAACCAAGGTACATGGGAAACAAAGAGAGTGCAGTGTCACAAAACTAGGAGAATGTGTCAAGGATACAAGAACAGTCATCAGGATCAAAAGTTGCTTTGAGATCAACTCAGTTGGTAAAGAATCTGCCTGCAATGCAGGACACCTGGTTTGCCTCCTGGGTCAGGAAGATCCCCTGGAAAAGGGATAGGCTACCCACTCCAGTATTCTTGGGCTTCCCTTGTGACTCAGCTGGTAAAGAGTCTGCCTGCAGTGCGGGAGACCTGGGTTTGATCCCTGGCTTGGGAAGATCCCTTCGAGAAGGGAAAGGCTACCCACTCCAGTATTCTGGCTTGGAGAATTCCATGGACTGCATAGTCCGTGGGGTTGCAAAGAGTCAGACATGACTGAGTGCTTTCACAAAGTGAAGTCTGAAGAATTGTCCTTTGGGACAGTTGGGAGCATGGCCTTTGTTTCTAAGCACAAGTTGTTCCTTCCATTTAAAATCTTTTATTTCTTTTTGTATTGGAGTTTTATTGAGCTCAGTCTTCTTTCAAGATGTTTCTCAAATGCCCCCTCTTCTGTGAAGTCTCCTCCCAGCTTAATTATTCCCTTGCTGTAATTTCACAGCTGGTGTAGTGTATTTGAGCATCCTCAAATTGTGAGTTCATCTATGTACTTTGCCAGTGATAGTGAATTTCTGAACTCACCAAATTTGTATTGTTTCTATTAGGACTGGGGTCTTGTGTTACTCATCCTTTTCTCCTTAGCCCTCCTCACAGTGCCTAGCAGATACGTATTGCTTGATAAATGTTTGTGGATTTGAATGCTTGATTTTGAGTGTAATCCTAGGCAAAAGCAACATTTAAATAGTCACTTTAAAACCAGAATTTCTAAGTAGTACTGCCTGTTGGATCAATTTTGTCATACAATCTTTTCTCTGATAATATGATACAAGTTAAATCCTGTTCTATAATATGTATTATTGATATAGAATTGAGGAAGGGGGTCAATATAGCTTTCTATATTGGTCAGGAATAGACTAATCGTTCTCTCGAAAAAGCCCCTGGATCCAAAATGGTCTTTCAGGACAATACCAAAATATGTAAGAGTTGGTGTAATAGTCTGTTCTTTCTTTCTTTCTTTCTTTCTTTTTTTTTTGGCCACACCATGTAGCTAGCAGAATCTCAGTTTGCCAAGCCAGGGGTTGAGCTCAGGCTACTGGCAGTGAAAGCCAGGAATTCTAACCACTAGGCCACCAAGGAACTCCCTAGACTAGTCTGTTCTTTCCTAGAGGTGGTAATAAATTTGGTAACTTCTAGTAGGCCTATCGGAGAAGGCAGTGGCATCCCCCTCCAGTATTCTTGCCTGGAAAATCCCATGGACGGAGGAGCCTGGTGGGCTGCAGTCCCTGGGATCGCTAAAGTTTGGACATGACTGAGAGACTTCACTTTCCCTTTTCACTTTCATGCATTGGAGAAGGAAATGGCAACCCACTCTAGTGTTCTTGCCTGGAGAATCCCAGGGACGGCGGAGCCTGGTGGGCTGCCATCTATGGGGTTGCACAGAGTCGGACACGACTGAAGCGACTTAGCAGCAGCAGCAGCAGCAGCAGCAGCAGTGGGCCTATTTTAAGCCCACGTGTCCACTTGGTGTAAGTACATTGAATCATTTCCTGCTAAATAATTAAACTACCCTATGGGGTACTTTAGTAGAGTATACTGGGGTAATAGTTACTTTTGACTCAGCGTGCAACACTTATAATATTTCATATATTTTTATATACATGAAACATTTTTGGTTATCACTTTGAAAGTTGGTTCCATCCCTTCTTCCTTCCTTTTGGTAATTCAGATATATTTAATTTACTCAGATGATTCTTTTCTGTACTTTTTATGATTTTTTACAGGGATAGTAGAGGCTTGACACAATGTCACAAATGTGTCGTGTGTCTTTGTAAAGGATATTCAGAGCTACAGAAGCAAAAAGGAATGACTTATGCAATTAAAAAATAAAAACGGCTCAGGAGTATTAAGATCTAGTTTACGGAGTTTAGTGGTTGTTTTATATAAAAAAGAGAAAGGACCAGCTCATGTTAAGCACGGATTTCTAATTCCCAGGAAAAGCCAAACGGAGAAGCCAGTGATAACAGCTTCAAAAATGGCTCATAAATAAGTTGCTGGACTGAGGGATTATGGCCTGTTCCTGAAGTATGTGTAAAATTACATGTAAAGGTCAAGAGAGCATCATTAATATGCATGACTGGATTCCAGCTCTCTAGACAATACATTCCCTCAGGCATAAAATGAGGTAGTTGAACACTGAAGGAGACACATGCTGTGTAAGCCTGTGTCCTGTAATGGGAGTGTGTTACACAGTTGTGTCTTTGGTGTTATGATTATTTGGGTGGGATGAGAAAGACTTGGTGTACCACCAAGAAAAGGGGCTACTGGATACATCTGGTCTGTGGGGCCCCTGAGAAGTGGGGCTAGTGAATGCATTTGATCTGGGGTGCCCTGAGAAGTGGGGCTACTAGATACATCTGGCCTGGTGGACCCCTGAGAAATGGGGCTACTAGATGCATCTGATCTAGGGGCACCTGAGAAGTGGGGCTACTGGATACATCTGGCCTGGGGGACCCCTGAGAAATGGGGCTACTGGATGCATCTGATCTGGGGGCCCCTGAGAAGTGGGGCTACTGGATACATCTGGCCTGGGGGACCCCTGAGAAGTTGGTGTACCTCTGCTGGGCATCATAGCCAGTTCTGCTCAGTTGGTTGAGCCGGAATCCTAGGAATTGTCTTTGATAACTCCCCTTCTTTGAACCCCCTTTTCACCAGTTTTGTAGGTTCTACCTCTGAAAATCCATGTTGAATCCATTTGCCTCTCTCATTCATCAAATATTATTTGAATGAATGAAGGCACTCAACTGCCCAAGTTCAAGTCACTGTTAGCTCTCTCATGTGTAGCCAATCGACTTTACTGTACAGCAGAAATGAATACAACATTATAAAGCAACTATACTCCGATAAAATTAATTTAAAAACAGAAAATAAAAGTCAAAAATAAAAAAAAAAACAAATCACCATCAGCTCTTGACAGGTTGTTCACTTCTGGTTTTTTTCCCTGTTGTAAACATAGTGATGTGTTTTTAAAATCACAAAGTCCCAGCTTAAAATGTCTAGGCTTTAGGCTAAGATCTGAAATATGTATCACTTCCCACATGACCCTGTATAACCTGGTCCTGGCTGTCTGTATATCATCCACAGCAACTGGTTTTCTGGTTGTCTAGTAACTCAAACTCTTTCCCTCTCCTTGGCTTTAGCACCTGCTCTTCCCTCTTCCGGGAATGTTCTTCTTTCTAGTATTGTGGTAAACTGTACTTCCTCAGATACACCTTCCCCCATCTAAACTAGATTTCCCTGTTACACTTTTTAAAATCCTAGTACTATTCTTGCAGAGCACTTGTTATTTAGCTGGGAGTTATATAAACAAAACTTCAGAGAGAAAGGGTTCAGTTATCTGTCGTCTTTGCTCTGTCCTCAAGGAGCTGTCATTTACCCCACAGCCCGTTCCAGTTCAGTTTTGATTCCCGCTGCTCCCCTGAAAATGCCCTCTTCAGGATGCTCAATGACTGTCATTTTGCCCGATTCACAGGTAGTTCTCTCTCCTTTCCTCATTTGATTTCTCAGCAAACCTCATCACAGCGGACCATTTCCTTCTCAGAATATTCTTCCTTCTTGGTTTTTGTCACTGTTTAATGTGGTCATCTGGGATGCAGGTGCTCAGATGGAGAGAGCTGTGCCAGAGGCTTGTTGTTCGGAGGGGCTTGCCAGTGAAAGAGTCGAGGGGAAGGGAGCAGGGCTGGATAGGTCAGGGCTTCAGAAAGCAAGGAAGGAAGTGGGGAGGAGGCAGAATTGGGCAGGGAGAACCTCAGACTGTGGTGTAGATCAAACAGAGTCCATGGCAGCCCTACCAGGAGCTCTGCAGCAAAGATTCTCATTAGGAGAAACCTGAGTTAGGCAGAGTTGGCCTGGCCATGCTACCTGTAGTGTGCTCAGTGATTAGCTGGGGTGACCTGGGAGGACTGTGGCTTTGGCTTAAAGGCTGAGCAGATTCTGAGCCTGTTAACAGCTAGAGGTTGTCAGATAACTGCACTCCTTACAACTGAATGATAAGTGGTTTGTCCCTGGGAGATCCTAGCAGCATACATCCACTGCCACAGAGACACTGTACATTTCTTCCCTATCTCTTCCCTAATCATTTCTTCTCAATAGTCTTCGCTTTTTTGCTTTTTTTGTTCAACCCCTCAAAGTTTGATCCTAGATGTTCTCCTTGTTTGAACTCTTTCCCTAAATTATATGTCTTTGAATACCACCTCTATGCTACGTTCTGTAGCTTGAGTTCTACCTTCTCCACCGAACTTTACAACAGCCTACTGGATAGCTCCTCTTCGGAAGTCTGATAGGCACCTCGCTCTTTCTCACCAAGCTAGACCTCTTGGTTTCCCTCCCTAGATGTGTGCCCCTTCTATTTTCCTCTATTCTAGTGATTACATTTAGTAATTTTAACATTCCAACCATCACTGCAAGATGTGAGAGTCATTCCCAGTTTCCCTTTCCTTTACCTTTCTAGTCCTATCTGTCGTACCTCTGAAATATAATTTGTATTTGTCCATTTCTTCTCCCTGTCTTGTCCGAGTCATCATAATCCCTCATGTGGGCACTGCAGTGGTCTCTTAACTGGATTCTTTGCTCCTTTTTTGCCTTCACAGAATACTCTAGAATAAAAGCTCTATGAAGGCAAAAGCTTTACTTCTCTTGTTCACTACTATATCCATGTTGCCCAGAACAGTGTCTGGTAAACAGCTGACACTAAATATCCATTGAATGAAAGAAGGAATGAGTGAATGAATGGATCAGTTCTCCCCTTGGAATTTTTAAGATAAATCAGATGATGCCCTTTTCCTCCTTAAAATCATCCAGTGGTTTAGCAGTTCAGAATGGAATCCAGACTAGAAGACTGTGCGGGCTGGCCCCTGCCTACTTCACAGGCTTTATCTCACGGCACACTCTGCTGCAGCCAAAGCATCCTTCTCTCCATTCCCCACACTGAGCTCTTGCTCACATGAAGGCCTTTCACCTGTGGTTATTCTTCATGGTAGATACAGCTCTTACCACTCAGATCTCAACTCCAGAAAGACGTCGTCTCTGAGATGCCTTTCCTGGCCCTTGTGGATAACTTAGTAACCACCCCTGGTCCCTAGTCTCCATCCCAGTTCTGTCACACAGCTGTATTTTATTTCTTTATGCCACTTAATTCTTCTGACTGTTTAGTTTTTCAACTTTATTTTGACATAGGGTATTAGAAAAATTAGGTTCTTTTTAATTTTTAATGAGTTGCTAGCTAGCCCTTCCTTCTGACTCTGTTTACCAAACAATTCTTTCTCACGCTCCAGTGTATCTAATGTAAAGCAGCCAAAATAACTGGACCAGAGCCTAGAAAGTGGAGTTTAGATTGTAATCACTTTAAGAAGGCTCTTGGGTGCTATCTGGAACTTTTTTCTATAACCTTCTGATCTTTTAGGTTTTCCTCAGAAGAGTGACCTCATCAGATTTACTCACCTTCCCTGAGAAAAGCATCGTTTTTACATCAGGGTAGAGAGAGCTAAGCTAAAGATGGGAGCTTGGTCCCAAGGTTAATTCTGGAGTGTGGACAGTAGGTTATAATGGTCCAGGCCAGGGCACTGGTGACGGTTTGGTGGGAACAGGGAACAGATGTGAGGCATGCTCAGAACGAGATTCTTCAGCATGTATCATCTGATCAGATGTTCATTCAGCCCTGAGTTATTGGCACCTACTCTGTGCTCTGTGGCGTTACTTCAGTTCAGTCACTCAGTCGTGTCCGACTCTCTGCGACCCCATGGACTGCAGCACGCCAGGCCTCCCTGTCCATCACCAACTCCCGGAGCTTGCTCAAATTCATGTCCATCCAGCTGGTGATGCCATCCTACCATCTCATCCTCTGTCGTCCCCTTCTCCTGCTGCCTTCTTTCCCAGCATCAGGGTCTTTTCCAGTGAGTCAGTTCTTCACATGAGGTGGCCAAAGTATTGGAGCTTCAGCTTCAGCATCACTCCTTCCAAAGACTATTCAGGACTGCTTTTCTTTAAGATTGACTGGTTTGATCTCCTTGCAGTCGAAGGGACTCTCAAGAGTCTTCTCCAAGATAGTGCATTCTAATTTTGACATGCTAAGTTCTAGATGCTGACAGGAAAACTACATGTCTAGTTGATAGTTGGAAATGTAGAATTGGAACCCAGGCAATAGGTAGATATGTGGATAGTAGGCTTAGGTCTAAATCTGTCTTATGGTAGTGTATATATGTTGATGTTACTTTCTCCATTTGTCTCACTCTTTCCTTCCCTGACTCTGTCCATAAGTCCATTCTCTATGTCTGTGTCTCCATTCCTTCCCTGCAAATAGATTCATCAATACCATTTTCCTGGATTCCATATATATGTGTTAATATTCTATATTTGTTTTTCTCTTTCTGACTTACTTCACTCTGTGTAACAGGCTCTGGGTTCATCTACCTCACTGGAACTGACTCAAATTCATTGCTTTTTTTTGGCTGAGTAATATTCCATTGCATAGATGTACCACATTTTTTAAATCCATTTAACTGTTAATAGACACCCAGTTTGCTTCCATATCCTGGCTATTGTAAATAGTGCTGCTGTGAACATTGGGGTACATGTGTCTTTTTTTTAGTTATGGTTTTCTCAGGATATAAGCAATAGAGTTTTGTATAGTTCCCTCAGAACCCTGACAAACCCTATTCTTAAGATTTTTTTTTATGTTTTATATAATGTTAAAAGTTACTTTCCATTTATAGTTATTATAAAACATTGGCTATATTCCCTGTGCTGCCCAGTATGTCTTTGAGCATATCTTTCACCCATAGTTTATACCTCCCATTCCCCACCCCTGTATTGTCTACTGCGCGCCACCCCCCCCCCCCCCAACCATGGTAACCACTAGTTTGTTTCTATAGCTGTGAGTCCACTTCTTTTTTGTTATATTCATTAGTTTGTTGTATTTTTTAGATTCCACGTGTGAGTGCTATCACAGGTTTGGTCTTCATCTGACATTTCACTTAGCATAATGCCCTCCAAGTCCATCTATGTTGCTTCAAATGGCAAAATTGTCAAACCCTGACTTTTTTTTCTTTTAAACCCTGACTTTTTTTTTTTTTTCAAACCCTGACTTTTTAAAGGCAGAGGTCAAATGTGGTTGAGCAGAAGAGATAGGAAACCTTAAGGGCAGAGAAGAAAAAACTTCAAGGAAAAGATAGATGTGTTAAGTTTTGTATGTGACAGCCAGGGGGTTACTGCTGCTCTCACAGAGTTAGTTTCAGAATCGTGGCAGAACCATACAGCATGTTGAAGAGCAGACCCCGTTTGCTGCAACTAGAGAAAAGTCTGCACAAAAGCAAGCAAGACCCAGCACAGCCACAATTCAATTTAAAAAAACAGGATAGTGTCAGAGACAAGAAAGCAAAGTTGCATGAAAAGCATGAAAGAGGTGTTGGTGGAGGAGCGAAGGGGCTCAGAGAGGTGAGATTAGGGGAGTGTCAGTAAGGGTGGTGCACTGATCGATATGGGCAGTGTGCAGAGGAATAATGATGCTCAGGATTTGAATAATTATAAACATGTCAAGATTTTTGTTTTGCCCTTTTTTCAGGCTCTGTACCAGACCATTGTCATTTTATTTTATGTCTTTAACTGACAAACCCACTATTAGTGGAGACCATATGAATGTCAGAAAGTTGCAGGGTAACAATGTAATCAACATGTGGAAGCAGTCTTCCAGTAGTTAACCATTCAGCTCAAATCATACCCTGTTTATGAAATTTTAATAACTTACTGATTTCTTGGCTGTGTATCTCATAGTTCTTAGTTTTATTGAAGATCAAAGTAAGTTTGACTGTTTTTGTAATGAGCATACAACATTTTAGTTATTATCTTTCTATAATTACGTGCCATAAATTCAGTAAATTTATTTGAACTCATTTGCAAGGCACAGGTCTAGGTGCTGGGGACACAAAGATGTACAAAATTGGACTCTGTCTTCAAGGAGATCTAATGTGGGGGAAAAGAATGCTTGGTATAAAATATAATGTGATATGACAAGTTTTATACAAGATGTGTAACATACTCAACTCATAGAGACATATGAAAAGTGATAAATTTAGCCTGGAAAAGTGACAGAATGCCTCCATAGGTGGGCCCTGATCTGAATCTGAAGCAAGTCTCTTCCACACATTGTATGCTCATTTAAATAGTATATTTGAAGTTTTCATTTTCCTTGTGTAGTCTTAACCCTGATGCTGCTATGTGATTTTGTTTCTCTAATTCCTAGTGTGTTTCTTCAAATCTATGTTCCTTGAAGGCACACAATAATGAGATATTGAAATGAGAAAATAAGCAAATGAATCCATGTACATGACTAGACTAATAGCTTCACAAAGACAATGATATTAGTCTGTTTTGTTCAGTACTGTGTTTCTCGCACTGAGAAGTGCTTAGTCTATCAGTTTGCTGACTGTGGCTCAAATCATGAACCCTTATTGCAAAATTCAGACTTAAATTGAAGAAAGTAGGGAAAACCACTAGACCATTCAGATATGACCTAAATCAAATCCCTTACGATTACACAGTGGGAGTGAGAAATAGATTCAAGGGATTAGATCTAATAGACAGAGTGCCTGAACAACTATGGATGGAGGTTCGTGGCACTGTACAGGAGGCAGTGATCAAACTATCCCCAAGAAAAAGAAAGGCAAAAAGGCAAAATGATTGTCTGAGGAGGCCTTACAAATAAATAGCTGAGGAAAGAAAAGAAGCAAAAGGCAAAAGAGAAAAGGAGCGATATATCCATCTGAATGCAAAGTTCCAAAGAATAGCAAGAAGAGATAAGAAAGCCTTCCTAAGTGATCAATTTGAAGAAATAGAGGAAAACAATAAAATGGAGAAGACTAGAGATCTCTTCAAGAAAATTAGAGATACCAAGGGAACATTCCATGCAAAGATGGGCACAATAAAGGACAGAAGTGGTATGGACCTAACAGAAGCAGAAGCTATTAAGAAGAGGTGGCAAGAATACACAGAACAACTATACAAAAAGGATCTTCATGACCCAGATAACCACAGTGATATAATCACTCACCTAGAGCTAGACATCCTGGAATGCAAAGTCAAGTGGGCCTTAGGAATCAACACTATGGACAAAGCTAGTGGAGGTGATGGAATCCATTTGAGCTATTTCAAATCCTAAAGATGATGCTGGGAAAGTGCTGCACTCAATATGCCAGCAAATTTTGAAAACTCAGCAGTGGCCACGGGACTGGAAAAGGTCAGTTTTCTTTCTAATCCCAAAGAAAGGCAATGCCAAAGAATGTTCAAACTACTGCACAATTACACTCATCTTACACCTAGCAATACAATGTTCAAAATTCTCCAAGTGAAGTTTCAACAGTACGTGAACCAAGAACTTTCAGATATGTTCAAGCTGGATTTGGAAACGACAGAGGAATCAGAGGTGAAATTGCCAACATCCATTGGCTCATCGAAAAAGCAAGAGAATTCCAGAAAAACATTTACTTCTGCTTTACTGACTATGCTAAAGCCTTTGACTATGTGGATCACAGCAAACTGTGGAAAATTCTTAAAGAGATGAGGATACAAGACCACCTGACCTGCCTCCTGAGAAATCTATGTGCAGGTCACGAAGCAACTGTTAGAACCAGACCTAGAACAACAGACTGTTTCCAAATTGAGAAAGGAGTATGTCAAGGCTGTATATTGTCACTCTGTTCATTTAACTTCTGTGCAGATTGCATCATGACAAATGCTGGGTTGGATGAAGCACATGCTGGAATCAAGATTGCCAGGAGAAATATCAATGACCTCAGATACACAGATGACACCACCCTTATGGCAGAAAGAGAAGAAGAACTAAAGAGCCTCTTGATAAAAGTGAAAGAGGAGAGTGAAAAAGCTAGCTTAAAACTCAACATTCAAAAAACTAAGATCATGGCATCTGGTTCCCTCACTTCATGGCAAATAGATTGGGAAACCATGGAAACAGTGACAGACTTTATTTTGGGGGGCTCCAAAATCACTGCAGATGATGACTGCAGCCATGAAATTAAAAGACGCTTGCTCCTTGGAAGAAAAGCTGTGAGCAGCCTAGATAGCACATTAAAAAGCAGAGACATTACTTTGCTGACAAAGGTCCACCTAAGTCAAAGCTATGGTTTTTCCAGTAGTCGTGTATGGATGTGAGAGTTGGACCATAAAAAGATATGAGTGCAGAAGAATTGATGGTTTTGAACTATGTTGTTGGAGAAGACTCTGGAGAGTCCCTTGGACTGCAAGGAGATCCAACCAGTCAGCCCTAATGGAAGTCAACCCTAAATATTCATTGGAAGGACTGATGCTAAAGCTGAAGCTCCAATTCTTTGGCCACCTGATGCGAAGAACTGACTCATTAGGAAAGACCTTGATCCTGGGAAAGATTGAAGTCAGTAGGAGAACGGGACATCAGAGGATGAGATGGTAGGATGGCATCACCGACATGATGGACATGAGTTTGAGCAAGCTCGGGGAGTTGGTGATAGACGGGGAAGCCTGGTGTGCTACAGTCCATGGGGTTGCAAAGAGTCGGACACGACTGAATGACTGAACTGACTGACTAGTCTATCAGTAGGTCCATAAATCCTCTTTGACTGAATAGAAGGGAAAGGGAGGGAGGGAGAGAAGAAAGGAAGGAAAATTTAAAATATATTCACTTCTACTGATGAACCTATTTGCAGGGAAGGAAGATGCAGACTTAGAGAATGGACTTGTGGACACAATAGGGAAAGGAGAGGGTAGGACGAATTAAGAAAGTAACGTTGACATAGATCACTGTCAGGTGTAAAACCGGTAGCTGGTGGGAAGCTCAGCTTAGTGCTTTGTGATGACCTCGACGGGTGTGATGGGAATGGGGGAGGGAGACTGAACAGGGAGGCAAAATATATATTTATGGCTGGTCTGCGTCATTGTATGATGCTGAAGCTGAAGCTCCAATACTTTGGCCACCTGATACGAAGAGCTGACTCACTGGAAAAGGCCCTGATATCGGGAAAAATTGAGGGCAAGAGGAGATCGGGGGTGACAGGATGAGATGGTTGGATGTCATCACTGACTCAGTGGACATGAGTTTGAGCAAACTCAGGGAGGTAGTGATGGATGGAGAAGCCTGACGTGCTGCAGTTGATGGGATTGCAAAGAGTTGGATACGACTTAACGACTGAACAACAACAGTAGAAACCAATACAATATTGTAAAGCAATTATCTGCCAGTTAAAAAATAAAATATATTCACCTCTAGAAGAGCAAAGAAAAAAGACAAAGTATCCAACTCTAACAACAATTTTGGAAAAATTTAACGTTACTACCATCAGGGATTTGATTATAGTCTGAAAGAAGTTTGAATTTTACTGTATTAACTTGTTTCATTGTTGTGACTAATTCAACAGTTTCATTTTCTTTTTTACAGCTTTCAATAGATTGGGCACAAAAATGGAGATTTTGTGGTAGACAACAGCTCCTACAAACAAGAAGTTGCCTAAAGATTTTATAGTACTTTTTTTTTTTTGGAAGTTCATCTCTACTTTGTCTTCATATTTTCTTCTCTTTTGTATAGCCTTGTGGTGTTCTAGTGGTGGTGGTTTAGTTACTAAGCCATGGCCATGGCTAACTCTTGTGACCCCATGGACTGTAGCCCACCAGGCTCCTCTGTCCATGCAATTTTCCAGGCAAGAATACTGGAGTGGGTTGCCATTTCCTTTTCCAGGGGATCTTCCCGACCCAGGGATCAAACCCAGGTCTCCTGCCCTATAGATAGATTCCTTACCAACTGAACCAACAGGGAAGCCCAGATAACTTTAAAATTACTGGATTTTATTCTGTCTTATTGATTCTTTAAGAGGTCATACTTTTCTTCTTGGGAAAACATTTGCTTCTCAAAAATTAGTATCTTATATTTTGTATGCTTGAGACAATATGACTTCTTAAAGATATGGTAAATATAGTTTCTGATATCAACATATGTAGTAGTGAAACTGCTTTATAATTTTATTTATTTAATGAATTCATTTAATTTTTTTCACTGTCCTGTTTTTAATTTTCCACTCACCACATGTGAATTAAATTAAGATAGTTTATTTAGAAGCTGTATTGCCAGGGAGCTATGGAAAACTTCTTTGGCTTACATTTTGAATTTTTCTCCCATTTGTCTTTGGCCAACAGCTCAGCCCCTTTGGTGTCCCATCTGCTTAACACACGACAGCTATGGCACATTTCCATTCATCTGGGTCAGAAAATAAAGAGACCTTAAGTCAGCCTGGATATTACCTGCCATTGCTGTGGATCAGTACAGTAAAGATGGGAAACTTTTGTTTTCATTTTCCTCAGAAATTGATAACCACCAAGCCCATTACTGTGAATCTGTGGCTTCTTTTTGAAATGTCCCTCATGGAATTCTAGAACATAATTAACTTTGAGAGAAGCATTCACCAACACCTCAGCATGTTGCCATATTCCTTCAGTACTTACTCTTCACATGAAGTTCTCATCACCATCCCAGTGATTGATTTTGCTTTTTGACTGATGACTCTTGATTCAGCTTTCCTTAGGAGAGTCTAAAATCTGGTCTAGGGCAGATTCTACTTTGGAAAGCCCAAAGAACTAAATTTTTCTCCTGACTCTGTCGTCAATATACCCATGAATTAGGAAAGTAGCTTTTAATTTTAACCTAAATTATCATCAATGCAAAAATAGCACTATTTATTTTTTCTGTTGGCTTGTTAATTAATTTATTTTTAGGTATCTCTTACCTCATTCCAAGAAAGAATTCGGACAAGCTCAAAATAACAGTAGTAACACAATGTTATAAAAAATAAACTATTCGGGGCCATGGGAAAGTAAGGGTGAAGGTTTAAAGTTAGCTCACAAAAAATTGCTAGTAGGGTTTTGCCACACAGGAGGTAAAGTTAAGCTATAGATTCAGCTGTAAACTTGCTGGCGGCCAGAGCGAAGATGGAGACGTGCTCAGTGAAGGGCCCCAGGATCCTCAAGGTGAAAACAGCGAGCTTTTCCTTTCAAAGGAGTATACAAAACAGATGTTTCCTGGGCACCCTCCTATAGAGAGTGCTGATTGATGTAGATGGTATCCACAACAGTATATTTATAATAGTTGAGCATTTACTATGGACAAAGAATAAGTCCTTTATGTCTATTTTCTCATTCAATTCTTTACAATAACTCTATGAAGTAATATTTGCAGATTAAGAACCTTAGGCCCCGAGAGGTTAAGTGACTTGTCCAAAATCACATAGTAAGTGGGAGAAAAGATTTTATTTTATTTTATTTTATTTTTTTCATTTATTTTTATTAGTTGGAGGCTAATTACTTTACAGTATTGTAGTGGGTTTTGACATACATTGACATGAATCAGCCATGGATTTACATGTGTTCCCCATCCTGATCCCCCCTCCCACCTCCCTCTCTACCCAGTCCCTCTGGCTCTTCCCAGTGCACCAGGCCCGAGCACTTGTCTCATGCATCCAACCTGGGCTGGTGATCTGTTTCACTATAGATAATATACATGTTTCAATGCTGTTCTCTCGAAACATCCCACCCTCGCCTTCCCCCACAGAGTCCAAAAGCCTATTCTGTACATCTGTGTCTCTTTTTCTGTTTTGCATATAGGGTTATCGTTACCATCTTTCTAAATTCCATATATATGTGTTAGTATACTGTAATGGTCTTTATCTTTCTGGCTTACTTCACTCTGTATAATGGGCTCCAGTTTCATCCATCTCATTAGAACTGATTCAAATGAATTCTTTTTAATGGCTGAGTAATATTCCCTGGTGTATATGTATCACAGCTTCCTTATCCATTTGTCTGCTGATGGGCATCTAGGTTGCTTCCATGTCCTGGCTGTGATAAACAGTGCTGCGATGAACATTGGGGTGCACGTGTCTCTTTCAGATCTGGTTTCCTCTGTGTGTATGCCCAGAAGTGGGATTGCTGGGTCATATGGCAGTTCTATTTCCAGTTTTTTAAGAAATCTCCACACTGTGAGAAAAAGGATTTTAAAATGGGCAAATCTATCTGACTTCATTGTCCTCACCCTTAATCATTTTTCTTTACTAGATTCCTGTTACTATTTTTTGTTGCACCTCTCAATGTAAATCAAGGGCAGCACCAAAAACTGAAATTCAAGAGAAACCATTCTAAGAGGGGATCAAAGCAATGCAGTCTAAATATACAACCAGCTCTCTGAAGATTTTATTTGGGCCAGGGGTAAAATTTAGTTAACCTAGAGTTATGTTCCTAACCTTAGTTGGATCTCTTTGATGATCTAGGGTAAGCTATAGACTTTTTCTTCAAAAAGTATGCATATGTACTATTTTAGGCAAACTGTGGACCTCCTCTCCCTCTCACCCCCATCCCCCCAAAAATTCATCCTCCAAAACTATACATAGATATAGAGTCTAAGAGACTCTATACATAGAGAGAGTCTAAGGCAATAAACTAATAAATAGTAGCTGTGTCATATGGGGACAGATTCTTTTGCATTAACTGGCTGTTGGATATTAGTTGGCTTTTCCCTTCTTAAGTCACAGCAAGGAGATATTTCACTAGATTCCAAATTCCTGACCTCACAGGACTTTAGAGAGCTCCCAGGGGTGGGGGAAGTGTATGAAAGCTTTCATTATTTAAATTTATTAAAGCAGTTATCTGCCTTATTAGGACCTGTGATGGTCTTGCTACTTAGTTTTAGGATGGGTCATTTTAGCTATCGTATTTTGGTCCTTATTTCTCCTGGAATAAATTTAAGTGTGCTGACCATTGTATTCAGACTAATTAACTGTGGAGACAGGTGAACACCAAACTATAAAATCAAACCTTTTAATATTTTAGGAAGTCATGAGTAGTGATTGTCCCTGGGAACTAGACTAATAATACTGTAAATAGTACTTTTCAAAGTCCCTATAACAGACACCTAGCAATATAACCTAAGAATTCTCCACTGGCTTTACAGTGATTATACAGAGGTCTACACACAGTTATCCTTAGGTATCAAGGTTCTTTTACAAACCAGGTGACCTAGATTAAAATCTTAACTCTGCCACTAACTGTAAGACTATGGGCAGATGACTTAACTTTACATACCTCATATCTAAACTAAGAGTGATAAAGGTACCTGTTTCAGTATTTGAATTTAAAATGCAATGACAAGTGAAAAGCCCTTAGCCTAGTGATAGTATAGTGCAGACCTGAGAAGTGTTTAGCTTTTATTAAGTGGCAGTGCTACAGACAGTAAGCATCTTTATTTTTTTGAGAGGGTGGGGGCTGAACCACAGTATCTTGCAGGATCCCTGATTTTCTGACCCAGGATGGAACCCTGGCGTATGTCAGTGAAAGTGCCAAGTCCTAACCACTGAACTGCCAGGGAGTTCCTGTGAACATCTCTTTATGTCACTGTAAAGGCCTTAGGTCTAGAGAGTGTTTGGAAAGTTTACTGAGTTTCAACCCATTTTTGTCCTGGGCTGTCCTTGTATATAGTACTTCTTTAGCAAGACTCCACCAGTGTCTTTTCTCCACTGAAGACCTATTTCTGATGGTAAAATGCTACTTGGATGGCTCCACTGCTCTGTTGATTTTAGTAGTTCATAGCCTCTGTGCAGGGCTTTAAGCTGTGTGTGCTGAGTTTTAAAACTTCTCCTGGCTTCACCTTGTTTTTTTCCCCATTTGAACTTTGTGCATCAGCGGCTGCTGATTCTTCTCCAGGCTGTTCCCCCTCCCTTACACACAGAAAATTTATTTCCCTGAGGATATTTTTAAAGCATGTCTAACAGAACTTATTCAGGAGGGAAATGCCTGGCTTATGAACAAATGTATTATGAGTCTGGGAGGATGGGAAAAGTGTAAGGGATGGGGGACAGAGAGAGGCAGTGATAATAATTGGAATCTCTTATCCTTGTATTCTTTTGAAAGTGTTTTCTCATTGATTTCTTTCTTCATTGAAAGAGAAAAGTTGGTGTTTATTTTGTTAATAGGGACTACATTTCTGTAACACAATATACTTTATAGACTTTTAGAGTCACTGCTTATTCTTAAAAGATGCAAAATACAAATAATATTCAACTTTATTTGGCACTGGTTTTATAGGTATGGAAATTTTTCAATATTCTTTCTCAAGAAAAATGATTACTTGAACCATCAAGATCTATCACATATTAATCCAAAGTTAATATGAGACCTTAGGTGTCTTCAGTGGATCCATATAGACAACACTATAAAACATGAATGAGCAGTACGTACAGTAGTTGACTTTTCCAGTTATCTGAATATTGACATTATTACTCAATCCTTTTGTGCCTTAGTTGTCCTCTGTAAAACAGGTAATAATAGTACCTTCTTCATGTCATGGGGTTGTGAGGATTAAGTGATAAAGTATTTAGCACAGTGCTTGCTTTGTAATGAGCACATAAATGTTATCTATTATGATTATTAGTCCAATTCTTAGGTTTTATGCAGGTTATTAATTCAGTATTCTGAATTCATTATCAAAGACATTTTGGCATTCCTGATTTCTGGAAATAATTCTCCAAGTAGTGGAGTTCTGTTGTGGATTAATTTGTTAGATATTGAAAAGGTTCACTCTTTTTAGTGTAAACTTCTAAAGTAACATTGACTTCACTACTTAACTCTACAACTTGATTAAGCATTGTTTAACTTTTCAGTTGGGAAGATCCATCCATTCCTTTTCAAAAGAAGAATATCTCATTTTCAAATTTGCACTGAATCACTCTTTGGCGCATAAATTGTTATCTTTAGAATCTGTTTTGCAGATGTGGAGGCTGCTGCTTTAAAATGTGGTTGGTTGAGTGAAAATTTCATATATGTATTGTATTTCAGAAGCATTAAAAAAAATAAAGTATAATGGCTATAATCATTAAGAATAATAGTTCCTTACTGCAGTGGCTGGTTGGAAAGCCTGCCCGCACCTGCTCATATTCAGGGAGAAGTTGGTCTAGAAACTGTTGAGCCCTGGCAGCATCAGAGTAGGTGGGTGGAGGCAGATTTTTATAAGATTTGTCATACCCACTTTATCCTGTGCTGGCTGCAATATTCTCTTTCCTCTTCTGCCATATCTCCTCAGTCTCCACCCCCACCCACTGTGCCTTGTATTGTATTGTATTGTATTGTTTTATTGTTTGTATTGTCTGTCTGTTCCCTCTCCAAGAGTTGGTTTTCTTCAGTGACCTCTTTGTGTTCATTTGCAGTTGGTCAGAAATACATACTGTTAGAAGCACTGGATCCTTATTTAATATTTTAATTTCATTTTGTTTTCTTCTCAAATTCTCCATTTATGTTGATAACAGCCATGATTTCCCTTTGTCCAGGACCTTTGTCAAGGACATTATCTTCATTGCTTGGCTCCATACTCTGCAGCCGTGGTTCAGGCCCGGTCGTTGGAGGACCGGTCCATGCAGACTTTGGAGTCTGCTGCTTGTCTAGGAGAGGAGGTCAGCCCTGCCCTTCATGATCCCCAAACCCTATTGAATATCTGTTTCCCAAAGTTTACAGAATGCTGTTTGTTGTTGTTATTCAGTTGCTAAGTTGTATCCAATTCTTTGCAATCCCATGGACTACACAATGCCAGGCTCCTCTGTCTTCTGCTCTGTCTCTCAGAGTTTGCTCAGATTCACGTCCGTTGAGTCAGTGGTACCATCTAACCACCTCATCCTCTGCTGCCCCCTTTTCCTTTTCAGTCTTTTCCAACATCAGGGACTTTCCCAGTGAGTCAACTCTTTGCATCAGGTGGCCAAACTATTGAAACTTCAGCATCAATCCTTCCAGTAAATATTTAGGATTGACTGGTTTGATCTCCTTGCAGCCCACAGGACTCTCAAGAATCTCCTCTAGCATCACAGTTTGAAAGCATAAATATTTCAATACTCTGCCTTCTTTGTGGTCCAGCTCTCATATCCATACATGACTAGTTTAACAGAGTTTGCAGGGTCTTTCCAGTCCAATCCTAGCCTGTCCTCATCTAGACATGTATACAACCCTCCCACCCCTTCCCACAATACACACGTACTGTAACTATATCATACAATATTAACTATTCCTCTCAAGGTCTTTTTCCATGGTATTCCTTCTGCCATAAATTCCCTCATACGAAATTTGCCCCACAACACCTTCTTCCCATTTAGGAGTCAAATCAAATGTTATATCTTCTCCTCTGCCTGTCTTCCTCAATTCTGTTCCTTTTCATCCTAAACAAGTTCAGTTGCTTAGTCATGTCCAATTCTTTGTGACCCCATGGACTATAGCAGGCCACAACTTCCCTGTCCATCACCAGCTCCTGGAGCTTGCTCAAATTCATGTCCATCGAGTCGGTGATGCCATCCAACCATCTCATCCTCTGTCATCCCCTTCTCCTCCTGCTTTCAGTCTTTCCCAGCATCAGGGTCTTTTTCCAGTGAGTCAGTTCTTCACATCAGGTGGCCAGATTATTGGAGTTTCAGCTTCAGCATCAGTCCTCCCAAAGAATATTCAGGACTGATTTCCTTTAGGATTGACTGGTTTGATTTCCTTGCAGTCAAAGGGACTCTCAAGAGTCTTCTTCAGCACCACAATTCAAAAGCATCAATTGAGGCTTTTGATGCTTTTACAGCCTCATCAAGTTTTATCAATTCCTATCTGTTTTTTTAAATTTCTAATTTTTAAATTTTATTTTAATTGAAGCACAGTGTTTTTATTTTATTTTATTAGTTTCAGGTGTTCAGTAAAGTGATTTGGTTATATTTATATTTACGTGTGTGTATATTTTTCCAGATTATTTTCCACTATAGGTTATTACAAGATGTTGAATATAGTTCCATGTGCTACACAGTAAATCCTTATTACTTACTTATTTTCTGTATAGGAATTGTATCAGTTAACCCCATGCTCCTAATTTATCCTTCCCCACCCCTAGATTCCTATCTAAATTTAAATAGCATTTTTTGGGGGAGCACTCTCTGGCTATTATCACTGCCTTGTCCCTTCCCACTCCTAATTCCCTTCCACTCCTAATTGTGACCTCTGCCCCATCAGTCTGCTAAAATTTCTCTTGCAGGCCTCATGCATGACTTCTGTTACATCCAGTGAAGGCCTTCTAGTCCTTGTTTTACTTAGTATCTTAATATCTCTGTGGAGTTGACATTCTTGATCACACTTTCCTTTTAAACTTTCTCTCTTGTCTTCACCGACACTGTCCTCCCCTGCCTCTCATACTTTTTCTTGTCTCCTGTCGCACTCTTTCCCATTTTGCTGCCTATTTTTAAGTGTCTGTTGTGCGGGGGTGTCTGCCGTCTATAGTTCCCACAGCTGTGTCTCTGTCTGCCTTCTAATGAGCCTTAATTGTATTCCTTTTACCTGCAAGGTTCCCCACCTGATTGCCACACAGTTGTCTCACCTTAACTTACTACCTTTTGTCTTAGGTTGCCACTTCCACAACTCTGTCTCACTGAATGAATGGCACTACCTCCTTTCCCCTCCTCAAAGTTGTTTTTATTTTACACCCTCCTACTTCATTGCCGTAGCCCAGGCCTTGATCATCTCTCACCTGGCCTATGCAACCTATAGACTTGGCTTCTCCAAGCAGTCTTTCCCACTACCACCCAAGTGGGTTTCTAAAACACAGGACTGTTTATGTAACTTAGTCATTCCTTGATTTAGTGGCTCCATGGTCTCCTGAAGTGTAAAGCCTATAATCCCAGTACAGCTTATAGGATCCCCTTTATAGTCTAGTACTTGCCAATGATTATTGACAATCTCATTGTCTACATGAGGCCAGAGCAGACTATCAATACTTGTTCCTAGAATAAGCTTTGCTTTTGCAAGTCACTTTATCTTTGCATATTCTGTATCAATTTCTAGGATTCACCCCTCTCCCCCCAACTGTGAATTTCACTTGTAGTGTTTCAACTCTTCTTCAAAAAGCACACCTCTGAGGAATCCTTTCAGGATCTTTTCCAATGAACTTCCTGTTTCGCTTCTCTGGATGTTGCCTTATAATGTGATGATGTCTTTCCCCCAGTTTTTCTCCTCCAGTAGATTATATGTGCTTGGAGAACAGGCATCTTAGTATTCCCAGGTATCTAGCCTATGTTGAACTATTGACCTGTGGCTTATCGCTTGTACATTATATGCACTTGCCCAGCTGTGATTTCCATGAAGGCAAAGGCCTCATCCTAGTCAATTCTTGCTTCTTCAGTGAGAAACAGTGCTCACACCTCAACAAAAGTTAATTGAAACAAGTTATGTTGAAGAAGATTTTAAGAGAACTCAAGTTAAACAGTGAAAGTTAACAATGAATGTACTATTTCTAAATTAAAAAAAGAAAGAGAACTCAAGCACAGAGTAGTACTGAAATATAATGACAATATCTATTGTAATTTGTGCATATTTTACTTTATAAATATATACTACTTAGATATATCTGCCATAGGATTTTAATTTTATTGAAAGCCTATGATATGTACAAAATGATGTTAGATATTAAGAGAATAAAAGGAGTTGAAATAAGTATCTATTTAGAAGATTTTAATTTGGCATATTAGAAGGTGTAGGAAAATCTCCATATATTCTTTTGAAATAACCTGTGAAACATATTTGTCATAACCCTGAGCAGAACAGTTCTCAGCATCTACCTGTGGGTGTTCGCTGATTCATGTCAATGTATGGCAAAAACCACTACAATACTGTAAAGTAATTAGCCTCCAACTAATAAAAATAATTGGGAGAAAAATAAATAAATAAAATAAAATTTCAAAACAAAACCACTATACTACTTTTCTCATGAGTTTCTTGATAGGTTAAAATAAAAGGACTTAGAGGGAAAAAAAGGAACCTACGGCCTTAACATGTTTGGGTGTATACATCTGAATATATAGATTTCTTTTCCTTTCTCCCTTCCCTTTTTCTCCTTCTCTGTTACTATATTTAGTATTAATATGTATTGAGAAATTGATGGACTTCCCTGGTGGCTCAGGTGGTAAAGCGTCTGTCTATAATGTGGGAGACCCGGGTTTGATTCCTGGGTTGGGAAGATCTCCTGGAGAAGGAAATGGCAAGCCACTCCAGTACTCTTGCCTGGAAAATCCCATGGATGGAGGAGCCTGGTGGGCTACAGTCCATGGGTCACAGAGAGTCAGACACGACTGAGCGACTTCACTTCACTTCACATTGAGAAATAGATATGAACTCTCAATATATATTATATATAAAATATTGATATATATATTGTATATCTGTATTTTATTTTATTTATTTATTTAACTGAAGGATAATTGCTTTACAGAATTTTGTTTTCTGTCAAACCTCAACATGAATCAGCCATAGGTATACATATATCGCCTCCCTCCCATCTCCCTTTCTTTCCACTCCTCTAGGTTGATACAGAGCCCCTGTTTGAGTTTCCTGAGACATATTGTATATCTGTAGTTTCTGCTGGTACACAAACTTCTGAGCAGCTGAACATTTGATATTTGATACTTATACAGTTTTAATTTAACATCAGTGGGAAGCTCTTGAGTACTACTTCACCTACAGTGATCTGGCAGCACACTTGAACTCTGCATAATTCAGGATCCTTTGCTTCTTAACCTACATATTAGACCCTGATCTCTCTTATTGTTTGATTTAATGAAAGATTGTAAAAGTGCTTTGTAAAGAGCTTCTGAGCTTTTGTTTGATGTATAAGAAAGAACATGGCCTAATTTTTGGCTGATAAGTATTTTGGTGTATATATGTGTTTTATTTTTTATTGAAGGATAATTGCTTTACAGTTTGGTATATATTTTAAATTGGTATATATTTGGTATATATTTAAATCTCTTCCAATTTCATTTTGTTGACTTCCTCATCTGAGATTTATGAAAGTAGTTCTCAGAAATGTTTGATTATTGGTGGTGATTCTAGGAATTTAATGAGACGTTAAGCACCTGAAACTAGAAGAGGATGGGGCAGTTAAATGATTTTTAGTGTATTTATAGAATTGGGTAACCACCACAACACTCTAACTGATAGCATTTCCATCACCCTTAAAAGAATCCATGTTTAGGCACTCACCACTCACACCTCTGGCTCTGTGTGTGCTCGTGCTCAATCATGTCTGGCTCTCCGCGACCCCGTGGACTGTAGCCCACCAAGCTCCTCTGTCCATGGGATTCTCCAGGCAAGAACAACCCTGGTGTGGGTTGTTACTTCCTCCTCTAGGAGATCTTCCCAATCCAGGAATCAAACCTGTATCTCTTGCGTCTCCTGCATTGGCAGACAGATTCTTTATCACTAGTGCCACTTGGGAAGCCCAGTTATTGTTAATGGAAACCTCAAGAAAGTCATGTACTATAGTATATATCACTCCTTTTTATTTTTTTTGGTTGCCAAACAAGTAATTTTCCATTGTATGACAGTTTTACATTTTGTTTATCCATTCATTAGTTGATAGATATTAGGGTTGTTTCCATTTGGGGGCTGTTAAAAATAATGCTTCTGTGAAGATTCACGTGAAAGTTGTTGGATAGGGTATGTTTTCAGTTCTCTTGGGTGGATACCCAGGAGTGGAATTGCCGAGTTAGGTGGTAAATCTGTTTAATATTTTATAATATGGCAAACTGTTTCTCAAACTGACTCTACCCATTTTGCATTCCTACCAGTAAATATGAAAGTTCCAGTTTCTTTGCTTTATCACCAACACTTATTATTATGTGTCTTTTAATTATTGAATATAAAGTGATATCTTGTGATTTTGATTTATATTTTCCTAATAACAAATGATGTCAGGCTTCTTTTTATGTTCTTATCGGGCATTTGGATATATTCTTTAGTGAAATATGTATTCAAATCTTTTACCCATTTAAAAAAAAGATCACTTATCTTTTTTTTTTTTGTAGGCTATACATTTTATCAGTTACACTGAGTTGTCACCCAAATATTGTACATGAGGGTCATTCATTTTTTTTATTGTATTATAAAAATTCATTAAGTATTCTCAACACCAGTCTCTTATCAGATATATGATTTACAGATAACTTCTCCAAGTTTATGTCTTGTCTTACACTTTGTTCATAGTATCTTTTGAAGCTTGTACATTTTTAATTTTGATGATGTTAATTTATCTTTTTATTTCCTTTTATCATTCATGCTTTTGGTGTATCTAAGAAACCATACCCTAATCTAATGTCATGTTTTTTATAGTTTTACATTTATGTCTATGATCTATTTTGAGTCAGTTTTTGTATGATGTGAAGTGAAGGTCCTCAGTTATCTTTTTTGCATGTGGGTATTTAGCTGTTTCAGCATCAATTTTTGAAAAGACCATTCTTTTTCCATGAAATTGCTTACACATATTTGTTGAAAATCAATTGGTCATAAATGTAAGGGTATAAGTAGTTATTTATTACTCTATTTATTCCTTATTCTAAGTCTAGATTTCATAAGGCCTAATTTTAATAATTATAACTATAGAACTTTAACACAAATACATTTCTTCTAAATGAAGCTGTATTTTTATTGCAATTACTTTATGTGCACAATGTGACTTATGTGTAGTTTATAAAGTTTATCATGGGTTTATATAGACATTAAAACATTTTCCCCATTTCTGTGGGATAATACCTTAAAAAAAAGAAGGTTTTTCTTGTTGGATTTGTTCTGCCAAGAGAGCCCGCAAGTTTCAGACTCTTACATCACTCAAGTAGTTGCTTGTGTAGTCTTTTGAGAAAAATTAAACCAAGATATCTTAAGTGATTTCCATGCAAAATTAATGCTTCCCTTGACTTCTGCCAAATGCTGTGATGCATTTATGCAGCAGATGCCAGAAAGTTTAGAACTTGTATTTGGAAAGGATTCAAAAGTTTAAGATAGAAAGCATTTGTGCCTGGGGCAGTGTAATGACCCCACCTGTGTCTTTTTCTTGTCTTCTGGGTGTTTTCATTTTGTGTCCAGAAAGGCCCATGCAGATCCTTCTTCTATTTTTAAATCTATTTTTATGAAACACAGTTTTAATTTTACAAGACCAGATCTCACTCCAAGTTTCAAAATATGTGTTCTTCAGCATAAAATGTTTTGACAGATACCTAATGGCCTAGCACTTTAGCATCCATTTTTTCAGGCATAGACTCAGAGAATCAGAGCCATAAAACCATACTGTAATTAGTCACCATCAGATGCTATGTAAATTTATTTTTCATACATCTATATGCTAGGTTAGCTGCTTTTTTGTTCTTTTATTTTGATGACTAGCTCAAACTGTTAATAAACCACTGAAATAAATGGAACATACTTAGTTGTTGGGTTTATTAGCTTTAAGGCTTTATTTATGGTCTAAGAGGAAGAGCAGAAACCAACCAGTATTTATTGAGTGCCTACTGTATTCCAAGTACTGTCCCAGATAACGTTTACATCCCTAATCTCATTTAATCCTCCCAACCCCTCATTGTTGGTATTATTATCCCAGTTTTAGAGACTAACTTTAAACAAGCCAGATAATGATAATGATACTTTGTAGTACTTGTGTGGGGTCTTCCATATCATAGTTCTAAATGGTCATCTGACTTTTGGAGATGTTCAGTTATTAAAAAAAGAGAAACTATCATAATTTATCCCCAGTGTTGAAGAGTTTAGGGTAGAAAGAAAAGGCACACCAGGTATTTCTCAACATTTTGTACATATTAACTGTGGTAAACATACTGAACAGAGATAAGTAAACAATACAGAATACATTCATTTGGGAATGAAGGTATTATAATGCTCAGACAAAAATGATATTGTAATAATTAGATATTCATATGTTAAAAAAAGAGCCTTGACTTCATCCCACATGTAAAAATAATTCAAATAGATCATAGACTAATTGTAAAACTTAAAACTGTAAAATTTCTAGGAGAAAACAATTTCTATGACCTTGGGTCAGGCAAAGATTTTTTAGATGTAATATTTAAAAATTTCTAAAGAGGAGTTCATCAGAATTTAAAACACCTGTATTTGAAAGACTTTTAAAATGAAAAAGCAAGCTGCAGACTTGAAAAATATTTGCCAAACATATGTCTGATAAAGAACTTTTATCCAGAATATCTAAAGAACTCTTAAAAAAGAAAGTAGTAGAAAATAAACAACTAAATAAGAGACACTTCACTGAAGAAGAGACATGGAAGGCAAATATTACATGGAAAGACCTTCAATATCATTAGTCATTTAGGAAATGTAAATTAAAATCACAGTACCAATGCATACCTGTTAGAATGGCTTAAAAAAAAAGTTGATACTACAATTTCTGTCAAGAATATGAAGTGATTAGAACTCTTATACATTGTTGATAGGGATGCAGAATGGAACAACCACTTTGAAAAACAGTTTTGCAGTTTCTTGTAAAGTTAAGCATACATTTCCCATATGACCATCAATTTCATTTTTAAGTATTTAGCCAAGAGAAATAACGACTTATTTTTACCGAAACACACAAAAAAAGCCAGAAATCCACAAAGCAATATTTGTAGTGCTTTATTTATAATCACCTCAAACTGGAAACAACCCGCTATCCTGAATTTGGCAAGTGGATAAACAAAATGTGGTATATCCATATAGTGGAATGTTATTCAGCAACAAAAAGGAAGGGACTACTGATATATACAGGCTTCTCTGGTGGCTTAGTGGTAAAGAATCTGCCTACCAATGCAGGAGACACGGGTTTGATAACTGGGTCAGGAAGATCCCCTGAAGAAGGAAATGGCAACCCACTCCTCTATTCTTGCCCAGAGAATCCCTCACAGAGGAGTCTGGCTGGCTACAATCCATGGGGTCACAAAAGAGTCGGATACAACTTAGTGACTAAACAACAACAGCAACAACTGATATATACAACAACAACTTAGATACAACAGCTTAGATTCTACGTTTAAGAAGCAAGGCTCAAAAGGCTTCATACAGTACGCATGTGTGCTAAGTGGATCCAGTCGTGGCCAGCTCTTTGAGACCCATGCACTGTAGCCCGCCAGGCTCCTCTGTCCATGGGATTCTCTGGGCAAGAATACTGGAGTGGGTTGCCATTTGCCCTCCTCCAGGGGATCTTCCCGACCGAAGGATCGAACCCGTGTCTCTTAAGTCTCCTGCATTGACAGGCAGGTTCTTTACCACTATAGTGTTGAAAAAATCTTAACTATCGGGAAACAGAACCAGTTAATAGTTGCCAGTTGTTGAAGCTGGGGCTGTGAAGCATTTTTTATAAAGAGGCAACACAAGATAAGTTTTCAGAGTGGCAGAACTATTCATTTGTCAAAAGTCACAGTACTGCACATTTAAAAAGTAGAATTTCATAATAAGTATGTTAGGCCCCAATAAACTTTACCTATCCATCTGCCTATCTATCTGTCTACCCATCAGAAGTCTAGACATAGGTGTGGTGTCTCTAATGTCATCAAGGACCAGGGCCTTCTGTTTGTTGCTTTAAGATGCTGCTTGAATCCAGAATCACATCCTCTCTGGCAGAGGAAGGAGTAAACAAGAAGAGGTGAAGAAGGATCTGCAACCTTCCTTTAGAGACTTTTCCAGAGTTCTTTGATACCCTTCCATTTACACAGTGTTGGTCAGAGTATAATTGCCATATTTCATCACATGTATCTGCAAGAGGCTGGAAATTGCAGACTTGGAGAAGAAAAGAGAATGGATGTTGGATTATGTATCTAACAATATCTGTCACACTGCTGATAGCTTCTAGCTGTTGCAGTGTTTTGTAACACTAAAGTTAAGTATCCTGGATCTTCCTCTGGGTTGCTTTATATCCTGAAGTTGCAGAGTGTCTTTCTGTTGTTTCTGTGTACTGTTCCCAAACTCTTATTTGAGCTTACATTTTGCTAATTGGTAGTTCCTAAAATTTAGTGGATGCAGTCTTATTTTAGGCACTGGGTTCAGCAGTTCTAAAAACTAGGGTTTGGTAATGCTAAATAGTTAATTAAATTCCCAAGTAAATCTTAGGGAGAAGGTATGCAATAGGTTATTAAAAAAAAACACCTTTATTTGGAATAAATCATAAATATTTGACAACAAATGCTGGCTACTTGAAACCTATATATTTAAATGTCAATTAAATTTCATTGTATATTGGTTATACCTCGATTAAAATTGATGTCTGAAATGCTTAGATAGATAGTGAATTTCTTACATTAATTATTGAGGGCCTGTTATATATTATGTTTCTGTTATTCAAGAAATTTGATAAAACCTAGACATTTGTTTGGAGAAGAAAATGGCAACCCACTACAGTATTCTTGCCTGGGAAATCCCATGGACAGAGGAGCCTGGTAGCCTGTAGTCCATGGGGTCACACAGAATTGGGCAGGACTTAGCAAGAAAGCAACAAAGAAAGACATAAAAAGATTTAAAACAAACAAAAAACAGACCCTTTGCTCGAAAGGAGCTCTTCTTGGAGAAGAGATAGATGTCAGTATGTAGAATTGCAACTAATGTGATCGGTGTTCAGTCAGTTCAGTTCAGTTGCTCAGTTGTGTCCAACTCTTTGCGACCCCATGAACCACAGCATGCCAGGCCTCCCTGTCCATCACCAACTCCTGGAGCCCACCCAAACCCATGTCCATTGAGTCAGTGATGCCATCCAACTATCTCATCCTCTGTCATCCCCTTCCCCTTCTGCCCTCAATCTTTCCCAGCATCAGGGTCTTTTCAAATGAGTCAGCTCTTCGCATGAGGTGGCCAAAGTATTGGAGTTTCAGCTTCAACATCAGTCGTTCCAATGAACACCCAGGACTGATCTCCTATAGGAAGGACTGGTTGGATCTCCTTGCAGTCCAAGGGACTCTCAAGAGTCTTCTCCAACACCACAGTTCAAAAGCATCAATTCTTCTGCATTCAGCTTTCTTTTTAGTCCAACTCTCACATTCATACATGACTCCTGGAAAAACCATAGCCTTGACTAGACAGACCTTTGTTGGCAAAGTAATGTCTCTGCTTTTTAATATGCTGTCTAGGTTGGTCATAACTTTCCTTTGTAAGCGTCTTTTAATTTCACAGCTGCAATCGCCATCTGCAGTGATTTTGGAGCCCAGAAAAATAAAGTCAGCCACTGTTTCCACTGTTTCCCCATCTATTTCCCATGAAGTGATGAGACCAGGTGCCATGATCTTACTTTTCTGAATGTTGAGCTTTAAGCCAACTTTTTCACTCTCCTCTTTCACTTTCATCAAGAGGCTCTTTAGTTCTTCTTCACTCTCTGCCATAAGGGTGGTGTCGTTTGCATATCTGACATTATTGATATTTCTCCTGGCAGTCTTGATTCCAGCTT
Source organism: Odocoileus virginianus (assembly GCF_023699985.2). Classification (NCBI taxonomy): domain Eukaryota; kingdom Metazoa; phylum Chordata; class Mammalia; order Artiodactyla; family Cervidae; genus Odocoileus; species Odocoileus virginianus. The sequence continues at coordinate 32,646,806 of NC_069687.1, forward strand.
GTGCTTCCTCCAGCCCAGTGTTTCTCATGATGTACTCTGCATATAAGTTAAATAAGTGGGGTGACAATATACAGCCTTGATGTACTCCTTCCCCTATTTGGAACCAGTCTGTTGTTCCATGTCCAGTTCTAACTGTTGCTTCCTGACCTGCATACAGATTTCTCGAGAGGCAGGTCAGGTGGTCTGGTATTCCAGTCTCTTTCAGAATTTTCCACAGTTCATTGTGATCCACCGAGTCAAAGTCTTTGGCATAGTCAATAAAGCAGAAATAGATGTTTTTCTGGAACTCTCTTGCTTTTTCGATGATCCAGTGGATGTTATAATGTGGGAATTAGAATTAGAAGGTAATGTGTGAATCTGGGGAGAATTAGTTTATGTCTTTTTCAAAATTGTTGGGGTTGCTCCAAGTTGTTTACATTTCCATGTAAGCTTTAGAGTGAGCTTAATTCCAAGGAGACTCTGCTGGAATTTTAATTGAGATTGTATTGAATTTAAAAATTAAATTCGGCACAAATGAAATCTTAACAGTATTGACTCCATTAATACAGTGTATCTTCTCATTTGTGTTGATCTTGTTTCTCAGAAATGTTTTATGGTTTTTAGTGTACAGACACTACACATTCTTGACAGATTCCATATTTATTCTTGCTGTTATAAATATTATGTCATAATTTCAGTATCCAGTTGTTTGTTGCTCGTCAATAGAAATAAAATTCATTTATGATTATTTATCTTGTATCCTGTGACATTGTTAAACTCACTTATTAGTTCTAGTAGCATTTTTATAGATTCTTCAGATTATCTATATAGATGATCATGTGGTTTCTTAATAAAGACAGTTTTGTTTCTTTTTTCCAGTCTGTAAGCCTTTAATTTCTTTTATCTACCCTATTGCACTGGCAGGCAACTCTAGGATAAAGAAATGGTAAGAGTTGGAGATCATTGCCTTGTTCTCCAGCATGAGGAAAGCATTCAGCCTTTCCCCGTTAAGTGTATTACCTATGAAAGTGAAAGTAAAAGTGTTAGTTGCACAGTCCTGTCTGACTCTTTGCAACCCCATGGATGGTAACTCACCAGGCTCCTCTGTCCATGGAATTCTCCAGGCAAGAATACTGGAGTGGGTAGCTATTCCCCTCTTCAGGGGATCTTCCTAACCCAGGGACCAAACCCAGGTTTCCTGCATTGCAGGCCGATTCTTTACCACCTGAGCCACCAGGGAAGCATATTACCTATAAGTTTTTCATAAATGTCCTCTCTCGGATTGAGGAAGTTCCATTCTGTTTCTAGATTACTGAGAGGTTTTTTTTCTTTTGTCTTATCACAAGTGGATGTTGAATTTTTTTCGAAAGCTTATTTTACATCAGTTGAGATCTGATATCTTTTTCTTAGTCTTTTGATATGTGTATTATATTGTTTAATTTTCAGTCCTTCCCATCTTCCTTTTCATTCCTGGCTTAAGTAACACTTAATCATGTCATAGTATCAGTTTTTTTTTTTCCATTTATTTTTATTAGTTGGAGGCTAATTACTTTACAAGATTGTAGTGGTTTTTGTCATACGTTGACATGAATCAGCCATGGATTTACATGTGTTCCCTATCCCGATTCCCCCTCCCACCTCCCTCTCCACCCAATCCCTCTGGGTCTTCCCAGTGCACCAGGCCCGAGCACTTGTCTCATGCATCCAACCTGGGCTGATGATCTGTTTCACCCTAGATAATATACATGTTTCAATGCTGTTCTCTCTAAACATCCCACCCTTGCCTTCCCCCACAGAGTCCAAAAGTCTGTTCTGTACATCTGTGTCTTTTTTTCTGTTTTGCATATAGGGTTATCATTACCATCTTTCTAAATTCCATATATATGCGTTAGTATACTGTATTGGTCTTTATCTTTCTGGCTTACTTCACTCTGTATAATGGGCTCCAGTTTCATCCATCTCATTAGAACTGATTCAAATGATTTCTTTTTAATGGCTGAGTAATATTCCATGGTGTATATGTACCACAGCTTCCTTATCCATTCATCTGCTGATGGGCATCTAGGTTGCTTCCATGTCCTGGCTATTATAAATAGTGCTGTGATGATCATTGGGGTGCACGTGTCTCTTTCAGATCTGGTTTCCTCGGTGTGTATACCCAGGAGTGGGATTGCTGGGTCATATGGCAGTTCTATTTCCAGTTTTTTAAGGAATCTCCACACTGTTCTCCATAGTGGCTGTACTAGTTTGCATTCCCACCAACAGTGTAAGAGGGTTCCCTTTTCTCCACACCCTCTCCAGCATTTATTGCTTGTAGACTTTTGGATAGCAGCCATCCTGACTGGTGTGTAATGGTACCTCTTTGTGGTTTTGATTTGCATTTCTCTGATAATGAGCGATGTGGAGCATCTTTTCATGTATTTGTTAGCCATCTGTATGTCTTCTTTGGAGAAATGTCTGTTTAGTTCTTTGGCCCATTTTTTGATTGGGTCATTATCGGTTTTATACACTGCTATTTTGTTAGGGATTTTGTGTCTGTGTTATTGGGGATCTATAGTTTTCTTGTGCTGACTTTGGTTTTGGCTTCAGAGCCATATAGAGTGAGTTGAGAAGTGTTCCCTTTTCTGTTTTCTGGAAGAGTTTATGTAGAGTTGGCTTCCTTTCTTCCCTCCTTCTCTCCCTCCCTCCTTACCTTCCTTCCTTCCTTTTTGGCTCAATATCAGATTTTTTTTTTCAGTTTTGAGATATAATTGATGTGAAACACTGTGTAAGTCTAAGGAGTACAGCATGATGATTTGTCTTACATGCATCATGAAATGATTACTACAGTAAGTTTGGTGAATATTCATCTTCTCATGTAGATACAAAATTAAAGAAATAGAAAATACTTTTCTTCCTTGTGATGAGAACACTTAGAATTTACTCTCTTAACAACCACAGTTTTAATTGTATTTATCATCTTGTACACTGCCTCCCTAGAACTTAATTTATCTTATAACTGAAAGTTTGTACCTTTTGACTGCCTTCATCCAGTTTCTCCACCCACTCCTCCCCACCCTTTCCCACCTCTGGTAACCATAAATCTGTTCTAGCTCTATTGGTTTGTTTATTTTTGAAGTATAATTTGCTACAACATTATAGTATTTCCTGTTACACAATGTAGTGATTTAATATTTCTATATATTTCAAAATGATTATCAAGATATAAGTCTAGTTAACATCTGTCACCATATAATGATATTGTCTAATTATTGACTGTGTTACCTAGACTGCACATTTCATACTTGTGATTCATTAATTTTGCAACTGGAAGTGTGTATCTTTAAAAAATTTTTTAAATTTATTTTGTTGAAGTATAGTTGATTTACAGTGTTAATTTCTGCGGTACAGCAACGTGATTCAGTTTTATACACACATACATACTTATTCTTTTCCATTATAGTTTATCATAGGATATTGAATATAGTTCCCTGTGCTATACAGTAGGACCTTGTTGTTTATCCATTCTCTATATAATAGTTTGCATCTGCTCATCCATCACCTCCCCACCCCCAGACCCTCTTGGCAACCACATGTCTGTTGGCTATGTCTGTGAGTCTGTTTCTGTTTTGTAGGTAAATTCATTTGTGTCATATTTTAGATTCCACATAAAATGATAGCATATGGTATATTTCTTTCTCTTTCTGACTTAGGAAGTTTTTATCTCTTAATCTCCCTCACCTATTTGTCTCCTACCCCCACTTCCTCCCTTCTGGCAAACACCAGTTTCTTCTCTATATTATGACTCTGTTTCTGTTTTCTTGCTTTTGTTCATTTGTTTTGTTTTTTAAGTTCCACATGTAAGTGAAATTATACAGTGTTTGTCTTTCTCTTATTTCACTTAGCATAATATCCTCTAGGTCTATTCATGCTGTTGCAAATGGCAAGATTTCATTTTTTTCATGGCTGAGTAATGTTCCCTTTGTATGAATGTATGTTTGTATGTGTGTCTATGTGTGTGTAATGTTCCATTGTATGTATGTGTGTGTATATATGTGTGGGTATGTGTATACTGTTCAGTTGTATGTGTATATATGTGTGAGTGTGTGTGTACATACATTACACTGCATGTATGTGTGTATGTGTGTATATGTGTGGGTGTGGGTGTACTGTTCCATTGTGTGTGTGTGTGTGTGTGTGTACTTACACTGCATGCATGTGTATATGTGTGTATATGTGTGGGTATGTGTGTACTGTTCCATTGTCTGTATGTATATATGTGTGTGTTTACACGTATCTTCTTCATCCATTCATCTGTTGATGGGCACTTGGGTTGTTTCCATATCTTGTCAATTGTAGATAATGCTGCAGTGAACATTGTTGTTGTTCAGTCACCCAGTTGTGTCCAATATTTTGTGACCCATGGACTGCAGCAATGAAACCTCCCTGTCCCTAATCACCTCCTGAAGTTTGCCCCAGTTCATGTCCATTGTATCGGTGATGCCATCCAGCCATCTCATCCTCTGACACCCTCTTCTCTTTCTGCCTCCAATCTTTCCCAGCATCAGGGACTTCCCAGTGAGTCGGCTGTTCCCATCAGATGAACAAAATACTGGAGCTCCAGCTTCAGCATCAGTCCTTCCAAGGAGTATTCAGGGTTGATTTCCCTTGAGATTGACTAGTTTGATCTCATTGCTGTCCAAGGAACGTTCAGGAGTCTTCTCCAGCACCACAGTTGGTAGGCATCAGTTCTTTGGTGCTCTGCCTTCTTTACAGTTCAGCTGTCACAAACATATGTGACCAATGGGAACATAAGAGTGCATATATCTTTTCAAGTTAGTGTTTTCTTTTTCTTCAGATAAATAACCAGGAGTGGGATTTCTGGATTCTATGGTAGTTCTGTTTTTAATTTTTTGAGGAATCTCCATACGTTTTCCACAGTGGCTGCACCAGTTTATTTTCCCACCAACAGTGCAAAAGGATTCCTTTTTTTCTACATCCTTGCTAACGCTTGTTATTATTATTATTATGTTAATGTTTACTTTTGGCTGTGCTGGGTCTTCATTGCTCATTGTTGTGTGGGCTTTCTCTAGTTGCAGCGAGTGGCGGCTATTCTCTAGTTGTGGTGTGCAGCTTCCTGTTGCAGTGGCTTTTTTTTTTGTTACAGGCTCTAGGGCTTGTGGGCTCAGTAGTTGCTACTCCCAGACTGTAGCACACAGGCTCAGTAGTTGTGGCACACAGGCTTAGTTGTCCTGTGTCATGTGGGATCTTCCTGGATCAGGGATTGAACCTGCGTCTCCTGCATTGGCAGACAGCTTCTTTACCACTGAGCCACCAGAGAAGCCCTTGTTGTCTTTTTGATAATAGCCTTTCTTATAGATGTGATGTAATATCTTATTGTGGTTTTGATTTGCATTTCCCTGATGTTAAGCATCTTTTCATTTTTCTGTTGGCCATCTATATATTTTCTTTGGAAAAATGTCTATTCATATCTTCTTCCCATTTTTTAATCAGGTTGTTTGTTTTTTCAGTATTGAGTTGCATGAGTTCTTTGTATAGTTTGGATATTAATCCCTTATCCGATACATCTTTGCAAAAACTTTTTCCTATTCAGTAGGTGGCCTTTTCTTTCTTAAGGTGTTAATTTCTTTCTTAAATGTTTGATAGAATTCAACAGTGAAGTCATTTTTAGTGGAAAGATTTTCAACTATGTGCTAAGTTTTTTTAATCATATAGAAATATTCTAGATATTATTTCATATTGAGCGAACTTTGCTGGTTTGTCTTTTAAGGAAATTTGTCCATTTGATGTGAATTATTGAATTTATTTATGTAAATTCATTCATAAAATTTCCCTATTATTCTTTGAATATTGATGAGCTCTACAGTTATATCTTTTCTTTCATTCAAGATACTGGTGTTGTCTCTAATTTTTGCTTTTTAATCATTCCACCTGGAAATTTTTTAATTTTATTGATCTTCTCAACAAGCTTTTGGTTTCTCTACTGATTTGCGGTTTTCTATTTTATTCATTTGTATTCTCATTTCCTCCCTTCTGCTAGTTTTGGTTTTAATATTCTCTCCTTTTTCTAGTTTGAATTTTAGATCATTGATTTGAGGCATGTCTTTTCTTCTTTTTCCTGTGCTCAGTCTTAGTCAAATACCAGGAATTTCGATATATTGTATTTTCTTGTTTTTTGAAGTCAGAGGGTTATCTAATATTCCTTGTGAACTTTTGACTCATGGATTATTTAGAATTGTATTTATTAATTTCTGAATGTTTTGGAAGAGAATATTTCCAGATACATTTCTGTATTGATCACTTATTTAGTTTCATTTTTTGGACAGTGTATATACTTTTTTATTTCTTTCATTTTAGTGTGTTTAGATTTGTTTTAATGGCTCAGAATGTCGTCTATCTTGGTGAATGTTCAATGTGTAAAAGAATACACATCCAGTTGTTGGGTGAAGTGTTATATAAATGTTAATTAGCTCAACTTGTCTGGTAGTTTCTGAGGTCTTCTGTAGTCTTACTGATTTTTTCTTTTTGAGGTGAGGGGAGGTCTACTTGTTTGATTAGTTACTGAGAGATGAGTGTTGAAGTGTACAACTGTTAAGTATGGATTTGGTATTTCTATTAAGTTTGCTTTCACATTTTGAAGCTCTGTTGTTAGGGAGATATGCCTTTAGGATTCTTATATCTTCTTAATATTTTGTTTCTTATATCTTCTTGATCATTTGACTCTTTTTCATAATGAAAATTTCCTCTTTGTCTCTGGTTTTATTCATTGTTTTCAGGTTCACTTTGACATTAATATACTCATTCTAGCTTTATTTTGATTATGTTATGGTACATCTTTTTTCCATCCTTTTACTGTAGATGGATAATAAGTCTTTATATTTAAGTATTTTTGTGTGTTTTTCATATATAAACACACATTTTTATATATTTATATATATATATATAAATATAGACTGCTGAATTTTAGTTTTTATCTAATCCAATCTGATAGTCTTTTCCTTTTAATTAGAGGTTTTATGCCATTTCCAATTAATGTAATGGAATTTCCAGTTATTGATGAGGTTGGATTTAAACCTACCATGTTGCTATGTGTTTTATATTTATATTTATCCCACTGTTCTTTTAAATTATCTTTTCCTGTCTTGGCTAGGGAAGTCCCACATCATTCTTTTTTACTGACCAGTTTTTTTCAGTATATTTTCTGGTGTGTGTTATGTAACAGTATACTAACACATGTAATTTAAAAACTAACCTGTATATGTAAGGGGTATATTATGTTCAATAGTTCTACTGATCAGAGTGTATAGTCAGAGTTGATTGAAAACTACTGCTTTAGAGGGTCAGAACTAAGAACTCTGACATTTGAAGTAGAATTTGCCACTTGCGATTTGATTTCATGACAACACAATTTGGATGGTTGACTTTATTGTAGTGGGAAACCTCATTTACATACTGCACATTTTATTTTAAAAATGTAAAAAACACTAACTAGATTTATATGCTTAAAAGTTCAGGTGGTCTTTGTGAACTCTTTTGTATTTTAAAACCCTTTCTTTTTTATAAATGAAAATCTCCCTTTTTTTCTTTTTTTAAGGACTGTGAGGACCTGGGAAGTTGAAAATCCGAAGAAGCAAAAAAGTGTGTTTAAACCGCGGACGATGCAGGGTAAAAAAGTGATTCCTACCACGTGCACTTACAGTAGAGATGGAAACCTCATAGCAGCCGCTTGCCAGAATGGAAGCATACAGATCTGGGACCGAAATATGACAGTAAGTCAAGGATACTTAAGTACTCTTTTCTGAGAAGAAAGCCACCTTAGAAAGACAAACATCATGTTAAAATATTATGAAGGTCAATTTCCTGAGTTTAGCCCTAATTTAAACTTCAGTGTTAGTTGATAAAACATTGGGCCTCTGCAATAAACAGCATTTTAGCAAACATTCCAGCTCAGTATTTTCCAATGTGTATTAGATTTTGTTTTTTAACATAAACTCAATCTTTTGGTATAAAGTGTAAAAAATATAGTGTGGTTTATTTTATGACATTTCAATATACTTGGTTTTGTAAGTGAAGAATTTGACAGTAATATAAAACAAGACTAAGCAGAGAACTGGAAAATACCCTTTAAAAGAGGTGAGAAAACCGTGAATAACCAGGGTGATCCATAAATTGTTGAGCAGTTACTTCTGTAGTAATTTAAATAATGGTTTGACATTCCATGACATTCCATTTGAATAAGTTTCAGATTTTTTTTCAGTTTTAGGTCATTATTAGAATAAAATAAATGTTGAAATTGAAAGGGATCATAGAATTCTATAACCACAGAAAGAATGAATAAAATAATGAATAGTCTTTGGCTAATTCTGTGTATTACCAATAAGCTTTGAAAAGGGCTTTGTTGCATGTATAGATGGTAAAACAAGAATTTTTAAGTGGAATTATTCTAGATTACCAATGTTAAAATGAAAATCTACACTAATGTTATAGGAAAAGTTGATTATCTCATTTTACTAAAAGGTGCTGGTAAAATTATTAATTCAGTAAGTATTTATTATCTTTACTGTATTCAGGCACTATTCTGAAGACTGGAACTACTGTAGATTATCCAAAATTTCTGCCTTCATAGAGTTTACATTCTTCTTATTTTTAACAATTATAGAAATAATATTCTTTCAAATAAAATTGCCTGTCAAACACTTTTAATTTTGAAAGGGGCCCCAGGAAGCAGTTGTCTTTTCAGGCAGATGGAGTTAAAGTCAGTTTTCTGGGAATAAGGTAAAACGTAATGATAGAGAAAAAAGAATCCATGTTGATAATGCTGGAAATATCTTTGGCATTTTCTGTTTGTCAGATCTTTTTATTTCTGTTTTCATCTCCACTATAAACCCCATAAAGCTTCATAACAGCTCAGAGATTTTAAAAATCCTTTGAATTGTAAACTGAGTTTTAACTAAGCAATAAATTTTTTAGTAACTGGCTTTCATCGTCTCTGAGTGCTGTTGATTTAACATAGAAATTTTAAAAGTTTTCTTACTAGCTTTAATAGTGATGTGTTTTGTGTGTGTGTGTATATATAATGTATGCATACATACACATATATGTGTGTGTACATATATACATGCTTTTCATGGGCTTCTCTGGTGGCTCAGACAGTAAAGAATCCGCCTGCAATGCAGGAGACTTGGGTTCGATCCTGGGGTTGGGAAGATCCCGTGGAAGAGGACATGGCAACCCACTCCAGTATTTTTGCATGGAGAATCCCCATGGACAGAGGAGCCTGGCGAGCTACAGTCCATGGGGATGCAAAGAGTCAGACACGACTGAGTGACTAAGCACAGTACATGCCTTTTTTTAGAAACCATAGTTTCTAAGTTGAATATAGTTTTTAAAGACTATAGTTTAGTCTTTAAAGACTAGCCTTGCGTATCTCTTAAAATAATTAGTGTATCTCATGTTTCCTATTTTGTAGAAAAGAAAATCTTTTAAGCCATTGTTCTAATCAGAATCTTTGATTCTGTTTAGTTAAAATTTAACAATACATTGAATATAGAACTTATTTCACAACATCCTATTCATTATATTTCTTCATATTCTTAAATTTGCATATGTGTGTGTCACCTGAAGAAAAATCAAATTGAGAGGAAAAAACTTGTTAGGAAACCCAGTTCAATTAAAAATAGATTTTAAAAATTCTTAACTATTACTTCAGCAATAATAAATCATGTAGAGGGAAACACTAAAGCTGAGTTAAGAAAAGGTAATAACAGTAATTTTTCCCACACAGTAGCCAAAGAATTACATGGTAAATAATGCTTCATACATATGTTTTGTGATGAGTAAAGCTATCATAATTGCTGTATTTAATCATGAAATTCTCATTAGACCAACTTGAACTTCAGCAAATTAAATGAAATGTATCTTTTTTCTTGGAAGTAAAGTGTCTGTCAGTGATAAATTTCTGTGTTCCCAAGGCCTACCTTTATTCTAGAAATTTGCTGGCTGGTAGTATAGCCACTAGCTACATTTGACTATTTCAATTTTAAAATAATTAAGGTAAAATTAAAACTTCAGTTCCTCAGCCATACTAGCCACTTACTGGACAGCACAGATAGAGAACATTCTCATCATTGCAGAAAGTTCTGTTGGACATTGTTGCTCAAGAGGAGTGTTTGTTTGCCCAATATCACTCTCAGTCATTTGATGCTGGGTTGTTTTTAAATTTGAGAGGAAGGCCACTTCAGAGGAGCTTCTCCTGGTCTGTGCTGCCTCCCAAATTCCTCACTCTCCATTCACCAGCTTGTATGTGAGCAACAGCAAGGAGACCAGTGTTTGGTTGGCATGAAGTGAGGGAGGTGCAGAGTATGGGGAGATGATGTTGGAGAGGTCAGACTCAGGACCTCTGCATATGCTGAACCTTCAGCCTCCACATTCTTTCTCTTAGGCGTTCACATGACTTGTACCCTTCACCTCTTTCAGCACTTTGCTCAAATGCTGTCTTTTCAGCAAGGCCTTCCCTGACTCCACACTATACAATTGCAGCCTTCACCCCACTGGTGGCACTCTCTCTCCCTCTCATTTTCTTCCATAGTGCTGATCATCACCTGACATACTATACTATATATTTTACTTGTTTATTGACATTGTCAGTTTATTTCTAAGAAGTCATTAAAAATAGTAGCATAAAGAACTATCTATGTTATATGAAAACATAATGAGTCAGAGATATGAGAGGGAGGATGAGAGCTATTGAGGTCCACAAATACATAATTTTTGATGTATCTTTAATGATGTAGAAACACATAATCTGTATTAATATAGATGGATTTTAAAATGATGTTTCATGTCTCTCTGAAGTATAATTTCTGGCGTTTAAAATATTCCAGCTTGGATAGTCTTATGAATACCCAGTGATGACTTCCATTCACATAAAAAAACCTACTGAACTCTTGGGACATATTTTGCTGGAAGCAATGTTAGTGCTATAATCTGTCAAGAATTGACAATATGCCAAATTCTTTACCAAAAGAACATGGTGTGCGTTCTTGTATTGTAATCATTATATGTAGACTAAGATTGTGGTAGGAAAATGAGGACCCATTATATTCATGGAGTTTTGCCTTCCCTAGAACAGGGGGAATAATATTTGAAGTTTGATTTGGCAATAGGGTATGACCAGAAACTTGACCCACTCTCCATCTGACTCTCCTACTGCTCCTTTGGCCTGCAATCCCAGTCCGGATTCTGGGGCTGTCCCTTTTAGAAACATGACCACACACTACAACCCCTTACCAGGAAAACCTCAAGCCTGTGAGACACTGCAGAGACATTTCTCCAACTTGGTGGTTGGTCAGTGCCCACATTCTCTCAGCCATGCTAGAGAAAGTTGGTTTGGTTCAGAGAAAGCTGGGGCAAGGACTAATGATCACACCGGGAGATAAGCTTCTGAGCGAATAAGCCCCAGGTGAATAAGAGAACAGGTATCAAGGAGAGAGAATACAAAAAATAAAGTCACCAGTAGTAGCTTGAGTCCAGTGTTCCACAAATCTTTAAATGTCTCCAGTCACCTTCAGGGCTTCCCAGGTGGCTCAGTGGACAAAGACTATGCCGGCAGTGCAGGAGACATGGGTTCGATCCCTGGGTCAGGAAGATCCCCTGGAGGGGTCATGGCAATACACTCCAGTATTCTTGCTGGGAAAATCCCCTGGACAGAGGAGCTGGCAAGCTGCAGTCCATGGGGTCACAAAGAGTTGGACACGACTGAAGTGACTGAGCATGCACACATGCAGTCACCTTCAGGTGACCCAAGTTAAGATTAGGTTGATTTTTGGCCTTCTACACCTTCCCCTTTATTAATATATTATATATACATACACACACAGAGTAAAACATTTTGTTTTTATAATAGAGAATTTACAATTTCCTTTTTTTTGTTTGGTAAAGAATCTGCCTGCAGTGCAGGAGACCTGGGTTTGATCCCTGGGTTGGGAAGATCCCCTGGAGAAGGGGACGGCTACCTACTCCAGTATTCTGGCCTGAAGAATTCCACAGACTACAGTCCATAGGGTTGCAAAGAGTTGGACACAATTGAGCAACTTTTAACTTTCACTTTTTTAATTTGAGAGTGTAACATGGACAACCTTGTAATAATAGATATGGTTCTAATTGGATTTTTCAAAATTTCTTTATTTAAAGGGAAGCATAATTTTACAAAAATGAAATATATACTTTTCAAAAAATTGTTATTACTATTATGATTAGTTGTATCTCTACTCTTGTTAGCCTATTTCTCCCCATTATGCTTGTAAACTGGGCTTCCCTGACTTATAAATTACCTGCAATGTATCCTTCTGTAGTTTTCTCCATAGCTCTATTTCTGTTAGTTTGTCTAGCTAGATGTGGCTCTGTAAAAAATATAAAGTCATGTTAACAGTTCAAATATAGATTTTTGTCTTTTCATTAGGCCTAATAGTTGGAGTTTAGAAAATATATGTGGATAATTAAAAGTCTACTATGTAGTTCTATAGCACATTTTGTAAATGACACCCGAGGCATACAATTACTCTGTACATTACCTGGGACTTTCTGTCCATCAGTCCTGAGTTTCCTAAGCTGTCTACTTCCTCATTTTCCTTATTCATGAAATGACAGCACGATCCCCACCTTTTCTGGTTATTTTGAGGATTGTATTAGGTATATATTTAAAGCATCCAGAACAGGGCTTGTACATAGTAGGTTTTAATAACTGTCTTATTCTTTCTTTTTTAGCTCCTAGGGGATTTGCAGTTTTTGTAGAATGGTGTAGTTAGATCTCAGGGTGCAGTTTAACAAATGTCTGGAAAGTGTCATGAATTTGAGCATAGCAGATGCTTTGGTGGTTAAAAGTATGGTTTAGGAATATAAGAACATAGATCCCTGCTAGAACCAGTCATTCAATGTATGGAAATAAAATCACCATCAATAAACAAAAACTTTATGTATCTATTGATTAGTGTGCTTTGGCAGTTGTGAATTATAATTATTTTTAAAATAAACATTCAAGAGAAAGCATATGACTTACAACTTATTCCATAGTGTTTTTAACATGCATATTTTTCAAACCTCACTTTTCAAAAAATGTGTCATTGATTCAAAACACAAACCATCAATACTGTGTGAAATTACTTGCAAGCCCTAAAGTTAAGTTGTAATTTGTCAATTATTTCAATGGAAGCTTTAAAGTTTTACTTATAATGCTCTTGTAAAATGTCACATATTTGGGGAAGCAGTATTAATCAAAATGAGAATATGCTAGTTTTGAAAAAGTTAGGTTAAAATTTTTGTTTTAAATGGAGATGATTGTTATCCTTATTTTTTGAGGGCAGGAGAATAATTGAATTTAAGACTTCTAGTTAAATATGGTAAGTTAAATGGATTCATTCAGTTCTGTTTCTTCCTGAAACCCCACTAAAATGACAGAAAAGGCATTTTTAAGCATAAACCCATACAAACAAAGAGAATTAGAGAGGAGATGACAGCCAAAAAGAGAAGTCAAGACACTTTTGGAAACTAGAAACCAGATGTGTGAATGGTCACTGACTTGGCCAACTAAAGAAAGCTGAAACCTTAGCTGGGCTGGGAAAAGCCTATAAAAGATGAACTGGCTTATCCTGCAGTTCTCTTCCTACCCTAGAGTGAAGAGTTACTTTTAGGATGGTCTGTCAGAGAGACTTCATACTACAAGCAAAGCTGAGATAAGGTGAAAATCTTCATAGAGGGCTGTGTTTCATCTCCTCCTCTGTTATTGCCATTGTTGTTATTATAGCATTTGCTGAGTACTTACTTTGAGTTAGGTAGTATTTTAAGTACTTTACAAGTTTTACTTTATTTAATCCATACAACAATCCTTACAAAAGTACTATTACTATCATTACTTTAAAGATGAGGAAACCAATACCAAAAAAAAGTTGTGCTGCCTAGCCAAAATGGCAGCTCCTAAGTGGCAGAACTAGGATCCAGTGCTAGGCAGTCTGGAGCAAGTGCTTATACCAAAGGTCAGCAAGCTGTGGCCCATGTGCCACGTCTATTTTTGTATGACCTGCAAGCTAAGAAAGATTTTTTTTTTTTCATTTTTAAATGGTTGTGTTGTGTTTCTGTGGTTATTGTAACAAGTTTACCAAAAACTTAGTGGCTGAGCACAGACTTCTTATACTTATGTCAGTTAGAAGTCTCATTGATGAGTCAGTTCTAATGAGGTAGATGAGCCTAGAGCCTATTATACAGAATGAAGTAAGTCAGAAAGAGAAAGACAAATACTGTATATTGACATATATATATGGAATTGAGAAAGATGGTCCCGATCCTATTTGCAGGCCAGCAGAGGAGACGCGGATATAAAGGACAGACTTTTGGACACAGAGGAGGGAGAGGGTGGGATGATTTGAGAGAGTAGCATTGAAACTCTATACATTACCATATGTAAAATAGATAGCCAGTGGGCATTTGGTGTATGACTCAGGAAACCAAAAGCTGAAGCTCTGTGACAACCTAGAGGGGTGGAAGGTGGAAGGAAGGTTTAAGAGGGAGGGGATAAATGTATACCTATGGCTGATTCATGTTGATATGTGGCAGAAAGCATCACAATATTGTAAAGTAATTATCCTCCAATTAAACATAAAATGAAATTTTTAAAAAACTTATATTAAAAAACAGTTTCATTGAACTGAAAATCAGGGTGTTGGCAGGACTGCGTTCTCTTTTGGCTGCTTCAAGGGGAGAATCCATTTCCTTGCCCTTTCCAGCTTCTAGAAGCTATCCATGTTCCTTGGCTCATGGCTGCCTTCCTCCATCTTCAAGGTCAACAATAGTGAGTTTTGAGTCTTTTTCACATCACAGAACCATGACCTTCTCTTCCACTTCCCTCTTCCACTTTTAAAGAGTCTTGTGCTTACATTATATCTACTTGAATAATTGCTATGTTTAAGATCAGTTGGTTATCAACATTAATTTGGTTTGAAATCTTAATTCCCCTTTGCCTGGTATGATAACATATTGACAGGTTCCAAGGATTAGGGGGTAGAAATCTTTGCGTGGGACATTGCTCTGCCTACCACATGGTTTATAAAAAAAACAAAAGTATTTCATGACACACGAAAATTATGTGAAATTTACATTTCAGTGTCCATGAATGAAGCTTAATTAGAACATCCTTGCTCGTTCATTTTTATATTATTTATGGCTGCTTTTACACATCAGTAGCAGACAGTACCAGATGTGTGATGCATCCCGCCCTCTGCCAGAATTTCAGAACTGAAAGTAATTTTCTTTTTTCTGGGTAAGAATTGTTCATCAGGTGCTCAGCACAGTGAATGAAGACTCACATCAAACCAGACATCATGAAATTTCAGGACACCAGGTTTATAGAGAAGATCCTTCTGTACTCTAAATGCACCTTCACTTGTCTGTGAGACAGTCCCACCAAGAATTAAGCTCAAAATACCCTGAACACTACTCCTCTTCTCCTTTAGAAGTCACCTTCCTTTTGACTTTGCTGTTTTTCTTCATTTGTGTTTCCATTTAGAACTTCAAAATATTCTCTGTCTGCTATATATTCTATGTTTTACTGTACCTCGCATCTGTCCCCTAGTTTCCTCTCCTTTGCTTTCACTCTACTTCAGACTTTCATCACCTCTCACCTGCATTGCTAGGTATCCTTTCCCTTCTCTGTCCATCCTCTCTGGTTTGCTTAGCCCCAGTTTAAATCATGTTCAGTATAATAATCACTCCTTACTGCATAGTGAATATAGTTCATGTATCTGCAGACTGACACCTTCAGTCTTTCCATTTGTCTTTATCCTGCCTTAGAGTATCTCCTGCAACTCTCTCCATAAATAGAAAAACTTCTTTTTAAAATCAGATTAGGTTATACTCTGTTCTCTCCTGATCATCCTGTACCTTCCTGCTTTGGTGCCTTACTCTATACTGACCGCCCTGCCCTGTCTGTCTCTCCTGGCATCTCCCCCAACTGGAGGAGATCCCACCCAATGAAGAAGGTAGATCAGCTGCCATTCTCTCTATGGTGCTGTTGCACAGTCATGCTGCTGTATTTGTGGACTAGAAGATTATTTATCCTAGGAGTGTAAATCCTGAAGACATTCAAATAACAGAATTAGGTAAAATGTTTGTTTAAAAATATTAAGCTTCCACTTAAAAAAAAATCTCATCTTTTTAATAAGTGAAGAGTACTTTGCCATAGTTTAACCCATGGTGATGGTGAGTTTCCCTAGACTGCAGAAATGTCCAGTTATTGTCCTGATATCACCTCAAGCTATTGAATAGGAAAGCGGTGATTCCAATAGTGAAATAAAGCAGGAATCTGGTATTTACCTACCTCTTCAGTGGCATCTTCTACCGTTGTCCTTCATGCTCAATAAACTCCAAGCTAACTGGCCTCTTTCTGCTCTTCAAGTATTGTTAGGCCTTGTTCACCTTGTAGCCTTTGTGCTTGTTATCTTTGCTGCCTCTGCCATGGTTATTGCTCTGGGTGGAGCTGCTAACCTCTCATTCTGTCCTCTGGTGAAATGTCATCTCAAAGAACCATAAAACCATGTAGTAGTTGAGAATATAGATTAAGGCTGGTTCTAAAGTCAGTCTAGACTACTGACTAAAGTAGTAGTACCCTGGCTTTCTTCTGTACCTTTTTCTCTGTCCGATTGCCTTGTTTTATTGTCTTTATAGCACTTACCACTGTGTAATCACCTTATTTTATTTTTCATGTGCCTGTTCATTCATTTCTTCTCCTCTTAAGCTTCATAAGGTCAGGGACTTTTTGTCTTATTTGCTGTTTCGCAGTTAATATTGTGCTCCCAGTTAATATTTGTTGAATAAATAGGTGAATAGATGCTATCAGAGCATCATAGGTTTTATTTATTTATTTTTAATTTTTATTGAAATATAGTTGCTTTACAATGTTGTTAGTTTCTACTGTACAGCAAAGTGAATCAGCTATATGTATACATATACCCCCCTTTTTTGGAGTTCCTTCCCATTTAGGTTACTGGCACTGAGTAGAGTTCCTTGTGCTACACAATAGGTTCTCATTAGCATCATGGATTTTACCTTGGATTAATTTTGTTTTCAGTTACTGTTATTCTTGTTTCTGAATTTTAAGTTACTGTCAGACAGGCTTCATTGTTATCAAATGAATGTGTTATTATAGGTCATTTGATTTAGTCTTTAGTATAGAATGTGCTTATTTGCCTATTGCTTTCTAATAAATCTAAATCTAATAAGTAGATTTTAAAGTGTATGATATTAATAATGGCTAATGTCTATTGACGGGACTTCCCTGGTTGCTCAGATGGTAAAGTGTCTGCCTACAATGTGGAAGACCTGGGTTCAATCCCTGGGTTGGGAAGATCTCCTGGAGAAGGAAATGGCAGCCCACTCCAGTATTCTTGCCTGGAAAATCCCATGGACAGAGGAGCCTGGTAGGCTACAGTTCATGGGGTCCCAAAGAGTTGGACATGACCGAGTGACTTCACTTTCACTTGAATACGTATTTTGTGCCAGCTCCTGTTTTAAGTGCTTTATATATATGTTAATTCAGTTGACCCTGAGAACAATACTGTGAGGTTAGTACTGTCATTAACTGAATTTTTAGATAAGAAAACTAAAGTACCTCAAAGAAAGGTATAACAGCTTGTCAGGCTATGCAGCTGGTAAATTGTGGAGCCCAGCAGTCTGCACTAGAACCTGTACTCCTGATTGCTATGTTGCACAGTGTTATGGTTCAAAAATGAGTCATCCTGATGGAAATATTCTAAACTAAATTATGGTGATAGTTGCACAACTCTGTAAATTTACTAAAAATTATTGAATTGCATATTTAAAATGGGTGAATTTTATAGTATTAAGTTATGCTTTGATATAGCTGTTTAAAAAGTAAATAATTCTTACTCTTACTGTTAAAATGGATTATAATTTTAAAAAAACTGTATCTACAGTTGAACTTTAAACCCTACATTCTCTTGTCACTGGAAATGGGAGTAGATTAAGAAGGAAAACTTTCATTCTGCCTAAGTTGACCAAGGATGTGTGTCACTGCCATGCGCTCTTTGTAGGCAAGGATTTTTTTTCTTCCTTTCCTTTGGTATACAAAGTATATATAAGTACTGTTGAATTAACTTTCAATAGTTTAATTTACCTGCACCCTCAGCATTTAAATTATATCCAAAAGATCCTTGCTCTCATAACTCTAATTTGGAAATATAGACCTTGTGCAATATCCTTGGAAAGGCAAAACTTAAACACTACCTCAAAGCTTAGACATTAACATATAGAAGTAAAAAAATGTAACCGATGAGAATGTGTGAAAAAATTCTTAAGTATAGCTATTGATCAAAGTTGCTTAGGGAAGCTTGAAGGAAAATTTAAATTGAGTTAACACAGAATTTGCTTATAAAGACTTGTATGTATTTTTAAAACATTTCAATTTGTAAGTAAAAATAGAAGAGTCTTCTCCTGAATGTGATTGAAGAAAACTTACATGAATATTTATGGTTGTGTGTTGATATTTAGAAAACGAAATCAGTAATGAACCCAAAACCTCCAGTTTAAAATATAAGAGCTGCTGTTACTGAGTCAAATGTATACACATTATAAGTAAGTAGTTGATATAATCTTTCTTTAAAAATTTGGTTTATTTACTTATGGCTGTGCTGGATCTTTGTTGCTGCAAGAGCTTTTCTCTAGTTGCTAACAGGGTCTACTCTCTAGTTCTGGCCCACAGGCTTCTCACTGTGGTGGCCTCCCTTGATGCAGAGCATTGGCTCTAGGGCACTTGGGCTTTAGTAGTTGCATCACATGCACTCATTAGTTGCAGCTCCCATCCTCTAGAGTGTAGGCTCAATAATCGTGGTGCACAGGCTTAGTTGCTCCATGGCATGTGGCATCTTCCTGGACCAGAGATTGAACTCATGTCTCCTTCACTGGCAGGTGGATTCTTTAACACTGAGCCACCAGGGAAGACCCTGATATAATCCTGTATTGAATAAATAGACCAGAGGGGCCATGTAGATTCAAGTGAAAGTGGAAAGTGAAAGTCTTTTAGTTGTGTCCGACTCTTTGCAACCCCATGGACTATACAGTCCATGGAATTTTCCAGGCCAGAATACTGGAGTGGGTAGCCTTTTCCTTCTCCAGGGGATCTTCGTAACCCAGGGATCGAACCCAGGTCTCCCCCGTTGCAGGCAGATTCTTTACCAGCTGAGCCACAAGGGAAGATTCAGGAGAATGACATAATGTAGATTCAAGAGAATGATGTAATTTTTGTCACTCCTTGGTAACTTGAATTTAGCCAAAATAGTAAAGTGAAAGTAGTTATAAAATGTCTGTAAAAAAAGGTAAGACATTTTTATTTTCAAATTATGTAATCATGATTAGAGACAGTTGTTTTGTAACTGTTTTCAGTTTTATAAGACATGTATTCAACATAGTTCATAGTTTCCTCTGAAAACTTGATACCAGGAACCTCCTTAATTGCCCCCAAAGAAAGTATATTTTGGTTAATTTTTTTCTGATTTAAGAAAGTAATCCATAGTAATTTATAAAAATATTCACCTAAAATAGAAAAGCATGTAAAGAAAGACGCCTATAACTCTACTACCCAGAGATGAATATTTCTAGATTCTTTTCTGTACTCATATATAAGGTATGCCTTGTATATGTGTTTGTTTCTGTTGGTATGTTGGAGATTTTGGTAGCCCTAGTAATTAGTATTCCTTCTCCTTACATGGGTTCTAAAGAAATTAAGAAGTAAGACTAACCACTCAAACATGACAGATGAAGGCCAGAATCTACCTTTGTTTTGTATGGTGGAAGAGGATGAAAACCAAAAGTGCCTGCTGCCAAACTCCTGGAATTGGACATATTTGCCCAGCTAGGCTTACGCCAGGAAGGCTCGGGATGTGGAGATGCAAACAATGCCCTAAGGATAGCTTATACCTAGGAAGGAAGAGGAGAGTATTCAGTCAAACACTTTCATCTAGTTCTTCCCACATTCATGAGTCAGTTAACTATCTCCCTTTCTAGGGAAGAGTGGATGAGAAGTGGGCATAGATTGGGGTGAGAGTCTATCAGACCAAGTAGGGCCTTGGAGGCTATGTCAAGGAGTTTGAACACTCTTCAGAGGATAATGGGAAGCCATTAGACAGATTGGAGGAGAAGAATGACATCATCTAAGTTACATTTTCTGAAAAATCACCTCTCCAAGCAGTTATCCTCTGCATGGAGAATAACTATAGGGGGTGGAAGGTGAAGGCAAGGAGACTGGTTGAGGGGTGGCTGTTGCAGATGTCCTGGTCACTTCTTGGACGATGGTGGTAGTGGTGAGGTGATATTTGGATTCTGAAGGTTTATTGACACTAGAATTGACAAATGAGTAAAATTAAATGTAAAAGTAATTTTTCACAGTGTTTTTCAAAGATACCTTTTTAAGTAGTTGTACTCTGATATAGTAGAGCTAATTTGGAAAATGATTCCATAAAACACATTTGATCATTTCCTTTCATGGTGCCTGATTTTCTAGTGATCAGTAGGTTATTTGAGAGTTTGGATTGCATGAAAACCTGCCCTGGTTTTGTGTTATTTTAGCAAATTTTGAACAGCTAATTTTACTTTTATTATTATCTTGTATCAATTGGCAATATGGTAAAATGCACCCTAATTCTTAAAAACAAAAAAAATTTTTGTAGTGTTTTCTGTTGTACAAGCTTCCCAGGTGGTGCTAGTGGTAAAAAATACCCACCTGCCATTGCAGGAGATGTAAGAGACACAGGTTCAATCCCTGGGTCAGAAAGATCCACTGGAGGAGGGCATGGCAAACCACTCCAGTATTCTTGTCTGAAGAATCCCATGGACAAAAGAGCCTGGCGGGCTACAGTAAATGGGGTCGCAAAGAGTTGGACACAACTGAAGTGACTTACCATGCATCGTACAAGCAAAGCCCTTTGCAGTTGTCTAGGTAGGGCTGCTATGTCATCTAAAATGGTCAGACTCTCTGCAGGGTGACCATACTCTCTAGAAAGCCTATATAAGGGATGCCTCTCTCTAGGAGAGATATTTCCTGAGCCATGTTTCCCAGCTACAGGACAGCTCTGATTTATTTTGTAAGCTGACAAGGCCAAACATTACTGTTTTAACCATTATAAACAAGATAGTAAATGTTAAATGTTCACTCAATAGAGCCACTAGTAGTGCTTTTATATACAGAAAATAGTGTCTGAGCCAAAAATGTAAAACAGTGCTCTGGTCTGCATGTGTCCTCTTTTAACTTACTCTTTGATTCATTGCAACTGGAGAAATGATGTAACTAGTGATGATTTGAGCTCCAAAACCCTTGGTGATACAGCGATTCTTCCTGTTTTATTTTTTCCCCCATTTTCTTTCTTCTATTACTTACCCAAGCCTTACCACATTTCTTACAACTCCTCAGAAACTTTTGTTTTTATGATGTGAGACCCAAATTAAAGAGCACTGCAAGATTCTTTTAAATCTCAGCAATTCAGAATACTGTAAATATTTACCAGTTTTGTCCCATATCCAGGTTTTTGTGGCTTTCAGCTCTATCCTGCAAAGTAATGCAAGGATTCAATCTTAATTCAGAAGTATTTTTAAAGTTATTGCTCAAATTTATTTATAGTTAATTTATAAAGACTTAATCTAAACTGTCTGGTGAATAATTTGACTTTTTGCTGTAGACGTTTTACCTTGGGTAGAAAACACAGATACTCATGGGACAGGTGGTCAGGGAGCTAGTTGCTGTGTACATCATGTGGTAACCCTGTTTTATTATGAGAAGCCGTGTTTATACTCTCTCAGTCAGAAAACAGAGAAGGGACTTACTTGTCTTGTAAAACTGTGTAGTCTTTATGCACAGTAAGTTACATTTTACATTGTGACTTACTACACACATATCTTGGCATAGACTGACACATGTGTACACACACGTGCGCGCGGAACACCTGAAATACTATACCATAACAGTTCCTAATCTTGCAGTGTACAGTGCGCTCTGATTTTATTCATTCTATTTGATTTCATTTTAAAAAAAGTACTGATCATAATCTCTTGAATTGACTTTATGTCCCACTAATGAGTTAGAATCCAGAGTTTGCAAAACACTTCTAAATCATGTCCCCGGTATCATTTGGTTGTCACAGGTGAGGTAGGCAAGGCTAACATCCTTTAAAAACATAGTTGATTCTTAGAGAAGTATAACTTTCCAAAACTGAACCAGGAAGAAATAGAAGATCTTAACAAAACCATCACAAACAAGGAAATCGAAACTGTAATCAGAAATCTTCCAGCAAACAAAAGCCCAGGACCAGATGGCTTCACAGCTGAATTCTACTAACACCTATCTTACTCAAACTCTTCCAGAAAATTGCAGAAGAAGGTAAACTTCCAAACTCATTCTATGAGGCCACCATCACCCTAATTCCAAAACCAGACAAAGATGCCACAAAAAAAGAAAACTACAGGCCAATATCACTGATGAACATAGATGCAAAAATCCTTAACAAAATTCTAGCAAACAGAATCCAACAACATATTAAAAAAATCATACACCATGACCAAGTGGGCTTTATCCCAGGAATGCAAGGATTCTTTAATATCTGCAAATCAATCAATGTAATACACCACATTAACAAATTGAAAGATAAAAACCATATGATTATCTCAATAGATGCAGAAAAAGCCTTTGATAAAATTCAACATCCATTTATGATTAAAACTCTCCAGAAAGCAGGAATAGAAGGAACATACCTCAACATAATAAAAGCTATATATGACAAACCCACAGCAAGCATCACCCTCAATGGTGAAAAATTGAAAGCATTTCCCCTGAAATCAGGAACAAGACAAGGGTGCCCACTCTTACCACTACTATTCAACATAGTTTTGAAAGTGTTGGCCACAGCAATCAGGGCAGAAAAAGAAGTAAAAGGAATCCAGATAGGAAAAGAAGAAGTGAAACTCTCTCTGCAGATGACATGATCCTCTACATAGAAAACCCTAAAGACTCTACCAGAAAATTACTAGAGCTAATCAACAAATACAGTAAAGTTGCAGGATATAAAATTAACACACAGAAATCTCTTGCATTCCTATACACTAACAATGAGAAAACAGAAAGAGAAATTAAGGAAACGATACCATTCACCATTGCAACAAAAAGACTAAAATACTTAGGAGTATATCTACCTAAAGAAACAAAAGACCTATACATAGAAAACTATAAAACACTGATGAAAGAAATCAAAGAGGACACAAACAGATGGAGAAATATACCGTGTTCATAGATTGGAAGAATCAATATTGTCAAAATGGCTATACTACCCAAAGTAATCTATAGATTCAATGCAATCCCTATCAAACTACCAACGGTATTTTTCACAGAACTAGAACAAATAATTTCACAATTTGTATGGAAATACAAAAAACCTCGAATAGCCAAAGTAACCTTGAGAAAGAAGAATGGAACTGGAGGAATCAACCTGCCTGACTTCAGACTATACTACAAAGCCACAGTCATCAAGACAGTATGGTACTGGCACAAAGACAGAAATATAGATCAACGGAACAGAATAGAAAACCCAGAGATAAATCCATGAACCTATGGTCACCTTATCTTCGACAAAGGAGGCAAGGATATACAATGGAAAAAAGACAACCTCTTTAACAAGTGGTGCTGGGAAAACTGGTCAACCACCTGTAACAGAATGAAACTAGAACACTTTCTAACACCATACACAAAAATAAACTCAAAATGGATTAAAGATCTAAATGTAAGACCAGAAACTATCAAACTCCTAGAGGAGAACATAGGCAAAACACTCTCCGACATAAATCACAGCAGGATCCTCTATGACCCACATCCCAGAATTTTAGAAACAAAAGCAAAAATAAACAAATGGGACCTAATGAAACTTAAAAGCTTTTGCACAACAAAGGAAACTATAAGAAAAGTGAAAAGACAGCCCTCAGATTGGGAGAAAATAATAGCAAATGAAGCAACAGACAAAGGATTAATCTCAAAAATATACAAGCAACTCCTCCAGCTCAATTCCAGAAAAATAAATGACCCAATCAAAAAATGGGCCAAAGAACTAAACAGACATTTCTCCAAGGAAGACATACAGATGGCTAAAAAACACATGAAAAGATGCTCAACATCACTCATTATCAGAGAAATGCAAATCAAAACCACAATGAGGTACCATTATACGCCAGTCAGGATGGCTGCTGTCCAAAAGTCTACAAGCAATAAATGCTGGAGAGGGTGTGGAGAAAAGGGAACCCTCTTACACTGTTGGTGGGAATGCAAATTAATACAGCCACTATGGAAAACAGTGTGGAGATTTCTTAAAAAGCTAGAAATAGAACTGCCATATGACCCAGCAATCCCACTTCTGGGCATACACACTGAGGAAACCAGATCTGAAAGAGACACGTGCACCCCAATGTTCATCGCAGCACTGTTTATAATAGCCAGGACATGGAAGCAACCTAGATGCCCATCAGCAGACGAATGGATGAGGAAGCTGTGGTACATATACACCATGGAATATTACTCAGCCATTAAAAAGAATTCATTTGAATCAGTTCTAATGAGATGGATGAAACTGGAGCCCATTATACAGAGTGAAGTAAGCCAGAAAGATAAAGACCATTACAGTATACTAACACATATATATGGAGTTTAGAAAGATGGTAACGATAACTCTATATGCAAAACAGAAAAAGAGACTCAGATGTATAGAACAGACTTTTGGACTCTGTGGGAGAAGGCGAGGGTGGGATGTTTCAAGAGAACAGCATCGAAACATGTATATTATCTAGGGTGAAACAGATCACCAGCCCAGGTTGGTTGCATGAGACAAGTGCTCGGGTCTGGTGCACTGGGAAGACCCAGAGGGATCGGGTGGAGAGAGAGGTGGGAGGGGGGACCGGGATGGGGAATACATGTTAATCCATGGCTAATTCATTTCAATGTATGACAAAAACCACTGCAATGTTGTAAAGTAATTAGCCTCCAACTAATAAAAATAAATGGAAAAAAAAAAACATAGTTGAAGCCTACACTTAAAATACAGAAGGTTTGACTGAAGAAGAAGAAATGGTTTGAGGCATTGAATGACCAGAGGTCATAATAAACACAGTAAGCACTTGAATGATGAAGGAGAGAAAGGGGAGCTGTAGAATCTAGATCAGGAGGCAGACAGATGCAAAAGATTCTTTCCTTGCCTTCTATGGCTTCCTAAGCCCTTGAAGATATCTGATGTGCCCACCAGAATCACCTGTTGTTAGAGTGTACTTAGGTGCTGGTAGCTTGAAAAGTTAGTTTGCAAGGCTCTCCCTCTCAGATTTCTGTAGTGCAGCCCCCAAAATGTCATCTGTACTGATCCAGTCTAGTTCTTCTAGTTAAGTCTGTTTCCCTGATTTTGTTTGCATACTACTCTCGTAATTCTTTTCTTATCTATTCCTCACCTTATTGTTTACTTAGTTAAAATTGATTTATTTTAAAATTACACTTTAAAAAATTGAGGTAAAAATCCACATAACATACAGTTAACTATTTTCAAATATTCAGTTAATTCAGTGGATTTAGTGATTGTGCAACCACTAAATGTTGTTGCAACCACCAGCTCTCTCTAGTTTCAAAACTTTTCCATCACCCCGTAAAAACACTCTGTGTCCATTAAGTAATCACTCGTCATTCACTGAAGGAAATAATTTATTCTCTGCTATCTTAATGCTTTCTGTATTGGATTGGCTGCAAATTTCATTCAAGTTTTTCCATAACATTATATAGAAAAACCCAAATGAACTTTTGGGCCAACCCAATATTGTATTACTGTTATTGTGAATCAAGATTATAGAAATGGCCTACAATTAAAACATGTTTGCTACGTTTAAATGACCATAGCTTAAATAGAATTCTTCGTCATTGACTAGATCCAGTAGCCAGATGACATTTTGCTGTTTTATTTTTAAAGCAAGGAAGGTTTGCCTATAAACCATTTAGCCGCAGAGCAGACTTTCCAAATGCTGTGAGTTAAAACATATGGAGATACTAAAGATATTTGCATGAGGCTTGAATGTTTTCCCACACATAAAATGTGTTATTTCAAAGAGGAAGAGATATTTTAGACATTGCATCAAAATAGTAGTTTAAGATCATAGCAAAATACATGGTAGTTATTATTTTTATATTGATAAATTAAGTATGCTTTTGTTTAATAAGATGTGATAAGCCAAAAAATAAAAAATTCTCTGCTATATTCCTAAATCCGCATTCTTAGAGAAAGTGACCCTCCTGTGTAAATCTGAGACTATTACAAGTATGTGTGTGTGAGCTTGATAGCAATTGTGTGTTTATATGGGGTTTCCCTGGGCTTTCCTGGTAGCTCAGTTGGTAAAGAGTCTGCCTGCAATGTGGGAGACCTGGGTTTGATCCCTGGCTTGGGAAGATCCCCTCAGAAGGGAAAGGTTACCCACTCCAGTATTCTGGCCTGGAGAATTCCATGGACTGTATAGTCCGTGGAGTCACAAAGAATTGGACACAACTGAGCTACTTTCACACACACACACATGGGGTTTTCCATTTACAAAGGTAGACTTTGACCAAATGCTTCTATTTTGTATTACAGGAAAGCATTTTTTAATATTTTGAAAACCAGTACATATTCAGTGTTTTTCAGTTAGCTAAGAACATTTGCTAAGCTTTACTTCTGGTTCTCTATGTATTACAGAAACAGTTCAGTTCAGTTACTCAGTCATGTCCAACTCTTTGCAGCCCCATCAACCGCAGCACTCCAGGCCTCCCTGTCCGTCACCAACGGCCGGAGTCTGCCCAAACCCATGTCCATACAGAAACAGTGGATAGAGTGAATATGCTGTTTAAAGAGAATCTGTAGCCTTACCCTTCACAGTGGCTTGCCATGCCCCTCTTGGTAGCATTGAAGTGGGGCAATCTTGAGAGGGAGGCTTGTTATTTCTCTTTGAGTAAATGGCTGTAGGGCTTCCCAGGTAAATCAGTGGTAAAGAACCCACCTGCCAATGCAGGAGACTCAGATTTGATTCCTGGGTTGGGAAGATCCCCAGGGGGAGGAAATGGCAACCCACTCCAATATTCTTACCTGGAGAATCCCATGGACAGAGGAGCCTGTCCATGGGGTCGCAAGAGTTGGACATGACTTAGCAACTGAACACACAAGTGGCTATAAGCAAGAAAAATGTATGACCAGACTTAAGTTATTGAAAAGTCACTTTGTTGTCTATACTGAAGATAAATCAGAGGAAATTAAGGCAAGAGACAGTTAAGGTAAGGGGGTCAGTTAAAAGGTGTCAAGTAAATCCAGTCCCAAATGAGCGATTATAAGGAACTCAACCCAGTCTCTGGAGAATGGAGACCAAGCCTGAGAAGTGAATCACAGAGGGATTTAGGATGTGTGGGGCACTTATGACTATAAGTGTTTGTGCATGAGGCATGAAGGGCTGAGTGACTGGCTCGAGTAACTGAAGACCCATGCCACTCATCAGAGCAGGGAGGTTTGCTTGAGGAAGTGGAGGGGGAAGGAAAGGCTGTAAGGAGTTCAGTTTGAGGTGTGTTAAGTAACAAAATCCTAATGTCCACATCCAACTCAGTTGAATAAATGAATGAATTTGCTAATTCTTGGGGATAGTTGACTGATATCCATTTCCATTACTCTCTTTCCCTATATTTTAAATAATGCCTTAATTTTTGGCCTGGGGCTAGATTTCTATTTCCAAAACCTCACTGAGATCTGACCCTTTCCTCCATGATCTAACCTAATTTCCTTGTTTCTGCTGATTGAATTTCTGTGACTTGACCTATACCATCTGTACCTGTATGACCACTTTGTTTAGCACCTCTGACCCAAGTTTAACTATGATCCTTACCAACTCCCTTCCTGCATTACTCACCTTTGGCTCAAAATCCCTTCTGGTTGCATATCCATGAGAGAGATGGCACAGTAAACCTTATTACTGATGTATTTTCTCAATTAAAAAACCCTGAGATGTATTTTCTCAGAGTCACTGTGCACTGATTTTGATAGAGCCTAGGAGAGGCCACAGTGCTGTAGTGTAGAGCAGGAATCGTATTTTAGGTTCTGTGCCACTTGCTGTTTCAGAATTAGCTGTTTAAAGTCAGTCATTCAACCCCTCCACGCCTCAGCCTCTTTTTCTGTAAACTCAGTAGATTTGGGCTAAAGGACCTTTAAAATTCTACCTTCAAATGTAAAAATTTGTTACAAAATTTACATCTGTAATATTTGATTCCATAGAATTGGATTTGACACAACGGTGTATCAAGTCCAGTGTATTTTAAAGAATAAATTAAATCTTTTGTTTCTAAAAGTTGAATGGAAAAATAAATCTCAGTGAAAATTATTTCAGTAAAATTAAATTGAAAAGGGGAAAAATCCTGAAAATGTTTTACTTGTGCTGAAAATGAAAAGATAATTGATAAAGGAATTAAGAATGATGGAGACATTTCAGAAGAAAAAAGGAGCCAAATTGAAGCTGCTCCTAATGTCCAAATTTGAGACAAGTCTGGGATAAGTCTGTAAACTTTAATCCATAGAATAAATTAAGCATCCAGGAATATATGAGTGTACATCTGTATGTGTACATACCTATATACACACAAGTGCACACATGCACAGACACATGCATACATAATTTCTTACAGTAGAATTCTAGCTAATGCAAAAGGAATGACAGAAATAGGAAATCATCTTGAGGCAAACACCACAATCATAATTATTGCAAGCAAGAATCATCAATGAATGATGCTAAAATTAGTGGGCAACAGTAATTGAGAAACAAGATATTTACATAATTTCAAGGTATTTCCTCACAAGGTACCAACAACAAAGGGAGCGTTAGTGATTTTACATTGAAGAAACTTGGTAGACACCACCTTAATCAAGTGATTAAAGATCATATTACCTGTAATAAAACACTAGTATTGTATAAATCCTGATATGATGCACAAGAAGGTATAAGTCACTACTGTTGTGTTCTGGGGAATACATGTAAATCCATGGCTAATTCATTTCAATGTATGACAAAAACCACTGCAATGATGTAAAGTAATTAGCCTCCAACTAATAAAAAAAAAAGGAAAAAAAATATATGTGTAACCTGTCTAATAATGAAGAAACATCAGATAAATCCAAATGGAGGGATAATCTGTAAAGTAACTGGCCAGTACTCTTTCCAATTATCAAGATAAACATCCCAGGTTGGAGGAGACCAAGAAAACATGACACCTATGTGCAATGTGGGAGCCTGATTTTAGTCTGAACCAGAAAACAAAACAGTAGTGGGAAAACTGGTAGAATTGGAATAAGGCTTGTAGGTTAATTAATAGTGTTCTGTCAGTGTTAGTATCTTGCTTTTTAAATAATTGTACCATGGTTATGGTAGATGATAACATTAGGTAAAGCTGGGTATCTGGGTAAAGGATATATAGATATAGGTAATATTTCTGTAATTTTTCATTAAGTTTAGAGTTATTTTAAAATAAAGAGCTTAAATATGTATTTTAACCTTAAAATGATTTTGAAACAGCCTTGGTGTCGACATGACAAGACTCTGGGGTTACTCTTCCATACAACAGGAATGTTTTGAAGGGCTCTTGGGTTCTCTGAATGATGAACCAAGAGAGGCTTCAGCTTCATATCACCAGAAGCGTTGCCATCAAACAACAGAGTTAGCCTATCCTTTGCTGCTTTATAGACTGGCATCAACTTTTCCTGCTTACTGATGTAATTTTGATCTGGCATCGTCTTCCAGGACAGTCCTGTCTCGGGTAAATACATGCCTTCATCTATAATTCTTGAAGTGTTTCAGGAAATTCCCAGGCAGCTACTGTATCTGCACTTGCTGCCTCATCACTTTATGTTGTGAAGGTTGGCTCTAGCAAATCTTGGACATGTGAACCAATAAAACCAGCCATGACTGCCATTAAAAGATGCACCCTCTGCATGCACCCTGCCATGTTCTTTCTCCAGGTCTTCATAAAAGCTTCTAGCTTTCTCTTGAATCAGCATTCATCTTAATGGGATTTGATGCTGATCCCACATACACACACTGACAAATTTCTCCATCTCCTCCATCTCTTTTCCATGCTTCTTTGATATTATTGTTGACATGTTTGGTGCAGCAGACTTCACATGTTCCTTGTTCTTTATAATTATGCCGATGGTTGAACAATTCATATTGTAAGAACAAGTAGTGTCTACCATCTTTTCACCATGCTCCACTCTCTCAATTATTTTCATTTTTGTTTCTGTTGTTATCACTAGGTACTTCCTAGCAGTACCAGGTATATTACCACTGCTTTTTACACTTAACTTCTGGACATCCTGGGCTTGAAGTAAAGATAGTATACTACTGTACTCTATAGAGTACTGTACAGTAAGGTACACAAAAGAACAACCACTTGTAGAGGATACACACATGTGACAGTGTACTCTGGACATGTGAATTAACTTCTGTGATTGGACATGTGAACACATGTTTGCATCTTTGAGAGTTTCCAACTTGAATGTTTGTATTTAGGAGACTTAACTGTATTCAAACTAGGCTTGACCAATCCAGTTCACCCACTGTGGCCTTTGATTCAGGAGCTAATGACTGGGAAGGACTCATTCTTATGTGGGAGTGGGAGTAGTGGCAACCATTTTCAGGGGTAGCAGTGACACTGGTGGTGTCGGTACAACATTCTGAAGTGGTAATGGTGTCCTCTGGGCTTGTTCTGGGTCCTGAGTCTGGATGGGACCTTGCCTGTGCCATGCCTATCAGTTCCCACACATTTTCTGGGCCTGGTTCTGTAGCCTCCCTGGGGTTCTTAGGATGTGCTTTTCTATTCTTTCAGTAAATTCATTTTCTGCTGTAATTGAGAGCTCTTGTCTTCCCTGGTGGCTCAGATGGTAAAGCGTCTGCCTGCAATGTGGGAGATCTGAATTTGATCCCTGGGTTGGGAAGATCCCCTGGAGAAGGAAATGGCAACCCACTCCAGTACTGTTGCCTGAAAAATTACATGGACTGAGGAGCCTGGTGGGCGACAGTCCATGGGGTTGCAAAGAGTCGGACGTGACTGAGCGACTTCACTTTCACTTTTTCATAATGTGCAAATCTGCTGTGTTTTTCAAGATATCAAGGGTAAGGGAGAGTCCCTTAGTGTACGACTTTAATGGATTTAATAACTTTGATTAGTAGAGCGCTGTCTGGGCTCCCCTGGTGGCTCGGTGGTAAAGAATCCACCTGCCAGTGCAGGAGACACGGGTTCAATTCCTGGGTCAAGAAGATCCCCTGGAAAAGGAAATGGCAGCCCACTCCAGAATGCTTGAGCCTGGGTAGTCCCATGGATAGAGGAGCCTGGCAGGCTACAGTCCATGAGGTTGCAAAGGAGTCAGACACGACTTAACAACTAAACAGTCTGTAAGTTTAAACTGTCTCCATCCTATTCTTTTTAGGACACTTAAAGAAGGTTTATGTTGCAAGAGTTGTTTTCAAGGCATGTGTATTTTTCAGCATGCTTTTATATGTATTATTTTGAACTAGTCAGTTGAGTTTGAGAGTCACTATAATGTACTGGTTAACTGTATAGACTGGAAGTATACTTGGATTCAAATCCAGGCATATGAATAACAGTTTCTCCAGTATAAAATGAGACAGTAACAGCACCTGCTTCTTGACTTGTTAGGGGGACTAAATGACTCTGTGTGTGTGTGTGTAAATATATGTGTGTATATATATATATAATGTGTGTGTGTGTGTGTGTGTGTGTGTGTGTGTGTATGCTTAGAGCAGTGCCTAGGGGGCAGAAAGCTCTCTGTTTAGCTGTTGTTACTTTTGATTGTCATATCAGCTCAGAAATTTATTTATATTTGTATGTCACGTTCTCAAACTCTTTTGTGTTTGTAGTCCCTTTTCCTCTTGGTGAACCTCTCTAGTATGTGCCTTAAAGGAGAAACTCCACACTGATGCTGAGATCTGAGACTAGATTTTGTGAATTGCTATTTTACAAAATCAACTCAGTTCTTGACAGTTGTTGGAATCTGTTTCCCTGATTTGCTTCCAAGGGAAAGTGATAACTGACATTCCAACTTTAGAAGGAAGTGAATTTGTTGTTTCCAAGAACGAGACTAAAATATTAACTTCACCAGTATTCTTGCCTGGAAAAGTCCATGGACAGAGGAGCTTGACAGGCTGCAGTCCATGGGGTTACATGACTGAGCATGTGTGCACGAGGGTGGAGGGAGATGGGTTGGTAGCAATAAACTGGTAGAACTAAAAAAATAAATAAATAAAATATTAACTTCAGTTAACTGTCTTTAAGTCTTTCTTGTATAGTTTGATATACATAGCACTTAAAAGAAAAAAAATGTGTCTAACTTTAATGGATTTTTATAAGCCAGATGAACAAAATTAAGCTATTCACTGACTGCCCGAGGGATGAGTAAGTTAGAACACTGGGAAGAAATGGAGAACATAAAAGCAACCCCAAAGAGAGTACTCATTTGAATAATGAACAACAGCATCGTTGTGTCAAGCCTTTGAAATTCTTTCCCTCATTGCCTTTTGGACTAATTTTCCCTTAAAGGATTATCATACCAAGATAATGGGGGGGGGGGAACCTGAAAAACTTCCCTACAACTCCATGCTTTCTGATCATGATTAAGACTTATCAACACAATTTTAATCCTTATAATACTACTGTGATTCTTTCCTAGTGGATACGGACACCACTTCCACCTCTGAAGACTTATCAAAATTTCCTCACAGTTTTCTTGTGGTAACTCAACAGTCTATTAAAGGAAAGCTGGGGTGCTCATGGGGGCTGCCAGTGAGACAGGAGGAAGTTAAAAAATAACTCTCAAAATACCTTTCCTGCCTCTCATGCGGACCTAGGAACTCTGATCTTATGCCTGAATGTTGTAAGGCGTAATTCCTTCACTTTCTTGGCTCTTAAGCCCTTTTCTGGTCTGAGTTTGTTGCACAATTCTCTGCCAGTGGCTCTGCCCTTTTGCTTGTTCTTTGGTGCTAGTGTCATCTGTTCTGGATTATAAGCTCCTTGAGGGTAGTTACTGTCTTTTGGCTTGGGTTCTGCAGCATTCTTTGATGGTGACCATGATGATGAAGTGGCTTTCTCCTTTGATTTGAAATATACTCTTGAATTCTGTTAGTATATTCTGAGAACTAATACTGTTGCAACCATTTCTCAATATTTATCTACTTCCCAATTGCCTGTGTCATATCAAAACAAAATCATAGCTATTTTTGGTTGATCTCTTTCTGGGTACCAGAAATGTGTTTGGGCATTTTATATATTATTTCATCTAATTTCTCGCCATGACTTGCTGAAGATGCTTTTATTTCCCCATTTTACACATGAGAAAACCAAGACTTAAAGAAGTTAAATAATTTGCCTATTATACATATATATAAAACTAAAAATGTTAAAGCCTAGAAACCCAGGTCTGTCTTGGCTCCAAAGGCACAGATTTTAACCACTGTATCATGGTTTTCTAGAGACATTTGTATGTGATATTGATTCTTCCACGTCTCTGAAATGTATATTTAAAATTTTTCTTTTAGAACACTGGACTTCCCTGGTGGCTCAGCTGGTAAAGAATCTGCCTGCAATGCAGGAGACCTGGGTTTGATCCCTGGGTTGGGAACCAACCTGGGTTCCCCTGGAGAAGGGAATGGCTACCCACTCCAGTATTCTGACCTGGAGCATTCTATGGACTGTATAGTCCATGGGATCACAAAGACTCGGACATGACTGAGTGACTTTTTATTATTACTATATTATTATAGAAAGTTATGGTTATAGTGGCATATCCTTGAAAAACAAGAATTTTTTTAAGTGATTTTATTTATTCAGTTCACGACTGTGTCTGACTCTTTGCGACCCCATGAATCGCAGAACGCCAGGCCTCCCTGTCCATCACCACCTCCCAGAGTCTACTCAGACTCATGTCCATCGAGTCAGTGACACCATCCAGCCATCTCATCCTCTGTTGTCCCCTTCTCCTCCTGCCCCCAATCCCTCCCAGCATCACGGTCTTTTCCAATGAGTCAACTCTTCGCATGAAGTGGCCAAAGTACTAGAGTTTTGGCTTCAGCATCAGTCCTTCCAGTGAACACCCAGGACTGATCTCCTTGAGGATGGACTGGTTGGATCTCCTTGCAGTCCAAGGGACTCTCAAGAGTCTTCTCCAACACCACAGTTCAAAAGCATCAATTTTTCGGTGCTCAGCTTTCTTCACCATCCAAGTCTCACATCCATACATGACCGCTGGAAAAACCATAGCCTTGACTAGAAGGATTTTATTTATTAGGAGAAGAAAATTCTAAAAATGTCTTAAACATCTATTCCATTTATCTTACATTGAAAAGCCTGTTATTTCAATCTTTAATGCTATTTAGAGTATGGGAGCGAACATTCCTCGTGGTAGTTGTCAATGTGGATATGTTTTGTGTTTTCATGATAATTCTTCTATAGCTATGTCTTAGCCTCTCTGATGTGGTATTCGCTAGTCTTTGATAAATAGACTGTATTATGTGGTTTTTTTTCATTGAGAGAATGATGGAGTTAAAAATAATCACAATAATAATTTTGAAAGAACATGTTGACATTTAGATCTAAAGACTTTTTCCTCTGGGCTATGAAGTCTTAAAAGTAGGTCACACTTTGGATTTAAACTCTGAACAGATACTTGCTCTCTGTATTAGCTTACCTTTTGATCCTAAAACAGCACTTATTCTTGACCTCAGTAAATTTTAAATTGTCCTAAATTTAGAAATATTTATGAAATGAAGAATCACCATTTAAAGGAGACAATTAAATAAACAAGTTTGTACTTTTCTGTCCCCTTGAAGAACTAGAACTTTTTTTTTTTCAATCAGTGATTTAATATGAGAAATATTAGGCATTGTAAAAGTCTGAAAGTTCATACTTCACATGAA
Source organism: Odocoileus virginianus (assembly GCF_023699985.2). Taxonomy (NCBI): domain Eukaryota; kingdom Metazoa; phylum Chordata; class Mammalia; order Artiodactyla; family Cervidae; genus Odocoileus; species Odocoileus virginianus. Next base: position 32,681,837 of record NC_069687.1, read on the forward strand.
TAAATGAAATATAGGGTATATCCTCTTGAATATATGAAATCCTTAAAATTCACTATAATGTTACCTTTCATTAAACAGAGGACAGTAGAGTAAGAGAGTGTTTGGAGGCAGTACCCTAAACTTAGCCTGTTTTACTGAGCTAGCATAACTGGCGATTCACTTGTTTCCCAATAAGCTATTCATTACAGCAGAATTGCTGTGAGTCTTTTGAACTATTTGTCTGCAGTTCCACCACCACCACAAACCACTGAAGAACGTGACCTCCAGCCTTTTTGTTTTCTCTGATTTGTTCTGTACTTTCTTAGAATTTCTCTTCTAGATTCTCTTCCTTATACTGCCTAACCCAGTAAGTATAACCTCACACTCACTTCTCTGCTACAGGTACTGATCATTGAAACACTTGTTTTTGAAAACTGGCTTCTCTTGTTCTGTAGTAGCATTTAGATGTCAGTTATGTTAAAAAGGCATATTTTATGGTAAGAGCAGATTGATATGGCTGGAGGTGTAATTTTGAATGTTCTAGATCTAGTAACTCAATGCAATACTTGATTTACATATACTTTGAAAGCATGATTGCTGAAAGTGTGGTACCTGTCTACTTGGAGTAGGTATGCTGTGCTGTGCTTAGTCGCTCAGTCGTGTCTGACTCTTTGCGACCCCATGGGCTCTAGTCCACCAGGCTCCTCTGTCCATGGGGATTCTCCAGGCAAGAATACTGGAGTGGTTTGCCATGCCCTCCTCCAGGTGACCTTCCCAAACCAGGGATAAAACTCAGGTTTCCCACATTGCAGGTGGATTCGTTACCTTCTGAGCCACCAGGGAAGCCCAAGAATACTGGAATGGGCAACCTCTCCCTTCTCTAGGGGATCTTCCCAACCCAAGAGTCAAACTGGGGTCTCCTGCATTGCAGGTGGATTCTTTACCAGCTGAGCGACCATGGAAGCCCTTGGAGTAGGTATCCCTTATTATAAACTCCCTATAGTTATATAAAGGTAACAAATTTTTCTTTCATGTTCACCTACCTGGTGATGACTTATTTCACATTTCACTTCTGCTGGTACTGTTACTGCCTCTTCATAGTATTACTCCATCTATTCTTCTGTTCCTCTTTATATTAACTCTAGTCTTCCTTCCCAAATATGTTCTCTCTTTCCTTTCCTTTTTCATCTCTTCATTGTCTTATTATGAAAAATAATATTAATGGTTAACTAAATGAAGTTTAGAAAATCAGAGTTGTATTCTCCATCTTGTGATTATTTATACTTGGCATTATAATCTTGATTTACTTTGCAAGATTTAAAATAGGAGCACTGAGACAGTTGAAAATGAGCATGTAGGTTACAATCCTACATCCAGATATTTAAGGGGGTCCATTTAAGATGATCTAAAAGAGAATATTTTTAGCATGAAACTGTCCAGAGAAGACACATACCAGGTGTTGATGACAACCAGGAAATGTAGGAAATATAATTAGAAAAGAGAACCCTATTGGAGGCACAGTGCCTGGGTGTATATAGTGAGCATGAATGTTATACAGATTCACAAGATTACTGAAAGTAAAAAGGCTATATCCTGCTTATCTCAGAATGCAAAGGAAGTAAAAGGAAGAGTGGAAAAGAAGAGCATAAAAAGAAAGAAAAATAAAAGGTCAACCTGTAGATGTCTTTATGTCTTCAGGTTTTGTTTTGTTTTTTTTAATGCCAGCTTCTGGTTAATTTCATCAGATATTCATGAATAGTGAAAATAACCCAATGTTCTCAACTTGACTAATATTTATTGCATAAATATATTGCTGGGTCCATTATTCCATAACATTATAATCTAGCTCAAAGTATGAAAACAGTTCAACCATAAAAAGAGAAAACAACCCAGCATCCTCAGTTCAACTAATGATTATTACGTAAGTACTCTTATTTCATAAGATTACAATCCACATAAAAGTATGAAAATAATTCAAAGCTGACCAGAATTATGTATATGCATTTTTTGGGTTTGTTTGTTTGTTTTCTTGGTGAGCAATAAGTAAGTGATGTGTTTTCCTAAAGAGAATGAAACCTCATTTGCCAGTGAATTAGTAAACCCTGAAGTATTTTGAACTTCTCATAACAGTTCTTACTTCTATTAAACATAGATTAGATAAGTTTTTAAAGCATCTTTGTTCCTCAGGAAATGAACATTATACTTTCAAAAAAATTATCAAGTTTCAGTTTTTCATAGCTTCCTTGGGCTTTTGGGGAAGTAATTTTTAGATTTTCTAAAATATTTTAACCTTTACTCAAAAAGATAAAGTAAGAAATAATTCCTTTCTCACTTTTTAAACTTATGCCCCTATGGACTGTAGCCTGCCAGGCTCCTCTGTCCATGGGATTCTCCAGGCAAGAATATTGGAGTGAGTTGCTATGCCCTGCTCCAGGGGATCTTTTGAATCCAGGGATCAAACTTGCCTCTCTCATGTCTCCTACATTGGCAAGCAGGTTCTCTACCACTAGTACCAGCTGGGAATCCCAATAGAAAAACTAGAGCTTTGTTATTGTGTTTGTTTCTACTGAACAGTTGCAGAAAATGTAGTGAAATAGGTGGCATCTTTCCTAATAGCATTTTATAGAATATGACTATCATGATGCTATACATACTGTAACCAGATATGTCCAGCAGAAGGCCACCTGAATCTTGTGAAATTTCTCTGAAACCTGAGCTGACACTTGTTCATCTAGGTAGCTCATGATTTATAAGAGTAAAACAACAGTTCTGATTTTTTATAACCTCTGATATTTCTGGCTTCACTAAACTATGCTCAAGGTTAACATGAATTTAGGCACAACTGAAATTTATTTTAAAAACCTTGCTGATCAGTAGAACAAATGTATTGTCTTTTCTTCTGCATTGTGTGTGTGCTACTCTTGTACTCATTTGGCCATTTTTCCTAGTTCACTCTTCTATAACAAAAGTATCCAAAAGTCTCTATGTTAACTGTAGGATGTGAAATTGTAAGTATCAATGCTTGTCTCATGAAAAGAGATTATATTTTAGCTCTGAGTGCCTCAGACAGAGAGACACTTAATAAAATATTATTGACAGACTGAAATATGTATAAAAAAGAGGAGGTTTTAAAAATATAAAATAGTTGTATCATGGGAACAAACTAGTTTTCCAGTCAACCTGGAATTGGTTTTCTTCCATCAACCTGTCAACTCCCAATAAAAACAAAACAAAACCTTACCAGTAAATATACAGAAAGATCAAGTGAAAAATGTTTATATTGAGGGGCTTCTCTGGTTTCTCACAGTGATGAATCTGCCTGCAATGCAGGTGATCCAGGTTCAATTCCTGGGTCGGAAAGATCCGCTGGAGAAGGGAAATGGTAACTCATTCCAGTATTCTTGCCTGGGAAATCCCATGGACAGAGGAGTGTGGCAGGCTACAGTCCGTGGGGTAGCAAGAGTCAGACATGAATTAGCGACTAAATCACCACCACCACCTAATAAAAAGTATTCTTCAGTATCTGTGCTTCCTTTACTTGCTTGACCTAGGTGGTAATAATGTCTGCAATGTATGAAGAACCCTTGGGTTCTGTTCCCAAAAGACCATGTCTTTCAGGCATGTTGGATTTCCTTCTGTTTTCATTTAAATTTATGAAGCTACTCCACTGTAAACTGTGATGCCGTAATTTAGAAACTCACTGTGATTAATCCTGATATTGATTGGAACTAGTTAATAGCGTTTTTAAAAAAGAATAATGTTTTTTAGAGAGAGAAAAATATTCTATTCATAGTAATCTGTCAGTAGCTAAGTTGTCAGAAGTCACTATAAAACAGGATATCAACAAAGCAAACATGCTTGGTACTCTTCACCAATTTTTTTTTAATTGAAATGTAGTTGATTTACAGTGTTCTTTTCAGTTCTTTGTCAGCTGGAATTTATGGACAGAAATAGTGGTTTGGGATATTTCTTTGGCTTTGAGCAAAGTGACACAGTGAAATTGAGGACTTCTTACTTTGTAGTTTGCTATCAATTAGAGCTCAAATAAATGTGTTTTCTTAATGCAGAGGAAGTAACTGAATTTTTCAAATATTAAGATTTTTTCATATATTTTATTTTTTATAAAGATTGTGGTGTATATATACAATGGAATCTTATTCAACCATAAATAAGAATGAAATCTTGACATTTGCAACAACTGCATGGACCTTGGTTCATTTCATTCGCTCAGTCCTGTCTGACTCTGCAACCCCATGGACTGCAGCACACCAGGCTTCCCTGTCCATCATCCACTCCCCAAGCTTGCTCAAACTCATGTCCATCGAGCCGGTGAAGGAGTTGTGATGCCATCCAACCATCTCATCCTCTGAAATCCCCTTCTCCTCCTGCCTTCAACCTTTCCCAGCATCAGGGTCTTTTCCAATGAGTCAGTTCTTTGCATTAGGTGGCCAAAGTATTGGAGCTTCAGCTTCAGCATCATTCCTTCCAATGAATAGTCAAAACTGATTTCCTTTAGGATGGACTGTTTTGATCTCCTTGCAGTCCAAGGGACTCTCAAGAGTCTTCTCCAATACCACAGTTCAAAAGCATCAATTCTTCCACACTCAGCTTTCTTTATGGTCTAACTCTCACATCCATACATGACTACTGGAAAAACCATAGCTTTGACTAGATGGATCTTTGTCAGCAAAGTAATGTCTCTGCTTTCTAATATGCTGTCTAGATTGGTCATAGCTTTTCTTCCAAGGAGCAAGTGTCTTTTAATTTCATGGCTTCAACCACCATATGCAGTGATTTTGGAGCCCAAGAAAATAAAGTCTGTAGCTATTTCCATTGTGTCCCCAATATTTGCCATGAAGTGATGGGACCAGATGCCATGGTCTTAGTTTTTTGAATGATGAGTTTCAAGCCAGCTTTTTCACTCTCACTTTCATTAAGAGGCTCCTCAGTTCCTCTTTGCTTTCTGCCATAAGGGTGGTGTCATCTGCATATCTGAGGTTGTTGATATTTCTCCTGGCAGTCTTGATTCCAGCATGTGCTTCATCCAACCCAGCATTTCCCATGGTATACTCTGTATGTAAGTTACATAAGCAAGGTGACAATATAAAGCCTTGACGTACTTCTTTCCCAGTTTGGAACCAGTCCAGTGTTCCATGTCCAGTTCTAGCTGTTGCTTCTTGGCCTGCATACAGATTTCTCAGGAGGTAGGTAAGGTGATCTGGTATTCCCATCTCTTGAAGAATTTTCCATAGTTTGCTGTGATTCATATAGTCAAAGGCTTTAGTGTAGTCGATGAAGCAGAAGTAAATGTTCTTCTAGAATTCTCTTGCTTTTTCTGTGATCCAACAGATGTTAGCAATTTGATCTCTGGTTCTTCTGCCTTTTCTAAATCCAGCTTGAACATCTGGAAGTTCTCGGTTCACGAACTGTTGAAGCCTCACTTGAAGAATTTTGAGCATTATTTGCTAGCATGTGAGATGAGTACAGTTGTGCAGTAGTTTGAACATTCTTTGGCATTGCCTTTCTTTGGGATTGGAATGGAAACTGACCTTTTTCAGTCCTGTGGCCATTGCTGAGTTTTCCAAATTTGCTGACATATTGAGTGCTGCACTTTCCCAGCATCTTCTTTTAGGATTTGAAGTAGCTCGGCTGGAATTCTATCACCTCCCCTAATTTTGTTCATAGTGATGTTTCCTAAGGCCCACTTGATTTTGGACTCCAAGATGTCTGGCTCTAGGTGAGTGATTATACCATTGTGGTTATCTGGGTCATGAGCATTTTTTTTTCCATTTATTTTTATTAGTTGGCGGCTAATTACTTTACATCATTACAGTAGTTTTTGTTATACATTGAAATGAATCAGTCATGGATTTATTTTTTTTTTCCCATTTATTTTTATTAGTTGGAGGCTAATTACTTTACATCATTACAGTAGTTTTTGTTATACATTGAAATGAATCAGCCATGGATTTACATGTATTCCCCATCCCAGTCCCCCCTCCCACCTCCCTCTCCACCCGATCCCTCTGGGTCTTCCCAGTGCACCAGGCCCGAGCACTTGTCTCATGTACCCAACCTGGGCTGGTTATCTGTTTCACCCTAGATAATATACATGTTTCAATGCTGTTCTCTTGAAACATCCCACCCTCGCCTTCTCCCAGAGTCCACAAGTCTGTTCTATACATCTGAGTCTCTTTTTCTGTTTTGCATATAGGGTTATCGTTCCCATCTTTCTAAAGTCCATATATATGTGTTAGTATACTGTAATGGTCTTTATCTTTCTGGCTTACTTCGCTCTGTATAATGGGCTCCAGTTTCATCCATCTCATTAGAACTGATTCAAATGAATTCTTTTTAATGGCTGAGTAATATTCCATGGTGTATATGTACCACAGCTTCCTCATCCATTCGTCTGCTGATGGGCATCTGGGTTGCTTCCATGTCCTGGCTATTATAAACAGTGCTGCGATGAACATTGGGGTGCATGTGTCTCTTTCAGATCTGGTTTCCTTGGTGTGTATGCCCAGAAGTGGGATTGCTGGGTCATATGGCAGTTCTATTTCCAGCTTTTTAAGAAATCTCCACACTGTTTTCCATAGTGGCTGTGCTAATTTGCATTCCCACCAACAGTGTAAGAGGGTTTCCTTTTCTCCACACCCTCTCCAGCATTTATTGCTTGTAGACTTTTGGATAGCAGCCATCCTGACTGGCGTATAATGGTACCTCATTGTGGTTTTGATTTGCATTTCTCTGATAATGAGTGATGTTGAGCATCTTTTCATGTGTTTTTTAGCCATCTGTATGTCTTCCTTGGAGAAATGTCTGTTTAGTTCTTTGGCCCATTTTTTGATTGGGTCATTTATTTTTCTGGAGTTGAGCTGGAGGAGTTGCTTGTATATTTTTGAGATTAATCCTTTGTCTGTTGCTTCATTTGCTATTATTTTCTCCCAATCTGAGGGCTGTCTTTTCACCTTGCTTATAGTTTCCTTTGTTGTGCAAAAGCTTTTAAGTTTCATTAGGTCCCATTTGTTTATTTTTGCTTTTATTTCTGAAATTCTGGGATGTGGGTCATAGAGGATCCTGCTGTGATTTATGTCGGAGAGTGTTTTGCCTATGTTCTCCTCTAGGAGTTTGATAGTTTCTGGTCTTACATTTAGATACCTCAACATAATAAAAGCTATATATGACAAACCCACAGCAAGCATCACCCTCAATGGTGAAAAATTGAAAGCATTTCCCCTGAAATCAGGAACAAGACAAGGGTGCCCACTCTCACCACTACTATTCAACATAGTTTTGGAAGTGTTGGCCACAGCAATCAGGGCAGAAAAAGAAGTAAAAGGAATCCAGATAGGAAAAGAAGAAGTGAAACTCTCTCTGTTTGCAGATGACATGATCCTCTACATAGAAAACCCTAAAGACTCTACCAGAAAATTACTAGAGCTAATCAATGAATACAGTAAGGTTGCAGGATATAAAATTAACACACAGAAATCTCTTGCATTCCTATACACTAACAATGAGAAAACAGAAAGAGAAATTAAGGAAACAATACCATTCACCACTGCAACAAAAAGACTAAAATACTTAGGAGTATATCTACCTAAAGAAACAAAAGACCTATACATAGAAAACTATAAAACACTGATGAAAGAAATCAAAGAGGACACAAACAGATGGAGAAATATACCGTGTTCATAGATTGGAAGAATCAATATTGTCAAAATGGCTATACTACCCAAAGTAATCTATAGATTCAATGCAATCCCTATCAAACTACCAACGGTATTTTTCACAGAACTAGAACAAATAATTTCACAATTTGTATGGAAATACAAAAAACCTCGAATAGCCAAAGTAATCCTGAGAAAGAAGAATGGAACTGGAGGAATCAATCTGCCTGACTTCAGACTCTACTACAAAGCCACAGTCATCAAGACAGTATGGTACTGGCACAAGGACAGAAATATAGATCAGTGGAACAGAATAGAAAGCCCAGAGATAAATCCACGAACCTATGGTCACCTTATCTTCGACAAAGGAGGCAAGGATATACAATGGAAAAAAGACAACCTCTTTAACAAGTGGTGCTGGGAAAACTGGTCAACCACCTGTAACAGAATGAAACTAGAACACTTTCTAACACCATACACAAAAATAAACTCAAAATGGATTAAAGATCTAAATGTAAGACCAGAAACTATCAAACTCCTAGAGGAGCATTTTTTTTGTATAGTTCTACCATGTATTTTTGCCACCTCTTCTTAATATCTTCTGCTTCTGTTAGGGCCATACCATTTCTGTCCTTTATTGTGCCCATCTTTGCATGAAATGTTCCCTTGGTATCTCTGATTTTCTTGAAGACATCTCTAGTAGACATATTTCTTGATCTCAGCAGCTGCATGTGGCCAATGACTTCCATGTTAGACAGTTTGGGTCTAGAACATGGGCAAGTTTCCTTCCTTTGCCTTCATAACAAACCAGACACTACTTTGTCTCTTAAGGGGTCTTGGGTCTGAGCAAGTGATCTATCCTTCTCATTTCTCTGTGACATTTGACCTTTGCCTAGAAGAGCTGGGGCCAGGAGGTAAGAGGGTTCTGCATACTGATAAACAGCAGATCCTCTATATTTTTCCATTAAAACTCAGGTGAAAAGGATCATTTAAGAGAATATTTTGAGCTTATGGAGATAGCACAGTTTTACAGATAAGTAAATGTTTTCCAAGGTAAATGCTAACAAATACTTTGAAAATTTTTCCTAGATCTCAGTATTGGGTCCCTAAAAAAGATTGGTTTGTGTCCATTCCCAAAACATATCTGTCTGCTTGAAGGAGGAAACTATCTGCCTTGATTAAAATATTCAGTGCACCAAGTAACAAAGATGCTGGAAAAAAATTCTAAGCCCTGTAGCTATTGGTCAAAAAAAAATTTCAGTGCATCCCAGTGCTTATGTTTAATAATATCTTACTGTTAAATGTTACATCTTCTTTACTTCAAATTAAGACCACTTCTTTTGTCATGTTACCTTAAGGCAGTCTTTTTTCCCCTCTCTATGATATTGTGATTTATAAGAAATATATGCATTTGGTCTTCATCTCCAGTCCATGACGCAGACTTTCTAAACCCTTGTAAACTCCTATGTGATCACAGTACCAGGAGCGTCTTTGTTCCAATCAGGTGACTCGGATGGCTCTTAGATGGGGGCTGGTCACCACAAAGACCAGCCTGGAATTATCAGCACTGCTCCCCACTTCTCTAGAGAAGGGCTGAAAATGGAGTTAATAATTGATCCCCTGTGTGAGGAAGCCTCCATAAAAATCCCAGTAGCATGGAATTGGGAGAGCTTCCAGGTTAGTGATCACATCCATGTGCTGAGGAGGGCGATGTACTCCAACTCCACGGGGACAGAAGCCAGACCTCACCCTGCGTATCTGTATTCTTTATCATATCCTGTAATAAATTAATCAATGCACATAAATATTTGTTAGGGTTCTGTGAGTTGCTCTAGCAAATTAGTTGAACCCAAGGAGGTTGGGGATCTACTGCTTGTGATTGGCACCTAAAGTGGGAGTGGGGTGGGTGCAGACTTGCAGGGCTGAACTTTCACCTCTGTAGAGTCAGAATTGAGCTCCACTGTAGGACACTGAGCTGATGTCTCGGAGAACTGCTTGGTGTGGGGGAAACCCTCCCCACATTTGGTGACCAGAAGTGTCAGAAGTGAAGTGTTCTATGTGAATAGTGGTGGAAAACTACAGATGAAAGCTGAGTGGTTTCTTCCACATACATCCTCCACCAGCCTGCTATTGTAATGTGGAAATAAGGGCTGTTACGTCTTTTAGTTTATTCAGAAAAGCTGGAAATCCCTAATTTCTTGAGTGCATATATATTTTTATAAGTTTTATTCATTTCTTCCATATTCTCTTATTTGAATTAAAAAGTAAATGAAAATACTTTTAAAAATTATTTTATTGAAATATAGTTGATTTTACAATGTTGTGTTAATTTCTGCTGTACAACAAAGTGGTTTAGTTTTATATGTATGTGTGTGTATTTTTTCATATTCTTTTCCATTATCGTTGATCACAGAATTGTGAATATAGTTCCCTGTACTATGTAGTAGGACCTGTTGTTTATCCATTCTCTATACAATGGTTTACAGTTGCTAATCCATTCTTCCTCAACCCCCTTGACAACCACAAGTCTGTTCTCTATATCTGAGAGCCTGTTTTGTAGATAAGTGCATGTATGTCATATTTTAAATTCCACATATACGTGCTATAATATGGTTGAAAATACTAAGAAACCCCTTTTCTCTGATAGTTACTACTTGATCAGTGTTCATTTTTGTGGTTTTAGTGAAAGAGTCATGTCATCAGGATCATGAACAAATTTAATGAGTGAGGAAATTTTTAACAGACAAAAGAAAATTATTTAAATACTTAAAGGTGAGTTAATGCATCATCATCTTGAAGGTAGGGTTGTGTTTTTGTGTCTGTTCCTACAGTCACAGCAAAATGCCAGGGTCCTTGAAGGCATTCTTTCAAATTGATTTCTTAAGTGAGCATAATTTGAACTTCTGATTTTTAAAAATAAGTTAATGCTGTGCTCAGAATGGGCTCCCCTGGTGGCTCAGACAGTAAAGAATCTGCCTGTAATGGGCGAGACCTGAGTTCAGCCCCTGGGTAGGGAAGATCCCCTGGAGAAGGGAATGGCAACCCATTCCAGTATTTTTGCCTGGAGAATTCCAGAATAAGTAAAACTACCATTTTTAGTTGTTGTGAAGGCATTTTCTTTAATAAAGTGTACATTTTTAAAAAGTTTTATTTTTATAATTGAGCTACCAAGGTAAAGTTGCATTACGCTGACCTCAACTTTGATCTGGGGGGCCAAAACGCAAATTTAAACCAATAAACTCTGGACTGTAGTCCTCGGAGAAAAGGTCGTTTGTCTTCTGCAGTATACATTTTACTGAGATTGTTAGCTGTTCTTTATTTTTTGTTTACTGCCCAGCAGCCCCAGAAATGTGGTTCCTTTGCTTCCTCAGTCTAGCTCTAGTCCAGCCTGATAAAACTCACAGTTTTTCAGGTTGCTACCATTCCAGGTTTATGATATATGTTTTCTCCTTGGCCCTCATTGCCTTTGGTAATCCTTCCTTTTTCCTGTTCAGTTATCTCTGTCATTTCATCTCATCGGATATTTTCAGTCTTTCCCAGCTCTTCTGTGGTCCATTTTATAGTCCCTTGCTCCCTACTCAGTCAACTCTCCTTCTTCGCATGGGAAAGTAAGGATCCTAGGTTGGACTTTTGTCAGATTTTTCACCCTCTTATGAATAAACGTGTCTCTGTAATCAGACTTTCTTGGTCTCTCAGCCTCCTTCCTTGAAGTCTCCAAGGAAGAGGTCTTTCTCTTCTAGTTCCTCACTAATCCTCCCACCTGTGCACTTGATCACATTCTTCCTGCTTCCTCTGAGACTTAATTCTATCAGTTACTCCCTTTCCTGTATTTTTATCCTTTTTATCCCTACTGGCTCCTAGAAAATACACTGAAGCTTCTGCTTCTTATTTAGTTGGTTTAACAAAAGCCTTATTCAACTCTTCCTTCTTTCATTGTCAGGTTTCTACCCAAGGTACACAGTATTTGCTGGGTCCACTTCACATATGCACGGAAAACTGCCCCTATCAAAGTTACTGACTACAACTTAAATTGATGGACATACTCCTCCATCACTCAACTGCAAGCCCCACCTGCTCCTGCTTGGACCACTGCAGGTGTTTCTTAACTTTTCCGCCTGCCCTCAGTCTTCCCTTTTCCAGTTTATCTTTCCTACAACTGCAGGGTAATCTTTCGAAATACAAATATGATCATATTACCCCTCTCTCCTCAAAACCCTTCAGAGGCTCAGCGTTGCCCATGGGTACAGATAAACTCTCCGTAACGCGTATGAAGCCGCTAATGATTTAACCGCCTGCTGTCCAGTCTTACAGGCTACAAAAGCTATGTGCTGTGTCACACTTCTGAGTCTTCTATATTCTGAGTTGTCTAGGGGAGTAAAAAACTCTTTTTCATATTCCTAGTGATCTCCTCCTTAACCTTGAGCACAGTCAAGCCTCCTACCAGGCTTTCCCCGATTTCTCTTTCCTCTACCTCCAACCCATCACCAATATACTACCATGGGAGAGTTAACCATTATTTTGTGGGTTTATTATATAACTGAGGGATACTATCATTTTTTATTGCACAATGCAGTACAGATGTTCATGTTTGCTTCCATTTCTAGACAGATCTCCTGGAGAGAAAGGAGCCATTTTATTAATACTAATCTGTTACCTGTAGCACCTAGCATAGTGCCCTGCACATGGCAAGAATTCCATAAATATTTGTAGAATAAGTGAAAAAAGTTGGACTGATTTCAGCAAATATTAATTGGTGCTCCTTCTACAGGCTTAGTGTTATTACTTTTAAAGTCAGATAATAAGTTTTGGATTGTGTTTCTTCTTTTTTGTAATTTTTATTATTTTTGGCTGTTCTGGATCTTCATTGTGGTGCAGGCTTTTCTCTAGTTGTGTAAGCAGGGGCTACTCTCTAGTTGTGGCGCTTGGGTTTTCTCATTGTGGTGGCTTCTCTTCTTGCGGAGCACTGGCTCCAAGATATTTAGGTTTCAGTAGTTGCAGGTCCTGGACTCTCGAGCACAGGTTCAATAGTTGTGGCCCACAGGCTTAGTCATTCCACCGCATGTGGGGCCTTCCCGGACCAGGGATCAAACCTGTGTCTCCTGCGTTGACAGGCAGATTCTTATCCACTGTACCACCAGGGAAGTCCTGAATTGTGTTTCTTTGATATCACTGCACTTAATGCCGGGCTGCTGTGTCATACAGTTTTAAAGACATCTAAAGAGCAGGGAGGAGGATGTGTTTGTAGGTAGTGACTTAATACAATAGTCTATATGAACACTTAGGTCTTTCCCTCATATTGTCATGGTGCTCAGTACAAGGTCATCCTTGCATTTCTTTCCTAACCAAATTGTGCAAAGCTAGAGGAAAGGCTTCATGAAATCGATCATCATTTTTACTCTGGCTTCCAGTCTTCCTCTCTTCCTCTCCAGGTAGCTGCCAGAGGTCTCCATGTGAAATGCAGATCTGATAATTGACTCCTCTGTTCATGACCCTTCGGTTCTTTTGTTTCTGTTTTACTGTATGTCTGTCACTTTCATAGCCTCCCACTTTACCCAACATAAGATCTGGTTCTTAGATAGACTTCTTCTGAGAGTTCGTTGTCACCAGTAGAACTGTTCTGTATCCCTTTTGCACCTGCAGCTGACAACACACACTATCTTCTGTTTCAAGCATATGGTTCCAGAGGATAAACGTAACAACACACTGGTGATGTTTATGTTCTACGTGTCAGTCTTCTCCAAGCATCTGCCACACAGGCCCAGAAACAGAGAAGTGGTTTCAGCTATTGGCTGCCAGGGGAACAGAAGGGTTGCCACAACAAACTGGGCAAACAACCCCAAAAGTCCACGAGAAGCACAAACTCACCCTGCTGGAAAATCAAAATTAGTAAAGGATGGTGTTTTTTGATTCTTGACCTGAGCTTTGTCCCCTGAGTTCCTATATCTAGAGTGGACTGCTTTCTGCGGCAACTGGGCCATCTGTAGGAGAGTGCATTTGAGATTCACTCAGCTTTTGAAGGATGAAGTATTTGAGATTTCTGTGCTCACCCAGTTGTTGCTTTGTAGTGGCGCTGGACTGGGCTCCCCTTGGAAGCTTGGTCTTTTGACTGACATTGATAAAGTTGGCTCCAAGGGGACCCAGCATCCTCTTTGCCCTGGCGCCACCAGGCCCGCCACCCTCCTCCTCCCCACCACTCACTCTTCCTCCCCCTCCCTCCCCCACCACCTCTCTATCCCTCACTTGAACTGGCTGCCAGAGTTCACAGACAGCTGGGCAGAGAGTGGCTAAATCTGCCCAGCTGCCCGGGAAGCTTGGCGGCCAGGCTGAGGGAAGGAAGCATCGGCTCTCTTTGAAGGTCGGCTGCCAGTGAATCTCAGGCAGCTGGACTTCAAAGGGGGAACCGCCGGGCTTTCCCTCCTGTCTAGGCAGGTCATTCCACGGCACCGTGCTTCCGGTGTTGGCATAGTGTCTTTCAAGTTCCTCTTCAATTAAAGAGCTGAATTGAAAGCTGCACTTGTGTCCGCATTTGTGTTTTTTATGTGCTATTGCCAGTCTAAGATCCTAACTCCTGTTACTCCAAGCTTAGGCATAAAGATGGATGCGAAAAGGCAGCAGCAGTGCACAAAGGGCAGCTCGGGATCACAGCCGTCAGTAGGATCTCCTCATTGCCAGTTGTGTCCTGCGTTATTTACCAAGCTTTAAATGACTTCCGGGACTCCCGGTGTGATCTTCTTGAGTAAAGGCTTATCAGCGTATGCTTATGGGCTGAGTTGAGCTAGTGACCTGGAATTAGGTCTGGTCACGGACAGTGGCTTCCCTGGTAGCTCAGACGGTGAAGCATCTGTCTACAGTGTGGGAGACCCGGGTTTGACCCCTGGGTTGGGAAGATCCTCTGGAGAAGGAAATGGCAACCCACTCCAGTACTCTTGCCTGGAAAATCTCATGGACGGGGAACCTGGTAGGCTACAGTCCATGGGGTTGCAAAGAGTCGGACACGACTGAGCGACTTCACTACTACTACTGCTACTACTATGGACAGTGGCTTTATCTGTTTCCAAAAAACTGTTGTGTTTGCTCACCCTCTAGCCCTCCTTCACTCTCTTGCTGCACTTTCCTGCCTTTCACCTTCAGATTCCCTTGGTGATTGAGGAGCGGACTGGCTTAGTAAGGACAGAGCAAGGGTGCTACACAGAATCCAGGTCCACCTTAGTTGCAAATGGGGGTTGAAGCTGAGGGAGCCTGAAGTCAGGAGAGCCATGAGGATGTATGATTATAGTGGTGGTTAAAGGTGCAAGCCCTGGAGCCAGGCTGATTGAGTTCAAATCCTGGCTCTGCCACTGACTGACCACATGACTACCTTTTTGCACCACCATGTGCTCCCTGAAAAACAGAGATATAATAGTGCTTATTTCATAAGGCTATTGAAGGATTTTAAGAGGTTAATCCCATGCACCTAGGACAGTGTCTAGCTCAGAGTAAATGCTATAAATTTAGCGTTTACTGTATTAGCTATATTATCATGTCCCACATCCCATTGGCTAGGGCTAGAGGAGCTGAAAAATGACTGGTTTGTGATTTTCACTGACCCTGTATGGATGAAAGGCTGCTAGCTTCTGCCTTAGATGGAATTTGTAATAGCATTTTTTTCCCCAGAAATCCCTAATAGTGTAAAAAAAAAAAAGTGAGGTTTGAAGAAGAAAAAAGTTACTTTATGTTATTCACCTCTCTCCTTGCATTGCCCTTCCTGGGATTGCAAGGAGATGTAGTTCATTTAGAGCTATTATAGTAATAATCTATACAAACCCAAAACCAGCCTAGTTTAAAACATGGCTGCAAATGTAAATATAGATATATAAATAAGTAAAAAAATGGTGTTTTAGTAAGGAGTACAGTTTCTGGAGTTAGAATCAGGGTTCCAATTTTTGCTCTATTTATTAGTCATATTCTTTGGGTAAGTGACCTCGCTAAGCCTCAGTTTTCTTGGTTGTTAAATGAGATGATAATTACAGGAGGCTTGTTTTAAGAATGAAATTAGAAAATCTCATGTTGCATCAAGTAGCAGCATGTTCAGTAAATGTACCTGTCATTATTATTACTATCGCCATCACCATTAGTGTTACAAGTTAAAATTATTGTTGAGTCACAAGGAAGCCTTTTTAGTTTATGTAACAGTGATTTTGACAGGTTGAGTGCCTCTCCCAAAGATTTTTATTCTCTGTAGATCCAAGGTCAGCAAACTGCAGGCCGAATCCAGCCTGCCACCTCTTTTTATAAATAAAGTTTTGTTGGACCACAGCCTCATCCATTTGTTTACTGTCTGTGGCTGCTTTCATACTATCACAGCAGGAGTGAATAGTTGCAACAGAGGCTTTACAGTCCCCAAAGCCTAAAATATTTACTGTCTGGCCTTTTCCAGAAAAAGTTTACTGACCTTTGCTCTAAATATATATTTCCCCAATTAAGACCCAGAGAATGTTAATTCTGTTCATGTTAGTAAGTACTTTCTGAAAAGAAGGAGGGGCAAAAAAACAGTTCCATAGTGAAATAAGCTTTGGAAATGTTAGAGAAGTTGATTTATTCTAGGACTACTACTTAAAAGACTCTGGCTTTTAATCTACTAATGTGCATTGTGAATCTTCAAGACAAGGCCACGGTACGCAAATAAACTCTGGTTTCCCAGGCTTACTTGGCTACAGAAGGACCCTCATCCCATCCCCCACCCCTAGATCTGATGATGTTACACACAACATCTTTTGGGAAACCCTGCTTTGAGACTTCTCTTTAGAGGGACTTTCTTCTTAAATCTTTCCTCTTGGTGACATAGGTGTATCCTCATTTAGAGAGCTACAAAATATTATATGAGATTCTGTATTAGCCTCATTTTTTCCCCCAGTAAAGTTAAACGTTGCTTAAGATTACAATAGTAAAATATACCAGATATTTAAAGGCTTTAATAAGATAACAGCCCCATCTTTAAATGATTCTGTATGATGTCTCAGAGGTTAGAAATGGAGTATCAAAGTCCAAAGTTTCATTTCATGCTTTCTTGCAATTCTGAAAGCAGGAGTTTTTTGTAAGGCTCTAACATTTATTTGCATCCAGATTTCTGAAGCATAAATCTCGAGTGCCTAACTGGGATACCAGCTGATCTCAGCTCGGGTTTATAAGAAGGGAGATTAATGTGAAGGTAACTTGTGCCCGAGCCATAAGGGGTTTGTTTTATAGACTAAAGTAAACACCTTGAATTTCAAGTTGCAAGCACATGGGGAGCCAGAAGATTCCAGAGCAGTGGCATCATGTTCTGCCTGTGACTCACAGAGCTCGGTGGCTGAGCCTTCTGCAGCTGCAGCTTCCAGCTGGTCCTCAGACAGAGCCCTAGGTAGTGGCGCACTGCTTTCACCTGGTCTCAGATGACCAAACAACATGAATCTGCAGCATTGTCCAGTGATGAATGGAGGCTGGGCTATCTCTTTGCCAAATGCAGTTGAAGAATAAATGCTAAGGTCATAACTGTTTTCTGAAATCACAGTGGTTGCAGCAGTGAACCTGGACTGAGAGTGGAGAATCCTGCCGAAAAGTTCGGCTCTGGTCATACGTGCTCCCTCTCACTTCCTCCCTCCCCCCCTTCGCTTGGGGTCTCCCCTCCCCTCCCTCCTTCCGTGAGTGTCCTCATTATGGCAGAAGTCAGTTCTTAGTCATTTTGATGCCCTTTAAACCTGGCGTATGTTTGATGCAGGAAATGTTTTATGAAAGAATAAGAGGTCTTAAGTGTTTCTTCTCCTTTCCCAACTTGTGAATCATTTTAAGAAAATTCTAGTCTCTTCATTTGTCATCTCTATGTTGTGTGTTTAATGGGTCCTCAGTAAATGTGGTTGACGTTGTAAATATGGATCCTAAAAATTTTATTATCACACTATTTTATGAGAGATGACAAATGGACTTTCCAGAAACCTTTGTCAGATATCATTGCCTTTGTCTTTATTTTTAAAAAATAAAGGAAGAGAGGTAGAGAGAGGAAAGGAATGAGGAAAGGGGAAAACATCTTGGCTGGAATATAATTATCTTTTCTAAAAAAGTTAGGAACTTGGAAACTGTCAACTTGGTATGAAATATGTTGTTTCCTTGAAACATGCTCAAAAGTTCAGGGTATCATTTGCTATATTTATTGAGTATGTTCGTCTTGTAAGCACCATGATGTTACATATTATGCTGTGCTGTAAGACTCATTGGGGTTCTTAGAGTTCAGATGATGGGCCTGGGAAAGAAATAATCTGAAGCTGACCTACTTGAAAGAAAGGATCAGAAATGTTATTCATCTGGTAACATAAAGAAAAGCAATTTAAGCACACAACCCTTCTGTCTGTTTTCCATGAATGAGCTACTTCTAAATATTCACCTCTCTTACTCTAATATTGTCTTCTGGAATCATTGTCTTAGTGTCAGAGAATATATAGAAGAAATGGCTACAACTGGATGAAAACACTGTACAACTATCTAGAGACAATAATTATCTCAAGCAATGCCAGCAAGGATTAAGAAACATTACTAGAGAGAACTTTTGTTCTCACAGGCAGATTCAAAAAGGCAAAGGGGGAGTGTAATGATTATATAAAGTACAGATATGATACAGTTGAATTAATTTTAATTGCAGGTTTGTAGGACTAGTTTATGATGAACATTATCTGGTAGAGTGCTAAGGCAGGGAAACAAGAATTAACCTTCTTAAAACTTTATTAATGCTCCTATAGTATCACCTGACTCATAATAATGATAGACACATATAATGCTTACTGTCTGCTCTGCCTTGTTCACATCCTTCATGTGTTGCGTTAGTTAGCTTTTGCTGCATAACAAACTCCCCTAGAACTTAGTAGCTTAAAACAACAAGCATTAATTATTTCTCACAGTTCTCTGGGTTGGGGGGCAGATCTTCTGGTCTGAACTGGCTTGGCTTCTCTATTGCATCTGCACTTAACTAACCGCTCCATCAAGGCTGGGTATTCTAGACTGGCCTCACCCTCATATCCAGCTATTGGCTAGCTGTCCGCTGGTGCTGTGGGGATGACTGGACACGTGTCCCTGGTCATCCAGAAAGCATCTTGCAATTTTTCACAAGGTGGCTGGGTTCCAGAAGCAGCAAGAAAGCAAGTCCTCACCTATATGCCTTTATAAGTCTCCGCTTGTGTCTTGTTTGCTAATGTCCTCTGTCAGATAGGGTTCTCAGAGAAGCAAATGTTAAGGCAGCATTAGATGTGTAAAAGACTTGTTGCCAAATCTCCTGTAAGGGAATAGTGTGTGGGGAGCTGGAGAGTATCAGGTGGTGATGCAGATCTGACTCCTGTGAAGGAAAGAGGGAAGCAATGAAGGAGGGCTGGCTGAGAAGAATCTCAGACTGCAGTGTAGATCTTAGAAAACTTTGGCCAGGCCAAAGGGAACTCCTTGAGCCCAAGTCAACCCAAGGCTTTATTAATCTGCTCTAGCTATACTGATAACCCAGTTAGCATGGTGGCTACAGTTGGGACTACTGTTTTATTCAGTCTGTAGTCACCAGTCCCTTTTTGGAAGGATGAGAATTACTGCCCCACTGAGGAGCACTGTCCGTCCTCTTAGGAATCTGGCTACCTCTATAGGCAATTGGTTTCTGATCTGAAAATAGGTTCAGATATGGGAATAGAGCAAGAGATCATCATTTTTTTAATTGAAATGACCATCTTCAGCCTCCTGCTTCTCTGTTTCTGTCTTTTTTTGATTGTAGATATTAAGCAGTACCTTTGTTGTCTGCCCGTCTCTTCTACCTCTAGGAATGCCATGTTCATACAGTATATTTATTAGACAATTGCAGAATCTTTGGGGGAGGTTTTATTGTCTTAATTTTCTCTAATTGAAATGAAGACTTAATGGGAAGAGGGAACTGAAAAGTACCTTTATATGACAGTTCCTATACTTTTGTATACATTATTCTCATAATCCTTACTATATATCTCAAAACTCAGAGAAACAGGAGGAAATTATATTCAGTCTAGGCCTGCACCAGGGGGTTCCCTGGTGGCTCAGAGGGTAAAGAATCTGCATGCAATGCAGGAAAACTGAGTTCGATCCCTGGGTGGGGAAGAACCCCTGGAGAAGGGAATGGCTACCCACTCTAGTATTCTTGTCTGGAGAATCCCATGGACAGAGGAGCCTGTTGGGCTACAGTCGATGGGGTTGAGAGAGTCGGACATGACTGAACAGCTAAGCACACGTGCATGCATGCGCTGATCTATATTTATTCTGTTGTTTACTCTTGGCATTTAAAAGAATCCTGGAACATTTTCAATACTGGTATAACAAGTAACCCTAACATGAGATTGAAAATATAGAATTGATTGGAATTGCTTGATTATCAGTTCAGTCACTCAGTTGTGTCTGACTCTTTGCAACCCCATGGACTGTAGCACACTAGGCTTCCCTGTCCATCACCAACTCCTGGAGCTTGCTCAAACTCATGTCCACCAAGTCAGCGATACAGTTGGTGATGCCATCAAACCATCTTATCCTCTGTCATCCCCTTCACCTCCTGCCCTTTCCCAGTCTTTCCTCAGGTCTCTTCTTTTTTTTTAATTAAAAAAAGATTTTATTCTTGGATTTGAGGGGTAGAAGAAATGTTTCTGAGCACAAAATTGAGCTCTTCAGAAAGGCTGCTGAAAGAATGCTTACTGCTTTTAAACTCTGTTTTAAAGGTGATACAGCATATTTTCAGTTTTTCTTTATCAAGCAATTTCAAGGTAAAGAGATACGATTTTGAAATTCAACCAAGGTGGCATGAGTCCTGCCACTAACCTTAAGCCTAAAATGATTACTCATCCTCTCTGAATCTATTCCCTTATCTATGAAATGAAAAATGTACCTACTTTGCAAGGATTTGCATGAGGAATAAAAATAGTCTATTTCATGCACCTAGCACAGTGCTTGGAACACAGCAGGTTCCCAATACCATTATTATTAGCCAGCACTTATTGTTAGTCTCCTTTCTAAGGACTTGACCTGAACTTTCTCATTTTACCTTTACAATAACCCTATGGGGTAGGTAGTGCTATCAATCCTCCTTTTTCCAGACTGTTAGATAGCTAATAAGTGGTAGAGCTAGAATTCATGCTTGAGTCGTCTGACACCAGACTGTGGGACTAACCGCTTTGCCTCCCTGACTCCATTGCAAATGTTTTTTTATCCTGGATCAAGGAATTAATGTACGAGGCTTTGGTGCTCAGAAATTAAGAAGTAGGAGCACATGTTAAATTGACTGACCGTCATATGCAGGCACTAGGCTAGACATTTCAAAAAGACTTTCCCATTTTAGTTATTATTTAATCACTGTCTTTATCACCTCTAAGAATTAATGAAATTTTCTAGAACCCTACAGATAGAAGCTGCTTTATTTTGTATTATAATAGTGCAGCTCTTGTTTCCCAGGATTTTTTAATTGCAACTCTCCTTCTGGAAGGTAGGTTATCACATTGTTATTTATGGAAGAAACACTAATGAGATGCTAGGTCAACAGATGATACAGATATGTGGTACCTTTGCTTCAGTTCAGTTCAGTTCAGTTGCTCAGTTGTGTCCAATTCTTTGTGACCCCATGGACTGCAGCACACCAGGCTTACCTGTCCATCACCAGCTCCCAGAGCCTACTGAAACTCATGTCCATCACGTCAGTGATGCCATCCAACCATCTCATCCTCTGTTGTCCCCATCTCTTCCCATCTTCAGTCTTTCCCAGCATCAGGGTCTTTTCAAATGAGTCAGTTCTTCACATCAGGTGGCCAAAGTCTTGGAGCTTCAGCATTAATCCTTCCAATGAATATTCAGGACTGATATCCTTTAGGATTGACTGGTTTGATCTCCTTGTAGTCTAGGGGACTCTCAAGAGCCTCCTCCAGCACCACAGTTCAAAAGCATCAATTCTTCAGCGTTCAACTTTCTTTATGGTCTAACTCTCACTTCCATACATGACTACTGGAAAAAGCAGAGCTTTGACTAGATGGACCTTTGTCGGCAAAGTAATGTCTCTGCTTTTTTTATGCTATCTAGGTTGGTCATAGCTTTTCTTCCAAGGAGCAAGTGTTTTTTTAATTTCATGGCTGCAGTCACTATCTGCAGTGATTTTGGAGCCCAAGAAAATAAATTCTATCACTGTTTCCCCATCTATTTGCCATGAAGTGATGGGACCAGATGCCATGATCTTAGTTTTTTGAATGCTGAGTTTTAAGCCAGCTTTTTCACTCTCCTCTTTCACTTTCATCAAGAGGCTCTTTAGTTCCTCTTTGCTTTCTGCCATAAGGGTGGTGTCATCTGCATATCTGAGGCTATTGATATTTCTCCCGTCAGTCTTGATTCCAGCTTGTGCTTCATCCAGCCCAGCATTTTGCACGATGTACTCTGCATGTAAGTTAAATAAGCAGGGTGACAATATACAGCCTTGACGTACTCCTTTCCCAATTTTGAACCAGTCCGTTGTTCCATGTCAGGTTCTAACTGTTGCTTCCTGACCTGCAAACAGATTTCACAGGAGGCAGGTCAGGTGGTCTGGTATTCTCACCTCTTGAAGAATTTTCCAGTTTGTTGTGATCCACATAGTCAAAGGCTTTAGCATAGTCAATGAAGCAGAAGTATATGTTCTTTTGGAATTCTCTTGCTTTTTCTATGTTCCAGTGAATGTTGGCAACTTGATCTCTGGTTCTTCTGCCTTTTCTAAATCCAGGTTGAACATCTGGAAGTTCTCGGTTCATGTGCTGTTGAAGCCTAGCTTGGAGGATTTTGAGCATTACTTTGCTAATGTGTGAGATGCGTGCAATTGTGCAGTAGTTTGAACATTCTTTGGCATTGCCTTTCTTTGGGATTGGAATGAAAACTGACCTTTTCCAGTCCTGTGATCACTACTGAGTTTTCCAAATTTGCTGGCATATTGAGTGCAGCACTTTAACAACATCCTCTTTTAGAATTTGAAATAGCTCAACTGGAATTCTATCACCTCTACTAGCTTTGTTCTTGGTGATGCTTCCTAAGGCCCACTTGACTTCGCACTCCAGCTATTTTTAAGCTTGATTATAACTAAGCTTAAAAATAGATTCTCAGTGAATCTGTTGAATCCCCTGTCTATTTAGGGGGACCTAGGAGTAGATTTGAGAAGACAGTTAAATGTTAGTACACCTAGTTTGTTAGATAGCCTAACATTTGTCTCATCTTGCTCTCAGAGTTTGATTTTTGGTAGCATCGTTGCATTTCAGCAACTTTCTGAAAGGAGGTGCCCACTACAGACTGAATAAATGTATGCTGTGTACACAAGGCAGGGAGATAGTAAGTTAAATGCAACTCAGTCTCTTTGGGAGTTGGAGGAAAAGAGTAAGAGTGGGAAGACATATAGGGCATGTTATTTGCAAGATTAATAAACTATTTAATATGAAACAGAAATATTAAGCCTGTTGACCACGGTCAAACTAGAATGTAGTAAGCTGAAATTTTAGGTCAGTTTGACTTGGCTTTAGGACCAGTTTTCTTTCTACTGAATTTTCCCCAGTTTTCAGCCTAGCAATTTATTTAAATTCTCTGATTTAAGATAGTTTATTCCACTGCTTTTATTAATTACAAAGCATGTTTTGATGCTTTTGAGGGCTTGTAGATTGTAGATATATACTAGAGCGATAGAAAGTTATTGGAGTCTGCTGGATGTAAACTCATGGTTTACATGGTTTAGTCTGTGGTTACCACCATAGAGTATTTGGATTATTTAGAAATTACAGAAAATGGTATATTTAAGACTTTGAGGAAGACGTCCTATTTTTCTTTGAGAATTTGACAGTCTCTGTTAGAGAGGAAAAACTAGGATTGGCATAGCCAAAGAAGGCAGGGCCAGGACTCACAAGGAGATGTTAGAAGGAAGGGAGTCTTGGACCCAGTTTAAGAAAGGTGTTAGAATTAGAGCCACCCAGACAAATGCACTGATGTTGCTTGTGTTGTAATGAGTTCTCACTCCTGGAGGCTCTGTGACCATCTGCTCAGAAAGGGTGACTTTACCAGTTGGAAGTTTGTACCGTGTGATCTCAGAGAGGGCCTTTAAAACTAGGTTTTTGTGTTTGCATTTCCCATCTCTGTGAGTATTTGAAAGTTTTGATGTTCTCCAGGTCTAACATAAGGCACTTCTGAGAATAGGAAGCCTGTATAAAGGAGCTAACAATCTTAACTTCCTTAAAGAATGATGTACTTTGCCTGTGATGATTATAAAAAGTGTTAAAGGAGAAGTTGTAGTTTTAGATTTCCCATATTATGCCAGAAGTGTTTTTCAATCACGTTGACTTTGTTTTCAAAATGTGGGGGTATTTTTCATTGTAGACTGTCCATATATTGATGTTTTATGCAAATTTAAGATCTCCTTTGGTTATCCAGTTTATTTCATGGAATAAAACTTTTTTTATTGGTTAAAGTGAAGTAAATGGATATTTTAAAAGCCTTTTGAAATTTTTTCCAGAATAAAAAAAAACTATCTTCAGGTGAAACTAAGATTTACATATAGCTGTTATATATCATTTCTGTATGATGAAATAAAATATTCCTGCTACAACTCTTCTTGTCTGGATTCAGATGAGATGTTAACACTTTCTTTGTCTTTGCAAACAGGTTCATCCTAAATTCCACAATAAACAAGGTGGCAGAGGTCGAGATGTTTAGATAGCATCACTGACTCAATGGACATGAACTTGAGCAAACTCTGGGAGATAGTGGAGGACAGGGAAGCCTGGCATGCTGGAGTCCATGGGGTCACCTAGTTGGACATACTTAGTGACTGAACAAAGTGAAGTTAATAATTGAAGAGCATATTTGATATAAAAATCTCAATCAAAATGAAACTGCCTGCTTGCTGTTGGGTTCATGCTGAAGTTTATATGATATGACTACTATGGGTTCTGTACCTTTTAATGTTCTGTATCCCACCTGATTGGTATATTATATGTGCATATTCAGTCACTTCAGTTGTGTCTGACTCTTTGCAACCCAGTGGACTGTAACTTGCCAGGCTCTTGTGTCCAGAGGATTTCCCAGGCAGGAATACTGGAGTGGGTTGTCATTTCCTACTCCAGGAGATCTTCCTGACCCAGTGATCAAACCCATCACTGGCATGCAAGATTGAACCCGTCTCTTGCATCTCCTGCTTTGGCAGGCAGATTCCTTAGCACTGCACCACCTGGTAAGCTGCTAACAGTAGCCAAGTCTCTGGGTCTCCTACCTGTCTTACTAGTCTTTTTTTTTTTTTTCCATTTATTTTTATTAGTTGGAGGCTAATTACTTTACATCATTATACAGAGCGAAGTAAGCCAAAAAGATAAAGACCATTACAGTATACTAACACATATATATGGAATTTAGAAAGATGGTAACGATAACCCTATATGCAAAACAGAAAAAGAGACTCAGATGTATAGAACAGACTTGTGGACTCTGGGAGAAGGCGAGGGTAGGATGTTACTAGTCTTTTATAGTCCAGGAAAAATATTTCTTCTTGTTTCTTCTTCCTATATCTAGAGTTACATTATTACAATCATTGATCTCATATAGAACTGCGTATCTGACTAAATGCTTCAAGTCGCTTAATCATCGTTATTTTTGCCACAGGCCCAGTCACACATTTGGTGATACAAGAAATAACAGTTTTGTAAAAGAGACAATATATAAATAATATAGTTAGCAGTATTAGTAAGGTCATAAGTAAGAATTTAAGTCAAGAACTTCCATTAGGTACAGGTACTTAAGGTACTTAATTCTCTGTGCTTAGTTTTCTAAACTGTAAAATGAAGGTAATCTTGTAGAGTAATTGAGAACACCATAGGCAAAAGATAGTGAAGGATATAGTGCCTAAGATATAGTAAGCATTGAGTAAAGTTAGCTGTCATCATTATCCACAGCCTTATCCTACATGTGATCCTACATGTGCACTAAAGATGCTTCAAGACTTAACAACCGTGTGCATGGTGCTTGACATATACTAGGAATACGATGATATTTTTTGAGTTAATAATATATTCATTAGTAATTTTTATTTATATTTATTCATTCAGATAACTATAGGAAATGGTCCCTAAAACTTTATAAGAAGAAGAACTCAGTGTGGGGCTAATCTTGTGTTGCTCAGAGCTTACTGAGGCAGTCTGAAAAATACCTCCTACTAGAACTTTAACCTTGTCTCTTCCTTTCTCTTATTAAAGCAAATGGATGTTTTAAAAGCCCTTTGAATTTTTCCAGAATTAAAAAAAAACCTATATTCAGATGAAATTATAGCTATTATGTATCATTTTCTGGATGATAAAATAAAATATTCTTGCCACAAAACTGTTCTGATTGGGATTCAGATGAGAAGTTAGCACTTTGCTTGTCTTTGCAAACAGGTTCATCCTAAATTCCACTATAAACAAGCTCATGACCCAGGCACAGATACTTCTTGCGTGACTTTTTCCTATGATGGTACTGTCCTTGCTTCTCGTGGAGGTAGGTTAAAAGCTTTCTTCTTGATGCGTTTCTATATATAAAATGATCATATTTAGCGCTAACAAAGATCACACTAATATCTTAGCACTTAGTAAAGCTAGCTGTGCTTTTGTTAATGGCCTTTGCCAGTCTAGTTTTTTTCATTACAATGCATTTTCAGCATGTCAATATTATTTTATTGGAAATTGCCAGGTAAAATTTAGAAAATATGTACTTTTTTGCCCAAGTTTCAATTTTACCTCCAAATTTCATCAGTATTTGGAACCTCCAAGGATGACCTCTGACATTATGGAATTTTGTAGATGATATTCTATATTCTTTCTATATTATTTTATAGTTCTGGGTCTGATATTTCAAACTCTTCTATTTACCGACCATTGATTTTTTTTCAGTTTAAACACTAACTCAATTTAGTTAATAAAAGTTGTATATCTGGATGTTATTTTTTAAATAGTTATGTAGTCCACTGTGATCGTATTGTATTGACAAGTTTACTTATCCACACTTATATGGTTGAATGTAGGTTGTTTCTAACTTTTTGCTAAATCTTTCTCAAATGAATAAGTGGTATACAAGGAAATAAGAAAATAATAAAGATAGCTTATGAACAAAGTGTTAGGGGGAAGTGTGGGGTGTGCCTGAGACTCTTCTAGTAGGCCTATTTTTGGGGAGAGGAGAGAATCAGGCTTCAGTAGGTTGGAGCCATGTTATAGATGACCTTAAATATCACATGAAGGATTTAGTCTTTATTCCGTAGACCAAATGAATCTAGCAATGTTATATTTATTCTCTCACATAGTTTATTCACATCTTTCATTTTCATATAACTTCTGTATGTTGAATCACCACTCTGAGCTAAGCATTATACTAGGTGCTTGGTATAAACTGTGGACCTCACAACAGAGTTCCTTTCCTGAAAGAAGAAAAGACCCTGATCCTGGGAAAGATTGAAGGCGGGAGGAGAAGGGGACGACAGAGGATGAGATGGTTGGATGGCATCACTGACTCGATGGACCTGAGTCTGAGTAAACTCTGGGGGTTGGTGATGGACAGGGAGGCCTGGCATGCTGCTGTCCATGGGGTTGCAAAGGTTTGGACATGACTGAGCGACTGAACTGAACTGATAGGGTTTAGTGAAAGCAAGGAAGACAGACATAGCATGGCTTTCCACTTAGTTTAACTGGTCCATGTTCCTTTACCCTTGGGGAGTCCATTCCAATTCTTTCTTCCCAGGAAGCCTTATATATTTTACCCTCATGTAATATTAAAAATCAGAGCACATGTACATGCATTTTCTATTTATGGTATACATGGCAAAATGGATATGCATAAAAATATATATATTTTGGTTTGGCAGTTCTAACCTATTTTTTGTTTTGTTTTATTTTTACTTTGTATTGGAATATAACCAATTAGCAATGTTGTCATAGTTTCAGGTGGATAACAAGGGGACTCAACCATACATATACATATATCCATTTCCCCCCAAACTCCCCTCCCATCCAGGCTGCCACATAACATTCAGCAGAGTTCCCTGTGCTATACAGTAGGATCTTGTTGTCTAACCTGCTATCTGATTCCTCAGATGACTCTTAATTAATACTATATACTCTATTCTTTGTGGGTTTCCCAGGTGGCATTAGTGGTCAAGAACCCACCTGCCAGTGCAGGAGTCATAAGTGACGCAGGTTCAATCCCTGGGTCAGGAAGATCCCCTGGAGGAGGGCATGGCAACCCTCCAGTATAGGCAAGTATAGGCAATACACTCCAGTATTCTTGCCTCGAGAATTCCATGGATAGGAAGCCTGGGGGACTGTGGTCCATAGGGTCACAAAGAGTCGGACGCGACTGAAGTAGCTTAGCACACATGCACGTGCTATATTCTTTACTTACCAGCAGTGATTTTTAGCCCAAGAGTATATCTGAATCTCCAGGAAGGTTTTTAAAATGGTAAGTGCACTACTTGAAAATTCTCACAGTAACTCATTCTTCCATCTCTAGAGGGGTACATCCAAATCTCCCGGGTAGAGTGGGGAGAGGCAAGGGGAATAAGAGAGGAGCATACTTTAAAAATTCTTCCTGTAGAGTTTGAAATAGGTCAGCCCTACTCAGTTGGCTATTACTGCCTTATAAGTATGAGATTAATTCCATTTCAGTCAAAGACATTTTAGTGATAATCTTTCCTTTCCCCTTCCACCCTATACTAGCTATTGGGTAACATGTCATCAGCAGAACATATCTGCTGTAGTCCATCATTTTCTTTCCTGGATGTATAGAATATGCCAGATGGACGTTTCTCTGTTCAGCAGAGTCCCCAGGGTGTTGTGAGGTGCTCCTGCTAGCTGCAGAACCTGCCAGGCTAGCTAAACTGTTTAATACAGATTAATGTTTTCTGTTTATTTGAGGATTGTGAGGATGGATAACCTTTTTCAAAGAGGCTGAAAGCAAAAACATGGATGTTACCAATTTCTTCCAGTATAAGCAGGTTGTGCTTATCTAGCCAGTTGTGGATTAGTGCACCTGCCAAAAGTTGGATTTCAGGCAGGATCGAAGGAGAAAGAATGAGGATTTTTATTGACCTCTCCTCTCACCTCACTTGCATCTGATACTAATTCCTTATTGGACCCCAGGGATTGAGGCAGGTCTCAGCTGTGGACACTGGGGAGCAAGAACAGCAAAGGTATTACCTATAAGAGTTCTGGCTTTCATTATGGACAGGAATTAGTTAGTAGCCTTATAGAAATATTTCAAAAGTGATTCTTTAAAGAATATTCATTATACTTTAAATGGCTTGGAAAAGCTGTACTCCCCAGCAAAGTGAAGAATGAGAGGCACAGATTGAGTTACCCTGCAGGGAATGGAATCACATGGCTCACCCTCATTAATGTTAATGGATAGTTTCACCCACACACAAGTGGGAAAAAGAATCTGTTGTGAATTGCACTATTTTCAGTCCTGATGGTTGTTAAATTAATATCTTCTTAAGAAGTCAAGTTTTGCACAAATACACCACAGGGAAACTACCATCTGCTTCACAGACAGTCACTCTTTAGAGAAGATTCTCCAGGGTTCCTCCTAGCCTACAGATGCTACATCAATCTGGAAAGTAATTTCTAGGAGGCTAGTTCATTATCCTGTACCTTTCTACTGTTCTCACAGCTCCTGCTCTCAGGCTCCCCAGTTAAACAGTAAAACATGTTATATGCATCCCCTTCCTTCCTCCTTCCCTCCTGCCTCTTTCCTTTCTCTCTCCCTCCCTCCCTCCCTCCCCTCCTCTCACCTGTCCTATGCTTAAGGTTATATACTAAGTTTAGCAAATTCTAAACATGGAACTTGTTCTTTTTTGGGGGGCAAAATTTATTTTCTGTCTTTTTTTTTCTTCTCATTCCTCTATCAGGTGATGATACATTAAAATTATGGGACATCCGACAGTTTAATAAGCCACTCTTTTCTGCCTCGGGTCTTCCCACAATGTTCCCAATGTAAGTAGCATCTTTTTAATATTTGATAAGCACAGGAGAATTGTAAAGTAACTTCTTCATCTTCATGTCAACTTATAGTATATGTCTTAGATCATCTAGAAAAGGGACTAGAGAGTGATTGAAATAGGTTTTTTGAAAGATGCGTTGTATTTTTTCTTTCATTTTGTACATTCTTCAGAATTTAAGATTTTATTTTTGAAGTTGAAATGATGTATGTTCATGTGTTTGTGTGTGAATATATACATTGTATGCACACATAGGGTCTTGGGATAGTGAAAACATTTTCAAGGATTGTTCTTTTAATAGATGACAGAGTAGGCCTACCTTTATTTTAAAATTTGAGTCCTCATAACATTAAACATTCAAAAAACTAAAATCATGGCATCTGATCCCATCACTTCATGACAAATAGATGGGGAAAAAGTGGAAATAGTAACAGGTTTTATTTTCTTGGGCTCCAAAATCACTGCAGACTGTGCCTGCAGCCATGAAATTAAGAGTTGCTTGCTCCTTGGAAGAAAAACTATGACAGACCTAGACAGCATAATAAAAAGCAGAGACATCCTTTTTCTGACAAAGGTCCACCTAGTCAAAGCTGTAGTTTTTCCACTAGTCATATATGGATGTGAGAGTTGGACCATAAAGAAGGCTGGGCACCAAAGAATTGATGCTTTTTCTCTGTGGTGCTGGAGAAGACTCTTGAGAGTCCCTTGGACTGCAAGGAGATCAAGCCAGTCAATCCTAAAGAAGATCAACCCTGAGTATTCATTAGAAAGACTGATGCTAAAGATGAAGCTCCAGTATTTTGGCCACCTGATGTGAAGAGCTGATTCATTGGAAAAGACCCTGATGCTGGGAAAGATTGAGGGCAAGAGGAGAAGTGGGTAACAGAGGACGAGATGGTTGGATGGCATCACCAACTCGATGGACATGAGTCTGAGCAAGCTCTGGGAGATAGTGAAGGACAGAGAAGCCTAGCGTGCTGCAGGCCATGGGATATCAAACAACCAGACATGACCTAGTGACTGAACAACAACCATAAAAGCAATTTTTCATAGTTACTGAACCTTTATGTATTATTTCTTCAATTTTTTCTTATCATCATTCCAATCAATAATTTGGTAACCTTCACTTATTCAGACTGTCTTGCTCTGGGTAGGTGAACACTGTAATCTCTGTTCTGCTAACTGAAGCTTTAAAGATTTTTCTGTGAGCAGCTGAGGTTGGGATTTGATGTCTAAGTCCCACAGTTGGTGCCTAAGCAAAATTTTCTGTTTTGGTTGAAATAAAATTTCACATCTGTATTAAATGATGACCAGGAAGGAGAGCACAATGGTAATGGAAGCAGCAAATGGAGGAAGCTGTATAATATCAGAGCACTAACTCCAGCATGGCCTGTGGCCCATGGTGTTTATCTGTTAAACAGATGGACAAACAAATGTGAATTTATAGCCAATATGAATGTTTTGAGCCGAGTGCCTGCTACAAGTAATGCTAACTACATAATGTCTTTGGCTCATGTCTTAGGTTATTCACAGTCAGCCGGACCTCTCATCCTCAAGAGCCGTTGAATCATAGCCATCAGTTAGGTTCCAGCAGTGCAGGCTGCTCCTCATTGCTCGGTGCTTAACTTGACAAAACTCAAATTATCTGAGAGGTAGTGCTGATGAAAATAGTTCTCAAACTGGTCAAAATCATTACCACTTAGACATTAGTCATACACTGTCTATTTGTGTAGACAGGATCTATGTCAATATTGAGTTTTTTCTCACACTCTATTTACAATAAAAGATATTATAATATTTAGAAATTAGAGCACAGATTCTGGAGTCAGACTAAATTCGAACCCCGGCTGCACCACTTATTTTTGTGATCTTGGACAAGATTCGTTTAACTTCTTTCCGCCTCAGTTTCCTCTTCAGTAAATGGGGATTTTAATGTAAGTGCCTGATGTATTATAAACCCTGTGTAAGAGTTGTCTCTTGTTACAGTGATGTTGTTTATGTTTTATTTAACTCACTCATTACTGCTCCTTTGTTGTGGGATCAGAAGCCTAACCTTATAAACTCGTGTTGTCTGCAGGACTGACTGCTGTTTCAGTCCAGATGATAAACTCGTAGTCACTGGGACATCTGTTCAAAGAGGATGTGGCAGCGGCAAACTTGTTTTCTTTGAGCGCAGGACTTTCCAAAGGGTGTATGAAATAGACATCACAGATGCGGTATGTACTTTCTTTCCTCCCAGCCTTGAGAAGAAAGTGAAGCTTGCCTCTTAGCCATCTTTGGTTTTGGTTTTGAAGCAGAACATAAGCTCTTGCCCTTACAGTGCAGTGGTAGCTGCTTTTTTACCTCCAACACAGAAATTATTAGTAAGTACATTGCAGAGTGGCTTGCCTACACTTGCCCCTCTCCTGACCCAGTATTTCCTATGGGCACACACCATAGTCAGAATTTCAGCTGGGCCTGGGGTGTTTACCTTCTCTGCCAACCAGTTTCAGGAGAGGAGAGGCAGATCATCATGTAGCATGCAGAAAGAAGCTTCCCACAGTGTGCGTGTTTGTAAGGATTCAGGGGTTATGGACAGAGTGAAAAGTTATACCCTCAGAATGTGATGAAGCGTATCATTATTTGAAATCTCTGGCAGAATTTTCCTTGTCAGAGTTGTCATTGAGGTAAGGTGTGGCTTCCACTGAGTTTAATTTCTGTTTAGTTATTGGAAGTTTAAAGCATTTCAGATTTAACTCCCAAATCCCCACCCCCTTAAGTTTTTTTTTACCTATGTATGTAAGTAGTAAAACACCAGCATGTGAGCATGCAGGCATTCATTCATTCATTGATATCTAGAGACTGGAGCCGTATGTAATACAATAATAGTGAAGATTCCCAGAGGAAAATCTGAGCTCCTTTAAAGTCTTTTAAAGTATGTATTATTATTTAGATGGGAAGGCAAATCATTGTTATATTTTGAGTACAAAACAGGCCAATTAATGTCTATGCAGATTTTCTTTGGCTCACTGTCAGATCCTTTTGTAATATCCTTTGTCTTAAGCATTGCTCTTCTGTAGGTTTCTCCTGTTGTTTGAGCTCGTTGTAAACAGTTGAGACATACCATGTACTTACATGATTCGGACCATTGGACCACTGTTTTTAAATTACCAGCAAAAAGTTCCTGTCTCTACTATTCTAGTATTACTATGGAGTCTTAAATTGTAGGCCCTAAATTTGAAACCATAGTGTAGTTAGTTAGAGACAGTGAACTGATGATGAGACTAATTCTAGATGAGTGCCTAAGTTTTATAGATTCTAATCTCATGAAATAATTTGAAATGTGCCAGCACAAAATAATACTTTGTTGGGGTGCATCCAGAAGCCAGCTGAAACACTGGAATCAAAGAAAAGCACTCTTTTTTAAAATTTTTATTTATTTATTTTCATTGGAGGCTAATTACTTTACAATATCATAGTTGTTTTTGCCATACATTGACATGAATCAGCCATGGGTGTACATGTGGCCCATCCTGAACCCCCTCCCACCTCTCTCCCCATCCCCTCCTTCAGGGTCATCCCAGTGTACTGGCCCTGAGTGCCTTGTCTCATGCATCAAACCTGGACTTACATTAAGTCTTAACTTAATTAAGTCTTCAACTTTAATCTCAAAAAATTAAATTATTATGATTGGTCACTCCAGAAGTAAGATGTTTATTTTTTTAATGGCTGCTGATGACTGTGCCTCTCAATATTATTCATGGGGTTATATTTTTAAAATAAAATTGAAATGTAAATAAATTAAGGGATATAGAAGTATGATTGTTTTTAAAGACATGTGGATTGGATGTCTTAAGTGTACAGATCATTCTGTTTGTTGTGTTGCTCTGAACTGCTTTTCTAGCTAGATCTCTTTCTCCATAGCACTTACCACACTTCACCTATTATATATTTGTTTTTTATCTGTCTACTTCCACTAGGACGTAAGCCCATGAGGGCAGAAACTTTGTTTTGTTCACTGCAATACCCCCAGTGCTTAGAACAGTGCCTAGCACATAGATGGCGCTTGTTTATTGAATGAATGAATGAATGGTCTACTTGGAAAGTGTGAGTAATGGATGTTGTAGAGCACAGGTGTGTCTGAGGAGTAAGGCAGGAGAGGAGTATCTGGAGATGGAAAGGTAAACTGACCTTGTATACCATGATACGGAAAAGGCAATGGCACCCCACTCCAGTACTCTTTTGCCTGGAAAATCCCATGGACAGAGCAGCCTGGTAGGCTTCTGTCCTTTCGCTAAGAGTCGGACACGACTGAGCGACTTCACTTTCACTTTTCACTTTCACAGATTGGAGAAGGAAATGGCAACCCACTCCAATGTTCTTACCTGGAGAGTCCCAGGGACGGGGGAGCCTGGTGGGCTGCCGTCTGTGGGGTCACGCAGAGTCAGACACGACTGAAGTGACTTAGCAGCAGCAGCAGCATACCATGATAAGAAAATGACTTTATCTTATGGCCTTTTTTTTTTTTTAAAAGCAAAGGAATAACACATTCAGAACCAGGTTTTAGAAGTTAATTTTTATTGAAGTGTGACGGTGAGATTTCCAAGATATAGTATTTATTTGTATATGTATAATTTAGGAGACTGGATTAATGTTCCCTATGATTTAAAAAAAGGTTTTAGAAGAAAGACACTGAGTCTGTCGGTGGTATGTTGAATTTAAAGTACCTTTAGGATGTCTGGGTGGAGACGTTCAGTAGACAGATGAGTAGATAACTTTGGTGCTTTAGAAGAAAAAAAGCACAGTTTTGGGGAGAAGTATTTATGGTTCACAGTTGAAATGTTGGTTGATGATTAGTTTGATCACAGAAAAGGGCATAAAGTTTAGAGGAGATGAGCCCTGGGAAACCAGAGTGTTTCAGGGATGAGCAAGTGAAAAAAAACAAACAGAAGAGTGAGTTCATTAAGGAAATAGAATTTACCATATACTGAATTATCTTCAGAAAGTCAGGTAAAAGATTTTGAGATCCATTTTAATAGATGGATGAAAAGAGAGCTTCAAATAGGGACAAAACCGTACACATTAAAGTGGCCTTTTAAATTACTGATTTAGGATTTGTCTGGGTTTTTTTTTTTTGGTTGTTAACATCAGACAGCATTGTTTTCTGTTTATATTGTAAAATGGTCCCCTAAAGGGACTTTAAACTGCCCCTTTGATTTTTTTTCTCAAGTTTTAAATCTTCTTGAAATGTAAGAAGATTAACAAATTCGTTCTTTGGGATGGATAAAGAGGCTGGACACTTTGCTAGAGGGGCCAAAACCCACCTCTTTTATTTAATTGTATTTTTGTCATTAAAAACCAGGTATGGATACCATGATGTTGAGGGGGTGGAATGAATTGGGAAATTAAGATTGACATGTAACACTCAGTTCATTTCAGTTCAGTTGCTCAGTCGTGTCCGACTCTTTGCGACCCCATGAATTGCAGCACGCCAGGCCTCCCTGTCCATCACCAACTCCCGGAGTTCACTCAAACTCATGTCCATCGAGTCGGTGATGCCATCCAACCATCTCATCCTCCGTTGTCCCCTTCTCCTCCTGCCCCCAATCCCTCCCAGCATCAGGGTCTTTTCCAATGAGTCAGCTCTTCGCATGAGGTGGCCAAAGTATTGGAGTTTCAGCTTCAGCATCAGTCCTTCCAATGAACACCCAGGACTGATCTCCTCTAGGATGGACCAGTTGGATCTCTGTGCAGTCCAAGGGACTCTCAAGAGTCTTCTCCAGCACCACAGTTCAAAAGCATCAATTCTTCTGCATTCAGCTTTCTTCATGGTCTAACTCTCACATCCACACATGACTCCTGGAAAAACCATAGCCTTGACTAGACAGACCTTTGTTGGCAAAGTAATGTCTCTGCTTTTTAATATGCTATCTAGCTTGGTCATAACTTTCCTTACAAGGAGTAAGCGTCTTTTAATTTCATGGCTGCAGTCACCATCTGCAGTTATTTTGGAGCCCAAAGAAATAAAGTCTGACACTGTTTCCACTGTTTCCCCATCTATTTGCCTTGAAGTGATGGGACCAGATGCCATGATCTTAGTTTTCTGAATGTTGCGCTTTAAGCCAACTTTTTCACTCTCCTATTTCACTTTCATCAAGAGGCCTTTTTAGTTCCTCTTCACTTTCTGCCACAAAGGTGGTGTCATCTGCATATCTGAGGTTATTGATATTTCTCCTGGCAGTCTTGATTCCAGCTTGTGCTTCTTCCAGCCCAGGATTTCTCATGATGTACTCTGCATATAAGTTAAATAAGCAGGGTGACAATATACAGCCTTGATGTACTCCTTCTCCTATTTGGAACCAATCGGTTTTTCCATGTCCAGTTCTAACTGTTGCTTCCTGACCTGCATATAGGTTTCTCAAGAGGCAAGTCAGGTGGTCCGGTATTCCCATCTCTTTCAGAATTTTCCACAGTTTATTGTGATCCACACAGTCAAAGGCTTTGGCATAGTCAATAAAGCAGAAATAGATGTTTTTCTGGAATTCTCTTGCTTTTTGGATGTAACACTACCATGTATAAAATAGATAACTAATGGCAACCTGCTCTATAGCTTTAACTCTACTGAGTACTCTGTGGTGACTGAAATTGGAAGGAAATCCAAAAAAGAGAGTATATATGTATACAGATAGCTGATTCACTTTGCTGTACAGTAGAAACTAACATAACATTGTAAAGCAACTATATTCCAATAAATATTAATTTAATAAAATAAATAAAAACCTGGTCCTCAAATACCTGTTGTAAGAAATGTCAGTGTAAGTATTAAGGAACAAAAACACCAGAATTGTCATTTCTTTGGAAATGCCACACACTGGTAAAATAAGGTCCTTAATTACTCTCTTGAGTTTTAATTTAGATAGAAGACAGCATTTCATATTCTTAACATCGGCATTTAGTTGTTTGCTTTTTTGACCTGGCACAGGCAGTGGTTGTGTTAGGTTTGTCCTGAAGTCGTTTACTTCAATGAAGTATGATTTTCTCACAATTTTTTAAAAAACTAAATAAATCCCTGCTACTAATTCACATGTCTGACTCTGTGCGACCCCACAGACAGCAGCCCACCAGGCTCTGGTCCTGGGGATTCTCCAGGCAAGAATACTGGAGCAGGTTGATATTTCCTTCTCCAGTGCGTGAAAGTGAAGTCAAGTCGCTCAGTTGTGTCCGACTCTCCGAAATCCCATGGACTGTAGCCTACCAGGCTCCACTGTCCATGGGATTTCCCAGGCAAGAGTACTGGAGCAGGTTGCCATTGCCTTCTCCGAAATAAATCCTTCGATAGTTACATGCTGGAATGCCAAGCTCACAACGTATATAGGGAACCAAACACTGTTTTCAGTTAGAGAATGTTAACAATCTGTATAATTAATTTCCTAATAACTAAAAACTGTCCTGTAATCTTCACAGTAAATATATTTAAAAAGAAAAACAATTATATTTTCCATATTTATTTTTGAAACAAATTTGTTTTTTTTTTTCCATTTATTTTTATTAGTTGGAGGCCAATTACTTTACAACATTGCAGTGGTTTTTGTCATACATTGAAATGAATTAGCCATGGATTTACATGTATTCCCCATCCCGGTCACCCCTCCCACCTCCCTCTCCACCCGATCCCTCTGGGTCTTCCCAGTGCACCAGGCCCGAGCACTTGTCTCATGCATCCAACCTGGGCTGGTGATCTGTTTCACCCTAGATAATATACATGTTTCGATGCTGTTCTCTTGAAACATCCCACCCTCGCCTTCTCCCACAGAGTCTAAAAGTCTGTTCTATACATCTGAGTCTCTTTTTCTGTTTTGCATATAGGGTTATCGTTACCATCTTTCTAAATTCCATATATATGTGTTAGTATACTGTAATGGTCTTTATCTTTCTGGCTTACTTCGCTCTGTATAATGGGCTCCAGTTTCATCCATCTCATTAGAACTGATTCAAATGAATTCTTTTTAATGGCTGAGTAATATTCCATGGTGTATATGTACCACAGCTTCCTCATCCATTCGTCTGCTGATGGGCATCTGGGTTGCTTCCATGTCCTGGCTATTATAAACAGTGCTGCGATGAACATTGGGGTGCATGTGTCTCTTTCAGATCTGGTTTCCTCGGTGTGTTAGAACTAAACAGACATTTCTCCAAGGAAGACATACAGATGGCAAAAAAACACATGAAAAGATGCTCAACATCACTCATTATCAGAGAAATGCAAATCAAAACCACAATGAGGTACCATTACACGCCAGTCAGGATGGCTGCTATCCAAAAGTCTACAAGCAATAAATGCTGGAGAGGGTGTGGAGAAAAGGGAACCCTCTTACACTGTTGGTGGGAATGCAAATTAGCACAGCCACTATGGAAAACAGTGTGGAGATTTCTTAAAAAGCTGGAAATAGAACTGCCATATGAAGCAAATTTTTAAAAAATGTTTTAGTTGCACACTGCATTGTCATATTTTTTGAAAATTTTTCTTTTTCTGTTCAGGGTAGAGAATCTCAACGCTCTTCAACTAGCAGATGACAAGTGTCTAATATTTACTAATTTTACTCAATGCTGTTGTAGACATTTTACAGTTTTGCTGAAATTATTTTTAGATGTTTCCTTTGTAGTCTAATTTTGTTTGTTCAAGTTGAAAAAAAACGTATATCCTCATTTATCATCTAATTCTCTGTAATTTGAGTAATGTGCATAGCCTCTTTTTTAAGATAAATTCCAGAATATAAGTTGATCTTGAGTTTATAAGCTCACTTTTGTGTTTGTGTAAGAGGGGACCCTAGAATTTTTATATATTGTGTAAAAAGCATTCATTACTCTATTTTATGTGGGGAATAAGCATTGGAGAAAAGGGATGGACAAGATGTAATTTGAGATGACCTATCATTTTTTTTAAAGTAATTACATTTAGAAGAAACATAGGAAATTTTAAGTCTTCTCAAAATTCCAAGTATTTTGGGAAATGCTCTGAAATACATTTTAAACTGTTATTAGCTTTGTGATTTTTCATCAAACTACTATACTTTGTTGCAGAATAACTAATAAAATTTCCTTTTTCCCTCATATAAATAAGTCAAGGGAGGGACATGGTGTATGCAATTGTGCTAGCATATTACCACTGACACTCTTTCACCCAAGCATGTTGAAATAAAGCTGGTTTGAGCTGGTATTATTGAAATGTGGCCTCTTTTCCTCAGTTACTTTGGACAGTAATTTAAAAGATAGAAGACCTTCCCTTAAGTAAGGAAGAAAAAAAGTCAGAAATTTCCCACTTGATCCTGACTTTTCTTCTAGTTTGTTTGTTTGCTTAAGTAGTTTTTTGAGGAACCTCAGGGTCTGTGAACACTGAGCGAACAAAATGAGGAAAAGAAAGAGAAAAACTAACCTCTATTTTAAAAACATAGCTATAGCATCTCGCACAGCTGAGCTAGCCTTTGGCTGCTGAACAGAAGGGAAGGTTAGAGAAATTAGATTTGATATTTTCAACTAGACTGCCTTAGGCATTTCAAAGTTGATTGAGAATCTTAGTACCTATATAAGAAAGGTTATAGTAAAGGCCTTTTAAGGAAGACAAAAATTCATTTGTGATTATTTAAAAAAATATTTGATTATCTTTAGGAGCATTTTTTAATCATTGAAGAGACTAGATGGCAAAGAACAGGGATTATCTTAGAGTTTTGTTTCTTTCTACCCTTGTTTGTTCTCTGGAATCTTCTTTTCCTCAGAGAGATGAAATTTGGATTCTACACACTTAATGCCTACCTATCTACAGGCTATAATCTCTACCCCTTAATTATCATGGTTGCAAAATACAGAATTATTGTTAAAAGTATGTTAATTAAGTAATAGTTTATATATTTCCCAAAAGGTGGGAAAGTTTCTTATTTCAGACCTATTTATCTGACTTATAAAGATAGCCTACTGCATAAGAAGGTAAGGTCCGTATTTTGTAAAAAAAGAAATTGCTTTAAGAAAACAAAAATTTTCCATAAAAATACCAACTGTGTTTCCTTCTTTAGGTGAAGTTCTGAAGAGAACTTGAGTTCACATTATTTTTCTTTACCTTGTAAGATATGATTCTTGATATGTACACACATTCTTCCTATATACATTGCAATGAGGACTATATCAGATTAGCCTTTTCAATATATAATATTATTTATTTATTTTTGGCTGTGCTGGATCTTTGTTGGGGGCAAGTGGGGAGCGGGGGCTACTCTCTAGTTGCGGTGGGTGCGTGGACCTCTCATTGCAGTGGTTTCCCCTGTTGCAGAGCGCAGGCTCCAGGGTGCCGCCTTCAGTAGTTGCAGCTCCCGAACTTTAGAGCACAAGCTCAGTAGTTATGGCACATGGGCTTAGTTGCTCCATGGCATGTGGGATCTTTCCAGATCAGGGATTGAATCCTTATCTCATGCATTGGCAGGCAGATTCTTTACCATTGAGCCACCAGGGAAACCTCAGATTAGCTTTTTTTTTGAGATTTTCTGATTATAAAAGTAGTATAACAATGCAGAAGGGATCACTGAGAAATTATTATCATATTACCCATAGACTATACCAAATATGACATTTACATTAATAAATTTTGATGTCCAGAAAATTGCTGTATGTGTTAATATATGATATGACTTGTAACATATAAAATGAAAGGATTACCACTTCCATTTCATATAAAAGTTTTTGTGTTCTTATTAGAAGAGAATATTGTTTTCTTAAATCCAAAGAGATTGAAGAGAGATAAATGGATATAATGGGGCCATGAAGTAATAGACCCTTCATGAATCTGTTTATCTCAGTAAGTGTGAGGGACGTGCTGACTCTTCACACTGCAGTTACCCCGTGTTGTTTGTACACGTGATGGAAAGCAGAAAGGCCATTCAAATGAATGGATAGTCCACGGAGTCCTCAGAATTGGCTTTGGAATGAGGCTTTGTTCTCATACTTGAATACAGGTATAGCTGTTCTGGGAATTTACTTCGAACTTAATTAATTAATGAAGCTGTGGCTGTGAACGCTTGTCTCTGAAGGAGCTGAAGAACTCTGCTCTTCCATTTTGTACTGACAGACTAATGATCTGTCTTACTAGTCCCAGCTCAGGCCGAATCGCACCTCTTTAAATGCTTTCTAGAAATAGACAAGTCAAGTGGTCTCTTTGCCCAGTCAGGAACTTAAAGAAACTAGTACACAGAGGGAACTTGAGCTATAGGCAGTGCAAATGCCAACTGAAAATGAAAGAAAGACTATATTTGGCATTTATCTGCTTTCTAAAATACAGTGAAATCTTTTTTAATGTGAAGCACAAGGGAATGGAAAAAAATAGACTTTGGGTTAAACTAGCTTTCCATTATCTGATTTTTATTAAAGAGCAATCAGGCTGCTTGGTTGGCTAGGAAATATAAGTTGCTTTGAATTATGTATTATTTTAAATAAAGCAATATCAGCTTAATGAAATTCACTTTCTTAGGAAGATTAAACAATGTAAATTCTAGATGGGTCCTGATCAGTATGTTTGTATTTAGTAAAATGTGTCTCTTCTCCCATTGCCAAATGATAAGACAGTTTACTCAACCTAGGTTTATTGAGCATTTGCTCACTAGAAACAAAAAAGGGTGTGTGTGCACCTGTGTATTTCCTGGCCTTCTGAGGTATATTAATATTTGAAAGGAACCTGGAAGTAAATAGAGGATGATGGAGTTTTAGTGTCAATTTGCCAGCACAGCAATTACATGGTTCTTTTTGCAGTACTGCCTTTTTCCCAGGTCCTGAGCTAACTTCCAGCCTGGTAACTAGGATGATGCTTTACTGTAAAGCACAGTGATCAGTCAGTGCTACTTTCTGTAAGAATATTTTCTTTAATTAGTGATGAAAAGAGATGCAATTGGGCTAGGATGGAAAAACAATATTGCAATTTTACTACTTTTGTGATTTGACTTACTAAACCCTTTCTTGAAATTTCCTGAAGGAGGCAGCATACAAACCAGAGTTCAATTTAAATAGTGACTAGAACTCAGCTAGAATCTCCTGCTAAGTTAACCTCACAGTGTACAGGACACCATACTGGTGTCTGTAAGGTGTGATTAAATTACTTCTCATTTCACCTAATGGTATTATGCTATGGATGTTCCAGGACAGTAGTTCTCAGGATTTAAAGAGTGCAGTTGAGTGTTCATCTGTAGGCATATGAGAGTAGAAAGGAAAGAAATCACCAATTTCATGGTGGTTTAACTATTAATGTCTGCCTTAACGGTGGTGGTGGTTTAGTCGCTCAGTCATGTCTGATTATTTGCTACGGACTGTAGCCCACCAAGCTCTCTGTCCTTGGAATTTTCCAGACAAGAATACTGGAGTCGGTTGCCATTTCCTACCCAGGGATTGAACCTGCGTCTCCTGCATTGCAGGTGGATTCTTTACTTGCTGAGCCACTAGGAAAGCCCAATATCTACCTTATCAAATTTTAAAATGTTTTACATAAGGAAAATGAAAGGAACAAGTTTAGTAGTATTGATTATTATTTTTAAAGTGATTTTTGGCCCCTATAGTTTCCTGTAATCCCATCAGTACAGTTTGTACAATCAGTACAAACAGAACAGTTCCCTTACCCCCAAACACTCCTTCGTGCCATCCCTCTGTAGTCTCACTCTTACCCCTCACCCTCTCCTTATCCCTGGTGTTCATTGGTCTGTTATTCATCCCTTTAGTGTTGACTTTTCAAGAATGTCATGTACATGGACTCACAGTGTGTGTAGCCATTTTAGATCAACTTCTTTCGGCAGCATCCATTGAGATTCATCCAGGTCAGTTGTGCGTATCACTGACTTGTTACATTTTATTGCTGAGTGGTATTCCACTGTATGAATATAGCACAGTTTGTTTATCTATTAAAGGACATTTGGTTATTTTTAATTTTGGGAGATTTTGGATAGAGCTGTTGTAAGCATTCATTTATGGGCTTCCCTGGTGGCTCAGCCCTAAAAAATCTGCCTGCAATGCAGGAGACACAGGTTAGATCCCTAGGTCAGGAAGATCCCCTGGAGAAGGAAATGGCAACACACTCCAGTGTTCTTGCTTGGGAAATCCCATGGACAGAGAAACCTGGCAGGCTACAGTCCATGGGGTTGCAAAAGAGTTGGACTTGACTTAGCAACTAAACCACAACAATAAGAATCATTCATTGTGTGAACATAATTTTTCATTTCTCCAGGGCAAATACCTAATAGGCTTGCTGGGTCATATGGTGAATGAATATTTATTTTTATAAGAAACTTCCAAGCCGTCTTCAGATAAGCAGTATTATTTTGCATTCCCACCAACAGTATATGTGTTTTTACTTGCTCTGCATCCTCACCAACTTTGTATTGTAACATTTTTATCTTATACATTCAAACAGGTGTTTGAAATGCTTTCTCATCATAGTTATAATTTGTTTTCCTAATGACCAGTGAGGGCTTCCCTGGTAGCTCAGCTGGTAAAGAATCTGCCTGGATGCAGGAAACCCTGGTTCAATTCCTGGGTCAGGAAGATCCCCTGGAGAAGGGATAGGCTACCCACTCTAGTATTCATGGGCTTCCCTGGTGGCTCAGTCGGTGAAGAATCCACCTGCAATGTGGGAGACTTGACTATCTTCATGTGTTCATTTTCTATGATTATATCATCCTAGGTGAAGTGCCTGTTCAAGTCTTTCGCCCAGTTTTAAATCAGGTTTGTTTCGTAGTGTTAATTTTGAGCCTTTTATATATTCTAGATACCAAGTTCTTGGGATAAATTCTCCTGGTCTGTTGGTTGTTTTTTCTTGTTCTTAATAGAATCCCTCAAAGGAAACTAATTTTGAAAAAGTCTAAATTATCAGTTTTTCTTCATTTATAGAATGTAGTTTTGCTGTAACATCTAGGAACTCCTTGACTGACCCCAGCTCATGCAGATTTTCTTCTGTGTTTTCTTCTAAAAGTTTTATGGTTTACTGTGGTTCTTTTTGGGTGTGTGGTTTATTTTGAGCTAATTTTTGTGTTATAGAGTGAGCTATAGGTTGAGGCAGGGCCAGGACTAGAGTCAGACTCAAACAGAAAATAGAAGAAGGTGTCAAAAAACTCAGTAATAAAAACAAATTAACATTTTAATGCAACATTATAAAAAATAAAAATAATGCAAAAAATTCACGATGAGTAAAATTCCAATACTCTAAATAAAAATGGGAACAGTGACAGTGCTATGTCAAGCCATATTGAGATGAAAGGAAAAGTAAGTTGAACTGAGGCTGTCTTAATTTAAAATTTTGATATTTTGTTCATCACAGTTTTTTTAGGGGGCCAGGAGGTAGGGTGAAGTACAAGAGTTGGAGGAAATAGTAAACTTGATGCTGCTTCAGTAGTAGTTTGAGTTCTAGACTAATTTCCCAGTCCACCTACTCCTATTTTCTTGTCAAAATCCTCAAATTTAGGTTTTATAACTGCATTCAGAGAGAGAGACTGGGTGGAATGTGATCCCTCTGTTTCACCCAGCACCAGGAACTTTTTTTAATTAAAAAATGGTAACAATGATGGAAAACACTGTATGAAATAAATAATTAAATAGTACAAATTGCAGCAGATGTGCCTAGGAGGAATTGTCTAAGATCACCGCACATCTGCAGGGGCATTCATATTATAGGAAATAAATTAATCTCTTTGGTCCTAGTGCAAGTCCCCTCTCCCATGCTAGTGATAGGTTCCCTTCATGTAACTGCCACAGGCAAAGCTGCTGGCTTTTGCTGCATTAGCTGGGGTATCAGGCATACTGTAACTGCTTTGTGCTTAGTCATTCAGTTGTGTCCAACTCTTTGTGACACCCTGGACTGTAGCCCGCCAGACTCTTCTGTCCATGGGGGTTCTCCAGGC
Organism: Odocoileus virginianus; assembly: GCF_023699985.2. Classification (NCBI taxonomy): domain Eukaryota; kingdom Metazoa; phylum Chordata; class Mammalia; order Artiodactyla; family Cervidae; genus Odocoileus; species Odocoileus virginianus. The sequence continues at coordinate 32,726,386 of NC_069687.1, forward strand.
AAGAATACTGGAGTGGGTTGCCATGCCCTCCTCCAGGGGATCTTCCCAACTCAGGGATCAAACCCAGGTCTCCCACATTGCAGGTAGATTCTTTACCATTTGAGCCACCAGGGAAGTCCATGAATACTGGAGTGGGCAGCCTATCCCCTCTCCAGGGGGTCTTCCCTGACCGAGGAATCAAACCAGGGTCTCCTGCTTTGCAGGTAGATTCTTTTTTGCTTAGTGTCTCAATATTGTTGTCCAGAGCCCATCTTCTTGCCTACTTGAGGACTACGACTCAGCTCTCTTATATGAAAATTAGACTTTTAACAGAAGATTTTACAACCTCCCTAAAAAGCTCATTTCTGTTTATAAAAACTCTTATTATCATCAGACCTTTTTTTCCCTTTACTTTTAGCCTGCATTCTCATGCTTAGAGCCCACATCCTTTACTCTAGTCCTCAAGGAATTAGAGAACAGCTGGTCAACATCCTCTGTTTCCTTGAAGATTATAAAGTTACTGTTCTGTCTTCTCTTGTCTAAGTGAACTAAACTTAGTTGATATTGTTATTTTAACATTTTCTTATGGGTCGTATTTTCTCAACACTTCTGTTACCTTTGATACTCTTTTTTCAGCTATTTCTAGATTCTCCAGTGAGCAAACTGGAGTAAGGGGCTCCTTGGTGCCATGTGAGTGGGCAGAACATTATATTCCTAGGGTTAGAACAATATATGGCACATAGTAAGTGTTTGGTGAACATGTATTTGTTAATTTTGCTTTACCTTTTATTATATTTTATTCTAGTATACTCTTATTGGGACTTACTATCATAGCCTATTCCATGCCAGCTTCTCTTGCTTTTGTTTTTGTTAATAGTTTTTTCTAATTAATTTGGAATTTCAGAACATAAATATGTTTTCTTTTAGATTTGATGAAAGAAGTACAGATTTTTGTCTGCTTCTTTAAAACTTGAGGTGATCCTTTTTCAGACTTACTAAAAATAGCTATGTTTTGAATTCAGTAGAGGTAGCAGATTTACTGTGGATGCTTAAAATACTGGTAATCTAAAACTCTAATGAATATCATGTTTTGGTTCTTATACTGTTAATGAATATGACCTGTTTCCTGGGTCTGTTTTGTAGAACACACTCTGCTTTGAAGTAAAAGTTATTTGTCGGAATTTGTCACTGTGTTTTATCAAAAGTCCAGTCTCTATTCTCCCTTAGAAGACAAATTCTGGTGAGCTTATCACCTCTTTTCTGTTCTCATTTCCAGTCCCTTTTCAAAGAACAGTTTATAATTTTAACGGGTAGACTCTTAGTTCAGGAGCAGTTATTTAGATTTTCTATTCAACATTCTCTTCTTTGAAATAATGTTTACTGTAGGAATCCTGTTTCAAAGCCTATAGTAAAAAAAAAAAAAAAGCCTATAGTGAGTGTCTTTTCCTATAGTTATCTATTTGACAGTGATCTCATTTCAGTTCAGTTCATTCGCTCAGTCATGTCTGACTCTTTGTGACCCCATGGACTGCAGCACGCCAGGCTTCCCTGTCCATCGCCAACTCCCAGAGCTTGCTCAAACTCTAGTCCATCAAGTCGGTGATGCCATCCAACCATCTCATCCTGCCTTCAGCCTTTCCCAGCATTAGGGTCTTTTCTAAGGAGTCACTTCTTCACATCAGGTGGCCAAAGTATTGGAGCTTCAACTTCAGCATCAGTCCTTCCAGTGAATGTTCAGGACTGATTTCCTTTAAGATTGACAGATCTGACTGATGTCATGAGGAGCCTATCAGATCCTCCTTCAGACTTCATAAATCACTGAAGAATGAGGAGTCAAAGAAGGTCTTGTCCAGTTTAATAGTTTATTCATTTTCTAGTATCATTTAACTCTGCAACATGCTGTATTAAAAGGCATCTTCTACTTACTTGGTGTCAGCAGTCTCAAGGAAATGTGTTCTGTGTACTATTTTACTTCTATTTGTAGTCCTTCAAAACAAGAGAAACAGCCAGTGTTTCCCTTTTGATTAATTAGAAACTTTTAATTTTCCTTCTCTACACAAGAATTTGGTGTTTTATATAATTGGCATTTAAGCAGATCTATACACTTCCTTGTATAGACAGGATTGCCAAGAATGGCAAACCTGGATGAAGACTCACCTAGTAGATAACACAATCCTGAAGGAGAAACATACTGGACTCCATAAAAATGTCAAAAAAAAGAGAGGTTGATTTTGTAGACAGGTCAATTTTGTCAGTGTTCAGAATGACACAGTATTCTTTATAAAATGTAGAAACATATAATACAGTAACGACAGCTCTCTGTTGTCCAGCTCCAGCACCACACCACACCCCACTGAGAGAAGACCAAGGAAAGGACTTTATGCCTTGTAGGATTTTCTATGACAGACTTTCCTCTCCCAACCAGAATTTGATGAGTGCTCTTTGGTAACAAATTTTCCAGCTGTTCTATCAGAATTCTGGCCAGACTTCTACAATTTATTAGTGTGGGAAACAAAGAGTTCTATAATTAAGGCATAATCCCAGGATAGTGTTTTCCCCTTATCTGGAGTGCTAGATCATCTTGTATCATAAGGGGTTTTGAGACCACCCCAAAGGGCTCAATAAAAGAGTATAATGTATAACACTTCTTTACCTATACTATATTAAAACAAATAGTGCTTTACATATCCTGTATAGTTCATCTCTAAAGACTCAGGTTCTCCTACAGTTTTTTTGTTTTACATGCTTGATGATTTCTAAGATCTGATCATATATATCTCCTGTCTAGTAGTTAGGGACTTAAAGCTTTATCCATTTGTGCTTTGTTTATTTACATAAAGAAAAGATTTATGCTTATTATCTTTATGCCCATCTTGAACTATTGCTAAATGAAGAAGGGTGAAGTGGTCTGGGTCTGTGTAGATTAGATCGAGAGATGGCCTTAGGTAGTGCTTCCCAAGCTTTTTCACAGCCTGGTGCTCATAATAGATGATACTATGTGATATTACAGACAAACCCACTCTTTACTGGTGCTGACTTGCCTGAGGCTATAGTGCCCTAGGCCCCTCTCAACCCCCCGGGCTCCATATCTTGGCACACTTGATCCATCCTGTGCCCACTAGTACGGAATTCTATGAGAATTTTGGGAATGTGCCTGCAGTAAGTGCTGTTTCTAGGTGATCCACGGCTGGTGTCACTCACCCTGGAGACTCTAACTTCCTGCCACCTATTTGTTTCCTGCTCCCAAACTGTCATTAATTAAAATAATTATCAGATTTCTTCAGTCATTATTTGTCCTTTTTTTTTCCTGCCTTTGTAAGTTCTTCTCAAATAGCAGACTGGAGCAAACTGACGTTTAGTGTTTTGAATTAGATGAAGAAGATTGTATTTAATTTTCTTACCCAAGAGACCTTCAGTTTTCTCTGAGAACTTTTTCTCGTGATGAAATTCTTTAGTCGAATTTATTATCAGCTACAGATGTGATTCATTTTGTGCCAAGGACAATTACCAGGTTCCAGATTTTTACTGCTTTAACAGTTACCTTAATTTTAGAGCAGAGTCTGTAAATGAACTGATTTTAATAAATGCATAGATGCCAGTTTTAAAAAAGTTTTCACCAAGGCTTCCCTGGTGGCTCAGATGGTAAAGAATCTGCCTGCAATGCAGCAGACCCGGGTTTGATCCCTGGGAAGATCCCCTGGAGAAGGAAATGGCAACCCACTCCAGTATTCTTGCCTAGAGAATTCCATGGACAGAGAAGGCTGGCTGCAGTCCATGGGGTCGCAAAGAGTCAGACACAACTGAGCTACTGACATTTTCACTTTCTTTTCAAAAAGCATAATCTGTGCATCCGTACCAGATATTTATGGTAGGTATAGAGCAACGCTTTTCCTTGTTTGTTTGTTTTCAACAACCCCTACCTTTATAAAAGTGCCACGGCATTTCCTCTTTTCACCATTGGTCTTCTGTCTGGTTTATCAGAGAGAGAATTGTTTGGGGCAGGGAAGAAGGGAGATTAAGAAGATTTTCAGTGAAGAGTGACAATTGCTACCTGTCTGGCCCTCTGATGGAACTTCCTTAGAGTTGGAGGAATGTGGAGGGGGAGAAATGGATAGGCACATGCTCACTTAGAAGAGCAGAGAAAATGTCTTTAAATATTTTTGTTTGAGGGGTATTTCCGTGAAGATCAGGTGGGTGTTGAGGAGTCTTATTTATTGTAGACAAAAGTTTACTCAGCAGGTTTGCTTCCTGAACTTGAAAGGAGTGAAACTAAACCCGATGGCCCAAGCATACTGCAAAATAATCCAAGTTTGGGAAAAGCAAGGCTTTGGGAGGACAAGACAAATAACCTGGAAAAGTTTAAAGCATTCCTACCTGACTCTTCTACCTACCTGGTTCAGTATTTTAATGTGGAAAGCAATTTTTCTTTCTCTGTGAAATAAAGCTTGGGTTTGTGCAAATCACCGGTACCTTTCCAATTTCATCTGCCTTCTTTTTCTTCATTTTGGACTCACATCTCGATCTGTGTTCTTAAACTTGGGCAGCAGCATATACATGGACTTTCAGATGTATCGGGCAGTCCTGAGGGTGTGCACGGCCATGAAACTGCCTCTACACACATGTGCAAAACTGTGTGACAGTCTCCTTCATGGAAATGTGTGAGGCTCTTACCTTTGAAGATTTTGGAAACCACTTCTCCGAAAGAATCTCTGAGTTAGCTTATCCATTCTTGTACTATATGACAAAAACCAAACATGAAAAAACCAGATGGAGTTTCTTTTACAGTGTGGATCAGCAGCTGGGAAGGATCAGGAAAGCGTGTTTCATCATAATCATGTTTAAGATATAAAATTAGGAAGGGTGCTGGGCTTCTTTTAGCATGTGAAGTAGAATAAGAGAGGTGTTTGGATATGTGCATTACTGACACCTAAGATGTTATGCAGGCATTGATTTCTTTTATAGTAACATTTGTGAACTGGGCAGTAGCAGACTTTTTCTTTTATGATTTTAGTAATATCATCTGCTTTTTAGTGTAAACTTGCTCAGATTTCTTCTGGGTTAGGTGATTTAAAATCTGCAGCGACTCTTCCCTCCCATCGTCTAAAGCAGAGCGCTGCATAATTAGGAGGTATGAAGGCATGAGCATGGGCGTCGGGAAAACCTCCCTGAGCATCCCAGCTCCTCTGCGTACAAGTTCTGTGACCTTGAGAATGTTACCCCGCCGCCTGCAAGCCTCAGTTTCTTCTTCTTGTGACACCAAGAGGTGAAGATGATTAGTTTTGTAGTGTTGTTGTGAGGTGTCAGCTACTTTTATAACATAAAGTTGCAGATAACCCGATCGTTCCTTTCTTCCCATGTCCTAAAATACAGATTCATTTCTCTCATTTTTTCTTCCTCTTCTCCTTATTTGCTTCCATCACATCAAGTAAACCAGAAAACCACAGCAGTAAATTATTTGGGGTTTTTATGGCCTTTTTACTTTTGCGGAGGGGTAATTCCAAAGTTCCTGTTTTGGAATCTTGACACTGCCTTTTGTACACAAAGTGTTTTCTTCTTCTCTGCCCCACTCCCCCTCTTTTCTTTGGTCTCTGCAGAGAAGAGAGCTCTCTGTGTTGAGCACTTTAAAGTCTGATTACTGCCTTGTCATCTTGCTTACGATCTCCAGCACCAGTTACTGTCTCTCTCTGGCTGCTGCTTGAACTGAATACTTTGGGGGCAGACTGTGGTTCCTCTGCACCGCCAAATTATCTAAAGTGACAGTAGCTTTTGGTTCAAAAAGCTAAACTGAATTTTGTGGTAACACAGAGTTCAGTTTAAGCAGCTAGGGGAAGCCAGTGGTGGTTCCACAATGCTTTGGTAAGATGAAGTGGATCAGTGTAAGAATAAAATCTTTTATCAATTTAATAAAGCAAATCAGTATATTTAAAATATGCAGACTAACTTCAGAATCTAGTTCTTGGCAGTGCAGTGCTTTCTGTTTGGTCCGTGTAGATCTCCTGTCATGATGGTTCCCTCTGGTCCTTTAATTCAGATGTGTTCTCTGCCCTCCATTCGTTGTCTCACTCAGTAAATCTGTCTGTCTGAATGTGGCAAGCCCCCAGCTGCAGAAGTACCTCTTGAAGAACAGAGGATGGAGGGTGACTTTGTGGATGGTGGATGAAGTGAATGCACTCTTTCTAAGTAGCTGTAGCTCATTTGTCTTGTGATAGCTCCTTGGGCTTCTAGCAGGCACGTGTCCCATTGTTGTTATGTAAAACCCAGTATGTGTGTTTGACAAGTTAGCAGCGGCGCAGCTCTGCTGGTTCCCCAGCCTCGCTGCCGTCTCAGCGATTGTTTGGTTTGGCAGATGGCCAGCTCTCTGCTATAAGATGCATTTCCTTGACAGGACAAAGTGTGGAGCCGCATTAGCTGCAAAGTTTACGAAGGTTAGCTAAACACACACAATAAATATTAATAAACAACAAAAAAAAAGCCCACCCACCTTTGACTTTGAATCCTGTTTCTTCATTCCATGTTTTGGAATCCGGGTAGTATTTGATTAATAACCAGTCTTAGGGTAATTGAGCCTTAAGTATCTTTTGTCTAACTCAGACTGCTCCCAGCGCCCTCATGGGATGCCTTGGTGACTCACCACCTCAGTGGATGGCGCTCTGGAATGACTAGTTAGTTCAAGGGGGCTCACTTGCCTTCTCCTTCCTTCTGTGTAAAAAGGAGGGTAAACGTGCTTCTCCATGAGAGCTTGTGCTGCCCAGTCACGTGTGTGTGTGTGTGTGTGTGTGTGTGTGTGTGTGTGTGAGGGCGTAGGAGGGAAAGACTGTGAACGGGAATAGAGATGCAGTGCCCGGAGCTTGGACTCCCTGGAAAGCAGTCAGACGTTGGTCTGCTGGCCCGGCCATTGCCTCTCTCTGACATTTACACCCTCGGCGTAGACGGAGAGAGTAACGGTAACCTGCTGCCCCTGGAAACTGCCTGTTTGGCTGGTGTCTTGGAATTTATCAGGCCTACGTTGTGGATCTTTTCCAATTCTGTACCCTGCTCGCTTGACAACATATTTGAGAACCAGTAATCTTAGACTGCTTAGCCAGACCTCTAGAGAACCAAGGAAGGGAGATAACTTTAGTACTATGTCCTTAAAATTGTCCTGGGGCCAATTCTGGGCAGCTGAGATTTCTGAAGACCCTTGAGAGCCCCTCTCACTGTCTTCCCTTGCCCCTCTGGCTCTTGTTCATCCCTCTTTTCTGGTCCACATTGGGAGGGCACTAACCCTCTGTGTTTGTATGATACTTGAGTGTAATAAAAATCTGGAGGAATCAAATTATTTCTCATAGGCAGTAATGATTTTAACTTGAAAATTGTCCATCTCCAGCCCCACCTAGCAAAGCAGTCTATTTAGTTTGGGTGAGTTGTAACTTTAATTCATTCCTGCAGCAAATATTTATTAAGTATCAGACACTAATCTAGGCACTTGAGGCCCTTGGCCACAGGAAACAGACCAGGAGCAGCCTGTGTAGAGCGTTTATTCTAGTGGGGGCGGCAGACAGTAAGCATGTGTGCGTGCCTACTTAGGCTCTTCCATGTGTCCGACCCTGTGCGACCCCACGGCCCGTAGCCCGCCAGGCTCCTCGTATCTGTGGGGTTCTCCAGGCAAGAATGCCGGAGTGGGCTGCTGTGCCCTCCTTCAGGGGATCTTCCCGACCCAGGGATCGAACCCACATCTCCTGGGTCTCCTGCATTGACAGGTAGGTTCTTTACCACTAGTGCCACCTGGGAAGCCCAGACAATAAGCATAATTAGCAGTAAGTTATATATTATGTTAAAAGCATGATTAACAGTAAGTTGTATATCATCTTAAAAGGTGACACATGCTATGAAAACAAGGAAAAGAAGGGGAGTTGTGTGGCGCAGTTTCAAATAGGCTGGTCCGAGTAGTCATGACAGTCAAGCCAAGACTTGAAGGAGATGAGTATTGGCTTGGATGAGCTTATTCTAGCTTTGATGGGAAGTTGTTTGTGACTCTTTTCAAGTTTCCACATACCTGACCTTGATCATCTAGAGATTTCCAGTGGTCTAGGCATGGTTCTCACATTAGTCCCAGTGACGGAGCACCTTGTAGTCAGGCTGTGCTTTGCAGATCATGAACTATTGATAAAATTAATTCCATCTTACCAACAAGGCAGTTTTATTGGGAGAAAAGTGTGACTTTTTCTACACACGCACTGTAAAGTAAGTTTCACCAGCACGTGCACAAAGGCGACAGCAGCCTCACCCCCTAGTTGTTAAACTTTGGTTTACTGCTTTCACATTTTACTGAAAAATATGATTTACTATTTTCAAGTTTTTCTATTAATATTCACTCACCGTTGTATATGTTTTATCATCTTTTAGCACTTGCTAGTAGACATTGAGTAGCAGATACTATAGGTTTAAAAAAAAGAGTGAGGGTTTAAAAATCTAAAAAATAATTAAATGCAAGTGACAGGAATGAGTTCAATGAATGTAAAAGTATTAAACTCATCAGAACCATAAAAACAAACAAAAAAAATAGTGGGGCAAAAATTTAAAACTGTGCAAACCTGCCTGTTGAGCTTAATTTTCTCCCTGATGACAGGATAAACACAGCCACTCTGGTTTGATTTTCTCAATAGAACATCTCAACCCTGTTCAGCAGTGCTAGAACCACTCTTCTAGAATATTGTCAGATTTGAATTTGACATTTCTTACATTTCTTCCTTAGTTTCTCAGGAATCTCAGAGTGGGCTTTGTAGCCATTTAACTATGTGCATTTTTTTACCAGTCAAGTGGAAGCCAGAATTTCTATCAAAAGGAATTGCAGAAATTACCAGATATTCTATATTAACGAAAGAACTAGATGGTTGGGGAGAAGAAGACAAAAAGAAAAAAAAAATTCAGCCCAATTCAGATTTTGAAGACAGAAATTTCCATGATTCACATTTTAATATTAGAATGTAAGATGGTAATATCTAATTGTACCCTTTCCCATTAGTCCTTGTACATTGCTTGGCACATGGAGATTCCTAATAATCACTGGATTAATGTTTCCACTCATTTCTTGTTCTATCAGAGTGAGATCTGCAGAACCCAACATGTGGTATTTCTGCCTACCAACCTTAGCCTCCTTTCCCCCCCTTAATTCTATCCCTGCCATCTCTTCCACCTCTGCCCTCTTATTTCAGCAAAAATTAAAAACAGGTTGTAGTTCTTACTGGGAACTTGCAGTTCTTTCTGACCCCAGAACAGCACTTATTTTCCTCACCAGTAATGATTCACAGGATCATAGCTTCTTCCAGTGAACCTTCTCCTAACCTGCTTTTTGTTCAGGTTAACATCACATCTTTATATTCCGTATCTCTGTTTTACTTCTGCTATTGTCCTGCTGGTTAATCTCATAGATAGGGAGATATTATTCATAGTTCACAAATGTGTGTTGTTCCTGAGAAAGCTTTATGAGATTTGGATCTTTGTAAACTAAAAATAGTAGCCACCTGGCCTCAATATGCTGTCCAGAGGGGCATACTGTGTGCATAAAAACATGAATCGCTGAGGTCTAAATCCGCTTCATTGGTACAATGAACCAAGTTATGTGGGTTCAGCATTCCAAGATGCCAGCCTCACATGTCAGCAGAGCTGGGAAGGCCCAGCTTTGCGGCTTTGACACTGTCAGAAAAGGAGCGGAGAGAAGGCAGGAAGGGGCATCTTTTATATTTTTATAGAGTGTCACAGAGATAATAAGTGATAGAACAGGACTCAGTGGTTTGGAGGAAAGTGCCCCAGAAGCTGCAAGTCATCGTCAGGGTGGCATTCAGTTTAGTAAACTAGCCATCCAAGTACCAGCAGAGCTGTCTTTCCTTTCTCTTTGCGCCCCATTTAGATGATCCCCATGCCTTTTCCTTTTCAGAGTGTTGTCCGCTGCCTGTGGCACCCAAAGCTGAACCAGATCATGGTGGGGACTGGAAACGGGTTGGCTAAAGTCTACTATGACCCCAACAAGAGTCAGAGGTATTTCATAAGTGTTGCCTGTTTGAGATGGATGACAGCAACTGGGGGGAGGGCTTTTTTTTCACCCCTGCTTTTATTTATTTTCCTCTTTGATGGGGATCCACCCTTTTAGAAAATGCAGCTGGCCCAGAGTAAAGCCTCAAACTCCTCATATTGTGCTTTAAAGAGGATTTAGATAGCTCCTTGATCCATACAGAATTCAAAGTGAAAGTTTCCTGGGGATTTGCAGTTCTTTAGCTGAAATGTTGAGTGCAAGGGGGGGAAAAGGCCTGCCCACTCTGCATACCACCCTGGACAGTGGCATTAACAGTGATGCATGTAAGGGATTAAACAGAGCAGGGAACGAACCACTCACAGGAAATGGAACCGGCTTGTCTGTTTTGTTCCCTTTCTGTTTGGGCTTTTCTCAGGTACCGTTTGGGTATTTGGTGGTGGTGTTCTCTGCCAGCAAAGGAGGACAGCACAGACAGTTTCCCCTTCCACCCCACATCTGCCCAGTTGCCAAATTTAAGCATACCAGTGTGTTTCAGGCATCTAAAAACCTCACTGGAGGCTCAGTCAGTCCCTCAGTTATTTCTCTTTTCCTTGGGCACAAAGGTAAACCCATGTCACCATCCAAAAGGGATGGCCTCTTTCTCTCTATTAAGATGCAGTAAGTGATTCGCTGTTTCTTTAGAGTAAGCCTTGGCTATCTAGTACAAAATTCACATGCTAAATTTACTGGGGTCCCCCATAAACCTGTTGTGAGATCCCACATTCTTCTGGGGGGAAAGGAAGCCTGTCCTCTATTAGTGAATATTTACTGACTATAGTCTGGCTCTAAATAGAAGCAGACAGTCCTGTTCCCTTCAGAATTTTCTGGAATTGGAACCTTTGCCCCATAAAATAAAATTACATATTGTAGTCTTTAAGAAAAAATAGGATTTTGTTTGTTATTTAATAAATTAAAAATACTAATGTAAGTAGGATGAAAGGAAGGGGTCCATTTTACTTGAGAAAATGATGAACCCCATTTGATAGCACCCTTTAGAAGGCACTATCTTTGGACTGTTTTAAAAAATTTACTTATTTGTATTTGTCTCTCCTGAAAGGGATACTCATTATTGCTAAGGAGAGTGAAGCATTGTAAGCACACTTTTGGCTAATCCCACACATTCTTGGGCTGTAGCCCCTTGGCAATCCTGCCAAGCTGACTAGGATCCAGACACTTTACTCTTGTATTTGAGATGTGGACAAATGCCACTTGGGCTGTAGACCACCCAGGTTGCTTTCATCTGAGCCATAAACTAAAATTTGAACCCTGTGACCTTTAGGGTGAAAAGGTTGATTAATGTTATTAATATCTCTTTAAGATCTTAATTTTAGGTTATTTCTATAGATTTTTTTAACTAGCCTTTTGTTTTCCAGTTACCTTTCTAACCCTCTCACACAGTAGTAACCACTGATGCACAGACTTGCCATCCCATATGTTTAATCTCTTATCACCAAGGGCTCCATCTGTTGCCAGTCCTTGGAAAGTCAAGGACTTGGTGAGATGATGTGTACAGAGTGTGTTCCTGAAAAGTGTCTAATGCTTTTGACATCAACTTTCTGTTTCTAAGACCAAATAAGGGAAATAATTTGCTTTAACTCCTCTCAGGGGAGCGAAATTATGTGTAGTTAAAACCCAGCGGAAGGCGAAGCAAGCAGAAACTCTAACCCAGGACTACATCATCACCCGTAAGTTGTTAGCATGGTCTCTCTGTCATGCATCTGTCTTCTAGTCTTGTGTGATGTTGCTCTCATGGCTTTAGAGACAGAAGAAGCCCTCCAAGTTCAGGCATATATTAAAAAATACCCTATTCATGTGTTTAGGATGGGAGTCATGTAATAGCTAACTCGTCCAGCTTCTGTGATTCATCACAGAGACAGGGTGACTTCATGTAACTTTCAACCCCAAAAGGAAGAGCCTAAATTCTGTGACCCTGTGACAGATTGATCCAGAGACCTTCAGGTATAAAATGAACTACCCGAGGTACAATCAGAAATCTTATCAGAACAGAGCAGCGTCTCTCAGGTTTGTTCACACAACTTTGTTGATCTGATAGATTTTTGTTTGCCAGAGTCACAGTCTCAGACCTGCCACGGGTAGCGGCTAGAAAGATCTCAGATGCAGTAGAGATTGCCATTAGCAGGTGTCCCCATGGACTTTCTCAGCGGCTCAGTCTCAAGCCCAGGGGGCGCTGCACTGCTGGGTTTTCTCCCTGCTGGTGGGTCTTGTATAAAACCAAGCCCCTTGTAGCTGGTGATGAGTAAAAAGATCCCATGGCATTTTTTTTGTAAGAGTAGAAGTGTTAAAGTCAGTGTCAGAAGCAGTCTAGCTCATGTAATTACATGCGGCCTACTTAAATTCCTGCAGTCGTTTGAAGTGAAAAGCTATTTTTCCCTCTCCTAAAAATACTATTGTGTCATGTTGCCGAACCGAGTGATGGGTGGCTGTGTTTCTCAGCTCCCCTAACTCAAGGCAGGCATATTTATTGGTGAGTGATATGGTCCTGGCCCAGGCTGGCAGTGTGCATTGAGGATGGCCGATACTAGAAGTGTTTTTCAGGTGTTATAGCCATTTCTGTCATTCACATCATAAATTTCCTTTAAACCATTATTATGCCTTTAATTCTCCCCCAGTTTTCTCTTTTAAAGGAGTTTTAATTTGCATGTAAACATTCAAAGACATTATTCTGGTACTTTTTGTGGTCATAAATAGATATTTAATTCTTTCCCCAGCAGTTTTCCCCCTCTCCACCAGAATATGACACTGTTTCCCTTATAAATTTGTATTTTCTTTTATATTCTGAAATTTAATTCCGACATTGAGTGAACAACCAAGAGCAATTGGACGGATGTTTACTCTCTGATTTTTATTCTTTTGTCTACCACATTGAAGAAGGAATAAGTCCCTGTCAAGTCACCACGTCAGGAGATTCAGCCACCTCTGTGCATTCAAGACAGCCTCTGTCCCAGTTTCCGTGGGATAAGAAGTGTCCCTCCCTTCTGGTTGCTCAGTGTTGTCAGCCGTTCCTGAGAGGCGGTCACATTTCAGAAATGTGTGAAGTGACTCCAGTGTTTATGAGGCCTCTGAGGAGGCAAGCTGTTGACATTATTCACATTTGGGTCCTGTAAGAAAAAAAGTAAGAGGCAGCCCCATTAAGTGTTTCTTGTCAAAACCACAGAAGTTAAGTTTAACTGCTGCCCACGGTCTAGTAGATGGGGAGCCTCATCAGTGTTTCCGTGACGGTATTTGACAGTACTTCCTGAGTGCCATTAGTTGCCAGGAGAGGTGAACAGTGTGTCTGGTCTCAAGCGAAATTGGCTAATTGGTTGCAGTAAGACTGTCTTTTATTATTAGATGAAGGCCGTCATTATGACTTCCATTTCATCTACATTTAGTCATGCTCTAGCTATGTTTTTGGATGGAAGGGTTATTATCATAATGAAATTTTTCAACTGTGACTTCTCCTAGCTCATGCCTTGCCTATGTTCCGCGAACCTCGCCAACGGAGTACAAGAAAACAGCTGGAGAAGGACAGACTGGATCCCCTGAAGTCTCACAAACCGGAGCCTCCTGTTGCAGGCCCAGGTGACTGATCTAGCTTGTGACCCGCAGAGGGGGTCATTGAGGGCCAGGGTGGGGTAATCAAGACAGAACTTGGAAGATCTTTTGGGCCTGGATACCCGTCTTCAGAGATTTTTACTAAATAGGATTTTTCAAACACCTTCTTTGAGCCTCAGAACTTTTTGCTTAAAGAACTGATGCAGAAGCCCAGTGCATAAAACTGATGCAAATGGAGCTGTTGTGCTGAAGGAGAGAGGAAGCCCAGAGCCCTTTCTTCTTGGTCTCCAAGTCCTTTAGGTGACCTCACTGGAGCTCTGGGGTGCCTTGGAACTCAGTGTTTAAATCACTGCTCACCATACCGGCTTAAAATTCAACACTGAATACTTTGGCCGAAATTTAGGCTGGATTAGAGTTCACAAGAGGCAGAAAGAGGCCATCATTTAGTTCTGCATTATTTAAATAGAACTGCCCATTTTCTAATTAAATAGATATATAATCTAAAGATTTAATAGACTGTGCTAAGTACCATAAAAGAAGTTATCAATAAAGCACTAAGGCAATGTAAAAGAGTGTGGTACGGGGAAATAGGGAGGGTTTAAAAAAAAAAAAAAAAAGAACTGCCCATTTTCCTAGAAGATGAATAAAAATCCTTAGAGTTTCTAAGAAAGTAAGACCAGAAGAAAGCAAGGCAGCATTGGCCATCATATAGCCTTACCTTTACTAGAATCCCTTTTTCTGTTATCAGCTGCATAGTTTCCACTTGTTCTAGGTTCATAAGCTTATATCACTTATGACTTGTTTATTCATCTGAACCTGACTTCTGGACCTCTATCTCTTTGGCCTGCCCCTTGAGCATTGAAAGAAAATCTCATATACCAGTCTCAGTTTTTTCCCCATTTTCTCTGCCATCGTCCTATAATCAGAATTCCTGTATAATATTCTTGCCTGGATTATTAAAAAGCCCTTGTAACTAGGCACTCTCTCAACTCACTCTCTCCTCACTACTGCCTTCACTCATCTTACAGCTTTTATTCCCGATTTCTGTAGTTTTCATCTTGCTGCTGCCCCCACATCTTCAGAAGCGGTGCACTGTCCAGTCACATGCCCAGAGGTTCAGAGTTCTCTACAGTCTGACTCTCAGCCATGGTTGAGCTTTACACCTCACCTCTCTCCTCCTCTAATCTTCTGATAACGACTGTTGGTTCATTCCGGCCCCCAAATGCCTGTTGAACTTCCCTCTTTCTATACTTTTGTATTTTAACTATTCCATTCATTGAAAATAACCTTCTCTGTCTTCTGACTTCTCCCACATTGGATGTATTTCTTCCTATAGATCCCCTTCCCACATCAGCCTGAAGAGCTGTCTTCTTCTAAGTGCTACTGATACAATAGTTACTGGCCATACAAATTCTCTGGCAATTATTTCCTGCCTGATAAAATTAATCTTTTAGTGCTACTTGACTTTTCATGTGGTGTTTTGTCTTTTTTTTCTCTTTTTAACCTCCTTGAAAAGTCATATGTCTTTTGAGTATTAGGAACCAGGCTAGCAGTTGAGGGTCCAGTGGGGAACAAATTCCTGCCCAGGTGAAGCTTCCTGTCAAGAGCCATTATGTGTAGTAAAATAATGTCAATCAGTCTATTCATCTTATTTGCTTTTCTTTCATACAAGGTCCTTGGAAGATGGCAAGCCCTAAGATATTCTTGTTTAAAACTAAAATAGCATCTAATGATTATTGGTTATTTTTATTAATTGAATTTCATGTATTCATGCCAGGATAATTTTTTAAGGCATATACATGGCAAACTATTTGTATTTCTTCCTACATTGCTGTCATTGTGTAAATTAGGCAACTAAAGCATAATAAAAACATGTCTGTATTTTAAAATATTATGGGGAAGTTGAGGTTTGGTGATGTTCCACTTTGGTTGTGATTTCCTTAAATGAAAGCAGAAAGGATGATACTCAAGTACTCTTAAGTGTGCTTCAGACCAAAGTCTATGGAAGCCCCAGAATGCTCAAAACCTTGATTCTTCACAGAATGACAAAAATCAGGTCAATCTGATTCCCGGACCCTACCCTGTCATTCATTTAACCTGTAGCCTGGGCAGCCAGCAGTGAAGGATTTTCAACCTTGTCAGGTAAGCCCAGAGTATATGCTCACTCTGTTCCTGATTTGCTTTTTTTCCCTTTGGAACAGGTCGTGGTGGCCGGGTTGGAACTCACGGAGGCACTCTGTCTTCATACATTGTGAAGAACATTGCTCTGGATAAAACCGACGACAGCAATCCCCGGGAAGCCATTTTGCGGCATGCCAAGGCAGCCGAGGACAACCCATACTGGGTTTCTCCAGCATACTCCAAGTAAGGAGCCAGCCTTTTAAAACAGGACATTTCTTGTGTTAACAGATTGGGTAGGACATAGCAATGGCTGCTTTGGGGTTCTGACTTCTCCCTATCTTTTTTATTCTTAAGCATGAGAAATAGGCCATGTATAATGGTCCAGAAACATAGGCATTTGTTTATATCTGAGGACTCTAACATTCTAAATTTTTAAACTAGGCCACTTCCATCAGAGTTACACCAGTATTCTTGCCTGGAAAATTCCATGGACAGAGGAGCCTAGCAGGCTCCAATCCATGAGGTCACAAGAGTCAGACATGACTGAGACTCACACAAACCCATTATGGGGGTTCCCTGGTGGCTCATGTCTCCACCTGCCAATGTAGGAGACGGGGGTTTAATCCCTGGTGGGGGTGATCTCCTGGAGGAGGAAATGGCAACCCACTCCAGTATTCTTGCCTGGGAAATCCCATGGACAGAGGAGCCTGGTGGGCTACAGCCCATGGGGTTGCAAGAGAGTCAGACATGACTTAGCGACTAAAACAACAAAACAACAAGCCAGTTATGTGAAACTCATTCTACCTGTGATTAAAAAAGAAAGGAAGAAAGAGAAAGAAAATCACTGCCTATATGCATTATCTTAGTTGTGAAAGTTGCTCTGTCTTGTCTGACTCTTTGCCACCCTATGTATATACAGTCCATGAAGTTCTCCAGGCCAGAATACTGGAGTGGGTAGCTGTTCCCTTCTCCAAGAAATCTTCCCAACCCAGGGATTGAATCCAGGTCTCCTGCATTGTGGGTGCATTCTTTACCAGCTGAGCCACCAGGGAAACCCAAGAATACTGGAGTGGGTAGCTTATCTCTTCTCCAGGGGATCTTCCTGACCTAGGAATCAAACCAGGGTCTCTTGCATTGCAGGCAGATTCTTTATCAGCTGAGCTATAGTTAGGATTAAAAAGAGGAGAAGGAAATAGCAATCCATTCCAGTATTCTTGCTGGGGAAGTCCCGCAGACAGAGGAGCCTGGCATGCTGCAGTCCCTGGTATCCTAAAGAGTCAGACACAACTTAGTGACTGAACAGCAACAACAAAAAGCAAATGAAGAGGAACAGTTTGTAGGGTCCATTATTGAGGATTAACTTTTATTTGTAGAGCTGGTTTGTAAGTAATACTTAACACAGGCAGAGTAGAGCCTGCCAGCTCAGATTCCCTGTTAGCTTAACATAGGTGAACTTGTAGTGGTTAGACTTACAGAAAAATCATAAAAACAGTACAGAGAGTTGATATATACTTTTCACCCAACTTGCCCTGATGTCAACACTTTACATGGCCATAGTACATATGGTAGATTTAGTCCTAATTTTTAAAGGAATCTCCATAAATAGTCTTTTGAGCTTTGCTTTTTTTTCACTTAATAGTATGACCTGGAAAGCACTATCCATCAGTTCAGAGTTCATTCTCATTCTTTTTCACAGCTGCATAGTGATCCACTATGTGGCTATACAGTGGTTTATTCCACTACTCTCCTGTGTGCGTATTTAGATTGTTCCCAGTATTTTGCAATTACTAACATAGTTAATAAATTTGTGTATGTGTATTTTTGTATTGTTGGAAGTAAATCAGCTTTTTTGTTGATGTTTTTATGTATTTCTAAAGTTTTCTCTTCAATTATGAGAAAGCTGATGTTTATATGCTGGAAAAAAAATCCTTTATAAACCAACTCACGTGTTATACTGATATTTGATCCCCTATCTGCTGATCATTATGAGCTATGGATACTTTGCCTAAAAGTAAAACACAGTGTCTTAGCTTGGGTTCCTGAGAAGCAGACCTTGAGAAAAAGACCCCTATGAAGATGATTGAAGCCAAGAAAGAGTACAATGTTAAACAGAGTTCCAAGAAAGGTCATTTTCCTTAGTATCCCACAGGGTGACCCTGGAGACCCTGGTCAGGGGCGCAGTAACTGGATTGCTTCACTCCAGCATCTGTTATCATTGGTGATGGCTGGAGATGAAACTGGGGGAGACACTTAAGGTACTTTCAACTCTCTGGGGATCCAGTAACCTGGGGACAGTCCTCTGACAAAGAGAGAGATGGACACTACCGCTGTGAGTGAAAGCACCCTGCAGAAAAATGATAAAGCGATTTGAGGGCCTCTGGTGGGGAGCATCGTATCCTCTACTATATGTCTTGTAGCAGAGCAGACTTTACTCTATGACATCAGTGGTGGATGTTCGCAACATGTATGAATAACCAGACAACACAGATGGAACGTCTCTGGACAGTTAGTTGGATAATATCACAACAGCTAAGAGGGTCATATCAAGGCTGGCCAGCTAAATAGTTTGCATTTAGCCTTCATTTGTATCAAATCTGTGTGCTATAAGCTAATACATGTCAACACATCCTTGGCATTCAGATATGCTTGTGGGCTTATGGATTATGCCTCTGTTGACGCTTCTGTTTCTAATGGAATGGTTAATGTCTATTACATTAGGGATTTTTTATACTTCAAAAATTTGTTTAGAAGCATACCAAAAATTATCTGAAGAAAGAAGAGTAAACAGAGCCATAGTTTAAAATTTGCCAAACATAGTTAAGTATCATTTTGATAGTGAACTGCTCCAAACAGATGTACATATGTTTGTACACAGAGTAGATTGTTGCAGTGTCTCCACAAATATTGAAAAAATGTCATTCGCTGATTAATGATTGATATTAGCAACATGAGCTTCCCAGGTGGTGCTCGTGGTAAAGAACCCACCTGGCCAGTGCAGAAGAACTAAGAGATGTGGGCTTGATCCCTAGGTTGGGAAGATCCCCTGGAGGAGGGCATGGCAACCCACTCCAGTTTCTTGCCTGGAGAATCCCATGGACTGAGCCTCGTGGTCTACAGTCCGTAGGTTGGACAAAGAGCTGGACATAACTGAAGCGACTTGGCATGCATGCATATGCTAAAATCTTCTTTTTCTTTCCTTTGAACTTTCTGTTTATGTCTTTTGCCCTTTTCTCTGTTTGTCTTTATATTAAGGAGCTTAACCCTTTGTGTGTCATGCACTGCAAGTATTTCTACTAGTCAGTTGTCCTTATTTTTACTTTGTTTATGACTTTTTTCCCCCAACTGAAAAAATTTTATTAAATGTGGTCAGATTTAGAGGGGTTTGTTGTTGTTGTTTAGTCACTAAGTCATGCCTGACTTTTGGCGACCTGCATGGACTGTAGCCCACCAGGCTCCTCTGTCCATGGGATTTCCCAGGCAAGAGTACTGGAGTGGGGTGCTGCTTCCTTCTCCAGGGGTTCTTCCCGACCCAGGGATCAAACCCAGGTCTCCTGCATTGGCAGGTGGATTCTTTACCATTGAGTCACCTGGGAAGCCCCTTAAAAATTATATCACATGCAAATAATTTCCAACATTTGTACCTGCTATTTCTTTATCTTATCTAATTGTACTAGTATTGCCAAACGGTGGTATTGCCAAAATGGTATTAATAATAAAAGCAATAGTGCATATCCTTTTCTTAAAACATGTGTAATTGCCCTTTTTGTAGATGAAAAAAAGTCAAATATTGGCAATTTCATATTGTTCAATTTAGTAGTATCTCTCCACAAAGCATGACAACTTCTGAAAAGACCCACATGCAGGATGTTAGAGAAGATTCAACAAAGATTTATGGAACACCTACAATGTGTCAGATATTGTACTAAGTTATCGTTTATGGAGCTTATATTCTGGTAGACAGAGACAGACAATAAATAAATCCATAAATGTTAGATGGTAGCATGTGCAATGAAGAAAAATAAAATAGAGATAAAGGGACATAGAGTAATCAGGGAGAGAGAGGGGCACTATTTTCAGATACGATGATCAGGATAGAACCTCTGCTAAAGCGGTCTTGGGCTTGAGTGGAACGAGAGAATGAGCCAGGCAGGTATCCAAGGGAAGAGCATCCTAGGCAAAGAAAACACTGTGCGGAGACGAGGGGCATGTTGCTCTGAAATAGATGCTGAGTTTTATTGAATTCCTTTGTCGTGTCTCTAAGAATTTCTACTTTCTGTGTTTCTGTTCTGGGGGGAGGTTTTTTTTGCCACACTGTGTGGTTTGTGGGATCTTAGTTCCCCAACCAGGGGACCAGAGATGGAACCCATGACCTCTGCAGTGGAAGCTCAGAGCCCTAACCACAGGACTCCCAGGGACTTCCCTGTGTACTTCTACTTCGATCAATGAATATGATTAATCATACTACAAAATTCCTGATAGTGAATCATCCTAGCATCTGTGATACGACCCTCACATGCTTGTGGTTTGTTCTTTGTCAGGTGTTAGGCTGCCTTCATAAAAACCTCATGTGCTTTCCTTTTCTGTATATACTCTTGAACTGCCTTGTGTACCATTAAATCTTTTTGTAAAAATCGGATAGATGGTGAAACTGTTGAAGTCAGCTGCTTTTGTGGAGGAGAGGGTGAGTAGTAATTCCTTAATCTTTCTCTTGCTTGTCTATCCCCTCATGGGAAGTAGACTGTTTAGATTTTCTGACTTTTCTGAGTCTGCTTGGTAATTAATATTTTTTTGGAAAAAAAATTTGTCCACATTTTCAACTTTCTTTAAATAGAGTTAATTGAAGCAGAAATTGGTTTTGTTCATTGATTACTCTTACCTAATGGCATTTTCCTGCATCATAGGCGGTTTACTGTTATTTATGATTGAATAATATGCTAGTCATAGCAGTTCTGCAAAATGGGTTGAATAGATACTGTCATATCCTTACCTTACATGTGAGAAGACTGACAATTTACAATTAAAACTAGAATTAGACTTTGTTTTTCTTAATGCCTTGTAAGGTTTCCTTTGTAGCTCAGTTGGTAGAGAATCTGCCTGCAATGCGGGAGACCTGGGTTTGATCCCTGGGTTGGGAAGATCACCTGGAGAAGGGAAAGGCTTCCCACTCCAGTATTCTGGCCTGGAGAGTTCCATGGACATGTATAGTCCATGGGGTCGCAAAGAGTCGGACACCACTGAGTGACTCGCACTTTCCCTTTCTCTTGATCCCTAATTTAATGAGCTTTTCAGAGGTCTGTGGTCTCTCTCAATATACACTTTCCTGCTGCTGCATTTTACTCCCGTCTCTTTCCTTCCGTTCAGTTTTGTCACTTTACATTTATTGCATACTAAGTTCATGGTGCTGTCTGTGGCATGTGATTTGTTAGCCTGAATTGCCATGCAATTTCTCCTGTGTTCACCTGCTAGAGTATACTATTTTACTGCCAAAAGGCAGAGTGTTTGAAGGGCAGCTAATATTTAAAAGGATCTTTTCATAAAGGTCACTGTAATTGAGAATGGGTGTCTGGTTGTTCTTCTTCACTGCAATTGACTTGTGTCAGTGATGAAGTGATGAAGTGAAAATTTACTGTATCTTGCATTATCCCAGAAAAACACAATTATTGACAGATATTAGACAAATCTGCCTGCCTGCTACTCACCTTTTCTCTCCAGTGATAAGAACAAAGAGTCTTTGAACCCTTTACCTTTTCTTTTGAGTACTGAAGTTTCATTCCTGGCACTCGCAATCTAATAGCCCTGAAAGTTTTAAAACATAGCAGGATCACAGAGGACTCTGATTTAGCTACACATGGGCAGATTCAATTAGTTTCTTGTCAAAAGATGTTGCTGTAGGGAGGGTAGGGGAGCCGGCTGGGGAGGGGGCAGGATGAAGATCCAGAATGCTGTTAGTTTACATATCCCCACGGATGGTTGTGTGTGGGAGCCTGAACCCTGGCCAGCAGCCTGGCAGCCTGACAGCTGTGTCAGCCATGGGCACTTTTTTTTTTCCCCCATGGGCATTTTTCTTGCCAGTTAAGCTGCCATTATCGCTGGTTCAGTCAATTTAATTTTCAGTGTGCATGTCTCATGTGATATAGGATGCATGGATATGTGTGTGTGCATTGAAATATCATTGCCATCTATAAAGGATCCACTGAAGTCATGTTGAGTTACTAGGCAATATTTCAAGAGGTCACTCTTCGAGTAAGTAAAGATTTGTGTCAGGAAGAGACATAAATCCATAGAGAGAAGTATAACTTTTTCCCCCCTGAGTTATGGTTGCCTGACTGATATCACTGACCACTATATTCCTATGTAAAGGCCGGTGTTTCTCAAAGTGATTTTGTGGACTGTCTGTGTCAGAGTTGAGGGTGGGAGTGGGAAGGTTAATAATGCAGATTTCTAGACTTCACCCCAACTCAGTTAGACTGAGATTGGGGCTGGGAATCTGCGTCTTAAGAGGTTCTCCAGGTGATTATTTTGCACGCTAAAGTCTGATAATAATTTTTAAAAGTAATTATGTAAAGTAAACCACAAGTTATTCACCTTCTAAAACTTCATATGTATGAAATACATTATTTTGATTATAGAAATTCATACTGAAGACAAGTTATTTACATAGAAGAGCATTTCCCCCAGGGTTGGTTTTTTTTTTTTTAATAGTAAGCTGCTGTGTTGTATTTAATATCTATTTTATCAGATACATTCTACATACAACTTTTGAAAATATAAATTGGGTAATAAAGGATGTGGTAATAATGACACTGCTGTTATGCTTACACCATGCCAGTCATGTTTAAAATTCATATATATATATATTAAATAAATTAAAATATATATATATTTAATTCTTTTAATCCTCACAACAATCCTATGAGGAAGGGGTATTATTTTTCCAATTTTGCATATGAGGAAACATAACTTGACCAAAGCCATACAGGTCGCAAGAGGCCAATACAGGTAGAGCCATACAGGTAGTCTGGCTCCAAAGCCAAGCTTCCACTTTTAAGTACTACAGCATACTACTTCTCATCACAAAGCAACTGATAGTAGTTATTGGAAAAGTTGAATAATAGTGAAGCTGAAAAGATTACCGTGTGTGCCAGCGTGGCGTAATGGAAGAATGCTAGACCAGGAATCAGAAGTCCTGGGGTTTAATTCCTGCTCCAGGGCTCACTTGCCTTCATGAGACTCTTTCTCCATGTATGAAGTAAGAGATTAGCTTTCGTGCATGTTTTCAAATAGAAATTGTGGCACATCGCTATATACATTTTATAAACGTGAGCTTAGGGAGGGCATTGATGTTACCTGGGCTGCCTCAGGCCTGTGTGCTTTTTAAAGATTTAATCATTCTGACTTGTTTACCCACTTATTGATAGTGATTTTAGAAGATTCTTTTTGTTTTGTCCTCTCTTTTTTCCCCCAGTTTCCACAGGTTTCATGTATGTCCGTTTTCCCACTCACCTAGTCTTTGACCTCTCACACAAGCATTATGAGTTAGTATATCCTGTTTAATGAGTCTGAAATATGTTTAGGTATTTTCCAAAACATGCTGTGTTCGTTTCCTGAAAAAGATAGAACATTCTTTTTCTTGTTGCCTCTCATCTTCTTATGCATCCCTAATGTTTTTACATCTAACTGAATTACCTCGCTATATACCTGAAACAACATTGTTAATCAACTGTGCTCCAATATAAAATAAAAATGTTTAATAAATAAATAATAAAAGTTATCTTTGCCTAGCTCTTCACCAAAAAGAAGGGACCATTTCAAGTGGAGTCTTTTGGTCAAGCCTTTATTTAATCTTCATAATTCTGCAATTGTGATGCCTGGGTCAGAGTTCATCTCTACCATATTCATTCTAACAGGGTTAACAAGTGTGTCAGATTGTCACGTCATGGCTATAATTGACTTTGGCTTTGAGGTTTTTCCTTCATAATAAACAATGGGCCCTGAGCCAAAAAAGCTTGTGGTTTACAGTCACATACTGATGACTAAATATTACAAATGATTTCCCCTCATACTCATTCTATTACCCTGGAGCTCGCTTTAGGCTTTTTGAATGAATCATATCAGGAGAATATCCATAGCTAAAAAGAATCTGACCTGTCAACTTCCCATTGCAGCCAGAGACACTTTGAGACTTCTCTCTGGCCTGAGCACTCAAGGAGGAATGTAGGAAGCCTAGGTTAGAGCTTAGTCAGAAGAGAAGAGACAGCCTTTGAATCTTTGAAAGGACACTTTGAATCTCTTACATAAACACTGTATCCAAAAAAATGCCCTTTTGGAAGATTACAGGGAGAATTTATATTCATTACTGACTGTTCTACATAAAATTCCTCTGGATGGAAACACTGAAGATGCTTTGAGAAGCACTGCTTCAGGTGTGGCCCTAAGTTGGAGGATTAGGTTTTTCTAAGGTGCCTCCTTTTTATCCCAGGAAGGGGGTTTGTTCTTCCTCATTCCCAAAGTGGAAATGAGGTGGGACTCAGATTCTATTGGGCTTCTGTCATTGTTCTATGCATGCTATTGCTGGAAGAAGACTCATTTTGTACAAATAACTTTGAGAATTCAGTTTAAAAAAATGTTCCAAGGGGAACATTAATCAGCAAGAAGTTTCAGCTATTCAGAATTTATAGATTTGAGAAAGACATTTGCTTAAGCTTTTATATTTACTTCATGAAATATTAACTATTAGCAAGTGTAGAATGTTACTGAAGCTAAAACAAAGCAAAAAACCCATTACCCCTCCTCTGGTTAGTTTATTTAACTGTTAGCAGTAATAACTATATTGCTGTCTAATCTGCTCTTCTTTTCTTGGTAACTCTAATAAACAAGATGACATAAATAGTCAAGTGAAAAATGTTTACTATTTGCCAAATGAGTTAATCACACTGGGAAATAAAATTTTCACATCAGCCTTCTGGGAGTTTATTTTCAGTTAACACTTAGAAAAATGGGTAAGTGTGGACAGTAAACCAGTGAAACAAAGAGTCTGGATAAAGTTGGACACTTCACTACTTCCTAGTGAGGCTTATTATTAGCTCATCCCCCCTCACCTGTTGAGCATGTATGATGCTTGGGCTTAATGGAATGTTCCCCTTATTTCCTTTTTCTTCAGATCAGTCCTTTTATAGGATTTTGTTTGGGGCTCCTGAGGTAAATCTGCTATGAGACTGTAAGTTTGAGTTGACCTGTCTCTTGAGAATTCTAGAGGAGCTGATTAAATAGAAGACAGGAAATGGGTGGTTATAAAATGCCGCCTTGAAACCGTAGAATATAGTTCTTGCACATTGTTTATTTATATGTGTATTTCCCTAGTTGCTGCCATGTCTTCAGTGCCCCTTTGGTTTAATTTTTCTACTTTTTCCTCATGGAAGCACCCAAAAGAGTCTGTGTTAAATCCAGTGTATGAATTCCGTTTCTTCAAGCTGTCCAGAAAGGAATCCGTGTTATGTGGCCGGTGACAAGGTTAGAAGGGGCTTAGAGGGTTTTTTGTTGTTTATGTGTTGGTTTCCTATTGGTTTTAAAAGTAGGAATTTCTGGACCAGCTTTTAAGTGTTTTCAAAACATTTTATCTTTTTGCTTATGTCATTTTGCTCTTGCTTGACACTCTTGATTTATTTTTATAAATGTTTTCTATGCCAAGGGCAAATTAGGCCACCCCAGAGAAGAAATCTGGTTATGTTCCTAACTCTGCTGGAAGTTGCCTAATCATCTCTGTTCTTCATTGTCTTGAAAAGTGGCTAAAGAAGTCTGTTTTAAATGCCCTAAATTATCCTGAATTGATTTTTTTTTGGGGGGTCTTCCCTTTGTATGTATTTCCAAAAAATCTCAAAAGAAAAGCTGCTAGAAATAAATTTAAAGATAAAAATTGCTGGCAAGAAAGAATAACTGCGCGATTTAAAGCTATAATTCTCTCATTTTGCTTCTATAAAACAGTGGCATTCCTTAGACTGGACAGATACACTTATTGCGCTAAGTCTAGTAATATGTTTTGAAGAACCCGGTCTTTCTTCAGCAGACACCATACAGCTCTTTTGGAAGGTGCTGACCTGTGTGTAAGAATGTTGGTTTTGGCAGGATGGTTTGGCACAAGGGAAACTTCCTTCAGTGGGCTGTATCTCCCTTCACCTCCCCATCTCATACTCCTGAGAATTAGAGGCTGCTCCTTAAAGGGTGGCCCTGTGAGAATGCAACCTCAGACTTCCTTCACCAAGCCTTCTATAGCATCACACAGGGCCAGCTTCTCTAGATGTGAGAAATACTTTCCTGCAGTTGGAGTAAACTCATCGTGTGTAGCAGCCTGCGTTGAGAACACAGATTCTCCGCTTTCAGAGCCTTTCTTTCCCGAGCGCAGGGAGGGAGGATGCTCTGCACAGTCTGCTCCACCCTCCAGTGCTGACAAGAAAAGCTTGGGAAATTTTATCATGATCGGAGATTTTTGTTGAATCTAATAAAACATTTGGATCTGTGTTTTGTAATCTTTTAATTTTTTTCTAGAAATATTTATCTGCAAGCGGTCAGAAATTAGGAAACAAAGTCTGGCCTTGCACCACAGATGGTTTGAGAAGAACTGCTGCAGGCTTGGCCTTGGGTTGGAGGCTAAGGCTTTTCCTAAGGTGCCTCCTTTTTTCCCAGGAAGGGGGTTTGTTCTTCCTCATTGCCAAGTTCAGGAGCCTAGTCTTTGCCTTTTTTAATTTTGGTAAAATACACATAACATGAAATTGACCATCTTAACCATTTGATGGTATTAAATACATTCACGTTGTTGTGCAACCAGTCCCCAGAATTCGTTTCATCTTGCAGTACTAAGTTCTATACCTACTACAGAGCAACTCTTTATTTTAATCTGTTGATTTTGTCTTTTTATGTACAGTTTTTAATTTTGATGCAGTCCAGTTGACCTATTTTTGCTCTTGCCTGTGTTTTTGGTGTCGTATTAAAAAAATCATGGCAAAATCCAATGTCATAAAACTTTCCCTGTGTTTTCTTCTGAGAGCTTTATCATTTTTGCTCTTAGGTTTAGGTCTTTGATTGATGCTGAGTTAATTTTTGTACATGGTATAAAGTTAAGGGTCCAGTTTCATTGCATAAGGATACACAGTTTTCCCAATGTTTTTTGTTGAAAAAAGCCCAGTTTTATACTCAGCTATTATCTACCTGGGCAGCAAAATGAAGGGAAAAACTGGTAAGCAAGCATTGCTGGGAAAATTTGAACACTGGTTTATGCCTGATTTTGGCAGTTTGGGGAAGGGGAACATGGCTATTGAATGCTCAGTGGAACACGAGAGCTCAGTGTCATGATCTGATGTGAACACATAATATGGCTATTTTGCTGACAACATTTTTATTAGTTCAAAAGTGGCATTTAAAGTAAATTCATGGAGTTTCACAAATAAGACCTTCCAGTCTTCCAAACAAGGTGATACCCCTTAAGTTAAAATACCTGGAGAGGAAAAGAAAACTGTTGTGGTCTGGTAATTGAAAGTGACAGTCTTAGTGATCCTCATATATGAAAATTTACTCAGTGAATTTTGCTGAGTTCAATGATAGGGAAGGGGAAGGTTATCTTTTTTGAAAAACTAAACTCTTTTGTCTCGGCTTCTAGGAAATTTAGTACTAAGTTTTATGCTTGGTTACGTATCTTTTCGTCTTTTTATTCTTGACCTTCTACTCATTTGTTTTGTTTGGATTTTCTTTATAATTCAATTTTATTGAGGTATAGTTTATTTACAGTAAAATACCGAATGCACCCTTTTCAAGTCTTGATAAATGTATACACCTGTAATCACCACATCAATCAAGATTATACAATGTCTCCATTCACACAAAGTGCTCTCCCGTGCCTCTTTGCCATCATTACTGCTTTTCTGCCTCTTGTTAAATAGATCCATTGATTCTATGCCCTTCAGTGTTTGCCACTAACCTACTAAAAATACTTCTGGAAGTAGGTGGATTATAAGGAAAAAAAGTGACTACAGAAATGAAATAGCCTTTTCAAGCTCTAGGTTTTCTTCCTGTGACCTGTCATTCAGTTTCTTTTTTAATATCCCCAAAAAGCGACACTACAACTTCATAAGGACTTTTCTCATTGCAGCTAACTCTGATGAGCTATGAAGCATTCCCAGCTATCTTTAGAAGACCTTGTTCTTTCTAATCTCTTAGAAATTAAATAGCTAGTTCTAAGGATTTGTTTTTAAACTTCCAGCACATTTTATTACAAAGTAGATAGAAGAGCATTATCTCAACATAAAGGATGTTTCACTTAAACACATTTTAACTCATGGTAAAATTCACAGTATTGCCTTCATTGTGTGTGTGTGTGTGTGTGTGTGTGTGTGTGTGTGTGTATTTTGTGGAGTATAGTGTCACAAACATCCTCAGTACACATTGCACTATGAAAGAAAGTGAAAGTGAAAGTTGCTCAGTCATGTCCAACTCTTTGCGACCCCATGGACTGTATGTAGCCTATCAGGCTCCTATGTCCATGAAATTCTCCAGGCCAGAATACTGGAGTGGGTAGCCATTCCCTCCTTCAAGGAATCTTCCCAACCCAGGGATCGATCCCAGGTCTCCTGCATTGCAGGTGGATTCTTTACCGTCTGAACACCCTGAGAGTGAAAGTGAAAGTGAAGTCAGTCATGTCCAACTCTTTGCGACCCCATGGACTATAGCCTGGGGCTTCTCTGTCCATGGGATTTTCCAGGCAGGAGTACCAGAGTGGGTTGCCATTTCATTCTCCAGGGGATCTTCCCAACCCAGGGATAGACGGGTGGAGAGGGAGGTGGGAGGGGGGACCAGGATGGGGAATACATGTAAATCCATGGCTAATTCATTTCAATGTATGACAAAAACCAAAAAAATAAAAAAAATAAAAAAGAGAGAGAGTGCCATAAGAGACAAAAAAAAAAAAAAACAAAAAAAGACCCTGGGTCTCCTGCTTTGCAGGCAGGTGCTCCCTCTGAGCCACCAGGGAAGCTCCTGAGCGCCATGGATGGTGCTAAATAGAGGAAACCAGGCACAGAATAATGCACACTCTAGGCATCCTACAGAGGCAGGACGGACACAGGTGAGGCTGCTCTGTGAGACCAGGAGTCAGGATGCCGTGACCCTGGGTCGGGGGGTTAGTGACTCGAATATGAGGGGCTTGGGAGCTAGTCATGCTGTTTCTTCTTCAGGGTGTTGGTTTCATGGCACACAGGATTTGTGAAAATCCAGAGAACTGTACGTGTATGAAATAATGCACTTCTCTGTTTGTTATCATACTTGAGTTAATGTTAAAAACACACACTTCATCATCGTCCACCCTGGGCCTTTAGCCCTTTGGGACCCACTAATCAAGTTCAGCCTCCACATTTAGTGGAGTAGGAAACCAAGCCCTTGAGAGGGGAAACACCTGTTCCAGGTGACAAAGCCAGTCAGGGGCCAAACTGGGAAGGAATCCCCCGCCCGAGGCTTAGCTCGACGGCTCCTCACCGCTCCAGGCTTCCAGAGGATTTTTTTCAGCCAGACAAATTTGTTCCTGTACTGGTTTGTCTATACCCAGAGGATCAACATTTTTGCCAGAAAGATGAAATATGTCATGAGCACCAGTTGCCTTGTAGCATGTTAGAAAGTCAGTGGCCCTGCTTTCTAGTAACTCAGCAACTCATGACCTATGAAAGTCTGCAGCTGGTTTTGGAAATGTTAGAGTTATGACTTGTTTATGGATGTCACAACAGTGTCTTGAAGTGACAACAAGAAATGTAACCAACTGGATTGTGTATGGGGACAGTGTGGGTTCTAGGCAGGTGACTGGAAAGATAGGAACTGTGACTAGTACGTGAGGAATTCTCGTGCATGGCGTGCACTGAAACAGTGTCTGCATGGAAAGTGGATGGTTTATGCTTCTTCCCCAGGATAATAAAGCAGCAGCGAACAGTAAGAATAAGGGTTGTTTTTTCCTTGCATATGTATATATATGTATGTATACATATGTATATATGTATATAATTGACATATAGCACTGTATAAGTTTAAAGTATGATAGCGATTTGATTTACATACATCATGAAATGATTACCACAATGTTTAATGAGCATCCATCATCTAATACAGACACACAATTAAGTAGATAAAAAAAATTTTCCCTTGTGATGAAAACCCTTAGGATTTATCCTCTTAACAACTTTCATATGTAGCATAAGGCAGTTTTAATTCTATTTATCATGGGGTAAATTGCATCCCTAGTATTTATTTGTCTTCTTACTTGAAGTTTATTCAACTTGAAGTTAACTTGAAGTTTTGAACTTTTAACTTGAAGTTTTCGACTGCCTTCTTCCAATTTCTCCTCCTCCATCCCCACCTCTGATAGCCACAAATCTCATCTCTTTTTCTGTGAATTTGTTTGTTTTGAAGTATAATTGACCTAAAACACTGTGTTGGTTTCTGGTACACTGCACAGTGATTTGATATTTCTATGCATATCACAGTGATCATCACGATAAGTCTAGTTATCATCTGACATCATACAAAGGTGTTACATAATTATTGACCCTATTCTCCACTCATTTTATGCCAGTGACTGTTATTTTATAACTGTAACTTTGTACCTCTTCATCTCCCTCACCTGTTTCTCTCCTCTCTATACCCCCTCCCCTCTGGCAACCACTTGGTCAGTAATATAAGGTTTTAACCTTGTTTCACTTGCCAAATAAAGGGGATTTTGACATTAGTTTACCATTCTGCAATGACCTTCATATTATGAACTGAACTTTAAATGAAGATGTAAGCTAAAGTACATCATCTGCATATAGCATGCTTTAATGTTCCCTCATAATGCACTAGACCTGCTTTTAAAAGGAAACCAGCATGACTGAGAGGGGCATAAATTATGAGCATCTGATATTTTCCTGCAATTATTTTCTGTGTGAATGATGTAAAAAGGAATGACATTGAACCAGGTATGTTTACAAAGCACAACAAGTCCTGATGCAAAGATTGCTTGATGTACTGCATGTCAGTATTACACCAGTGGTGCTCAGTGGTAGATCCTACAATGCTGGATATTCACATGCATTGATCTGGGTGTTTGGTGGAAGGAATGTTCATTTGTTTTATTTTTTACTTTTGCTGACAGGTCCAAGTTACCATATATATTATCTGTCATTGTAAACCCATGAAATAAGAAAACTCTTGCCTCAGATTCTACTGTTTGTGTGCACTCTAATCAAGTGCGTTTGGACTACTTAAGTCTGGAACAGCCCACAGAGTTATAAATAAAGACTGTAGATTCTTGCTTGGTGACTATAGTTTGGCCTCCCAAACAGTCCTGGTTATTTAGCCCAAGTTTGAGGTGGAGGGTGGTTATGGATGTGTGAGTTTCCACTGAATCTGATACATTTTCATTTTATTTAAGGAAAGGACAACATACATAGTCTGCCACAGAAGGAAAACCTTTAAAAGAGTCTGAACATAATTAAATTTCCATTATCCTTTTCTTTGCCAGAAGGTTAATGATTCTCTAATAATTGAGATGTAATTGATCCCCCAAATGTGCTTCCACTTGATGAAAGTAGCAAAGTCCAATACACACTTGCTGACTAAATTTTTCCTCTCCTCTTTAACTGTCTTTTAGGACTCAGCCCAAAACCATGTTTGCCCAAGTTGAGTCTGATGATGAGGAAACAAAGAATGAGCCAGAATGGAAAAAACGTAAAATTTGAAGAATCTCCTATGAGAGCTGTTTGCATGAGGGGGAGGGATATTGAACAGGTTTGTTTTTTTAATGAAATAAAAACACATTTTTATGAACAGGTTTTGTCCTTTGCATTATTGAGCCATTCAATAGGTTGGTAGCTACCCTTCACTAAACTTGTGTTTACATTTTCTTACCTACGACTATTAAACTGTATTATAAGTAAATAAGAAGTAGATTCTTAGCCTATTATCAAGTACTTTCAGTATTTTAAGACTTTATTCAACAGTTACTGGTCTTATACAGATTATTATAACCTTGGGGGAGGGGAACGTACATTGAGACGTACATCTGTCATGAGCAATTCTAAGAGCACAGTATGGAAATGAACATCAAAATGGTTAATATCTCTGTATAATTTCACAACAGTTGTTTACATGACTGTAAATAATTAGGCTGAGTTCAAACTGAAAGTCTGAGCCATTGCCATACTAGGAAACAATGTGTATCTGATTATCCTAGAACAGCAGAAAGCAGTGATCAGGAGTTAGGAAGTGGCTTTGAAATAAGACCAGTGTGGGTTCAAATCTTGGCTCTGCTCTTTACTGTCTGGGTCACTTTAGGAGAGTTATTAAGCTTCTCTCTTCTGAACCGGGGTCCCCAGGCCATGGACTGGCAGCATTAGATTGGAAATAAAATGCACACTAAATGCAGTACACTTGAATCATGCTGAAACCATCTGCTCCAATTCTCACCCAGGTCCGTGGAAAAATCATCTTCCATGGAACCGGTCTCTGGTGCTAAGATGGTTGGGGACCGCTGTTCTGGACTCAGATGATAATAGTATAACCTTCAAAGGTTTGTCAGAGCATTAGATAAGACATACGTGTAAAGCATTTAGTATAGTGCCTGACATGCAGTAAATATAACAGTAAATACTTGCTCTTTTAAAATAGAGCTAGTGAGAAATACTTAGTCTGGTTTTTATCTGTATTAATTTAGAAAAGTATAGAAGTGCTATGTAAATTAAAAGCTGTGTAAGTAGAAGACTTTAAAAATCATTCTGAGAGAATTTGTACTTTTGTGATTAGAAAGCTAAATAAAAAAACTGGCAGTTTGTCCAAAGTAATAATGAGTCAATAGAATAAAATCCTGTTTCATTCTCAAGCATGAAAAGGTCCACTTGTATTGTGAGTAACAATGAGGAAATCATCTCTGTGCTAAATTTGCCTTCTCTCCCCTAATTTCCCATAACCCAGAGTAGTTTTTGCCTGTCAGATCATCTCCACTAGACAATTCAGATTCTTTAGTACTTTTGCCTTCTGCTCTCCTCGTCTCTTCTGTCCCAGTGAACAAAATAGTTATGAAAGTAAATAATGACCCAGAATGTGTATCAGAAATCTCCGGGTTCTGTGAGCTTCACATACCATCTTTCCCCACACCTTTTCCTTGAACAACCCTTCAAACTCATACAGATTTTTTTTTCCCCCTATAGTTCTGAGGTGGCAATGGGCATTTTTAAATTCTGAAAACCTTCAATCTTGTAAGCTATTTTCTGTCCTTTTCTTCTCCCATCCCCATCTTCATCCCATTCCCCTTCCCTTGTCACTTAGCTTAATAGGTAATCAGAGGAAGAACTAACATTTGCTGAATGCCTACTCTCCGATAACTACTATTTTTTAAATTAATTTTTATTGGAGTATAGTTGCTTTACAGTGCTGTTAGTTTCTTCTTGTTCAATCACTCAGTTGTGTCCAGCTCTTTGCGACCCCATGGACTGTAGCATGCCAAGCTTCCCTGTCCTTCACTATCTCCTGGAATTTGCTCAAATTCATGTCTGTTGTGTCAGTGGTGCCATCCATCCATCTCATCTTCTGTCACCCCCTTCTCCTGCCCTCAGTCTTTCCATGGATCAGGGTCTTTTTAATTGAGTTGGCTCTTCGCATCAGGTGGCCAAAGCATTGGAGCTTTACTTTCAGCATCAGCCCTTCAATGAATAATCAGGTTAATTTCCTTTAGGATTGACTTGTTTGATCTCCTTGCTGTCCAAGGGACTCTTAAGAGTCTTCTTCAGCACCACAACTCAAAAGCATCCAATTCTTTGGCACTCAGCCTTCTTTGTGGTTCAACTCTCACATCTGTACATGACTACTGGAAAAACCATAACTTTGTCATAGCTTTTCTTCCAAGGGACAAGCATCTTTTAATTTTGTGACTGCAGTCACTGCAGTGATTTTAGAGCCCAAGAAAAGAAAATCTGTCACTGTTTCCACTTTTTTCCCATCTGTTTGCCATGAAGTGATAGGACTGGATGCTATGATCTTAGTTTTTTGATTGTTGAGCTTAAAGCCAGATTTTTCACTCTTCTCTTTCGTCTTCATCAAGAGGCTTTTTAGTTCCTCTTCACTTTCTGCCATTAGGGTGGCATCATCTGCCTATCTGAGGTTGTTGATATTTCTCCCAACAATCTTGAATCCAGCTTGTGATTCATCCAGCCTGGCATTTTTTGCATGATGTACTCTGCATATAAGTTAAATAAGCAGGTGACAATATACAGCCTTGATGTACTTCTTTTCCAGTTTTGAATCAATCATTATTCCATGTTTGGTTCTAACTGTTGCTTCTTGACCTGCATACAGGTTTGGCCAGAGACAGGTCAGGTGATCTGGTATTCCCAGTGCTTTAAGAATTTTCCACAGTTTGTTGTGGTTCTTCTGCACAGCAAAGTGAATCAGCTGTCTGATGACTCCTAAACTCTACCTACCTTAGCTCATTTAATCCTCATAAAAACCCCATGAGTAGGTAAAATAACTAAACCCATTTTACAGATGAGACAAAAGAAGTCCAGAACAAAGAATAATCTGGCTAAGATAACATTTAGGGAGGACTGTATGGAGACATCCAAGATACCTAAACATCAGTAATTAACAAATTACTGCTCTAAATTTTCTATTATTGAAATTCACTTCATCAAAAATCAATTACAGACCACTCTTTTGTTCCAGCTGCTTAGGATTTGTAAATTTATTGCTTCTTGGATAAAATTTACTGAAATCGTGTCAGACTTTTTCCCTTCTTAACATAAACATTGCACCATATGGAAGTATTCGTCTTGCCGGGAGGGCTGGAGTGAGAAACAAAAACTTGATCATAGTGGTCTTGGCGGAGTCTGCTGTGATGTAAGGGAAGGGGAAATTGTGCAAATTTAGCACTGAGTTGGTTTTTCTCATTATTACCCAGAGCACAAGTGGCCCGTCTCATGCTTGAGATGCTCTGTCTCACTCGGGGGGCTGGTAAAAACAATTATTTTTCCACACAAGATTATCGAAATGCACATAAGAATTTTCCAGTCTCAATTTTGGCAAGCAAGGACCTGGGAACCAGGACTGGACAAAGGGGGGGGTGCTCATTTCATCTGCTGTTTCAGTGCTAGGATGGTGACCCCACAGGCCTCACCCTCTCGGGCCCCTCAGGGCTCTCAGCTCTCTGCCCCATATAACCTTGTATTCCTGATCCCAGTCAACTCCGTTTCTGTTCACTCAAATAAGGAACCTGAGAGCTAAAATGACTCCTCCTTCACCCCTACTCCCACCTCATCTAGTTACTCGCTGGTTTCTATTTGTGCCGTGTTCTGAATCTCTCATATTTGACCTCCATGGCTTTCCCTACCACCCTGACTGGAATTGAGACCTCCTTTGATCCCTCACCAGAACCTCTCAGGAGCATCCCTCCCAACTTGTCGGTTTTTCATTTGGTCCTCATCTAATCCATCTTTTTTTTTCTTCCCTATCAGAATTAACTTTCTAAAACCGAACCCTGTCATTTCATGCCTCTGCTTAGAGCCGTGCAGCGGCTCCGTGTTCTCTGTCTAACCCATCTGTGTGGCCCTGGGGGCACTGACATCCAAGATTCGGCCTCTCCTGGTCTTTTTTTCCCCCACTGATTTTACTAATTTATCATAGTTTCTTTTTAAAAAAATTTTAATTGAAGGATAGTTGCTTTACAGTGTTGCATTGGTTTCTGCCATACAACAACACAAATCAGTCATAACAATAGACTGGTTCTCCTGGTCTTTCTTCCTTTAACTCTTGCTGATCTCACACACCAAATAGTGTTGGAGAATACTCTCGAGAGTCCCTTGGACTGCAAGAAGATCAAACCAGTCAATCCTAAAGAAATCAGTCCTGAGTATTTATTTGAAGGACTGATGCTGAAGCTGAAGCTCCAATACTCTGGCCACCTGGTGGGAAGAACTGACTCATTGGAAAAGACCCTGATACTGGGAAAGATTGAAGGCAGGAGGAGAAGGGGACGACAGAGGATGGGATGGTTGGATGGTACCACCAACTCGATGGACATGAGTTTGAGCAAGCTGTGGGAGCTGGTGATGGAGAGGAAGCCTGGTGTACTGCAGTCCATGGGGTCTCAAAGAGTCGGACACGACTGAGTGACTGAACTGAACTAATCTCACACCTGTTTCTGAGGTCCACCCAAACTGAACCCAGAGGTACCATGCTTTTTGGCACCTGAATGCGTTTGCACATGTCCCTTTGTTGTCTGCCTGTTTGCTTTTGAAATTGGGGAGCATTCCACCTTCCTTGAGCAGCCTTCCCTGACCCCCTCAGGCGGACAATTATTTCCACCCTCCAAGGCCCCCATGGCTGGTTATATACCTCTCTACTGCAGCCTTCTTTCATGTTGCATTGTAAATCTGTATATGTTCATGACTTGCGAGCCTGAGGGTGTCTGTTTCCCCCACTGGGAAATAGACTGTAAAAACTAAAATACATTGGGTTCTGTGAATATATAATGAGTTTGTTTTGAAAAATGAGAAGAGCTGTATTTTTTTTTAGTTTTATTAGAGTATAATTGATTTGCAGTGCTGTGTTTCTACTGTACAGCAAAATGAGTCTGTTATACATATATCTGCTCTTTGTAGACTCTTTCCCATGCAGGCCATTACAGAATATGGAGCAGAGTTCCCTGTGCTTTACAGTAGATTCTTCAGTTCAGTAACTCAGTCGTGTCCAACTCTTTGCGACCCCATGGACTGCAGCACGCCAGGCCTCCCTGTCCATCACCAGCTTATGGAGTTTACTCAAACTCATGTCCATTGAGTCGGTGATTCCAACCAACCATCTCATCCTCTGTCGTCCCCTTCTCCTGCCTTCAGTCTTTCCCAGCATCAGGGTCTTTTCAAATGAGTCAGTTCATCTCATCAGGTGGCCAAAGGATTGGCGTTTCAGCTTCAGTATCAATCCTTCCAATGAATATTCAGTACCAATCTCCTTTAGGATGGACTGGTTGGATCTCCTTGCAGTCCAAGGGACTCTCAAGAGTCTTCTCCAACACCACAGTTCAAAAGCTTCAATTCTTCAGTGCTCAGCTTTCTTTATAGTCCAATTCTCACATCCGTACATGACTACTGGAAAAACCATAGCTTTGACTAGATGGACCTTTGTTGGCAAAGTCTCTGCTTTTCAATATGCTGTCTAGGTTGGTCATAACTTTTCTTCCAAGCAGTAAGCGTCTCTTAATTTCATGGCTGCTATCACTATCTGCAATGATTTTGGAGCCCCCCAGAATAAAGTCTCTCACTGTTTCCCCATCTATTTCCCATGAAGTGATGAGACCAGGTGCCATGATCTTAGTTTTCTGAAGGTTGAGCTTTAAACCAACTTTTTCACTCTCCTCTTCTACTTTCATCAAGAGGCTCTTTAGTTCTTTTTCACTTTCTGCCATAAGGGTGGTGTCATCTGCATATCTGAGGTTATTGATATATCTCCCAGCTATCTTGATTCCAGCTTGTGCTTCATCCAGCCCAGCATTTCTCATGATGTACTCTGCATATAAGTTAAATAAGCAGGGTGACAGTATACAGCCTTGATGTACTCCTTTGCCTATTTGGAACCAGTCTGTTGTTCCATGTCCAGTTCTAACTGTTGCTTCCTGACCTGCATATAGGTTTCTCAAGAGGCAGGTCAGGTGGTCTGGTATTCCCATCTCTTTCAGAATTTTCCACAGTTTGTTGTGATATACATAGTCAAAGACTTTGACATAGTCAATAAAACAGAAATAAATGTTTTTATGCAACTCTCTTGCTTTTCTAATGATCCAGAAGATGTTGGCAATTTGATCTCTGGTTCCTCTGCCTTTTCTAAATCCAACATGAACATCTGGAAGTTCACGGTTCACATACTGTTGAAGCCTGGCTTGGAGAATTTTGAGCATGACTTTGCTAGTGTGTGAGATGAGTGCAATTGTGTGGTAGTTTGAGCATTCTTTGGGATTGCCTTTCTTTGGGGTTGGAATGAAAACTGACCTTTTCCAGTCCTGTGGCCGCTGCTGAGTTTTCCAAATTTGCTGGCATATTGAGTGCAACACTTTCACAGCATCATCTTTTAGGATTTGAAATAGCTCAACTGGAATTCCATCACCTCCACTAGCTTTGTTCATAATGATGCTCCCTAAGGCCCACTTGACTTTGCATTCCAGGATGTCTGGCATTAGATAAGTGATCACACCATCGTGATTATCTGGGTTGTGAAGATCTTTTTTGTATAGTTTTTCTGTATATTCTTGCCACCTATTCTTAAAATCTTCTGCTTCTGTTAGGTCCATACCATTTCTGTCCTTTATTGTGCCCACCTTTGCATGAAATGTTCCCTTGGCATCTGTAATTTTCTTGAAGAGATCTCTAGTCTTTCCCATTCTATTGTTTTCCTCTATTTCTTTGCATCGATCACTGCCAAAGGCTTTCTTATCTCTCCTTGCCGTTCTTTGGAACTCTGCATTCGAATGGGTATATCTTTTGTTTTTTCCTTTGCTTTTCACTTCTTTTCTTTTCACAGCTATTTGTAAGGCCTCCTCAGACCACCATTTTGCTTTTTAGCATTTCTTTTCCTTGGGGTTGGTCTTGATTCCTGTCTCCTGTACAATGTCACGAATCTTCGTCCATAGCTCTTCAGGCACACTATCAAATCTAATCCCTTGAATCTATTTGTCACTTCCACTGTATAATCATAAGGGATTTGATTTAGGTCATACCTGAATGGTCTAGTGGTTTTCCCTACTTCCTTCAATTTAAGTCTCAATTTGGCAATAAGGAGTTCATGATCTGAGCCGCAGTCAGCTCCCAGTCTTGTTTTTACTGACTGTATAGAGAGCTTCTCCATCTTTGGCTGCAAAGAATATAATCAATCTGATTTTAGTATTGACTATCTGGTGATGTCCATGTGTAGAGTCTTCCCTTGTGTTGTTGGAAGTGGGTATTTGCTATGACCTGTGTGTTCACTTGGCAAAACTCTATTAGCCTTTGTCCTGCTTCTTTCTGTAATCCAAGGCCAAATTTGCCTGTTATTCCAGGTGCTTCTTGACTTCCTACTGTTGCATTCCAGTCCCCTGTAATGAAAAAGACATCTTTTTTGGTTGTTAGTTCTAGAAAGTCTTGTAGGTCTTCATAGAACTGTTCAACTTCAGCTTCTTCAGCATTACTCGTCAGGGCATAGACTTTGGATTACTGTGATATTGAGTGGTTTGCCTTGGAAATGAACAGAGATCATTTGTCATTTTTCAGATTGCATCCAAGTACTGCATTTTGGACTCCCATTTCTTCTAAGGGTTTCCTGCCCACAGTAGTAGATAAAATGGTCATCTGAGTTAAATTCACCCATTCCAGTCCATTTTTGTTTGCTGATTACTAAAATGTCAATGTTCATCTCCTGTTTGACCACTTCCAATTTGCGTTGATTCATGGACCTAACATTCTGGGTTCCTATGCAATATTGCTCTTTATAGCATCAGACTTTGCTTTTGTCATCAGTCACATGCACAACTGGTTGTTGTTTTTGCTTGGGTTCTGTGTCTTCTTTCTTTCTGGAGTTACAGTAGGTTCTTATTAGTACCTACTTTATATTTAGTAGTGTGTATATGTCAATCCAAATTTCCCAGTTGATCTCTCCCCTCCCTTATTCCCTGGTAACCATGTTTGTTTTCTATATCTATGCCTCTACTTCTGTTTTGTAAATAAGTTCATTTGTACCCTATTTGGGGGGTACTTCCCAGGTGTCACTAGTGATAAAGAATTTGCCTGCCAATGCAGAAGACATAAGAGACGTGGGTTTGATCCCTGAGTGGGGAAGAGCCCCTGGAAAAGGAAATGGCAATCCACTCCAGTATTCTAGTGTGGAGAATCCCCATGGATAGAGGAGCCTGGCAG
Source organism: Odocoileus virginianus (assembly GCF_023699985.2). Lineage (NCBI taxonomy): Eukaryota > Metazoa > Chordata > Mammalia > Artiodactyla > Cervidae > Odocoileus > Odocoileus virginianus. The sequence goes on from NC_069687.1 coordinate 32,766,028, forward strand.
GCTTACAGTCCATAGGGTTGCAAAGAGTTGGACATGACTGAAGCAACTTAGCACATACACATTTTTTTTATTCTACATAGAAACAATATCATATGATATTTGTCTTTCTGTGTCCGAGTTACTTCACTCTGTATGTCAGTCTCTAGGTCCATCAATGTTGTTTGCAAATAGCATTATTTTGTTCTTTTTGTGGCTGACTAATGTTCCATTATAGATATGTACCACATCTTCTCTATCCATTCCTCTGTTGATGGACATTTAGGTTGCTTCCATGTCCTGGCTATCATAAATAGTAATGTAATGAACATTGGGTGCATTATCTTTTGAAACTGTGGTTTCCTCTGGGAGAGGAGCTGTATTTTATTCATATTTGTATTTCTAGATCGTAGCTCTGTGAAAGAGGTTAAAAAAGTGCTCATTAAATATTTGGCAGAGGGAAGGGAAAGACAGGGATGGGGAATGAAGTATGAGAAGCGCTTCTGTCTTGCAGATGGGAAGTAGGAATATGAATACCAAAGCCTGGTCCATATCCCAGCTGCTTTGCCTTTCTGTGTTGGGATTTACACAGGTCACTGGAATGTTCACAGGTAACTGTTGTTGGCTTGAGGAAGAAGCAAGATTGTAAACAGGTATCAGTGCCGTTACTGGGGTGGCCCAAGCAGATCTGAGCCATCATGACATACTCAGGCACTGACTTGTCCTGTGTCACCAAAGATCTGAGATGCCGGCAGCATGGGGTCTTTACCCATGGGTGTCTGTGAGCCTCCTCAAAGAACATAGCATATATTGCATTTGCTCATGTACATTTTTCTGTAGAGAGGATCACTAACATTAATTAAAATTCTGGGATATTAGGTGTTGCCAGTAGCTCTTTCATCTCCCAAAAGGACTGTGTAGAACTGGGCCATTCAGACTTGAAAACCAGAATATAACCCTCAATCATATTCAAACATGTACAAAACACCAAACTGTTAAGTGAAAAAGTCTAGCACACTGTTCTTAATCTTAGGCAGTTAATATTACTGCTTTAGGGACTTCCCTGCTGGTCTAGTAGCTAAGACTCTATGCTTCCAATGCAGGGGCCTGGGTTTAATCCCTGGTCAGGGAACTAGATCCCACATGCCACAACTTAAAATCCTGCATGTGGCAACTAAGACCTGGTGCAGCCAAATTAATATATAAATATTTTAAAATACTTTACTGCTTTGGAGTCAGATCCTATATTTATGCTTTGAAAGATTGTTAGCCTTCTGTCCCACTTAAAACCTAAAGAGTTCAGCTTCATGATTAACATGCAGGTAGCATACAAAGGTGAGCATTTCTTTATGTTATCTAAGAGCACATGAGACTTGGGCCAATTTGGGGAAGATTTTAAGAATCAATATGACTGTATCAGGCAATTGTGAGCCCTTCTATGTTTGATAACCTGAGTCAGATGTGGTAGGAGGAAGGGAGGGCAACCAGGTGCCTGCTTAGATATATGCAAACAGCCTGTCTCAGGAGGCCTTCAGAGGTGATATGCCTCATCTATTTATCAGTCTTCTTGTGTGGGAGGAGATCAGAAAATAGAGGGTTGTTAAGAGACACCTTTGAAAATATCTATCTGGAATGGGACATACCACAAGGCACTAGGACAAGTAGAGATTTTTTACTTAATATCCTCACCAAAGATCTGAGAGAAGACCAGGTCAGGAGCAAAGTGCCTAAAGATAGATGAGACTGTATTTGTGTGTGTGTCTAGAAGTTTGTAGGTAGAGAAGGGACCCTGAGGGCAAGGAGAAGAGAAGTTTGCTGTTTTAAGTAGTTTTCTGAATTATCAGAGAGTTTATACTAGGGGTAAAAATTAATTTGTAATGGTGATAAAAGACGGCCACAAGTTCTTCAACATTCCTCCCACAAGAAGATCCCCTCCCCTTAAATCTGAGCAGGCCCAGTAATGGCATGGCCAGGAGAACATGGCAGAGGTGGTGCTGTGCTAGTTAGCACCGCCAAGCATTAAGAAACTTGCTATCCCTCCTTCCTTTTTCTTGGAACATCTGTTCTTGAAAGCTGGCTGCCATGCTGTTAGGATGCCCAACGGAGAGGCCCACGTGGAGAACTGAGTCCTCTGACAGAGAATCCAAACTGGGCACCCAGCTGACAGCCCACACCATCATGCTACGTGCTATCTTAAAAAGTAGATTCCCTCAGTCCCAGTCAAATCACATCTGCTGTTGTTGCAGAGATGAGCCAACCTCTGCTGTGAAAGTTGTTCAGTCATGTCCGACTTTTTGTGACCCCATGGACTATATAGTCCATGGAATTCTCCAGACCAGAATACTGGAGTGGGTAGCCTTTTCCTTCTCCAGCCAATCTTCCCAACCCAGGGATCGAACCCAGGTTTCCCTCATTGCAGGCGGAGTCTTTCCCAACTGAGCCACAAGGGAAGCCGAAGAATACTGGAGTGGGTAGCCTATCCCTTCTCCAGCAGATCCTTCCGACCCAGGAATCGAACCAGGGTCTCCTGTATTACAGGTGGATTCTTTACCAACTGAGCTATCAGGAAAGCCCAACCTCTACTGAGCCCTGCCTAAAATGCAGACAAATGAGGAAAACGAATGATTTTTATCATTCTAAGCAATAAGTAGTGGGCTTGCTTTGCCAAAATATATAATTTGAACAACCTAAAAAAGAAAAAGAAATTATTCAACCATTGAAATACAAATACTGCTAATATTTGATGAATAACTAATTTTTTCTTTTATCTAAAATTTTGAGATTTTTCTCTTTTAAGCATAATTTTAATAATATTAATTAAAATATGGTATATTTTCACTTTTAAAATAAATGTAAATTTTCCACACTATTTCAAACCTTATGTATAATTTTAGAGGTAACTTTGTTTTTGTTTAGTCACTAAGTTATGTCTGATTCTTTGCGACCCCAAGGACTGTAGGACTGCCAGGCTCCTCTGTTCATGTGATTTCCCAGGCAAGAATGCTGGAGTGGGTTGTCATTTCCTTCTTCAGGAATCTTCCTGCCCTAGGGATCAAACTGCATCTTCTGCTTGGCACTTTACCACCAAGCCACCAGGAAAGCCCTAAGGGCTATTTAGTCATCCATTATATAGATGTGTCTCCTATTGTTTTCAAAATTGGTATTGTGAGCAATGGTGCTTTGTCTTCATATCTATGCCTAGAGTTTCTTTATATACATAGGATTCTTTTCTTATAATTGGTTACCAAAATGGAATTTTAGGGTGTCAAAAGAATGACTCATTTTTTCCTATGAGTAATTTTAGTAAATTATTTTATCAGTGGATGCCCAGTTGGAGAGGCCAAAGGTAATTCTGAGAAATAATCCTAATTACTGGGTTGAATGGTGTCCCCCATTCAATTCATGCTGCCAATTCATGCATACCCAGAACCTCAGAATGTGACCTTATTTGGAAATAGGGTCTTTGTAGATGCAATTAATTAAATTAAGATGAAGTCACAGTGAGTTAGGGTGGGTCCTAAATCCAATGGCTGGTATTCTTATAAGAAGGTCATGGGAAGACCCAGAGAGACACACGTAAAGGGAAAAGACCATGTGAAGATGGAGGCAGAAAAGACCATGTGAAGATGGAGGCAGAAAAGACCGTGTGAAGATGGAGTGATGTAGACAAGTCAAGGAGCTTCAAGGATCATGGCAACCATGAGGCAAGGAAGGATCCTGCCCCAGATCCTTCAGAGGGATCGTGACCCTGTGGGCACCTGGATTTCAGACTTCTGGCCTCCAGAACTGTGAGGGACTAAATCTCTTGTTTTAAGCCATCTGGTTTGTGTTAATTTGCTAAGGCAGCCCCAGGAAATGAATATACCTAACAAAGAGACATGAAGGTACACTTGATTTAAGGTGGGACTTTTCAAGACTGCATTTCCCAATTCATTAAGGGCCTGGAAAGAGAGAAAAAACTTACAGACTTTCAAGGTCCAACATCAAAGTTTAGAATTCTGTTTTCCTACCTTCCCACCACACCCCTGGCCCCTGCAAGGCTCCAACAGTCAGCATGGATACAACTTACTATGGTTGTTGTTTTAAGCCAGAGTTGCTGTGGCTTCCACACTTGGCTTCTTGGAACGGACAGGTGTCCAGCATTGTAGCTTCCTAATCCAAGGGATCCATGAGGTCCTAGGCCTGTGAGTTTAAGTCTGCCTCACAGCCTTTTGTATTCTGAGACGCCAGTGGCTGAATAACAGATGATGGTTTTGCTGTTTACAAGGTACTTTGAAGCGTGGGTGGCTGATGACTGGACTCTCCCCAGATCTGCCCGATGGAGCTGATGTGACCAGATGTCTGGTGCTGCTCCTCAGATCTCAGGGGCTGATCAGTCATGGCAGAAGATAAACATGTGATGGAAGAAAATTTGCTGCATTAATCAAGCAGTCTTAATGAGTGCTCTGGCTGATATCTTAGAAGTCGTATGAAATATGAAGTCAGAAGTTTGGGGTTCATGTTTCTGCTTTGCTGTGTAGTAATTTTGTGAGTTTAGGAAAATCAAATAAACTGTGAGCCTCAGTTCTTCATCAGTGGAATGGGGTTGATGTTAATCACCCAGTCTGAATCCAGAGGGTGCTTTACGGTTCAAATAGGGGGAAGGGGCTTTGTGAACCATAAAATGCTAATGTAGTTGTTGGCTCTTGTGTTTATGTATTAGTAACATCTCACTGAGCATACATGCAAGTGTTAGTCTCTCCATCATGTCCACCTCATTGCAACCCATGGACGGTAGCGTGCCAGGCTACCCATGGGATAGCCCATGGGATTTTCCAGGCAAGAACACTGGAGTGGGTTGCCATTTCCTTCTCCAGGGAATCTTCCCAACCCAGGGATTGAACCCAGGTCTCTGGCATTGCAGGCAGATTCTTTACTATTTCAACCACGAGGGAAGCCCAGTTAGTCGTGTCCTGCTCTTTGCAACCCCAGGAACTATACAGTCCATGGAATTCTCCAGGCCAGAATACTGAAGTGGGTAGCCTTTCCCTTTTCCTGGAGATCTTCCCAATCCAGGGATTGAATCTAGGTCTCCCACACTGCAGGTGGATTCTTTACCAGCTGAGCCACAAGGGAAGCCAAAGAATATTGGAGTGGGTAGCCTATCCTTTCTCCAGCAGATTTTCTCATCCCAGGAATTGAACCAGGGTCTCCTGCATTGCAGGCAGATTCTTTACCAACTGAGCTATCAGGGAAATCTGTGTATACATGAAGGGCGCATTTTTAGGAAACAATCCCAAATCTATTATAATCTATTATTATAATTCCCCCATAATCAAGGAGAATTTGATTCTGTATGTTTGAGAAGTTGTCATCTAATGTGAAAGTTGACAAAGTTTCCCAAGATTTGGCTAAGGTTGTCTTAGGAGGCTCTGGTCCTGTTTGATTCAGCTTCTCACGGAGTCAACAGGGACCCTGGTATACTTCCTGTTGGCCTCACTGTTGATCATCTTCAACTCAATCAATGACCTTCATGGTGCTGGTGATGACAGCATCCAAATACCATCCAAATTTAGAAAAATGGGAAAGTTATCTTTTGCATTTCTCATAGGCTATTTTGATAGTGCTTTATTTCTTATTTGTCCTTCATTCTCCAAAGCATTAAAAGATATCGTGTTCATTTCGTTGGGTGTCATGTGGTCTTTTCCTTGGGCCCAACTGCCTCTTGTTTATGAAAAATAGCAAGTTAACCATGACAAATGGCCAGCAGCAATTTTGCCTCCAAAGTACATAGACTTTTTTCTTCTCCTTATTTTGTTTTTAAAAATAATAAAGTATTTTTCCATTGGGAAAATATCTCATTCAGAGATACATAGCATAGAGAAAAGCTCTGAAGTCAGGAGACCTGGGTTCAGATCCCAGACTGAGCCAGTTTCACAAGCTCTCTGGAGCCTCAGTGACTCTCGGGGATGTTATGAGAACCAAAGTGTGCCAGCACTTTGCAAACAATGAGATGCTACACAAGTGTTCTTACTACTTTATCTCTTTGCAGCAGCATTCTAGCAGGAGCCGGCAGACTCTTCAGAAATTCTGGTTCAGGATATTTCTTGGAAATCCTGTATCGTGGCCTATGTGTATTTGATCTGAAACATGAAAGTCCTGAAGAACAGGTGGAAAAATCTGTCTCTTCACCTCAAAACTGTGGAGCCCTAGTTTTGAAGTCCAGTCCCATCTGCTCAGTGCCCACCAACAATTATGGCCCTCCCTGAAGTTGGAAACTAGACCTTCACCCAAAGCTTTCTTCTGTTGATCTGCCCCCATAGTCATGTTCTTTATTTCATCTAGCTCCAAGGCTGGCTGAAACCTCAAAGTGTCATGCATGATGACTCTTTCTTTCACCAGACGATATGCAGCCTCAAGATAATATTCACGAATTTACTTGGGGCCAGATGTGTGGTCCTAACCTATCCATGCCTGGGTTTGCTTGCATCTTCTAAGATCTTTGTCATTACCAACAGTCAACAAAAATCAACATTATTCTTATAATTTATGTGTAGTCAGCTTTCAGGTTTTCCCCTTTATTGAGGATCAAAGGATTGTAAATAATGAGAAGACAGAACAGCACAACAAGCAATTGTTATTGCTTTTATCTTGGAGATTCTGACAAGCAGTCCCTCACTTTTGCCTCAGGGTGCCTTGGGAAGTACATCATAGCATGGGCTGTGGCAAAGCAGACAGATTGTGTTTTGCCCATAAGAACAATGTTGTCATTGAGAGGTGGAGATCAAGGACCCAGCATCCAGTAAGTTATAGTTATGACCGACTATGTATCCTAAAATTCAGAGAAAGTGGTAGAAGGCTGTTAATGTGATAGAGCAAAGCTATAATTAGAAGCTGGCAGACTTAGAAAGGATATCAGAGGTGATCTACCATGAGCCCTGTATCTTACAGATGAGGAAAGGGGAGATCTGAAAATCAGCTAGTTGTGTCAAGACACAGTTAGTTAATGGTGGAGCTGGGACCGTAACAAAGATCTTCGATAGCAGCTTGGTGTTCCTTTAGCTACTCTCTTCCCAGAGACCACTGATTAGAATGGGACGGACCAAGCCTAGAGTCCCAGCTCGGCCACGTATTGTGAACTTGGGCAAGTTATTTCACTTCTTTGAACCTCAATGCCCCTAACCATAAATCTGAGAAATTAACACTTAGCTCATGGAATTGTTTTCAGGATTCAACTAGACAATCAGTGTAAGAACAAGACTTAACCAATGGCCCAGACAATGCTCAGTACGTGACTGTTTCTATGGTTGGGCCAGTATGGCCAGAAATACCAGTAAGTATGCATAAATCACTCTGTGTGCATGCATGCTAAGTCATTTCAGTTGTGTCCTAGCTCTTTGCAAACCTATGGACCATAGCCTGACAAGCTTCTCTGTCCATGGGATTCTCCAGGCAAGAATACTGGAGTGGGTTGCCGTTTCCTTCTCCAGGGGATCTTTCTGACACAGAGATCAAACCTACATCTCTTACATTTCCTGCATTGGCAGGCAGGTTCCTTACCACTAGTTCCACCTGGGAAGCCCATAAATCACTCTATCATAACATAAATGTAACCTAACTGAAATTAAATCTGCATCAATTCTAAACTAATCTTCTCAGCTTGGTTTGCCTTGGTTTGCAATCCAGAGAAATTGGAATCAGTCTCCCCATTTTACCTTGCTAACCTTCTCAGCCATAATTAGTCATAATGGAGTATTTTCATTAATCTGAGATTGCTACTTAAATTTCAGATTGTCCTTTAAGAAATAGACATCAGAGACTCCAAATAGAGGCTTCACTAAAGAGTTTAGATTCCGAAGACTTTGAGTGTAGGTCTCTTGAATCTTCCTGATCTCTTTTTCTCTCTCCTCTTTATTTAAGGCACCAAGAATTTCAGGCTGCTTTGAAAGGGAGTAAAGAAGAAATGAAGAAACAACCCAGGACCACCTGAGTGGGAAATGGCAAAGGTGGGAAGAAGGGGCGCGCTGGCCGGGGACAGCGTGCAGAGGCTCCGGTGCTTCCAGCTGCGCTGCAGTGAGCCACTGTGGGCTAGAGGGGCCGCGTGGGGAGCAGAGCTGCGGAGTCACGTCTGCAGCAGGAGGGGAGCAGGAAGGGCTGTGCAGGACTAGAAAGGGCATCTGGCTTTCCGGTCCTTTCTCTGGATGTGCTGCTCGGACTGTGAGCCACAGCAGGTGAATCCATTTGCTATTCAGACAAGTTAAATGTGTGTGCTCAGTGGCTTCAGGCGTATCCAACCTGTGTGACCCCATGGACTGCAGCCTACCAGGCTCCTCTGTCCATGGGATTCTTCAGGCAAGAATCCTGGAGTGGGTTGCCATGCCCTCCCCCAGGGGATCTTCCTGACCCAGAGATCGAACCCATATCTCCTTTGTCTCCTGCATGCAGACAAGGGAGGCACCTAAATCCCAGAGCCTGTTCACATGTGGGCATCTGAGAGTGGGCTCAGATTTCTCCTGTGCTCCACTCAGCTTTCTGCAAACTCTGCCTCTTTCTCCTGGCTGTGTCCCTTAGAGGAAGCCCTCGAGAGAGTTTCTGTTTCACTCCTAAAGAAACCAAGGGACAGGGACTTAAACTAGACTTAAACTAGCAGGTGTGGCTAAGCTGACCCGGGGATCAAGAGTTTCTATCCCCCTAGGGCGGCATTTTATGGGCTTTGTTTATAAGTATCCTGTTACCCCTCAGATACAGGGAAAGTGATCTGGTCTTAGAAAATGCCAGATCAGAGATCCCGCAAAAGTCAAACCCATGACTGGGGTGTATGTCATATGCTTGGGCAGCATCTCTCTGGCTGGAACATAATTGTGGCCGTTGCTGCATTGCTAACTTCTCGCTCAGCCCTTTGTTGAAGCAACCATTCTTTGGGAAATGGGGTTTGGACTCTTCCCGGCTCTAAAATCCAAATGCCATCAGGGCTATCCTTCTCCATGCTGTCCACTTGGACAGCTTGTGGTGTCTTACAAGCTGCTGAAAGAATGTTGCCCGGAGGGAGGTTCTCTGGGTTGCGACACACTATGGATTCAGCCTTCTCGTGTGTGGTCTCGCCATAAAAGGGTGATCCAGTATCTACAGAAACTGATTCTAAAATATTAGACTGCATCAGAGTCAGGTGGGGACAGTTATTATAAATACCAAATCCTGGGCCCAACCCCGAGTCACTCAGATTCAATATGTTCCCCGGACTGGGCCCAGGAGTCTGCATTTGTAGCCAGTGTCCTGAGTGACTGTGTTCCGTGAAGTACTTCACGTTCCCTCTGATTCTGAATTTGAGTAAATCTGGGAGACTTGATGCCTCAGGTGAGGCAACATGGCCGCAACATGGCTGAGATGAGAGAATGAGCCTCATCTGAAAAGCCCCCAAGAGTGATATGGTCTTGGCCCCATTGCAACCTCTTGATCTTCTATTTTTCTGCCTACAAAATGAAGCAGCTCATGCTTTTTTCATTATTTAAAATTGAGGTATAGTTGATGTCCAATATTTTGTAAGTTACAGGTGTAAGTTGTAAGTTACAACATAGTGATTCACAGTTTTTAAAGCTGAGCACCAAAGAATTGATGCTTTTGAACTGTGGTGTTGGAGAAGACTCTTCAGAGTCCCTTGGACAGCAAGGAGATCCAACCAGTCCATCCTGAAGGAAATCAGTCCTGAATGTTTATTGGAAGGACTGATGTTGAAGCTGAAACTCCAATATTTTGGCCACCTGATGTGAAGAGCTGACTCATTTGAAAAGACCCTGATGTTGGGAAAGATTGAAGGCGAGAGGAGAAGGGGATGACAGAGGATGAGATGGTTGGATGGCATCACCGACTTAATGAACATGAGTTTGAGTAAACTCTGGGAGATGGTGATGGACAGGGAGGCCTGGCATGCTGCAGTCCATGGGGTCACAGAGAGTCAGACACAACTGAGCGACTGAACTGACACTGATATTCCATTTATAGTCACTACAAAACACTGAATGTATTTCCTGTGTTGTATAATATATCCTGGTAGCTTATTTACTTTATACATAAAGGTTTGAGTCTCTTAATTCCCTACCCTATCTTGCCCCCCTTCCCTGTCCCCACTGGTAACCACTGGTTTGTTCTCTTTATCTGTGAGTCTGTTTCTTTTTTGTTGTATTCACTAGATTATTTTGTTTTTTAGATTCCACGTATAAGTGATATCATATAGAAGCACCCCTTAGTTGGAGTTCTTAAGAGGAAAGGTACTGTATGACAATAATGTTGATAAAAAGCATACTGTGTAACAATAATATTGATAAAAAGCTTTTACCTTAAACCTAGATAGAATGTAGTAATAGCTTTCACTTTATCTTTTGATTTTCACAATAAACTCACTAAAATTTCACAGTGAACTATTCCACTCATGAAGATGTTGAGTCACAGAGATGTCTTCTGGACGCCACGGTGGTATCCAGTGTTCCATTACCTTAAGAGCAGAACTTAAGGTTGGGGTCCTGCTTTTCCAGCTGACTGCTGGAGAATCTGCATGGTTGACTGACCTCACCGAGGAGATGGGGTATGTGGTGTGTGGTCACGGGATCTCTTGTCTGCCCAAGTTCTCATAGAACTAGACCTGGAACTGGAAGTTGATCCAATCACTAGGCTGGTGGTCTTCCTGGTAGGCCCTCCTGCCTTTCTGTATTCAATCCATGGAGTGTTATGTGGCTATTAGCAATGACTATTGGGTATAGGTGTTGCCACTATTACCTTAACCCAGAGAGTTACCGAAAAGTTTAAAATGACCAGGAAATACATGGAGTGGCCTGAATCAGGACAGGGGCTTTGGAGATGGTGAGAGATTCTGGCTTTTGGAACAATTTGGTGGGTTCATGCTGAGTGGATACCATGGATCCAGGTGGCCCTGCCCCCCGTGATTGCTGTCCACCAGGAGTTGTAAAACCATTGCTTACCAACCTCTTTGGTTTGGTTTACATGGCACTATTTGTGTGTGTGTGTGTGTGTGTGTGTGTGTGTGTGTGTGTGTGTGTGTGTGTGTGTGTGTGTGAGGGACACTGAGCTACACTCTCAATATGCAGGATTTTATTACTCACAAGAACACGGCATTATGTTTTAATGTGCATTACTTGCCAAAACAAAATACAGATAATTTTTCATTTTTAAAATTTTAATTTTCTTTTTTTAAGTTAATTTATTTTTTTTATTGAAGGATAATTGCTTTACAAAATTTTGTTGTTTTCAGTCAAACCTCGACATGAATCAACCATAGGTATACATATATCCCCTCCTGTCTGAACCACCCTCCCGTCTCCCTCCCCATCCCACCCCTCTAGGTTGATGTAGAGCCCCTGTTTGAGTTTCCTGAGCCATACAGCAAATTCCTGTTGGCTAGCTATTTTGCATATGATAATATAAGTTTCCATGTTACTCTTTCCATACGTCTCACCCTTTCCTCCCTTCTCCCCATGTCCATAAGTCTCTCTATGTCTCTCCATTGCTGCCCTGTAAATAAATTCTTCAGTACCATTTTTCTAGATTCCGTATATATACATTAAAATACGATATTTATTTTTCTCTTTCTGACCTACTTCACTCTGTATAATAGATTCTGTATTCATCCACTTCATTGCAACTGACTCAAATGCATTCCTTTTTATGGCTGAGTAACAGTTCATTGAGAAAACCAAGATGGTGGCATCTGGTCCCATCACTTCATGGCAAATAGATGGGGAAACAATGGAAACACTTAAGAGACTTTATTTTTGGCGGGTCCAAAATCACTGCAGATGGTGACTGACTGCAGCCATGAAATGAAAAGACGCTTGCTCCTTGGAAGAAAAGTTATGGTCAACCTAGACAGCATATTAAAAAGCAGAGACGTTACTTTGCCAACAAAAGTCCGTCTAGTCAAAGTTCTGGTTTTTCCAGTAGTCAGGTATGGATGTGAGAGTTGGACTATAAAGAAGGCTGAGCGCCAAACAGTTGATGCTTTTGAACTGTGGTGTTGGAGAACTCTCCAGAGTCCCTTGGTCTGCAAGACAATGCAACCAGTCAATCCTGAAGGAAATCAGTCCTGAATATTCATTGGAAGGACAGATGCTAAAGCTGAAACTCCAATACTTTGGCCACCTGATGAAAAGAACTGACTTATTTGAAAAGACCCCTTTGCTGGGAAATACTGAAGGCGGGAGGAGAAGGGGATGACAGAGGATGAGATGGTTGGAAGGCATCACTGACTCAATGGACATGAGTTTGAGCAATCTGTAGGAGTTGGTGATGAACAGGGAAGCCTGGTGTGCTGCAGTCCATGGGGTTGCAAAGAGTTGGACATGACTGAGTGACTGAACTGAACTGAATATTCCATTGTGTATATCTACCACAACTTCTTTATCCATTCATCTGTTGATGGACATATAGGTTGCTTCCCTGTTCTAGCTATTGTAAATAGTGCTGCAATGAATGAGCAATGGGAGGCATGTGTCTTTTTCAATTTTGATTTCCTCAAGGTATATGCCTAGGAGTGGGATTGCTGGGTCATATGGTGGTTTTATTCCTAGTTTTTTAAGGAATCTCCATACTGTCTTCCATAGTGGCAGTATCAATTTACATTCCCACCAACAGTGCAAGAGCGTTCTCTTTTCTCCACACCCTCTCCAGCCTTTATTGTTTGTAGATTTTTTGATGATGGCCATTCTGACAGGTGTGAGGTGATATCTCCTTGTAGTTTTGATTTGCATTTCTGTAATAACGGGTGATGATGAGCATCTTTTCTTGTGTTAGCCGTCTGTATGTCTTCTTTGGAGAAATGTCTGTTTAGGTTTTTTCCCCACATTTTGATTGGGTTGTTTGTTTTTCTGGTATTGAGTTGTATGAGCTGCTTGTATATTTTGGAAATTAATCCTTTGTCAGTTGTTTCATTTGCTATTATTTTCTCCCATTCTGAGTGTTGTCTTTTCACCTTGCTTATAGTTTCTTTTGCTGTGCAAAATCTTTTAAGTTTAATCCGGTCCCACTTGTTTACTTTTGTTTTTGTTTCCGTTACTCTAGGAGGTGGGTCAAAGAGGATCTTTGATTTATGTCATCAAGTGTTCTGCCTATGTTTTCCTCTAAGAGTTTTATAGTTTCTTATCTTACATTTAGTCCTTTCATCCATTTTGAGTTTATCTTTCAGTATGATGTTAGGAAGTGTTCTAATTTCATTCTTTTACATGTAGCTGTGCAGTTTTCCCAGCACCATTTATTGAAGAGGCTGTCTTTGCCCCATTGTATATTCTTGCCTCCTTTGTCAAAAATAAGGTACCCATAGGTACCTGGGTTTATATCTGGGTTTTCTATCTTGTTCCATTGTTCTATGTTTCTGTTTTTGTGCCAGTACCATACTGTCTTGATGACTGTAGCTTTGTAGTATAATCTGAAGTCAAGAAGGTTGATTCCTCCAGCTCCTTTCTTCTTTCTCAAGACTGCTTTCACTATCCAGGGTCTTTTGTGTTTCCATATGAACTGTGAAATTTTTTGTTCTAGTTCTGTGAAAGATGCCATTGGTAATTTGATAGGGATCACGTTGAATCTGTAGATTGCATTTGGTAGCATCGTCATGTTCACAATATTGATTCTTCCTACCCAGGAACATGGAGTGTCTCTCCATCTGATTATGTTGTCTTTGATTTCTTTCTTTAGTGTCTTATAATTTTCTGTGTACAGTTCTTTTGTCTCCTTAGGTAAGTTTATTCCTAAATATTTAATTCTTTTTGTTGCATGGTGAATGGGCTTGATTCCTTAATTTCTCTTTCTGATTTTTCATTGTTAGTATATAGAAATGCAAGTGAATTCTGTGTATTGATTTTGTATCCTGCAACTTTGCTAAATTCATGGATTAACTCTAGTAATTTTCTGATACTGTCTTTAGGGTTTTCTATGTACAGTATCATGTCATCTGCAAACAGTGAGAGCTTTACTTCTTTTCCAATCTGGATTCCTTTTATTTCTTTTTCTTCTCTGATTGCTGTAGCTAGGACTTCCAAAATTATGTTGAATAATAGTGGTGAAAGTGGACACATTTGTCTTGTTCCTAATCTTGGGGGGAATTCTTACAGTTTTTCACCATTGAGAATAGTGTTTGCTATATAGGCTTATCATATTTGGCCTGTACTATGTTGAGGTAGGTTCCTTCTATGCCCATTTTTTGAAGACTTTTAATCATAAATGGGTGCTGAATTTTGTCAAAGGCTTTTTGCATCTATTGAAATTATCATATGGTTTTTATCTTTCAATTTGTTAATATGATGTATCACATTGATTGATTTGTGTATATTGAAGAATTCTTGCATCCCTGGAATGAACCCAACTTGATCATGGTATATGAGCTTTTTGATGTGTTGCTGAATTCTGTTTACTAAAGTTTTGTTGAGGATTTTTGCATCTATGTTCATCAGTGATACTGGCCTGTAGTTTTCTTTTTTTGTGTTCTCTTTGTCTGGTTTTGGTATCAGGGTGATGGTGGCCTTATAGTATGAGTTTGGAAGTGTTCCTTCCTCTGAAATTTTTTGAAAGAGTTTTAGAAGGATAGACATTAGCTCTTCTCTAAATGTTTCTCTAAATTCTCCTGTGAAGCCATCTGATCCTGGGCTTTTGTTTTTTGGGAGATTTTTGATCACAGCTTCAATTTCAGTGCTTATAATTGGGTTGTTCATAATTTCTTTCTTCCTGGTTCAGTCTTGGAAGATTGAACTTTCCTAAGAATCTGTCCTTTTCTTCCAGATTATCCATTTTATTGCCATATAGTTGTTCATAAGCCTCTTACAATCCTTTGTATTTCTGCATTGTCTGTTGTAACCTCTTCTTTTTCATTTCAATTTTGTTGATTTGATTCTTCTCTCTTTTCTTCTTGATGAGTCTGGCTAAAGGCTGACAATTTTGTTTATCTTCTCAAAGAAACAGCTTTTAGTTATTAATCTTTACTATTGTTTCTTTCATTTCTTTTTTATTCATTCTGCTCAGATCTTTATGATTTCTTTCCTTCTACTAATTTTGGGGTTTTTTTGTTCTTCTTTTTCCAGTTGTTTTAGGTTTAAAGTTAGGTTGTCTAGTCAATGTTCTTTTTGTTTCTTGAGGCAGGATTGTATTGCTATAAGCTTCACTCTCAGAACTGCTTTTGCTACATCCCATAGGTTTTGAGTTGTCATGTTTTCATTCTCATTTGTGTCTAGAAGTTTTTTTATTTCCCTTTTCATTTCTTCAGTAATCTGTTGGTTATTTAGAAACATGTTGTCTAATCTCCATGTGTTTATGTTTCTTACAGTTTTTTTCTTGTAATTTTTTCTTGTAATTGATCTCATAGTGCTGTGGTTGGAGAAGATGCTTGATAAGATTTCAATTTCCTTAGATTTACTGAGGTTTGATTTGTGACCCAAGATGTGCTCTATCCTGGAGAATGTTCCATGTGCACTTGAGAAGGTGTATTCTTCTGCATTTGGATGGAATGTCCTGAAGATATCAATGAGATCCATCTCATCTAATGTATCATTTAAGACTTGTGTTTCCTTATTAATTTTCTGTTTTGATGATCTGCCCATTGGTGTGTGTGGGGTGTTAAAGTCTCCTATTATTATTGTGTTACTGTTGATTTCTCCTTTTATGTCTGTTAATGTTTGTCTTATGTGTTGAGGTGCTACTATGTTGAGTGCATAGATATTTACAATTGTTATGTCTTCCTCTTGGATTGATCCCTTGATCATTATGTAGTATCCTTCCTTATCTCTTGTTATCTTATTTGTTTTAAGATCTATTTTGTCTGATATGAGGGTTGCTACTCCAGCTTTCTTTTGCTTCCCATTTGCGGGGAATATATTTTCCATCCTCTCATTTTCAGTCTATATGTATCTTTAGGTCTGAAGTGGGTTTCTTGTAGACAAGCATATATTTGGGTCTTTTTTGTATCCATTCAGCCAGTCTGTGTCTTTTGGTTGAAGCATTTAACCATTTACATTTGAAGTAATTATTGTTATATATGTTCCTATTGCCATTTTCTTAATTATTTGGGGTTGATTTTGTAGATCTTTTTTCTTCTTTAGTATTTCTTGACTATATAAGTCCATTTAACATTTGTTGTAAAGTTCATTTGGTGGTACTGAATTCTCTTAACTTTTGCTTATCTGAAAATCTTTTTATTTCTCCATCAATTTTGAATGAGATCCTTGCCAGATACTATAATCTTGGATGTAGATTTTTCCCTTTCAGTACTTAAAATATATCCTGCCATTCCCTTATGGCCTGCAGAGTTTCTGCTGAAAGATCAGTTGTTAAGTGTATGGAGTTTCCCTTGTATGTTACTTGTTGCTTCTCCCTTGCTGCTTTTAATATTCTTTCTTTGTGTTTAGTCTTTGTTAGTTTGATTAGTATGTGTCTTGGCATGTTTCTCCTTGGGTTTATCCTGTATGGGACTCTTTGTACCTCTTGGACTTGATTGACTATTTCCTTTTCCATGTTGGGGAAATTTTCAACTATAATCTCTTCAAAAATTTTCTCATACCCTTTCTTTTTCTCTTCTTCTTCTGGGACCCCTATAATTTGAATGTTGGTGCATTTGATATTGTCCCAGAGGTCTCTGAGACTATCCTCAGTTCTTTTCATTCTTTTTACTTTATTCTGTTCTTCAGAAGTTATTTCTACCATTTTTTTTTTCCAGCTCACTGATTCATTCTTCTGCTTCAGATATTCTACTATTGATTCCTTCTAGAGTATTTTTAATTTCAGTAATTGTGTTGTTTGTCTCTGTATGTTTACTCTTTAATTCTTCAAGGTCTTTGTTAATTGATTCTTGCATTTTCTCCATTTTGTTTTCAAGGTTTTTGATCATCTTTACTATCATTATTCTAAATTCTTTTTCAGGTAGTTTGCCTATTTCCTCTTCATTTATTTGGACTTTTGTGTTTCTAATTTGTTCCCTCATTTGTGTAGCATTTCTCTGCCTTTTCATTATTTTTTTTAAAAAAACTTATTGTGTTTGAGGTCTCCTTTTCCCAAGCTTCGAGGTTGAATTCTTTCTTCCTTTTGGTTTCTGCCCTCCTATGGTTGGTCCAGTGGTTTGTGTAAGCTTTGTATAGGGTGAGATTTGTGTTGAGTTTTTGTCTGTTTGTTTTGTTTTTTCTCTGACGGGCAAGGCTGAATGAGGTGGTAATCCTGTCTGCCTGTGATTTGGTTTGTGTTATTGTTTTGTCTGTTGTTTAGATGTGGTGTTCTGCACAGTATGTTACTGGTGGTTAGGTGATGCTGAGTCTTGTATTCAAGTGGTTTCTTTTGTGTGAGGTCTTACTGATACTCCCTAGGGTTAAGTCTCTGGTAGTCTAGGGTCTTGGAGTCAGCGCTCCCACTACAAAGGCTCAGGGCTTGATCCCATGTCTGAAGATGACCCAAAGCTGGTGGGGATATCAAATCTGTTGAAGAAAAAACTGAGATTCAAAATGAGCTCAGAGGGGCTGGAGTACTGGACTGTTCCAGCCTCTTCATGGCCCGAGTGGAGGGGAACCATTGCCAAGGACCATTGCCATCTGTCCTTCAGCGCTGGGGATGGGAGGAGGAGCAGGAACTGGGAGAGGAAGGAGGACAAGAGGGGATGGGAGCACAGCCACTGTGCCAGAGGCCATAGCAGGAGGAGGAGGAGGTGGTGGATGAGCAGGAGGATGTGGTAGCTTCTGTGGCAGCTGCCCAAAACACAGACTTTTAATATTTAGTGGGTACGTACTGGTCCACCTGAACCAACTGCTAAATTGGTGAAAGCTTCCTGTTCTCTGGGTAAATACTTTCCTGAGCACCCTCAGTGTCCCCTTTCCTCCAGAGGAGACATCCCCCCAGAGCACACTCAAGCCCACTTCCCTACACGCTGGCTATAAAGAGGTTCCCTCTGGCATTAAGGACCTGCATCTCCCTGACTCCATCACAAGGTCTCACATCCATTTGCTGACAAGTCCTTGCCCAGAGCCATGATAGCTTTAACCACTTTGATTATCAGCCCTTTGGATGATGCAGTCTGCAGCCTCTGGGCTGGACCATGCCACCCTGCCTGTGGAGCAGGGGTGTATTCTGCCACACATGGCTTTTTTGGTGTTTGGGTCGATTTTAACTTTCAATTGGAAAAGCTCTTTTATTTTCAGAAGTGTGTACATTTCTGTAGCGCAGCACTAACCCTGATCAATCTGGAGAGGATTAGGTAAATTTTTATAACTGAAGGGAAACAGGAAATTTATTTTTAAGTTTTGCGGCTCCAACACATTAAAATAATGTGATTTTTTTTTCAAGTATTGAATGCCATTCCAGAGACATGTTTAAGTTCTTAATAGTCAGCATCAGATGGCAGTACAACTTGAAAAGAAAGCAATAAAATATTTATTTGTTCCTTTCAAGCCTGCCTGTTTTCCTTTCCTTCACAAACAGCCATCTAAGTGAGACTGGAAGGCCAACTTTAGAGGAACCTGTTGTTTCTCCTCCAAGAGATTGTTCTGTGTCTAGAGAAGCACGTGTTCTGTTTTAATTAGAAACCGGTGGGGCACTGGGCCGGCTGGCTGGCTGCTCTGGCCGCCCTGGAAGCCGGAGGGCTGAGTGGAGGCCAGGGAGTCTGAGCATATCTTTGGGGTAAGAGATTTGGTTACACAAGGGAGGAGAGCTGATGGCTGGTCCGCTCATTTGGAGAAAACTTTCTGGGTGGTAGGAACTAAGGATAGGGTGTAAGAAACTGATACACTGGGAGAGGGGTGAGGTGAGCAGAAGAGGCCAGGCCCTGGCTGCCTGTGTCAGCCTGCGGAGGGCAGCTTCACCTCTCCCCTGCATCTCCCCATCTCCCCCAAACAGAGTTCATGGGACTAAATTGTGGTGGGGTTAGCCTGGTGCCCATTTCCACAGCTCTTCCTCCTCACGACCACCCAGATAAACCCACTTCTCGGTGCTCTGGCTAATGGGCTAACTTCTTGGTCGTCCCTTCCAGGCTTTCCTGAGGTGGTGGAATGGAGAGGCAGGCAGGCAGTTCTTGAATTCCCCTCCCTCTGAAGCAGAGGGAGTAGCTTCTGCGTCTTCTCCCTCTATAGCTGGAGTCTCCTGCTTTTATAGCTCCTGTTCCATCGTGTCCTAACCAGGGCTTACAGACCTCTCTCCCCCGTAGGATGTGGACCCTGCGATGCCAATGACCAGACCTTCCCTTGTGAGTAGAGCCAGCATCTGGCGGTGTATCTGCACAGATTAATTCAGTAAGTGGAATACGTGTTCGTTAACCAAAGGCAGGCAAAATCCAGATTAGGTGGAAAAGATTACTGACATTATTGTGTACATTTGGCACAATGATACTGCTTTCACGGAATCAAAGGGTAGTGAAGGCCTTGAGGTGCCTGGGGAATCAGGAGTGTGACTCACACCAGGAGGAGCAGAGTGACGCAGATAGGATCAGTGAGATTTTAGTCATGGCATGGTTTATGAGCTGGGAAATTGGTTGTCACTCAGTGTTGAATAATTGCTCAGATTTATGCACAACCCTCCAGTGTTCATCTCAGACATTCTGGACAAATCAGTGTCCTATTTATATAATCTATATTCATTTTGATTCCAGTTTGAATTTCTTGTGCACTCTATTTCCACCCTATCAGAACTAGCTGAGCTCATTTGTTAAATTCTCACAGTGAGCCTGGGGGTACACCTTGCCGGTATGAACCCTCACGGGGGCTCCGGAAGGTGGAGACCATCCTCACTGTGCATCTGAGGCTCCGGGGCCCAGACTGGTCCCAAGGCAGGCTGGCCCTGTGCTTGGAGAGACTCTCCAGACTCTGCCGCTTATAGTTATGGGACTTAGGGGAAGTTACCTAACCACAGTCATTAAAACCAGAACATTTGGAAAGAAATCAATGTTTGTCTTGGCCAACCCATGCTGGGCCAGTGCGTTAGAGTGGCTGTGGTAGTGAGTGACTTGCTCCGTGTCAGATGCACATGTATTTACGAGAACTGTGTGACCTCTATTGTTTCCTTTCTTTGGGATGCAAGGAGAGATGGCTCTAAGTGGCATTCCTTCAGTTGTGCTAGTTCCGGAGTTGGGAAGAGCCTGTTCAACTCACAAGCTGGACAGGCCTTTCTCTTGGACCTGAAAGATTTATGACCCGATCAGCCAGAAGCCCCACCACAAAAACCTCATTGAGCTGGTTACACATTATCTTCCGAATATCAGCTGAGATGAAAAGGACCGTCTGGCCCACTGACAACCATCCATTGGCTTCTGAACAGTGTATTATTGTCCAACGCTTCCTCAGGAGCTATAATTAGGTGATGGTGTAAGGAGGCCACGGCGTGCGTTTGAATAGCGACTCTATTTGGGTCATGATGTCACTTGCTCCCTCGAGTCCCCTCTCATCATATGGCCTTCACCGGAGTATGGTTGGAATTCAGCACATGTGAAATCAGACCTTCACTGAGTTTTTCATGAAGTAATGATAGCCCTTGGGATGAAGAGCCTTTACATACCTGAAATAATTATGACTTAAGATTTGAAGTTCTGGGACCCCACTTTTTAGCTCTCTAATCTGGACAAGCCTCTTAGAGACTTCCTTTGTTCATCTGCTATTAGGGTTCATGGTACTAGTAACTTCCATGGCTTGTAACATATGGTGTATATATTACCTGCCTTTCCCCCATCATACCCAATCAACGACTACATTCTGAATGTTCCACCTCTGAAGTATTAATATCTCTCAACTCTTTCCATGGTTCTCTGTCACCATCCCAGGCCCAGCCACTGTCCACTCTTGCCTTAGATCATTGCACTAGCCTCTTAGCTGGCTTCACTGCACTCACTCTTATGTTCCTCTAAGAGGCAGGCTGCTTCCACAATCATCTTGTGGGCCAATCGCCTGGAACACAGCCTCCAGCTTCAAACCTTCCAGTGGTTTGAACTAAGCCATTCTCTTAGGCTAAAGTCCCAATTGTTTCATCTTGACTTGTAAGATAATGCATGTACTGCTTGTAAGATAATGCATGATCTGTCCTTGTCTGTATCTCAAAGCTCAGGTCATGCCACTCGTCTCCCCATCAGCATTCCAGCCAAATCAGCTTATTTTCAGCAACTCAAATACCTCAGGAACTCTCCTCTTTAAAAGCCCTCTGCACTGGTTGTCGCTTCTGCTTAGCACATTCTCTACCCATTCTCCATCACTTCCCTGCCTTGCCAACTCCAGATGCTCCTTTGAGAATCAGTTTGAAATGTTGCTTCCTCGGGAAATCCTCCTGAGATGTCCCCCGCCACCTCCACCATTATTATAATCTCCTGATAAACAGGCATGCTCTACTTCCCAGCATATGCCACAACTCCAATTAAATAATTACCTGGAAAGCATTTGTTTAAAGCTTATCTTCCCTTCCGGACTGTTTCTAAAACCCAGTTTCATTTCCAGTACACTAAGCAGCACATAACATTCACTCATAAAACATTGTGGAGGGATGAAACTTGTTATTCCTCTCAGCACTCAATCCTGCCATTTTTTGCAGTTGAATGTCCTTGGGTCACCTTTGCTAGTTAATCTCCAGCCTCCTCTTGATTGAGGATAGAAGGCTCCGTGTGAAGGAACCCCATCTCTAGGTTTTCCTGGCCACTGAGGGCTGGGTGGAAAGCACGGTAGGAGTCAGAAAAGAGTCAGTAGGCTGCTGAATGTTACAGCTAGAAAGACACTTAGGGTTCAGTGAACCCCTTGGCCACATTACATTTTAAAGATGGGGAAACTGAGGCCAAGAGAAATTGAAAGTTATGCTCAAGAGCAGAGCTAAGGAATGGATTCAGTGACCCTAAAATATTCTTTTCTCAGGCATTAACACACACATAGAAAACATGTATACACAGTTTGTAGAAGATTTTCCAAGTTTCATTTCTGTTGCTCTATTGATCTTTATAGCAGCCTTGAGAAGAAGGTAGGGCAATTGTTCATCCTCATTATACAGACGAGGAAATAAGAACAGGGTGTCTGGTAACTTATGCCCACATCCAGGGTCAACCCAACTTACAAGTGAAAAGCCTGAGTCCCTGAGCTTCGGGTTCTAGGGTGCGTGCTTTCCCACCACGTGGCTCTGTTTCTCTTACGAATAAATACTTGTGTGTGTGCTTAGTCTGTCGGTTGTGTCTGACTCTGCGACCCCATGGACTGTAGCCCACCAGGCTCCTCTGTCCACAGAATTTTCCAGGCAAGAATACTGAAGCAGGTTGCCATGCCCTCCTCCAGGGGATCTTCCTGACCCAGGGATTGAACCCGCGTCTCTTGCATCTGCTGCATTGGCAGGCAGATTCTTTACCACTAGCGCCACCTGGGAAGCCCCCGAATAAATACCTGGGCAGAAATGTGTCAGTCAGAGAGCCCCAGATGGGAGCAGAGAAAAGTTCTGGTTCATTCTCTTCCTGGCTCACTTAGTGGCTGTGAGATCTGTGACCCAGGCTTCCCTCTGTCAGGTGACACAGGATAAAGTCAAAGGAGGTGGCGGGAGTGGGGGGCGGGGTGTAGGTGCTAAAAAGCCAAGGCTAAGCCCTGGCTCTGCTACTCACAGCTGGGAACCCTAACCAGCTCATCAGGAGCCTGTCTGAGCCTTAGGTGTCCAGCTGTAAAACATAGGTACTCGTTGCCTCTCTTTCGCATTGTTGAGGATTAGAGATAGTGCTTATAGGATACAGAGAAAACAGAAGGCAGTGCTTAAGCAGTATTTATCCCAACACCCAAGGCAGCCTGCAGCAATAGAGTCGAGAAAAAAATGTCAGAAAAGGTCAGCCTTTGGGTCAAAGAGGAGTAAGGAGTTCTCAGGAGGGCACCAAGAACCCTGAGGTGTGGGTGAAAGGGGAGCAGGTTTGCAGCTGATGCAGACTGTCTTTTGCTGCCGTCTCTTGGGCTGCCTCCTGATCTCATCAGTCCCATGTGTCCTGACTCCTGCTTCAGTGCCTTGCTTGTGGTGAGTGGGGGTGGAGTTGGGGGACTAACTTGTTGTGGGTAGACAGTGTCCTAGCTGCCCCCTTCACCCCAGAAGAATCAACACATTTCCACACAAGTTATGTTTCCTCTCTCTGCATTTGGAGCGGGGAAGTTAAAAAAAGGAATGGGAGAAAATGTTTATAAATTCATCTGACTGCCAATCTGAAAATGGTTCCACTTTTAAGCCATTTGTGAGCTTTTGTTTTCCTAAGCTGCAACTTCAGAAAATGCATCCAGAAACCTTGTTTTAAGAAAATCGACTCAACCAAGCTGTGAACACTGCTGATTTATGAGTACCTTTCTTCGCAGTCTAGAAGTTAAAACACAATCCCTAATGGTGAAACTACAAAATATAAATTGGAAATTTCATAATTGACATTTAAATTAAAATTTCATGGCAGGAGCGAGGAGGCGGGGTTGTGGAAAGAGGTGGCAGATGATCAAAGTAGAGACCCAGTTTAAAAAAAAAAAGAGATCAGGTCTTTCCTGGAGAGGGTGGTCTGCTTCTGGAGAAATGACAGTCCTGGGAATTTACTATGTCCCTGGGCTGCGCTTCAGCCCACAAGCTGTCACTTGTCCACAGATCAAGGACAAGTCCAAGGGCAGACCCATCCTCCCCAAGTCCCTAAGACTGAGATGAAAGCAGAAGCTGAAATAATTTCCAGCACGAAATCACTGTGGCAAAGGTCCGGAATCCTGCACTGGCATAGCAAGCTCATTCTCTCCATGTGGGACCCCTTGTCTAATGAGGGGGCAGAGAACATCTGAGTCTGCCCCCCACCAGGGCCCCAGGGCATCAGGTCCCCAAGCCAAGTCTCCTGTGCCACCATTACCACCAAACCCCATTTTGAAGGGCACAGCTTCTTTTTCTAAAGAGAAGACAAAGCCTTCTCTCCTTCACAGAGTCATACAGTCATATGTTTTTCAAAGATTGAAAATGATGAATCCAAGTCCATAAATGAGATATTCAGGATGGCAAGGAAATTGAGGCATGTACATACATATGCTTAGAAATATCTTCTATGGTTAAGGAAAAGAAAGCAAGTGAGGATGTTACTATGTGTGTGGGTGGGGAAGGAAGGTGGTCTTGGACTACACTGTCTAGCTTAGCTTAGTTAAATTGTTGAGCATAAGGAACCTAGTAGGAAGTGTCCAAGTGGATTGGGGAAGACTCAGCTGTGATGGTGGGTCAACATGATTCCCAGCGTCGTCACTGTGTCTGGCTCCAGGTCCCTGTTCTCCTGCTTTTGTCCACATCCTTGGGCTCTCACCCCACCTCCAGGCCATCAGTGATCACGTGGGTGCTGGTGAACCTTAACTCTTCATCCTCAGGCTCTGCTGTCCGTCACCTTCAAGTCCCACAGGCAGCCTAAGGGCACCACACCCAACGTGGAGAACTGGTCACCAAGCAAGGGCACCTGCTATGCCCACCAGTGGCTCTATCGATCCCATCATGCAAACATGAGCCTGGGAATAGTCACAACCCCAGCTTCTCTCTCTGCCTGCATGTCTAACCTGCTACCACATTACTTCCTCTTTCTACTCATCCCACTGGTCTCCTTCTCTCCTTCCCACCCCAGCTATGACTGTCTTGGTTCAGACCTTCAGCTACGTCTTGCTCCTGGGCTGTTGCGGTTGCCTCCAAACTGCTGTCCCTAGCTTCTCTAAGTATCTCCTCCAAGCCATGCTGCACACTGTTGCTGCAGGAATCTTTCTGCAGTTCAAAGGTAATTTTGATGTGACTCTCAAGGCTTTGGGTCACCTGCAAGATGAAGTCCAAACTCCTCACCAAGGCAGATGAAGTTCCCCTGGCCCTCCACCTGTCCATCTCTCCAGCTTTCTCTTTTATTCACTTCTCTAACGTCTTCACTCAGCACATGTTCATTACACCTGCTTGGTGCCAGGTACTGTGACGGTGAAGGGACATGGTGGTAAAAGTAACTATCACCCTGCACCATATAATCCGTCTACACGAAGCACGTGTTTTCAAGCTTGGAGCATTTGCTTACTCAGTTCTCTCTGCTGCTCCCCTGAGCCTGTATATCCTTCCCCCACATCTATGGGCAGGAACACTCATCTCTCAGTCCTTAGCTTAGGGCCCCTTCCTTAACAGAGTCATATCAGAACTCTCCTTTCTCTGCACCCCAGCTTCCGTGTGTACACAGGACTTTCGTGAGCTCACAGTATTCCAAGGCCGGCCGTACTTCATCTGACCTCTGTGACCTCGGGCAGGTACTGGGCCTCGGTTTCCTCGTCTGTGAAATGAAGGCACTGATGATACTGCAGGGAAGGAAGAACGAAGCCTCGACCCATCTTCAGTGTTCAGTTGGGACTCTGCAATAAAAAGATTAACAGGAGAAAAACGGCTTACTGATATGTGCAGCACACATCATATGGGAGAATCCTGTATAAAAGTACAATAACTCAAAGCGGTGGCTTAGAATTTCAGCTTATCTAGCATCTTAGACAAAGAACAGAAAATTTGGAGAGACGTGATGGGACAAAGAAAAGCAGTTGCAGGCTTCCAAGGGTGGCAAAGTGTGCGAAGGTAAATAAAAGGAGCAAACTAAAGGAGAGAGGTTTGTTTACAGATGCCTCCCAGGCCATCTCTGGTCCAATAAGAATCTGTCTTCAGAAAAAGGAGAACTTACATCCTGAAAGGGGAACTTTTTCTGAGTTTTTTTTTGTTTTTTTTTTAAGACTGCTCTGTGTGGGCATGCAGAGATCTTAGTTCCCTGACCAGGGATTGAACCTGTGACCCCTGCAGCAGGAGCACCAAGTCTTAACTACTGGACTGCCAGGGAAGTCCTGAGTTTGTTGCCTCTTAATTACCTTTAGCTCAAGATGCCAAAGAGGCATATTTTGGGGTGACATTTCCTGGTTTCTTTTAATTTCAACATGATGTTTTAAATATAGCCTGGCCCATTTTTTCCCCCTGAATATTAGCTGCTATGATAACAATAATGATGTTGGCAATAAGGAAGAGAAAAATGAGGCAGCCACCATGGAAAACAGTTTGGTGGTTTCTCACAGAGTTTAACATAGAGTTATCACATGACCAAGCAGTTTATGCCTAGGTATGTACCCAAGAGAAGTGAAAACACATATATACGCAGAAACTTGTACACAAATATTTATAACAGAATTATTTGTAATATCCAAATCCTAGAAACAACCCAAATGTCCATTGACAGATGAATGGATAAACAAATTGTGTATATAATACAAAAGAATATTACTCAGTCATGAAAAAGGAAGCTCTGATACATGCTACAACTTGACTGAATCTTAAAAACATGATCTGTCAGATTACTAAGGGATGAGTTGGGCCTTGTGGAAAACAGCATTCTAGCAGTTTGTTCTAAAGTGATGTCTGTGAGCACAGACCTGAAATACTAGGATTTGGATGGAAAAGGGGGTATGCCCCAAACAACAGGTGGCATGAGAACAGGATCAAACGAATACCAGGGAACATGCTGGGTGGGTGGAACAAGGGATTTTTGTCAACACTGGTCAGAGGGTAGCAAGGAGGGAGGCTGGTGGGCAAGGTGCTATGGATGCCAGTAAAAGGTGTGTGCTCCATGCTCTGGGAAGGGCCTGCAAAACTAGGGCAGTGAATGAATAGGGAGACTCGGAGCAAAGGGATGTGAGAGGATTTTGTGGCTATGATTTAGAAGCCTGGAGAGAAGTAAGGCAGCTGTAGGAAAGACTCCATCTGCAGGGAATATATGAGACAGTGTGGCAGGTGAGGCTGAAACAATCAGACTGGGATTCAGTAGCGAATGTCTGCACCTCATAGCAGGGGGAGCATTGCCAGCCCAAGTGGAAATGGCGGATGCTATGGGTGTCTTGTCCGGCAGAAGGTGGGGCTCTGAATGGGGATGCAGATGCCCTGGCTTAGGGTGTATCTCCCAGGTCTCCAATTCCTCGAGTCCACAGGACATCACCTCCCTTGCGTTCCTGCAGCCTTTGGTACTTGCCTCAGTTTCAACTTGTTCTTCTTTCTCAGTAGATGGGGAGCATCTTGAGGGCAGACGTCTTGATTGCCACACAGTTCAGGCAGGAGGCACTCACTCCCTGATCATTTGATTGAATAGCATCTCATCATTCAGGGAAGAGGACTTCCCTGGTGGTTCAGAAAATAAAGAATCCACCTGTAATGCAAGAGACCTGAGTTCAATCCCTGAGTCAGGAAGATTGGTTACTCACCCCGGTATTCTTGCCTGGAGAATTCAATGGACAGAGTCTGGCAGGCTATGATGATCCATGAGGTCACAAAGAATCAGACACAACTGAGCAACTAACACTTTCACTTTTCACTGCCTTCCAGATACCCTTAGAAAATGAAAATGCCTTCCCAATTAATGATTACAGGTGACATTCCTAACTTGCTGCCTGGTGTGGACAGGAAGTAGGACTTGAGAAGAGGAGTGAATAAGTCCCTCAGTTCAGTTGCTCAGTCGTATACAACTCTTTGCAACAGAGGATGAGATGGCCGGATGGCATCACCGACTCAATGGACATGAGTTTGAGTAAACTCTGGGAGTTGGTGATGGACAGGGAGGCCTGGCATGCTGCAGTCCATGGGGTCGCAAAGAGTCTGAATAAGTCTCTAGGAGAGGTCAAAAGTCATCTTTTTATCTTTCCTTTTAGCTTCTGCTTTTTTGCATGGGGGTTGCGTTTTGGCGGGAAGCTTGGAAAGCCTCTTCTTGGATAATGGTAGGTTTGATCTGAGAAGAGATGAAAGAGTATGAAGGGGATTGGGCTCGGTTTACCAGACTTGACCATGCAGACAGGCTGGTACAGTGAGGTTGTCATTGGGCCTTTACTTGGCTGGGCCTCTGTTGCTCCAGGGAGGCTGTGGGCCATCTGACTGCATTTCAGCACAGTGCTTAGTGGACTGGCTGTAACAGTCAGCATTACAGATGCACTGTAGCTTCACTTCTGGGTTTTCTAATTTCGCCTCTCAGGATAACTATCTGCTCTTCAAGCCAGTGCTACTTGTGTGATAGTGCTTTTCATACAAAATTTCCAGCTTTCAGCATTAACTCTTGGGACTATTTACCCTCCCACCAAGGCCAGGAAAGTAGTCAGAATTGGCCCAGGCTTGTTAAAAGCATTCCCAGATCAATATTCTTAAACTACTGTCTTCACTGTCTCTCTCCACCGTAAACATCTGCCATGGTCTATGTTGTTGCTACTCAAGGCATGGTTTGAGGACCAGCATCAGCGGCATCACCTGGGAACTTGTTAAACCATCCTAGACCTGCTGAATCAGAATCTGCATTTTAACAAGATCCCTGGGTGCTTTGTTTGGACACTGAAGTTGAAGGAGGTCTGTTGACACAGACTGAGAGAAGCACAGCTTCTTAGTTGACACCATATCACTGATTGCTCCTCCAAATAAATATTCACTCCAGGATACCCTGATTTAAATCATCTGGTGCCCTTAAAAAAAACTCCCTCTTAATGTGTGGGCATGTGACTTTTACTTTCAGACATCATTCTTATTGTTGCCCACAGAAATTTGTCCAGTACTTGTTCTTCCATGAGTGATTTCTCCTGAGATGCTGCCTTTATTTCCCCAATTGTCCATGTCCCACAGTCAATCCCATGTCTACCCCACTTCCCTATCAAGCCTGACATTCCAGATGCTACACCATGTGAGAGCCCACTGTCGCTTTCTTTGCCTGGACATGAGTTGGGCAGCCTTCAGAACATACCATACTTGTTCATTCACACTTCTGTGTCTTAACTTTTTTGGGGGGGTCACCTATGGAAGTCCTTTTACCCCTTGGGTCATGCTTTCAAGGTCTAGTTGTAGCTATATGATTTGTTTGAAGCCCTTCCTAGATGCATCAAAAGTATCAAGGCCACACTGCTCCTTCCCTTATCCAAACTCAGATCATCTGTCTATATCTGTGATTTGGGCACGAAATCCTAGGAACCTTTGCATTGAAGTGTCAATAGTTTTACTTACTTACAAAGAAACAGCTGGATAATCCTCTTTTTCACTTTAAATTTTAAAATAATTTTAGATAGAACAAAATAATAAAAGGAGAGCTCCCATACACCTTTCACTCAGCTTCTGCTAACACTAACATCTTCCATAACCACATACAGTGAGCAAAACCTGGAAATTAACCTGGGTACAATACTATTAATGAAACTACAGATCTTACTAAGGGAGATTTCTTCAGTTTTCCTACTAGTGTTCTCTTCCTATTCCAGGATCCAATCCGTGGTCTCACCCTATCTTAGTAGTCATGTCTCCTTGGTCTCTTCCAACCTGGGAATAAATCTTCTCTTTCCTTGTTCCTCCCTCCCATGCTTGACGCTTTTGAATAGTGCTGGTCAGCTATGTTGTGGAATATCCTTCAGTTTGAGTTTAATACTTTCTCAAGGCTAGACTGAGGTTTTGCATTTTTGGAAAAAATTACACACGAGTGATTTTGCGCCCCTCTCAGTACCTCATTCTATCAGGGACTTGATATTAATATATCTTAATGCTGATGATCTTAGCCTTCCTCCCCTGGCTAAGGTGGCTTCTGCTGAGTTTCTCTACTATAAAGTTACCATTTTCCCCTTTATAATTAATAACTATCTTGGGAGAGATATTTTGAAATTATGCAAATACCATTTTCTCCTCAAATATATGCTCACTGATGTTAACATCCACTGGTAGATCTGCCTTCAAAATGTATCACTGTGGCACCCACTGTGTGTATATTCATAAGCACTCAGTTGTGTGGGATAAGTCCCTGTTTAAATCATTCCAGTAGGGTTTTCTATTAATTAGACTTTCTTTGAGTTGTCTTTCTAAAGAGTTCCATTATAACAGGGCGGCACAATCAAATAAATAAAACAGTCCTTCATGCATCCATCCATCCATCTAATATTTCTTTCAATTTTTTTTGTAAAATAAATTGATTGCCAATCTTCATATTTCTCCCAGTTATGCCCTAACTGGTGTCCGCTACTCCCTGCTGTTCTATTTGAATTATTACATGAACTGGCTGTTTTGCCCAAATGAATAAGCCAAGATAGGACCATTAATCTTTTTGAGCAGATGGTTGTCTAAATCAATGTGAAAAATTAGATCCCAAATTGTTTTCCTGGAATGTGCCATCACAGAAAATGCTACTGTCATGGACATCTGCTACTTGTGCCTGCTCAGTGTCTCTCATCCCTTTCTTTAGGTCACAGCATCCAACTATTCCTTGCAGAATCTCCCCTCCCGTGTTCTTAGTCCATGTGGTTTAGTGGAGTTGGCCCACCTTCTGGCATTGGAGATGGGTACATGGCCCAGGCCTGGACAGAGTTAGCCATCCCTTTCGCCATAGTAGGGTTTCAGTGGTAAAGAACCTGCCTGCCACTGCAGGAGACATAAGAGACTCGGGTTTGATCCCTGGGTCAGGAAGATTCCCCTGGAGGGGGGCACGGCAACCCATTCCAATGTTCTTGCCTGGAGAATCCCATGGACAGAGAAGCCCAGTAGGCTACAGTCCACAGGGTTGCAAAGAGTTGGACACAACTGAAGCACCTTAGCACACACACACACTGGCTACAGTAAATGACTGAGAAATTGGCATCCGGTTCTCGTTGGCTAATCAGAATCTCTTCTAAGATCCTTGGTGGCATTATTACTGGGTATTTAAGAGAGTGGGGTGGAAGCCTGAAGCTTCCACTGGACATATTTGCCACCGTGTGTGGGGAAAACAGACTTGAGAATACAGCTGACACAGTGAGAGACAGTGAGGTGGGAAGCGTGAAAGGGACCTGTTCCTTGTGACATCCATTGATCACTTGGATCTAGCTTTTCCTGAAGCGAGGTCCATCCCAGGACTTTTCACTTTCATGAGCCAATCTGTTCCCTTTCATTGTATAAGACATTGTATAAGCTTGAGTTGAGTTTCTTCTACTTGTAACTCAAAGTCCTGACAGATAGTTTTTGAGTATCTACTACCTATGAGGACACATGCTTGGGGCTCTGCAGGATTCAAAGACGAGCCAGACGTGTGCCTTGCACTCTGGGAGCCCTCAACCCAGCACAAAACACAAGATCAGTGCACTAATATCCACATGGAAAGGGCCCATGTGATCGGCCTGATCCCCCCGTGAAGAGCGTGGCTGTTGCACGTGGTGAAGCGAGTGATGAATACCAGCTGGGGGGAAACTGGAGCATTGAGGAGATGAGGGACATTATTATTCCTGGCAGAGGGAAAGGCTTGGGCGAGGTCCAACTGTGGAAAGTGTAAACATCTCAGTGTGTATTTTGAGATTTTGAGGTTCAATGGGTCATCCATAGTGACTGAAGGGTAAAGGTTAGGCTAAAAAGGGAGATTCAGGGGACAAAAAAAAAAAAAAAACCTAGAGAAAAGATTAGTTTAAAACAAATTGAAAAGCTTTTGATTGGCAGTCTGAGGGTTTGACTGGCAGCAGGAAGGCAGAGCAGGATTCTGAGTGGAAGAGCTAGGTGATTAAGATGTATTTGGCAGCAGTGCGCAGAATTGGAGAGGGCGGGGCTGGGCGGCAGGTGAGGAGGCCAATGAGAATGGCTGGCTGAACTTCAGGGCAGGCTTGGGGAGGACCAGATGGAAAAAAGGCTGGAGGCGGGTGGAATCCCAGCCTCTGAGAACATGCTGCCCAGAGCCTTTGGCCATATTTGCTCAAGAATCTTCCTTGTCGTATCATTTGAAAGCCATACTTTTTATTTCATGCCAAACATTGTCAGAGGGAGCAGCGGCAGGTTCATCCTGAACGTGAGCCAGCCGGCCTGGCACGCACGTGTTTAATGGCATTCCAGACCTCGGGGCCTGGCAGGCGTCCTCAGAGCCCTGCCCCGGCTCTGGCTCCTGCCTCCCCGGAGTGAGGACCAGCATCCTTCTTCTTACTGGGTGACCTTCAGAGCAGAAAAAGTCCAGCCCGAGACTGACCCTACCCCACACAAGCCGTGGACAGCTCAGCCCTCTTAGTGATGCCTTTGCTTTGGACTCAGACTGGGAGCCATCCTGTTCACACCCTCTCTCCTCCTGCTCTCCCGTCCTCCCCACTTGCCCAGGCTTGAGCAAGTCCTATCGCACCACAGTCACTAACCCTCGCCCAAGTCACCATCATCTCTTGCCTCGATTCCTGCATTCACCTGGCTGGTCTCCTGGCTTCCACAGTCTCCGTTCAGTTCAGTCCAGTCACTCAGTCATGTCCGACTCTTTGTGACCCCATGGACTGCAACACGCCAGGCTTCCCTGTCCATCACCAACTCCCAGAGCTGAGCTCACTCAAACTCATGTCTATTGAGTCAGTGATGCCATCTAACCATCTCATCCTCTATTGTCCCCTTCTCCTCCTGCTTTCCATCTTTCCCAGCATTAGGATCTTTTCAAATGAGTTAGCTCTTCATATAAGGTGGCCAAAGTATTGGAGCTTATTCCTTACAGTGAATATTCAAAACTGATTTCCTTTAGGATTAACTGGTTTGATCTCCTTGCAGTCCAAGAGACTCTCAAGAGTCTTCTCCAATACCACAGTTCAAAAGCATCAATTCTTCAGCTCTCAGCTTTCTTTATGGTCCAACTCTCACATCCATACATGACTACTGGAAAAACCATAGCTTTGACTAGACAGACCTTTGTTGGCAAAATAATGTCTCTGCTTTTTATTATGCCATCTAGTTTTGTCATAGCTTTTCTTCCAAACAGCAAGTGTCTTTTAATTTCATGGCTGCAGTCACCATCTGCAGTGACTTTGGAGCCCAAGAGTTCCGCAGACTGCAACTCAGCAAAGCAGCTAGAACAATCATTCTTTAACATTACAAACCAGATCTTGTCACTCCTCTTTTTAAACCCTTCTCATGGCTTTCTGCCTGAGTAAGAATAAAATCCCACATCGCTCTTGTGGCCCCAGGGGCTCTGTGGTCTGACTCAGAGCACAACTGAATTTCCTCCTCAACTGGTTACCTCCTCAACTGAATTTCCTACCCTTCCTTTTGAGCCTTTCTGCTGCTCCTCTGCCGGCCTCTGCTGACGGCTCTCTTTCTCTTCACGACCCATAATGTGCCTCATCATAACAAAGGCATGTATCTGTCAAAATAGGTGCAGGCATGCTTCAGTAACAGATGATCTCAACATTTCGGTGGCTCCCATAACACAAGGCTGGTTCTAATCCATCAGACCATGTTTGTTGTGGGTTGGCAGAGTGGCCTTGCTCATCAGAGTCACTCCAAGTTGACAGAACAGTCGCTTTCTTGGCTGTTCCTGGTTGCCGTCCTTATAGAAAATAAAAGAGACTCTCAAGAGTCTCCCAAGGGCCATTAAATGTTGGTTCAGAAGAAGCCCGTGTCACTTCTGCTCACACCTTTTGGCCAGTCGCTGGCCTCAGTCAAATACAAGAGAACCCAGCTGTGTGATCTAATCACACAGCCAGGAATGGAAGGGGTCTGTCTGTATTTGGTCAACAGCATGAAATGAACAGCATGAGAACTCATTTATCTGTGTGTGTAGCATGGATTAGAACCCTTGGTGTGTCTTCCAGTCCAGATGTTGTGAATGATGACAGGGTTAGGGTAGAGACAGTGGAGAATGATGATGGGGAAGAGGGTTAATTACCTCTGCTCAAGCGCAGAGAAATGAGAACACAGCTGAGTTTGGTTGCTTACTGGACCAGTGATGCATGTTAAAAAAAGGGGGGGGGCAGTTATTTCTCAGGTCTTTCAGGCCAAGCATGGCGGCATACTAGTGGTGGGGTGGAATGATCCCCTTGCCCAGAAATAACTTACTTCTGGTGTCTGCAGTTCTTCCATTAGAGATTAATTCCTTTGATTCTATAATACCATTTCCCAAGTTGTGTCCAACAACACAATTACATTAGATGTCAGCATGCGATCCATGGTCAAATAGGATGGTGAGGCGCTGAGTTAAACAACAGTGAACAGGCCTTGATTGATACATAGCATGAACTGTCTCTTCCTGAGATGGAATCAAAATATGCAGCATTTCTCCAGTTTTTAAAATCAAGGGACCCTTTCCTCCCTGAATGCTTCCCTAGTGTTAACTAGACGGTTGGAGAAATGCTGATCTGGGAGCCTTTTCAGTCCCCTGGGGTATGAGAGGCTTTCTGTGGGAGAAGGAAGGCAGTGCAGACCAGGCTTTGAGAGGATGGGACAGCAGAGGGACTGGGGGTGGGGGACAGAGGGTCTGAGAGGGAGAGGTCAGTTTCGAAGATCAAAAAGATCAAAAGTGATCCTTTTCCCAGGGATGGATACGGAGCTGGAGTCAGCAGAGTGAGAGCTCCTGACCCCACCCCACACCCCTCACACACCCACCCTCTCTGCTCCCTCCTGTCTCCTGCTGGATCCCATCAAGTCTCCAAAGCTCTACCTTTTTAAGCCAACAGCACACCCGGCCATCTGTAGTCCTGGCTTAGCTCTCAAGTCCCTGCTGCCTGAAATACCCTCTTTTCTTCAACTCCAGTCTGGGAAATTCCTTCTCTCCTTTAACCATCTGTCAGGCATCCACCTCCAGGATGCCATCCTTGATACCTTTATCCACCCCACAGCCTCAGCTGGGTTTATTATTCCTCTAACCTCCCTTAACACACTGTGTCTCTTCATTGCTGCCCTCATCACTTGGTATTTTTTAAAAGATATTTGTTTACTTATTTATTTGGCTGTGCTGGGTCTTAGTTGTAGCATGTGGGATCTAGTTCCCTGACCAGGGGTCGAACCCAGGCCCCCTGCTTTGGGAGTGCAGAGTCTTGGGTACTGGACCATCAGAGAAGTCCCACCACTTTGTACTTTAATATTCTTATGTCTGTCCCTCTAATCTTGGATGCCCTTAAGGGATTTATCTTTATATCCTTGTGTCCTCCTCTGCTAGGAGATAGATACGAATTAATTGAATGAATGAGGCCCGTGTACAAGAAGTATGTTAAAATCCCCTACGTGTCCCAATTTAAAGAATTCCCCAAGTTAAAATGATCTTTTCCGCATATTTGAAAACCTCATCTTGTTTGTCATGCCCACCTCAGCTGGTTCTCCGATCTCCTGGGGCCTAAAGTCTTCTCTCTGCCTTCCTCACCATCCGCTCTTCTGTCTGAACTGTTCTTACATCTCTCATCCCCTCATGTCCTGGTTCATGTCCTTTCTCAAGAAAAGTGAGTGAGTCTTAGAAGGTTAATGGCCGCGCTTAGGTTTGTTTCCTTGAACAGGAAGTAAATGCAAATATCCTGAGAAGACAATCTAACTTTAAGGGTGAGAAGAAAGTTTTTTGTTTGTTTATTTTATAGTTCAAGATTAGCTTTAATGATTGAATAGGATGGGGAAAACTAGAAAAAACCTTTGGGTAGAGGACCTGGACAGATTGTTGCTGGCAATGCACTCAGAGCTGAATCACAGCTTTTGTGGGTCAGAGGGCCTTTTGCCTTTGGGGATCTCTTCTCCATAAAAAAATATGACAAATCACGTGATTGTGTTAATATATACAGATGAATATAATCCAGGCTGAATTTGTTATTCTGTATTTGTTATTGTTACAGTGTTTTTCTTCTGATTTTAAAAATATTAAAATTTAAGCCATTTTTGGATCTCTGAACATCTCATGGCCTTTAGGCACAGTGTCCGAGATGCCCTGTGTGATGAGGAAGTCAGCTCCCAGCCCACCACACTGCCTGCTGCTTCCTGAATGCACAGTGCCCTTCCAACCTTTTGGGTTGCCCTGTTGCTTCCATCTGGAATGACTCTGTCCCTCATCCCACCCCTGCCCTCTGCCTCTGTCTACCTAAAAGATTCCCGCTCACGTGCAAGTCCCAACTTGAAAGTTGCTTCTTTGCTACCAGATTTAGCAAATTAAAATATAGGATGCCCCGTTAACTTCAGATAAACAATGAGTAATCATTTTAATAGTCATGTCCCAAATAGCACATGCCCCAAATGTTGCATGAGACATAGTTATACTAAGAAATTAGGCATGTTTATCTGAAATTAAAGTTATCTGGGAACCCTACTGTGTAGTTGTCTCTGACTTTTTTCCCCAGGTTTTCTTCCCACCTGCTACTCTTGGAGGGGTTCTGGCACTTTTCAGGCACCTGTCACCACATATCCTCCACCCCGACTGCACTCCCATCATTGTTCTCCACACCTGCCATGGGGCCGGGACG
The DNA here is from genome assembly GCF_023699985.2 of Odocoileus virginianus. Taxonomy (NCBI): domain Eukaryota; kingdom Metazoa; phylum Chordata; class Mammalia; order Artiodactyla; family Cervidae; genus Odocoileus; species Odocoileus virginianus. The sequence continues at coordinate 32,802,129 of NC_069687.1, forward strand.
TGGCAGCATATTAATGACCACATATGAGTAAGTGGATGCTTTCCTCTTGTTTTCCCAACTCTCTATTTATTTTCGGGGATGACGTGGCAGCATCTGGATTTGATTTCATTCAGGAGGTTGTGTGGGGAGATGAGAGTCAAGTCAAACTATTGCTTGGGATTACAGTAACACCTTTTTAAACAAAGATGCATCTCAAGGAGACATTTGGGGCTCAGACACTTCCTTACCTGGTGGAAAAACACTTGGGGGCCTGTGGCTGACACTTTCATCCCCTCCCTGCTGCTATGCTCTGAGAAGCGAAGGTGGGTGGTATGAGGGGTAGACTCCCTCCTCCCTGTGATGCTGAGGTCAGGCAGCAAATCAGCTGTGGCCCAAGAGGGTCCCTGTGTGTCAAGGGGAGGGAGCTTTCTGTTTTTGAGACTTAGGTTAACAGAATTCCGATTTCCCATCTTTACTTTGTGAGTGGACTGATTCTTTTAAAAGTTCTTTTAAAGTGTTACTTTGGCATCAGATGCACAGGAGAAAACCAGCCTGAGATGATGGTGGGCACAAGCTCCATGAGACCATCCAAGCCTGGTGTCCAAGGTTCTGACCCTGTGCTCTCACACCATCCTCAGCAGTAGGGACTCAGATGCCCAACAAGAGCCACACTCCTCTGAGGACCACCGTGAGGGGACATCCACCCCCCAGCTCCAGACTATGGGCCAGCCAAAGCATTGGTGGTTCCTAACAACTTGAGTTCAGTGAGCATGTGTGGTAAGCATGGTGAAAGTTGCTTTTCTCATTGCTGCTAAGAATTTCCCAGCTTTCAACATATACTCTCTTTCTTGGTTGAATGGAACTTCCAAAGCTGACCACTGGTTAATCATGTTGAACAAGAAACCCACAATGCCCAAATGTCCAGAATGTGTGTGTGTGTGTGTGTGTGTGTGTGTGTGTGTGTGTACATGTGCACATGGGGAGCTCCCCTGATGTTTCCCCATGTGTTTCTGCCTTTTTACAAATCTCCAGTCCCCCTCTCGGCTCATCTCCATGTTTACAGGAGCAGACAACATGGCCCAAGGTGGTTTCAAGGGGTGGACAACAGATATTAAGAGAAAGCAAACAATGCCATAGACATTTTCATGGTCCATCTGGGGAAATCTGCATACTCCATGCTACTCCTGGGTGGTCACAATGTTCATTATTAATAAAGGCTCTAATAGGTTCTACATTTCTCTCTCTTTTTAAATTTATTTTTGGGCCTCCTGGATCTTCATTGCTGCACAGGCTTTTCTCTAGTTGTGGCAAGGGGGGGCTACTATGTAGTTGTGGTGTGTGGGCTTCTCATTGCAGTGGCTTCCCTTGTTGTGGAGCTCAGGCTCTAGGGCAGGAGGGCTTCAACAGTTGGATCTTGTGGGCTCAGGAGTTGTGGCTCCTGGGTTCTAGAGCACAGGCTCAATAGCTGCGGTGCATGGCTTAGCTGTCCGATGGCATCTTCTGGTGGCATCTTCTGGTGGGATCTTCTGGGGTTAGGGATCAACTCTGTGTCTGCTGCATTGTCAGGTGGATTTTCTACCACTCAGTCCACTAGGGAAGACCTACACGTCTCTTTTTAACTTCAAAAAGATTTGATCAGAGAAGCACTCCATTTTTAAGGAATATCTCACCTGGTCTGCCATCCTGGGAACACACTTTGGGGAAATGGAAAAAAGAGAGGAGATAAGAAAGTGTTTGCATTCCTCTCCGAACTCTGGACCAGAATTCAGCATGGAGAAAGCGCCCTGGGCTAAGCGTTGCCCTGGCGGCAGGACGCCAAGAGCCCAGGGTGGGTACCAGGCACTGTCCCGGCGCGGAGGGGGAGGGCGTTTCCGGCACTGTACTGACTGCGCTCCGCTGGAAAGTCTAGGCTGGTGGCCACTTAGAAGAGTCTTAAGAGCATCGGTTTTGTTTTGGGCTTGAAGCGCTGTACAAGGCCACCTTTTAATAGTCACAAGGCCTCGGGTGACACAGCACGGGGTGTGTGTCATCCGAGGAGGAAGCATGCTCTCCTCCCCCAGCCCCGGGCCATGGCATTTCCTCTCTTCGGTGTGTTTTTCTTGCCACCAGAACAACTAAGCCTGGGCCACCATTTGCACAATTCCCCGGATCCTGCTACTTTGCTGCGGAGAACCCACGTGAACCGCGGGCGTCACCCGGGATTGTGCAAAGCAGTGGCGCCGTCCAAGCGCCTGCCTGCCGCAGGGTTTTGCCAGGACACTCCTATTTCTTAAGTCCTGCCTCAATGTGACCTCTCGTTTGAGCAGGCCCGTTATTTTCTGTTATGATACCCTATTTGTATCCTTTATAAATGATGACTCATTTATTGACACACAACCCCCTACATACTTTTTTGAATATTGTCTTTCTCCTCAAACGAAATATCAACCACACAAGGAGAAAGCAGAGCTCAGTCTCTGTTGAGCAGCGATTGTTATGGCCACTGTTGGATCCTTGGTGCCTTGGACAGCGCCTGGCACAATGACACACATCTAGCGTCTGTGTCTGTGGAATGAATAAAGAAAGAACAACTTTGCAAGTTCTTCCACACTTGAGTACTGATTGGTTGTGGTGAGTTGATGGACAAGGTCACTAACCAACCAGTGGCTGAGTGGTGGTGAAAGGGACGGACTTCTAGCCTGAGTCAGCCGTGGTCCCTGGGTCGGTGAGATAGCACAGAAGTAGAGAGAACAATAGAAATGAGTTTTTATTTGTAAAAAGTTACAAAATAATATTGTACAAAAATAAAGTCTGTAGAGAACTTTGGTTGTATAACACAAACGACTGAGACAGATCAGAGAAGTCAGAACTTCCAAAGAAGTGCACTCCTTACTGGATCAGATGGTAATCGCAACAATAAAGAAAAATCACAAACTTTACCCTTTTGTGGCTTTGGCAGAGCAAGTTGCTTCAGTGAAAACCTGCTTATGGTGTGTAGGCGATGCTGGGAAGGAGCTGTCAGCATCCGTTGAATCCTACCACCCCTGTGGGCAGAGACTCTCCACAGGGAGCTGGGGCCGAGGCTGACCCCTGGGGACGCTGGCCACCAGACCTGCCAGGACTCTCTGAATTGGACAGATGATCTGGGACTGCATCAAATTGCACTTCATGAACGACCGGTCGCCTCGACCTGTCCCTATTTTGAGCAGGCCACTCCTCAGCAAGTTCCCCTGCTCGGGCCCCAAGAGAGGGTGAGAGGCAGGCCCTTTTCCTCTATTTCCGAGTCCTACAAGGGGAGCAGAAAGGACAGAGGGCAGAGTGATGGGCAGCTTGGGTCCTTGGGGGTGGGGGTGGCAGAGGGATGTCTGGTAACTGCTGCTTCTTGGATTACTTTGTAAAATTAATATGATTATTTGAGGGAGGCCAGTAGGCTATTTATTTGCCAAATCTGTACTACTTTGGAGCTAATAGCCACTAAGGCAGTGATGTAGTGATAGATAATCCCTTTGATAAAAATCCCTTTTATGAGATAGGTCACAAGCTCTTAAAATAGGGCCCAGTTCATTGAGCAGGGGGGCAGTGACCAGACAAATCCATGACCTGGTCGCTGAGATAGTTTTTCTCACCCTATGTCCTTGCCCTGTCAAAGGCTTTCAGCATCCACGCAGTGGGGCAGGTGTGCCGAGGCTGGGCCAGGGCCCGTCTTCCACGTCCACCCTTCCCGGCCACCTTCTTCTGAGGAGGAGTCAGGTGTATGGGGGTAGCCCTTGGTGGCTCGTATGGCAACCAGGCTGACCCCACTTCCAGAAGGCCCGCAGCACTCCTTGGCTGTGCTGGGCCTAGATGTGTTTCTCAAGAAGGCGGTGGATGGATGGAAGGATAGGGGAAGTGTCTCCACTATCAGGGCAGAACCCCGGCTACCTGACAGAACTGTTACACTGAGGTCAACAGTGAGTCCAGCACCACCTATTAAAGGGACTTTAACCTTTGACATATATGGTTATGCATATCACAGATAGATACATGTGGAGGGGAGGGTGAGAGCTTAAACACCGCAGGAAATGGAGCACACGGTCTGTCTGCTGGGACAGGGAACCGTGTAGAAATGAGGGCAAATGCCATGGTCTCCATGCGCTGCTCCTGAAAAGGAAGGTCCATCAGAAATGTTCCTTCTGACATGTTCCTTCTCTAAACTATAAAAACAGGTAAGATGCTGAGACCCAGTGGGGAGAGGGGGGATGGAATCACATAAGGGCTTTTCTTAAAAAGGTAAAGTAAGTGATTTTTGCCTAGCGAAAATCTTTTTAATACTTTGAAAAGCATGGACCCTTGATCCCAATTAAAATTTCCTTTGCCACCTTCCTTTGCATTTTGCGAGCACATATACTTTGGCACCTTTGAAAAGAAACTTTAATAAATAAGGGAAAAAAAGAGAAACTCATTAGTGAACGGTAATAAATAACAATAACTTAAATCTCAATAAATATCTTCTCTATATTTCTGTATCTGAAACAGATGCATTGCATCGAGTAGCTTCTCTGGTCACTGGTGACCACGCATAACGGAGCTGGGGTGTATGTAACATCTGTCTCTCTGTAAACCTACAGCCCAGCAGCCTCCCCGCCCCGGTGCAGCTGGGGGCCTTCCCGCACGCTCTCCTGCAAGAATGCTGCCGAAAAACCACACTGGTTTCCTGTTTCCAAGGGCAGAAAGGAAATACCTTCAGGTTTGGTTTTAGTCATGAGGACAGCCTTTTTGGTTCCTAGCCAACTTCTTCCCACCCCACACACCATGTTTGAAATCAATCACCCACCGTTCCCCAAAATGCTGGTTGGAGTAAACCTCAGACCTGAACCTTTAAAGCAAAGGTTACTATCTCTCCTGGGTCTTTGATTTTTTTTTTTCCCCCTCCTTTCCGGGGTAAGTCTCCACTGAGTGACAAAAAAATAAACCTTTCTTGCTTTCAGCAGTAAAACGTAATGACAAGGAATGACACCAGGAGGACCGTTTCCCTGGTGTCTCTAGACATGTGAAAGCAAACCACAGGAGATACACTGGTTTGGTTTCAAGTGCATCCGCGGCTGCGCCCGTGACCCATGGCGGTGGACTGTATCAGATGAAAAGATGGCAACACCCAACCAGGGACACCAGCCCTGAGCTTCCGGTGACGTCAGCGGCCGTCCGGAAGAACGCGGACGGCTGTTTTTCTTCTCTCTCCTGTCCAGTTTTTTGCAGCTGGATCTCCCTCCACCAGGCTCCCACAACGGCTGCCTTCCTCCTCCTCCGCCTCCACTTCCTCCTCCTCCGCCTCCTTGGTCCTCATCTTCCACTCTGGGCAAACATTTTCTGGGAACCTTGGTCCCTTTCTTTGCACTGTAGCAGGAATGCAATACACAGCGGTCTCTGGAGCCGGAGTCAGATACATCCACACCTTTTAGCGGAATGCTTTCTTAGAATATGGTAAACCAGGTTATCATCTAAAAAGGACAGGTCGTCATCAAAGGCGATGGGTCTGCAACATGCCTGCCCGACTTTGTCACTCACCAGCCTTCTACTTTTGGATAAGTTTTTTAATATTTTGTCGTACATTGTTTCGGCTGCATCGCAAGAGCCGCTGCAGTACCTGAAAATGAGTTCCTCCTTGGTTTCGTAGCCCAAACCCAAGTCAGTGACGTTTAGATGCACGGCGGTGAGCACGCAGCCCCGATTTCGGCCCCTCTGGCCGCGCCGGCCTTTCCCTCTGGCATTCTCCGGGCTGGCGGCTGCCGCCTGCCGGTGCCGCTCTCTCCGAGGAAGCACGGCCAATTGTTTATCTGGTGACCTCTTCAGTCTTCTAATGGTAGCTTGAATAAAATCCATGACATCATCAAACTGATCAGGGTAGTCCTCTGGCATATTTGCTGTGCAACAGGAAAACAGAAATGGTCACATGAGACAAGCGCAATGACCATTTCAAGGAGTCTCTACGATCAGTCTCTCTGAAAGACGACCCAGTGTGCCCACCCCACAAACCCATGGCGAAACGACCCCTTCAGGGACCACTGTAAACCCCCAAGGACAAAGGCCAAAAGGCACCCGCCAAGATTCCCAGGAAGGAAATTCATTCACTTGAAGGAGACACACTTCCTTGGGGAGAACAAATCCTTAGAAACGGAATTTCCTTTTGGATGATGTCTGCCATTTTTAACAAGTCGATGTTGAGATGCTGATGGAGGGTCATTTCTTGTTCTAATAACGGTAACCTGCAGTCAGGGTTCTCAATTGTGAGTGTGGGTTGGACTGTGCTGCGATACTCTGGGAAAATAGAGAGACCTGGCCGACCCTCGAGGGAAGGGTGGGGAGGGGCCAAGGAGCCCTGGGTAGTTTTGAGGTAGGTGGTCCCTGGACCGTACTTTGAGAAACCTTGTCTTAGAAGGTGAAAGATGGATTAATCTTGGAAGACACTGCTGGTTTCATCTGGAATGTCAAGTGCGCCTCCCTGAACTCCATCCTGACTTAACACCTCTGCCCTGCTGGGTGGAACAAGAACCATTTGGATAGATCACATGGAAAAGTCCTGAATTCAACTATACTTTAAAACTTCCTTAAAAAACATAAAGAGACTGAAAAACAGCCCACTGTTCACTAATAAAGAGACTAATTTACCACTTCCTTGGATTAGCAGGACTTTAAAAATACAAGGTCAGACATAAGATGATGTCTACATGTATCACAGCAATACATGGAATGCAATGTTGTCTGTGGACAGGAGTGGTGGGGTCCTGCCTCTGCGGCAGGCTGTCATTACAACTCCCACTGGCTTTGGCTGCAAAGAGGACAACAGACGTGCACCTTAGGAAGATCACATGGAGCAATGACTGAGGTGATGCTTCTAGGATGCATTTTGGGCAAATGCATGAATTCAAGTTTTTTTTGGCATTTTCTGCTGTATTTCAACATTTGCTTCAGCTGATCAGGTAAGGGAAGAGAAACTATTTGAACAACTGAATACATTTCTAAAAGAGGAAAGTAATTCAGACGTCCATCTATTAGGTACTAGACCTTTTATGCTCCCCTCATCCCTTTTTCAGGGCTTCCTTGGTGGCTCAGATGGTTAAGAATCTGCCTGCAATGTGGGAGATGTGGGTTTGATCCCTGGATTGGGAAGATCCCTGAAGAAGGAAATGGCAACCTACTCCAGTATTCTTGCCTGGGACATTCCATGGATAGAGGAACCTGGTGGACTATAGTTCATGGGGTCAGAAAGAGTCGGACATGATCCCATTTTCAGGTAATTAGGATGTTTGTGGTTATACATTGCTTAGAAAAATATACCACAAAATTGAGTTGTTAGCAAGAGTGAACTTTTTTTTTTGCCAAGACCATGGTAAAGCAGAGGATTACATTGTGCCTAACCCATGTCAAATTGTTTTGTTACAAACGAATTGCTAAAACAGGTATCAGGTATCCTAGTGTGTAAAACATAATCCAACTAAGGCGACTTAACCATATCGATTGCTCTTTCTTATCTGTCTATACAGATAGATAATATATAATATTATCTATATTAGGGCAAAATATAGGACATATAGTAATGGAAAGAGTGGGGATGGTATGGAATTTCCAGGTCACCTTGTTGTCCTAAATCTAAAATCTAAAATCTGACACTGGGTGGTTCTGTGCATAGAAGTCTCGAAGCTGCATCCATTGGTGTGTGGCCAGTCATCTCTTGTCTGGATAATCACACCAGACGTGAGCCCCCGCATTCCAGCCTTACCCTCCTTCAGTCTATCTTGCACCTGGCAGCCAGGGCGACGCTCTTGAAACTGTGAATGCAGCTCATGTCCCTCCTCTGCTCTAGCCCGCCAGTGGCTCCCCACTTCTCTTAGAGTAAAAGCCAAAGTCCACACTGGCCTGAGGCCCTCCGTGATGGGGCCCCCCTCTCCATCCCAGCCTTCGTTACTGATGACCTCGTGTGCGACTCCCTCCTCCTTACTGCCTCCCCTCCAGCTCCTCCGGCCTCCTCCCTGTTCTTCAAACACAGGGTTTCTCAACCTCAGCGCTACTGACACTGGGGCTGGCACATCCTTTGTTGTGGGAGCGTTTGAGGATGTTTAGTTACACCCCTGGCCTCTACCCAGGAGATGCCCATACTAGCCTCCACCCCCATCCCAATGGTGACAAATGGAAGTGTCTCCAGATATGACCAGATGTCCCCTGCGGGCAAAATTGTCATGGCTGAGAACTGCACACATCAGGCACTCAGCCTTTTGTGGGCTGTTCCCTCTCTACAGAAACGCTGTTTCCGCAGAGAACTCAGTGACTCACACTCACATCCCCTTCAAGTCGGCTCAAAAGTCACCGCTACCCAGCCCCACCTTGACCTCCCTGTTTCAATTCAGTTCCTCCCAACCTCGAGTCCAGATCCTCCTGCCCTCTTCCCCCCACAGCAGACTACTCGACCCCTTCCAACACACTGTCTGACTTTTCTCATGGTGCCTATTTGTTGTCTGTCTTCTCTGAGCGAATGTCACCTCCAGGAGGCAGGGACCTCTGCTTGGCTTGTTCACCAATGAATCCTGGGAGCTTACAGTAGGATCTGGTCCCTGGAGGCCTGCAATTTTTTTCTCTTTTTGAACGACTTAGGTCACTTTACGAGGGTGGAGAGTCCTTCATTCTCAAGGGAACACTTTGGCTTCAGCCACACCATGATGAATTGAAAGGCTCCAGAATACAGTCTCTATCCCATGGGCAGCCCCAGTGCCCGCAAGTACACACACATCTCCCACCTGAGAGCAAATAACTGTCTCAGAGCTGCCTCCCTTGCCAGCTTCCCCTGCACCTTTACAGTGTCAGCTCTCAAAGCCCACCTCATTCCGAGGATTCTGAAAGGCTCTGGCTCCCTGGGAGCAATGTTTTCTCAAGCAATACTGGGAGAGTGGGAGGGTATATGGATTCGAAATTTCCCCTGAACCATTTCCTACCTGAGTCCCTTAGGAATCTTCTTACCTTCCTTCCTTCCCACCTTTCTTTGTTCCTTACTTCTGCCCTCCCTTTCTCCCTTCCTTTCCTTCTCTTTTCTTAAAATTAAAAAAAAAAAAAAAATTTCTTGGCTGTGTGGTAGGGTTACTGGATCTTAGTTCCCAGACCAGGGATTGAACCAAGGCCATGGCAGTGAAAGCACCAGGTCCTAATCACTGGATCACCAGGGAATTGCCTAAAAAATTTTTAAAAATCGCCTTATGTGAAAGACATGAACTACTTATTTTGACAAATGAGTTGCTTGTGCTATTTGTGACTTTTTTTCCAACAATAAGTTATAAAAGAGGAAATTAGATGTGCTTGATTTCAAAAACCTGAACAGAAGTCTGAACTTCTAACTGATAAATTAGTGATTAGTCAAAATACAAAAAACAAAACAAAAAAGCCTTCAAATATCTGAAAGACTCTTTGTTTTACAAAAAGATTTACATGATGGGGTCCCTGGTTCTTTTTTTTTTTTTCCATTTATTTTTATTAGTTGGAGGCTAATTACTTTACATCATTGCAGTGGTTTCTGTCATACATTGAAATGAATTAGCCATGGATTTACATGTATTCCCCATCCCAGTCCCCCCTCCCACCTCCCTCTCCTGGGTCTTCCCAGTGCACCAGGCCCGAGCACTTGTCTCATGCACCCAACCTGGGCTGGTGATCTGTTTCACCCTAGATAATATACATGTTTCGATGTTGTTCTCTTGAAACATCCCACCCTCGCCTTCTCCCAGAGTCCACAAGTCTGTTCTATATATCTGAGTCTCTTTTTCTGTTTTGCATATAGGGTTATCGTTACCTGGTTCTTTTTAAGAACTCCTGAATAGATCATTAAGTTAAGAACCTGGGAACATGGAAGTTCAAACTGATTAAGAATCAACTAAACTGATTAAGAGTCAACTAAAGATTAATCAGAAATGATGTTAGTTGCTCAGTTGTGTCCAACTCTTTGCGACCCCATGGACTGTAGCTTGCCTCTGTCCATGGGATTCTCTGCCAGGCTCTTCCAGGCAAGAATACTGGAGTGGATTACCATTTCCTCCTCCATGGAATCTTCCCGACCCAGGGATCGAACTCAGGTCTCCTGCATTGTAGGCAAACTCTTTACCATCTGAGCCAGGAGGGAAGAAGCCCCAATAAATTAGTGATTAGTCAAAATACCAAAAAAAAAAAAAAAAAAAAAAAAGGCCTCAAATTTCTAAAAGACTCTCTGTTTTACAAAAGGATTCACATGATGGAGTCCCCGGTTCTCTTTAAGAACTCTTGAATAGATCATTAAGTTAAGAACCTGGGAACATGGAAGTTAAAACTGATTAAGAATCAACTAAAGATTAATCAGAAATGAGGATGAAATATTACTGAGAGTTTAACATAAACGGGAAATCATTTGCATTCAGAAGTTCAGCTTACACTAGTTTAGACTCATTAATTTATATATCATGATAAATTACATTCTTTTTACTAGAGTTATAATGATTTGAATCAGCATTTATAATGTTTTTATTAATTGCCCGACACTTTCAAATTTCCAGAAAAACACTGTCCCTCCTTTTTATGACATTTGACTGTATGCCTTTGTCCACTGGCTTTGCTTGCCAGACAAAATATAGAATACCAAGTTAAATTTGAATTTCAGATAACTAGCAAATGATTTTTTAGTATAAGCAATCCTCAGTAATAATTGGGACATACTTATCTTTTACTGTAAGAATGTATAGTTCCTTTATTTTAATTTCTACTTGGCCTTCTGGAATGATGTGTGTAGCAGTATGGATGCACTGATCACTTATTCTTTAGGGTGAGGTGGTGAATGGATCATTAAACTTGAATTAAAAGCTTTTCTGACACTGGGGAAGCAGTCAATCCATGTTCCCTGTGTTAAACTGAAGACAGCAGCTATGAGAAGAACTCCTTTCATGGGACATCTCCCTCATAACTTGTTGTTAAGGTGGAAATATTTATTTAAGCCTCAAGTTCAGGACATAGGCAATTCTAATTGAACTGAAGGGATTCCACCCTCCCCATCCTCTTCTCCTTGAAGAATAGAGTAAAAAAATAAATATTTATGCTGAAAGTTGTACATGGATACAAATTTTGGAAACTAGAAAAGGGCAACATGATATTTTCCAAACCACAGAGCAAAGAGGCCTGTCTCTTCCAATGGAAAATTCCTAATCCCAGGCCTTTTGGTGCTGACTGAATTCATTTCTAGAGAGACCTCCATTTATCTACATGAAGTATTTGTGGGGTGCGTTGGGAGCCATGCACCTCACTGAGCCAATCCTTAGCATCCTGCAGGGGCCCAGTACCCAGCCCAGGCAAGTAAACTCCCCAGCAGGAACCAAGAAACCCATAGCTGCCTCCATGTTCCTGGAATTCACTGAGCAAAGTGGAAAGAAAGGGGCTTGTGTTTGGATTAGTTCCCCAAATGAAGACTTGATGTCATATCACTTTCTTCATCCTATAAAGGGCTTGGCAGCATGTCAGCTACACAAATGGCCCTTGTTAGTAAGAACTTTGACAGTAAAATACTTGCAAACCACAAAAGAAGAGCATCGTTTTGAAAAAACAGGTCAAACACTTGCTCATTTCCCAGACCCACTTGGAGGCTCGATCTCGGAAAACATGGACATCAAAAAGCCAAAGTTTTTGAACAATCAAAATGCTCAAATGCATTTAAGTCATCCTTTTAGTGTGCAACTAAATATTTTGGCATTATTCTATTTAAAATATTTAAACTTTGATGTGTCCTTCATATAAACAATGTTATTTAAACAAGTGAAACCTTGTACTGGGCCAGACTCCGGGAACAAACCAAACTATTCACTACCCAGACTTTGCCTTCCTCGATTATGGGAAAAAAACAATAACGCTACCCTAGGAACAAAGGCCTGGGATATTGACTATCTTGTAAAGTTAATTGAGTTTTTATAGGAACAGTGGTGAGACCTGGGAGTACTCCTTGTAATAGCCAAACTAAAAAGCACATAATTCAAAACATTATCTTGGCTAGGCTGGCCTTTAGTGGACAAAGTTTTCTTTTAAATGTTAGATTTCTCTTAAAAAAAGGGTACAGGTTAATGATACTTTAATCAAAGAGGTCATTTTATAGTCCTATCGGATGGTCCCCCTCCTTTCCCCAGCTGGGATTCTAAGCCACTTTTCAGCCTGTCTTCCACCCATGGGCCCTGGAGGGAGTCCAAAGCTCAAGGTTGTGCACAGAGCAGTGAGGATGTGACCCCTTACCTAGAGTGGGAGGGGTCTCTGTGGCTTCCAGAGAAGAGGGGCCTGGACTCTGGTAACCACAGAGGGCCTCTTGTACAGGAGCCATCTTCCAGGCCAGAGCCAGCCTCAAGGATGCAGGGGTGCTGGAGGGAAGACCCAGGTGTTCCTTGTTCTGGGGGTCCTGCCTCTATGCTTCACTGGAAATCACCCAGCTGCTGGGTACTGGACGGGCAAGAGTTAATACTCTGAGGTCCACAGATGTGACCTACGGCCTAAGCCAGGGCCACACAGGTGAGATGCGCTTCTTCAACCAGCACCCGGGTGCCCTCGCTCCAGGCAGTGCCCAGTTCTGGGGTGGGCTCGACCCTGGATACGAGGCCTAAGATGCTGCATCTGGGGGCATTGCGGGGCGGGGCAGCCCACCCTCACATGTGCAGCCTCCCCTGAAAGACGGTCCACAAAAGGAGGTGAGTGGAAACCCCCCTGGCAGTGGAGGACATTGACTCTGATATTCATTGCCCACCTGAACCCCAGGTAAAGTACAAACTGCTCTGTAGACCAAGTACATGGAAAAGAGAAGTTCTCTTTCTGTGTATGTGCGTATACACATGCGTGTATATACACGCATGTATGTGCATATATACATATACACTTCTATGTGATTTTGCATGCTGTGCTCATTTGTGTCTGACTCTTTGCAACCCCATGGACTAGAGCCTGCCAGGCTTCTCTGTCCATGGGATTCTCCAGGCAAGAATACTGGAGTGGGTTGCCATTTCCTCCTCCAGGGGATCTTCCCAACCCAGGGACTGAATCCTCATCTCCTGTATCTCCTGAAACAGCAGGCGAATTTTTTACCCCTGAGTCATCCGGGAAAGACCAACACAGATACACATGCACGTCTGTATGAAAAGAAAAGATCAGTCTAAGATTTATATAACCTCTCAGGAGAATTCCCAACTAATGTCATTCTTTAGAATGTTATTTTTACTTTTATAATGTACAAAACATGATTTTCTTTCACTAGTATTGAAATAAGAACTACATGGTAGAGCCTCACCTTTAAAATTCCTCTTATTACAAATGGCATCATCCTGTATTATAAGCGATAGCTTCCTTGGTGTACTTAATAGTCACAAGAGAAAGGTCCCAACCTGAACTTGAACCCCAGTGACATCCCTGCAAGGTTAAAGCAGGGGTCACATACTATCTGTCCTTTACAGAGCAGGAAACTGAGGCTCAGAGAAGATAAATATCTATCCACCCAAGGTCACGTGGCTCATACAAGTGGACTCAGTCGGTTTGGTTTCAGAGCTCACACTTGTCCCAGTGCTCCTAGCTGCCTATCTGTTTTTAAGTAAAAATTCCACGGTGGTGTAGTTTGTCTTCTGTCAGACTGTGGCAACTTACTCTGGGAGGAGGGCAAGGTATGCTGACTCCACCTGCATGCATTTACCACATTCAGAACAGGAAGTGAGAAACACTCCCTATTGGAAAGTTCAGCAGGCACGGAGGTGCATTAAGTAGATTTTGAAGTTAGGCTGCCGCAGGCTGCAGAATACAGTATATTGTCTCCCAAAAGGGAAAAGCATGCAGGTCAGGGGCACCTCTCCCAGCTCCTGGGTCTTGCATGTCACTCCAAGGCAGAACTGGCAGTTTCCCAGTAAAAACCGGAAAACCGGCAGCCAAGGGCGGCGGCAGATTCAGACAGAGAGGCCCTGTCTCCGGAAGCTCCTCAAACTCACACTGGCGCCAAGTGACAAAATCTCACTGCAGAGCTGGAGAGGACAGAGCTCGGGATTCCACCCGGGGTCAGTCCCTGCTCAGCCTTGCAACCTTGGACTAGGCAATCCTTCTGAGGTTGCCTATCCCTCTGGTGGGGGGGGGGGTCCCCAGTGCTGACACCCTAAGATGTGGACAGTCTCGAGTCTCGGGAAACCCCTGCCCAACACTCATATGCAGTCACCCCCACCAGGGAGAGGACCACCTCCGCTGATGTCCCAGCGGCATTCTGCTCAGCCGCTACCATCGTGGCCCCAGGAGACCCCACAAGAGGTTCTAGCAGTCCTAAATGTTTTTTGTTTGCCTCTTGTCTCAACATCTTAGTTACTTCTGAAATAACCAAGTGCCTCTCGACTCATCAAATCACCTTCCTATTTGTCTTTAGGAGAGGTGAAGGGATGTGTAGAGAGGGCCATGTATCTGAGTCTCAAAACATCCAGGTTCTTCCGGGAGGCAGCCTTACATTTCAGTCTCCACCTGGAAAGGCAGAGATGGAGCCCATCATCTCTGAGAGCACAAAGATACCAACAGGCTATATTCCTCCAGCGCTTCTCAACCAAATGGCCAACAAAATCGGTTTTATTTTTTAAAATGAAACATGTTCTCAAAATCTCTGTTTTATTCATTTATGATTTTGCTGCTTCTATCATATGTAGGTCATGCTTTGACCAACGTCACACATACTTATGAGCTATACCATGTCTGGACTGTTTATTCTACAATTTAAGAAAATATGCTTAGGTCTTAGAACTCGGAGGCTAGAATTGTCCACGGCAACTGCTGCCAAATGGATTCTGAGAGCCCCACAGCTTGTCTTGGAAACTGTTGACCCTTGTTTTTAATCTGACCTTCTATGACCTCTGAAATGTGCAGTGTTGGTCCAGGAGAATGTTCCAGTTCTCTGAAAAATTCAAAGTTCTGTCATCTGCTGTTTAAAAGTTTTGATTTTGCCACTCAATTGAAATTATTTTTAAAAAGTGCCCATGGGTCCCTAAGCACTAGATTGCTGAGGTTATCTTGCACTATGTAATGACTACCCTGGCTTTCCTATTTTGGACACAGTATTCACCTAGCATTAGATAGGCCATCCTGGTCACTTCAAGAAGGGTCCACGGCATCTGTTCTAGAACAGTTACCAGCTGAGGCCATTTACTAAGTCATTGTGACCACTGCTGGAGCGACTGGTACATTCTCTTCGTGACCAGTGGTTGGCTGGCAATAAAACATGACATGGGTTTATTTGAAAAGTATTTGTGTTATAAAAACACCAGTGTTTTGTCGTTTAAAGAAGTATTTCTGGATCCTCTCAAGGCAGAAGAAAAGACCAACCAGTTCAAAATTCAGAAAAAGGAATTCAGGGTATACCGTTAAAGGCCACTTTGCCTAACCAAAATGCCATTTTATTTACCATCCCCACCTACTTTGACCAACATCACACATACTTCTTAGAAATACCATTTCTTGACTATTTATCCTACAATTTAACTGAGAAAACTTATCACTGTAATTGAAATTACTCCATGAATACAAATAGCCCGAAAACTCTCACTCAGGAAAGATGGACTATATTCATTTTGTTATTCAGATTCTAATTGCTCTGATTTCCGCCTATGTGGTTCATGCTCTTATTATAGTGATGTTAATAATTTTATGGTAATACAGAAATGGCTCCCCTGAGGGGGGAAATGTTCATTCTTCTGCTTTTAAGTCAGGAAAACACCCAGTAGGGTGTCCATTTGTCAGCTAATCCATGAATACCTGGTGTGAGCTGAAAGCACTCCACAGCCAGCTGTAAACACCTTACTCTCAAGAGCGCACACCAGGAGCCCTGCTATTGTCCTCACAAAACACTTTATGGGGAGGGTGAAAAAGTTACCCAGTGAAACTAAGCGCACACAAAGGGAAAATAATCCCTTGTGGTGTTATCAGAGATGGGTGGTTTTTCAGGGGAAACCCCAGAGGAACCTGGAAAGCAAATGAACCTCACTTCCTCCTTCCCAAAAGGCCCTGTCTGCAGTCGGAGAGGCCTGGCAATTACACTGGGGCCTGCATCCAACTTTCCTGGGCCCTTCCCCACAGGCCAGCTGAGCTGTTGTTGTTTAGTCGCTCAGTCAGGTCCAGCTCTTTGGGACCCTATGGACTGCATGTAGCCTGCCAGGCTCATCTGCTATGGGATTTTCCAGGCAAGAATACTGGAGTGGGGTGCCATCTCCTCCAGAGGATCTTCCTGACCCAAGGATCGAACCTGGGTCTCCTGCATTGGCAGGAGGATTCTTTACCACTGAGCCACCAGGGAAGCTATTAACGGAGCATTGGATAGAAGGAACTCGAAGGGCCGGAGAGACCTGGGCAAGAAGAGGAAGGACCGAAAAGCTGAAAGGAGAACAAAGAGGGTGGACGGGAAGTGTTCTTTTATCATTCTAGCCTGCCTGATGGATTCCTGCCATCAGAGTGAGGAGGGACTCTCTACCCCTCAGTGAATGACTTTACTGGACTCTCAAAGACTCTTCAGATAATGAGCTAGAAGTATCATTCAAACCAGTCAATCCTAAAGGAAATCAGTTCTGAATATTCATTGGAAGGACTGACGCTGAAGCTCCAAGACTTCAGCCACCTGATGAGAAGAGCCGACACACTGGGAAAGACCCTGATGCTGGGAAAGATTGAAGGCAGGAGGAGAAGGGGATGACAGGGGATGAGATGGTTGGATGGCATCGCTAACTCAATGGACATGAGTTTGAGCAAACTCCAGGAGATAGTGAAGGACAGGGAAGTCTAGCATGCTGCAGTCCATGGGGTTGCAAAGAGTCGGACACGATTTAGTGACTAACAACAACAATCATTCAAAACCAGCTGCATTCAAAACCTCCACTCCTGACTTTTCTCCTCCCTGACTTTCTGACATAGCCAGGAGAGTTATGCAGCAGTGCAGTGCACTGGCAGGAGGTGGTCATGTGGTCCCAAGTAAGTGTTGGGTTAGGCTTTCCCAAGTCCAGTCTGGCTGAGTTGCCTATAACCTTGTGCAGCCCCAACCTCCCCCTAAAATGGGTATCATTATTCACATTGGGAGAAAAGTTTTTAGCTCAGGGCCTGGAGACATTTAACAAATGGCCCAAAAAGTAAGTCCTATGGTTTTCACGTCTGATGATGATCCTTCATTGACATTATACTGGAGGAAGCAGCATGAAGATCAACTTGGCTGGCTCATGGACAGAGTACCCTAAAGGGGATGCAGACACTGGCCCCTTGCTCATCCAGTGTGTCCCACAGAGCGGAAGGCCTGGAGGCCCTGGCATGGTGATCTGTGGGCAGAAGGAGCAGACCCATCTTGGGAGTCTGGGCTGCCTCTTCCCTCTTCCTAGGAATGCCCTCAAATTAACCACCCAAACCTCAACTGACTCCACAGCCCATGAACAATGTTTTGTGTTCACCACGGCATTGGTCAGTGTCTCCAGACTGTGGCATGTATCCTTTGGAGGGGTGGGGGTACATGAAGATTTTTTAGAGTCTACAGGGCATTTTAGAAGAATCCATGTCCAGATCCTCAACTTCCACATGTGCTGCATTCTAAGACTGGTCCACAGACAAATACTCCTACGGCCAGTTTTACAATCGCCTGTGGACTTCCTCAGACAGATGCACTTCTTGCTCATCTCGCTCATTTTACCGCAAGGCACTGTCTGGTGGATAGATACCTGTAAGGACAGTCCGGGTGTGCAAGGCTCCTTGGGCTAAACTGGTGCTGGTGACTCACGATGTGAAGACACGTCATCATGAACTCAGTGTTCCAAAGATGTGAACCTGAATCTAATCAAGTGCAAACAATCCCACAGATGCAACCCGAGGGGCAGTCTGCAGAACCACAAGCAAGACAGCCTGGACTTCTCAAAATGTTGTGGGGGGAAAAAAGGGTTGAGAGCTAATTCCAGATTAAAGGAGAATAAACAGACACAACAATCAAATGCAATTTGTGACCCCTGATTAAGGAGAAAAACTATGAAGGACATTCTTGCCAATTGGGGAGATGTGATTATAGACTATCTGTTGGATAACAGTATTGCACAAATGTTAAGTTTCCTGAGACTGATAACTGAATTGTGGTTACATAAGGTAATGTCCTTGCTCCTAGAAGGTTCACATTAAACTATTTATTGTTAGGCTTGAAAGTAATTCTCAAATGGTTTAGGGAAAAAAAACGAAGCAAATGCTAACAAGAAGTCCATCTTGGTGAAAAAGACCTGTGGGGGTTCATTGTACTATGAATATTTTACTGAGGAAAAGTCCCATATGAATAAATCAAGAAATATCAAACTGGGTGGTTCCATATTTCATTCTGGTCAGGCAGTCATGGCAAGGCATGATCTGCTTGTCGGTCTATTTACCCATCCATCTATTCAGCTTACAAGTAGGATCCAAAAGGGTAGTGGTTGCCATAGATGCAGACTAACATGTGTATTTGAAATGAAAATGAAGTTGGACCTTTTCTGATGAAAAAAATCAATGTATTTGAGCTGATACATTTGGATAATTTCCCACAAATTGAATAAGCTAAATTTGCAGTTCCAAAGTTTTGCCAAAAATATTGAAGCATATATGTAGCTGCCAAATGGGCTGGAAATTACTTCTGCTACAACTATTTAAACTTGTTATAAAATTACAGATGTTACCTTAGGAGTGTGTGCTAGTTTTTCAACATAATTCGGTAGGTTTGCAAGAAAAAAAGTTTTTAAGACTTTCAAAACTAGGCCTTCCAACTCAGTTATCCTAGAAAATCTTTAAAAAGTGAGTTGTATCTCTACTGAGTTAACCAGTTGATTCTCAGTAGAGACATAAAATCTGCTTATACAAACCCACTCCTGTTTCCATAGAGGTGACTGTTCTGGCTTACGTGTGCTGTTGCCCTTGGCTTCCCATGTGGACACTCCCTTCCCTGGGCAGAACAGAAGCTATCTGAGAACAAGTACCCCCCCTGAAGGCCTCAAGTATTTGAGGAGACCTCACTTTGTACCGAAGAGTTAGGGAGCCTTCCCTCATTGCAAAAAGCATCGATAGTTTAGGAGTGTGTGAAGAAATGCATGTTTCTCTTCCTAAAATGTCCTGATTTGGATTCTGAAGTACCATGAATAAAATAACCCTAGGTCCACTCTGGCCCAAACAGGGATCAAAGAAAGGGCCTGGAGGAAATATAATATTCCTTGCTTCAGCTCATTGATTTTCCTAGAAATACATGTTTCAGGTAGTGAATGTATTTTTATCAAGTCAAGATTTGTGTTTTCTTAATCTACTAATATGACAGTGCAGTCTGTATTAAGCCAAAATTACTGGTTTTGGGACTAGAAGTTTGAGGTTTGAATTCTGGTTTCATGACTTACTAAATTTGTGACCCTGAGAAAATCTCTAGGTCTCATTGCTTCATCTGTACAATAGGGATACATAACATCTCTTACCCAGTAGAGCTCAAACTTGCTCGATTTTAGGACAATATATAAAATCTATTTAAAAAATAACAAATGCTGGCGAGGGTGTGGAGAAAAGAGAACCCTCCTACACAGTTGGTAAAGGAATGTAAATTGGTATACCCACTGTAGAAAACAATATGGAGTTTCCTCAAAAAACTAAAAATTGAGTTTCAGTATGATCCAGCAATCTCACTACTGGGTATCTGGACAAAACTGTAATTCAAAAAGATACGTGCATCCCTATTTTCATAGCAGCAATATTCACAACAGCCAAGACACAGAAACAACCTAAATGTCCATTGACAGATGAATGGATAAAGAAGACATGGTGCGCGCGCGCACACACACACACACACACACACAGAGGAATACTACTCAGCCATAAAAAAGAATGGAATAATGCCATTTGCAGCAACATGGCTAGACCTAGAGATAATCATACTAAGCGAAGTAAGTCAGAAAGACTAACAACTATGATACCACTTCTATATGGAATCTAAAATATGATGCAAATGAACTGATCTATCAAACAGAAACAGACTCACAGATGTAGAGAGCAGACTTGTAGTTACCAAGGGGGAGGGGTGCTGGGGAAAGACAGGCTAGGAATTTTGGGTTAGCAGATGCGAACGATTATACGTAGAATGGATAAACAACAAAGTCCTACTCTATGGTACAGGGAATTATATTCAATATCCTGTGATAAACCATAAGGGAAAAGAATATAAAAATGAATACATATATGTATGTGTAATTGAATCACTTTGTTATACAGCAGAAATAACACAACATGATAAATCAACTATACCCAATAAATTAAAAAACCCTATTTGTTAAAAATTGGGTTACTACGTGAAAAGGAAAGAGGTGTAATGATACTAACTTTATTTTTTGTTTTTATTTTTAATTGAAGTATAGTTGATATATATATTCTTTATATATCTACTCTTCTTCAGGTTTTCATTATAAGTTATTACAAGATATTGAATATAGTTCTTTGTGCTATTCAGTAGGTCCTTGTTGGTTACCTATTTTATATATAGTAGTGTGTATCTGTCAGTAGCAAACTCCCAGTTTACCCCCTCCCACCTTTCCCTTTTGGTAACCATAAGTTTGTTTTCTAAGTGTGTGAGTCTATTTCTGTTTTGTAAATAAGTTCATTTGTATGATACTAACTTTAAGTTTTTATTTGTAGCTTTTCACTTGTTAACAGGTTGATTCAATTATGCCCATGGCTAGACACTTTTTAAAAATAAGGGCACACTTCAAAATGAAAAATATGCCTATGCTATAGACCCATGAAGCCTGGGGCTTGAGTAATTTTTGCAGCAAGAAGGCTTAGCAGTGAGATCCCACTTGCTGCCACCTGCCTGCTTGAGATACCCCAGTGGCACCCCGCTGCCATCAGAAACAGAGCAAGCACCTTCTTTTCCTGGATTTTACAGCATCTCATAATCTGGGTATCACCTACAGAGATAGCCTAAATTTCACACCACTTCCCGACACCTGTTCTCAGTACTTGGCGACTGGTCTGGCCTCCTCCTCGTATCCACCACCTGCCCCTTCCCCATATCGTGATCACAAACTTGCCTGTGCTTCTCCTTGGTCTGGAATGTGCCCCTTTTCCTTTTCCTTCCTTTCCTAATACATGTCTTTCAAGTGCTAGCTCAAATCCTCCCTCTCCCCCGAATTCTCTCCTGCTATGATCTCCAAATCCTAGTGACTTCATTGCTAGGAATTCTTACCACGACCACAGCTAATGCACACGCCTCGGGAGACATAGCTATCTGTTGGACTGACAGTCCGCCCGCCCACCCACCCATCTGCCTATCCATAGTTTACAACTAGATCATAAGCTATTTAAGTTCACAATTTTGCCTTCTGGATGCCCACACAGCACCTAGAGCATGAAAGATATTTAATACTTGCTTCCTGATTGAGCTCAAGTGATTAAAGAATATGTTTTAATTGAATAAAGAGGCTATGGACCATTGAGTGCTAAATAAACCAAGATGAAAGGGACATTTGGAAGGGAAAATGCCAGAGAGCTTTTATTTTTCTATCAGTGAAAGGAGAATCTTCTGAGAATAATTCTTTGGCTGTTGGATCGGCCTGAGGTCCTAAGACTGGCCAATTCAAATTAAGCCTGAAATAGATTTCTCTAAACAGCAACAGTTTGAAATAGGTCTTCAGACTGAGGCCAGAATGAGATGTTGGTCTCAGATCTTGAGTGAGGAATCAGTGTCTCCTAAAAGCCTGACATGGGATTTCTTGATTCCAAGCACCTCATCCCAAATGGCAGAGCCCCCTTCCAACTTAGGGACTTTATTACAGTATTGTCTGTTCATATAGTCCCTAAAATAATAATTAAAAAATAGATGGACGGTGCTTATTTATTCTGAACTCTATATCCCACAAAATTAGATTTGAAAGCCTAACATTTAACTACCTTGTTGCATTAGAAGGTTTCTTAGCTGGATAACAACAGGCTGAAAGTTTACTAAATTCACTAACAGTCTTTTGCTGGGTTTGTGAAACAGCTTGAATTAAATATCCAGGTGGGATCACTTAAAACAGAAATGCTCTATCTCAAGACAGGGAGCCTCCAGCTCACTGCCTCCTTGATCTCTTACACGTAAGGATCTTATGGTGTCCTGGCTCCCTTCTCCGCATAGGAGACGAGGGTCTCCCTAACATGACCATGGGAATCTGGTGGGAAAAATTCCATAGGAACTATGGGCTCAGCAAATAGGGAAGGGAAGGAGCTGTGAAACCTGGGAAGAGCCAGGGGGAGCTGACCCGGGGGCAGAATCCCACGCAAGGCTGGCCCAACTGACTGACTGCGGGGCCCAAAATAGCCTCCCCGCAAGGCCTGCATTTCTTCCACTCTCTGTACTTTGTTGGGCTGCTTGAAATTCCACCATTTAGAGCAATGTCTTGGCAGAGGCCGAACTGACAGCCTGGGACGGAAGAAAAGGCACTCACTGGGTGCGTGTTGGGAGGAGCAGCGTGGCAAGTACGATGGTTGTTTATGGGGCACGGGCTTTACAAAGCATTGCCTCATGTACCTGTTCACAGCAGCCCCGGGAGGCAGGCTGAATAGTGTTCCTGTTTCACAGATGAGGAAACTGAGGTTTGAGAGCTGTTAAGTAACAGTTAAGTGGCCAGGCTGGCTGAACTGAATGTGTGAACTTGAGCTCTTGCTTGTTGAAACTCCATGACTTCTTGCTCTGTGCCCTCCTTCTGCAGATTATGGGAAATGACAACTTGGGAGGAGACTCTAGCTTCATAATATTGTGAATCATATCTCAATTTGATCAAGGTTACATAGATTTTTGTGGGCTAGTCTGAGAACTTGATGGCTTGATTTGCAAGATTGTTTCTCTAGGAAATTTTGTGACTTGCTACCAAACCGGTAGAATGGAACCCCATTATATTACAATGCATTGTGGATTACTTGCAATTATAATTTAGCAATGCTCAGTGTTTCTTCTAATTATTTTCCAGTCACACAAAAAGGCCACCTTTTCTGAGCAAGGTTATAGTTTTAGTTTACAATGCCACCAAATTGCACCACACCCTGTACCTTTATTAGATAGTACATTTTGTGAGGACAGGGGCTTTTGTCTGTGTACTGAGGATTCCCTAGCCCCTAGGACAGTGCCTGGCACACACAGGCACACATTAATTACTTGTTGAATGCATAAGTGCTTTTAGATCACAAATTTTTAAAAAGCAAATGCATTTTATGCTTTGTGAAACACATTTAGAGTTATCATGCACAGCTGAGAACTGGTATATGTCTATGATTAACAAACCTTTAAAAACTGCAAGCAACCTTGTGCAACACAGTTTTACTCATTAGTTGAAAACTTTCCTCCCATATATTTAAGTGTTTTCTCCTAGGTAGCAAGACTGAACGCTCTGCAATTCAGTGGTTTAGAGAAACTCGGGTTCTGGCTTCAGCAAATCTTCCTCCTGCCATCATGGAACCCTGGCACTTTGGATAAACTACTTAATATCTTTAGGCCTGGGAAATTTAGACGCTACCTTTCAGCTCTAAAATGCTATGACATCTGTGCACAAGACCTTCTAGTTTCACCTTTTACATGCCTCAGGCCTGCTCTAATCACACGTTAGTAAAGACACAGGTAAAAAGCACAATGATAAAATAAAAACAAAGATGGTGAAACGGGAAAGTCTTGGATGACCCGAAAGGAAAACCACAAGTCTTTAAGTTTAGACAAGTTTGAAGCTGCTACAAGAAGCAGCCACAACCCATGAACTTTATGGTCAACCTCTGTGCAGACAAGTGGGCCAGTTACGACTTCTACTTGGTTTCAACACGTGATAATGGTAGGAACAAGATTCTGGCTGCTTCATTTACATCAGAACCAGCAGAATACATGCGATCTCAAGGGTGAATGTGTAGACAGGGTGCAGTCCAGCCCCCTTTGAACAGCATAGAATGACTGACTCAGGTAACACGAAAGAGCCTTTGCTCAATCACTAAATTCCAAGAAGAGGGATCAGTATTTATGGCACTTTCTATTTTCAAACGACGAGTGACTTAATGTTTTCTACATAAGCCTTCACTGCACGGTGTACAGTGCAGGATATAAATGTCAGCACTGTGACAGTGCATGTTGACACTGGTTGAGTGTTCAAAGTCTGCACATTGTCTTTATCCTGCCTTCCCCGCACTGACAACTTGCTACTGAATTGAACATACCTGGAAAGAAGTCAATTTGGCTTAGAATGCAGCTCACTTTCTCTTTGGGAACATTTCTCTTTCAAGGATCTATTGGGTCTTCCCATAGATAAAACAGAATCGGGTGTGCTCTGCTGGTTCAAATGTAAATACAGTAGTCAGAATCTTGTCCATCGATACTACTGATACTACTGATGACTTAGTATCAGTTTTGGAAAAAAACCTCCCTTCCCCCACAACTCCCCCCACCCCAATCAATGAGATTAATGTTACCTTGCTTGCTCTGTGACTAGCTGGACCTTACATGAGGCACAGATTTTCTTAGGGTATTATCAAGGCATAGGGATTCACCTGACTGGACATTAGACTCACCTGGGGAACACCTAAATCTCTAGTTGCCCAGGCCACACCTCAAGCCACTTAGATCAGAATCTCTCTGGGTGAGACCCAGCACCAGTAGTCACTACAGCTCACCAGGTGAGTCCAGTAAGCAGGGGTCTAATGAGTCTCTTCCCAGAGGAAGGTTAGGGTGGAGCTTGAAGGTTGGGGTAGGCCAGATCTCAGTCACTGGCGTTTTGGAATGGAAAGGCCTTCCATTACTGTACAGCTGTAAACTGTTCATTGAGTCTGGCAGTAAGTAATTTGTTCGAGGTGACAAATTAGCCAAAAGCAGAGCCAGAAGCAGGAGCCAGCATTAAATAAGCCAAGGTAGACAGGATACCAATATTCTTATTAAATTTCCATGAACTAGTCAGCTTCATAATCAGGAACAGTCATTTTTCCTCCAGAGTGCCTTGGTGAGAAAACTATTACCTTTCACTGGGTTCCTGTTCCTCTGACCTAGGCTGTTTGAATGAATGAAAAGCCATTTAGCCTTCATGGGTACTGTTCTGAAGACTGTGGCACTAAAGCACATTTTAAGTTTCTACTGGAGAAACATTATATACACTAGGATAGAAATTTGTGGCTGAAACCAAAACCTTTAAAAATAGGTCTATACAACTAACTGACATACACTCTTGGAACAGTTACTTCAATTTCAAGGGATCAAACTGTGCTCTCTAACCCTAAGTCACTCTTGAAGACTTAATTTGTCTTAGAAAAATGCACTTTTTCTTGGGAACTCAGGAAGAAGATGCTTTTATTATTGTAATTAAGCATAAGATAAGCACATCACATTTCCTAGGCTACTTTTAACCTAAGGCCACAGGTTTGGGGGACTCCAGCATACAGCTGACTTTGGAACCCTTTCAATGGTGCCTATGATCACAATACTTTTCAAATGCAGAATAGGGTAATAGAAATGGGGAGTAGCCAGCATTGTTATGGCTATGGTTTACTGTTGCTTTAGTTTGGGGTTGTGCAAATTTTCTATTCCTCCCCAGTAATCTCTGACTTGTGATGAAGCATATTCTGCTTTATGCAATAGATAAACTTCTCAAGAGCAGAGGGTAAATTATATCAAATCATAGTTGACATGCCCTGATAAACTGCTAAGACATTTTTGAGAGGCAAATCACAGATTTATTTTCTAATATGAATAATCTGGTCTTAAGAGTTAACATTGTCATGTGTGGAGTGAACTACAGTTTTTTTGTTTTTTCCCCTAGCCCCAGCCAGCGCTATTTATCGTTTTCTTTCTAGAACCGGAACTTTCCTCAACACACTTGACACTGCCCAGATGCTTGTTCTGGAAATCAAGGCCTTTCTGTGTTTTCTCTGACTCTGGCATGGTTTTGTGAAACCTCAGCCTTTTCCCTTGCAAGGGCAGTTTAGGATGGAAATGCAATTGTTCTCAGAATTCAGCACAGCCAGGCACACCCTAACAGAGATAGAGGGCTTTGGAACAAAACACGGGTGTGTGTGTGTGTGTGTGTGAGATGGGGAGGCAGAGAAAAGAGAACACTGCGTGTTTTCCTGTGGTGGTGGGAGTGGTGGGGAAAACAGCTGTTGATCGGAATCTAAATGAGCAGCAGAAAAACGTGTTACCCTCTGTGTTGGGCAAAGCCAGCACGTGCCATGCAGACTTGGGGCACCAGTTGGTGGCCGCGCACCGGGAGGGGGCTTCGGCGCCTGCGCGGCTCTTCCCTGGGAGCCCACTCTGCTGTCGGGGCTGACTTGGGGTGCGTGCGGGCGGCGGGCGGGGGTGACCCCTGCGGGGAGGGAACGGTTCTTACAGTCACTGCTCGGCGCGAAGGGCGCGCGGCGGCGGCCGAGGGAGCGGTCTTCGGCGGGCGCCTCGGGAGGCCTCTTACCGGCGGGCAGCGGGAAGGCGGACGCGGTGTGGAGCAGCACCAGGCAGACAGCCACAACATCCCATAACTTCATCTTAGAGTCCCGTCCGGCGGCGGCACCTGTGCGGGCGGGCGGGCAGGGGCGCAGAACCGGGGAGAGCACGTTAGGCCTGGATGCTGGGGCCCGCGCGGGTCCCCGGGGCTCCCCTCCAGACTTGGCACCGCCCTCCTTCCGGACCGCTGCGGCCGGGCGCTTCCCCGGGCACCCCCACCCTTCTTTCCTTCCCAGCGCCCTGCCTGTCCCTGCTCCGGGGTGCGCCTCTCTGGTTTCCAACAGACAACTGCCTTTTTCTTCCGCCATCGGATCCCAAGATTTCGGGGCAGGGCTGTTTCCCCCTAACAGTACCAATACGACGACAGCAGTACCGGCGCGCAACCCCATCTCCATTCTGGGGGGCGACCGGGCAACCCTCACCCTGTGCTCCCGCCCCATCCAGCAGCTCCCACAGACCCCCCTGGAGAACGAGCCCTGAACCCAAGCAAGAGACCAGCCCGCCCGGGGTCCTGATCCTGTCCTCAACTAGGCGGGGGCAGGCTCAGTGGCACCACGAACCCTGCCCAGGCTTTATTCCTGCCATTTCAACTAGTGTTTTGTCGTCGAAACAAGAAGCCAGTGGGGACTTAAAAGACTTTGAGGCTGTCCAGGAATATCTGTGTTAAGCTCCTGAACTTTCCAAAGTTTCAACTCGGTTTAAAATACTACTTCCACTTCTTAAGGTTACGAATATTAACATATGAAAAGGCCTAACCATGCATAACGTAAGCGTTCAACAAATGCTTTAGCGTTACAGTTAGGGAGGGATTGCCTCGGTCTCGAAAATGTTCGTGGGTGTACTCGAATACTCTCTTTATTTTTGCATTTTTGCAAGATTCTGGCCTTAAATCCTTTCCCCTCGCAGAGGGGTTTCGAGCTCCCCACGCCGGGTCACAGTCACTCCTGGACGATCGTAGCCTGTAGGGGACGCTACGCAGGAGCGCCGGCACCAGAAGGTCGAGACCGGGAAAGGGCGCACGGTGGGGGCTCAGCTCCTCTTAGAGGGCTCCGTTTGGCTTCTCAATCCTCACACCCCTAGAAAGGAGGGCGGGCGAGAAAAAGGGTATCCTCAACTCAGGGCCCAGCTCCACGCAATAAGGAGGCGAGGCGGAGGTGGGGGGGGGGGGGGAAGACCCGGGCACCTTGAGGTGCCTCCCCAATGCCAGCGTTCTAATTTCCAAGGGCATTCTAAAGCGGAAATTACGAGATTCATGCAGTTGATTATCCCCGTTCCTCCAAGTAAAAGGGAAAGCTCCTTGAACTTTTTCAGTGCAAGAGAGGAAGGCAGTTCCCAGGTAAAAGTAAAAAGCCTCGACCCCATTCCTCTCCATCAGTCGCTAGGAGCGCCCGCCTCCCTTCCAGCAACCGCCCCCACCCCCATCTCTACCCAGAACGCCCGCCGGGTTCCGGTGCAGGCCACCCCGGGAAGCGTTTAATTCGACCGCCACCTCCCACCGCTGCGGAGACGAATGCATTTTCCATCCCTTGGGCGTTTGTTCGCTACGCAGCTGTTGGGCTTGGGGAATCTGTAGGGACCACGAACTCCTAAACCCTGCGGCTCCCGGCGCTCCATGCCCTCCTGGCTGGCTCACAAACCCGGGGGAAAAGAAAGGCTGTGGGTTGAGTCGCGGGGGCCCCCAGGCAACACCTCACCCAGGCCGTGCAAAACGAGCCCTGCGAGGCGCTCGAGCAAACGACGCGGGAACGCTAGGCCTCCCGCCCCCTCGCCCGGGTGCCAGCTCGCGGGCGCGTGCGAACTGTCTGGCTGCTCAGAGGGGCAGGGAGGCGCGCGGTTAATGCGCCGACCCAAATCGCGGTGCCCGCCGACAGGAAGCGACAGAGGCACCAGGTTTCCCTTCCGCATTAAGAGGGTTTTTCCTTTTTTTTTTTTTTCTTTTTTCTGCTTGGCAGGCGGAGGGCTTTTTAAATTGGTCGTGGAGATCCTCAATTAGAAGTGTGACGAAGCTGGCAAAAGAGGACACAGAGGAAAACTCCCCGCCTCGTCCAAAGGAGGCTCCCGCCCCCGCCCTCCGCCGGGTGAAAAGAGCTCGCCCACCTCCCGCGAGCGAGAAGGGCGCCTTCTTCCCTCTGAGCACCGCCGGCGCTGGCTGCAGTCAGAGCGGCTTTGTAGTTCCCGGTATTTGCCCGGCGGAGGGAGTCTGGAGGCTGAGCGTTCACAGCGGTCTACGGGGAGGTTTTTCCCAGATCCCGGTGGGGTCTCTACATCCCCACCCCCAACACACCCAGTGGCTTCCCTGTCGGTCTCTTTATCGCTTTCTCAAAGCACATCTGTCCGATGTGCGTTTCTGCGGCAACCAGCAGCCTCTGCTACACGCGCCAGCTGCCCAACGCGCTGCCACAGGCGGTAATAAACAAGCTCTCCTTCTCCGCCAGGTGCCCCCGCATCCGTCCCGGTGCCCCACAGGCTGGTCCCCCTCTGCGTCCGGCAGAGCAAAAGGGGAGCGTCGCGGGCGCCGGCATCTGGTGATTCTCAGGCCTGGGGCGTAAAGGACGGACGCCCCAGAGAGCGGGACTTCGAGACTCGCCGCCGGGCGCTTCTGAGTTCCCAGCACCAGGGGGCACCAGAAACCGCCAGAGTTCCGAAGCGCCCACGCGGCCGGGCAGCTGCCTTGCTACTTTAGAACCGCTGCACGAACGCTCCCCACCACCCTCCAATCCTCTCCGAACCCAAATTACCCCCCGGAACTTTTGGATGTCCTCACCGGGCATCCCTGCTGTTCATCCTCTCCTACCACTCTTCATCCTTTCTCCCGGATTTTTCTCTCCCGCCCCATTTAAGCTGGTTTCTCGGCAACCTGAACTCCCCCTCCCTCCCCCGCGTCTCGGTGACAGCCTCACCGCGGGTGCGCGCTCCCGCCGCTAGTGCCCCCGCACTTTCCCGTGTCTGGCAGGCTGGGAGGTTTGCCCTCGAGATCCAGGTCTCAGGAGGAGAAAAAGGGAGGCGGGGGGTGGGTGGGTGGGGGAGCGCGCTGTAACTTGGAGGCTTTCTTTTGGAATACGGACAGAAGTTGCTGAAAGATGTATTGCTTTTGTCAGCTGTGCCTTGTGTCCTGAATGGACGGTGGACTTATTCAGTTGGGCCCAAGACCAAGGTAGGGAAAAGAATGAGCGACTCTTTCTGCATACAGTCTGGGAATGGGTCAAGGGCCCGAGGCCGTGTGTCAGATCCAGAGTGCACCCGAACCCCTTTCGAGAATAGGCTGGGGACGCTGCGGGCTCCTCGGACACCTGACACTTGTTGAAAAGGCGCTACTGTCCCTGAACCCTGCCAAAGCGAAGATATGGCGAAACTCAGTGCAAGACCGGGTCGCTGCGGGGCGGAAGCCCAGAAGCTCGCATTGGAGCTTTGCGGGTGGAGGTGCGTGAGTGAGGTTAGAAGCAGCATCTCTTCCTTGGGATACTTAAGTGAACATCGAAAATACTGTGCAAGAGTCGAGTGCGCTCTAACACATCCGCGGCAGCGCCCAGGAGACTTGTGTTCGCCCCCACCAAAGAGCAAAAATCTTGCGAGCACGGGGTTGGGCCGCTCCCCCGGAGCGCGCGCATCGGCTCTGCAGACCGGTTTGCCACCGCCGAAACCAGGGAGGCGCCAGAAGGCTGGGGAGGTCCGCGGAAAGTTATTTCCCGCCCCAAGAGGGGCTGGAAACCAAAAGGCGGCGAAATCAGCCCTGAGGTTGTGCAAGGAAGTGGTGGAGAGTGTTGATTGGGGATGTGGCACAGTGCAGGAGAAAAGCGGTCATTCAAATAATCACTTAGATGGCATAGGGGAGACCTTGAGGTTCGAGAGTCGGTTGGAGACGGAGACCCGGGTCCTGGGCTATGCCGGAAGCCCCTCTCTTAACCTCGACGCGGATGGTTAGTTCGAGTTGCGGGCTCATGCAAGTAACCGGGTTCAGAAAAGGGCGAGGAATGTAGATTTGCAAGACGGCTCCAGAGGAGGTGAGCGCTCTGTTTTTAGGTCCTCGGGACCTTTAGCAGCAGCCCCTCCCGGGGCCTACACTTTCCCTCAGAACAGACCAAAACAAGTTACACCCCAGTAATGATATCTATGCAGCAGCGCCTTCACAGAGGACCCAACTTTGGCAGTGGTGGGTTCAAAGACGACCCCAGCCCGGCACCTTCCCGGGACTTGACGGAAGAGCGCCCCTCCGAGTCGGGGAGGGAAACTCCCTGTCGAATATTCCGGGGTCCAGAGGCATCAGGGACCCCAGAGATCTTTGCCCACGTGGAAAGGCAAACTGCCCCTCCGCAAGGCCAGCCTGTCTCCAGTTCAACTTCTCTTTCTCCTCTGTCCTTCCAGCGTCTCGGTTCTCTCTTAGTCTCTTCTCTTCCTAGTCTCACTGCCCGTTCTGAGGTCCAGCCGCGCCCCCCTCTGTCTCCAGCGCCCCGCCGCGCCCGCCTCCCCTCAGGCCCTCTCCTCCACTCACCTCGGATCCGGTCTCCGCAGACCCCCAGCTGGACATTAACTCCAGGAGCCCCGAGTCCCAGCCAGGAGACCCATCCGGGCCGAGGGCAGGAGCGCGGAGCCCCGCCCAGCAGGTTAGGGGCACGAGTTCGCAATCCTGGGGCCGTTCCCGGCAGGGAGGGCACGCAGGAGGCGGCGGCCAAGGCTCCAGCCGCTGCCGCCACCGCCGTGAGAAGGGCGAGGGATGCCGACAGCTCCCCCGCCGGCTCCCCGCACCCCCAGAAGGCGAGGTCCGAGCAGCCGCCGCTGCCTTGGTTGAGGGGTGACAGGGCTGAGCGCGCCGCGCTCTCAGCCGGGGCCGCGCGGGCGCGGGGCGCGGCGGGCTGTTCAGCGGCGGCGGCCGCGCTCTGCGCCTTCTTGGGGCGCCGCGCCGGGGAGCACGAGACGGGCCGGGCTGATGCTGCCGCCGGAGCTGAGCCTGGAAATCCGAACGAGACACCACGTCAACCGGCGCCGAGAGTCCCGCGAAGACATGAGGGCGCCAGGAGCGCAGGCTGGTCCTGGAGAGCCCGGGCCGGGGGCCGGGGTGGGGGAGGGGAGGCGCGGGGCCCCGGGAGGGGAGGGGTCGAGCGGCGGCGGCGACGGGGAGGGAAAGGAGAACAGCGAGGAGGCGCCCGAGCTCCCGAACCGGGGGGCTCCGGGTGCGAGTGGGTGACGCGAGGCGCCCCTCCCCGGGGTGCAGGGAGAGAGCGCTCAGCGCGTGGAGACGCGGCCGGGCTCGCGCTTCCTCCTCGCCGGGAAGATCCGGAGGAATGTGCGGAGCTCTGCGCGGACCAACCGAAGGGGGCAATCCGAACTTGACCGCGGCGCCCGCGCCCGGCTTCGCCCTCGCGCCTAGCTGTCTGAGCCGGGGCTCTGTCGAGTGGAGGGCTGCAATGGGCTCTCCTCGCGCCTGTCGAAGGCTTTCCTTCCACCTCGATGTCTAGCTCTCTGGCTTTTCTGCAGGGCAGAAGGCAGTAGCGAGGAGGGCTGCTGCTGGCCGGAGTTCTCCAGCACTACGAAGGAGAGATGTGCAGCGGCCCAGGGAGGGAAGCCGAGTGTTTGCCAGGGGACGCTGAGACTGGGGCAGAATTTATAGGGCTCTCACCCCGTGACGTGCCCTCCAGTGGCTTTTCTGATTCGCTTTCTGACCTAAACACACATTAGTTTAGTCCCCATGCTAGGGCCAACACGGTCTCCACATATCTGCTGGCTGAAGTCAGAGGCTTTGCATATCATGTATTACACGGCAGGCAATGAAGAAGGCTTCTGAGGCTGGCCGCTCCTCGGTCCTAGGCTCCATTTTCATGCTGTTGTAATATAATACCAGACGTGGGGTAGACACATACATTCAGAATCCCAATTCCAGAGACCTAAAGATCACTTGATTGGGAACAGGTCGGGGAAGGTTGGACTAAACCTTTTATTTTTGAAAATGCAGATGGGAAACCTAAGCAAGCACTGCTTTGGGTGCTGAATTTGCAGTGAGCAGGGCCCCAGCGCCCATTCCTGATCTCTGTGAGACCTTTTAGGCATTCCTTTTGTTGGTTTGCTCACCACCAGACGCGCCAGAGCCTTCTTTTGTAGAGGACGTGAGGAGGGCAAGCCCTTACACACCCTGCACATAACTCTCCCCATAAATCCGTTGCATTCACCCAGGGCATGAAATTAGCTCTACCTTTAAAATAATGTACTGAGTAAGGTATGTCTTTGCTAAGCAGAAACCTGTTTTCCGGAAGCCATTGGACCTGAATTCAGTGGGACCTCTTTTATTTTATTAGCTGGGGCCAGGGAGAGCATAAACAGGCTCAGTTTACATCCATGTACCTCTTATTTTATGACTCATCCGGCTGTTGAGGAGTATGTGTTAGTGGAGTAACTGATACAGACAATAGACAGGGAAGTGAGTGTGGCAATGTGGGGGGAAGAGCCCATAGTACTAAACTTCTTGAAAGACAAATATCAGCTACTTTGGAGGTTTGTCAGTGACGTTAGCGTGGGAGGAAAATTGTCCTTCTTAATGTTACCATTATTTAAGGTTAAGCGGAGTGAAAATCGAGTCATCCAGACATACCTTAGTTGAAATTAGGACGCCTACTGGAGTTCTGCAGAATGTGACATATCCTTCTTTGATAGATTACAGTAGAAATGTAGATGGGTTTGAAAATGGGCTAAGCTTAATATACTTATCCTAGTTTAACACTGTTTTTGGAATTTGAAGGCGACCCTCGCCAGTGTTCTTAACCGTGAGTGATTTCTTCATTTTCTGAAGGCTTTTCAACTGGGGATGGTCCTGCCTTCCAAACACTTGCAATGATTTAGTGCTTGCTGTTGTGCCAGGCAAAGTGCTAGACCCTGAGAATTGTGCTGACTGGGATTTTGGGGGGGTTGCAGAGCACAGATACCTCTAGTTTACCCGAAGTAATGGGAGTTGACTGTGGAAGGAAGGCTGACCGGAATCTCCACTGCTCAGCCACGTGTCTCCGAAAAGCCTTCCGGAAAGGCCACCCAGCCAGGCCTCACGAAAACTGGATTGGAGCTCAGGAACTGGAAGGTCATTCAGTATCCGGCTCTGTGACTGGGTTATCTTGCTACCCCCCTGAGCCACAGGCATCTGCCGTCCCTTCTAACAGGCTTAGCCGCCAACGTGGTTCAGCTCCTCTCTCTCTGTTTTTCTCCGACTGTCTCTTGGCTTCTGCTCCTGCTACCAACTGCTCAGCTCTCTGTTGATCTCACATTTAAACTCCAGTGAGAGGATCTTATTGGCCCCACTGGGCACTAGCTAGGTGCTCGAAATGGACGGAGAGCTTTTGAGTCAGGACATACAGGTTACTGGACACCCTGGAGCACAACAGACCTTGGTCAGGTTCCTATTCCCGGACTAATCACCCATGTCTACGTTGTTGGGTCTCATGGTTCCAAGACTGGCCATCTTCACTTAAGACGCTTCCTAGAGTTCCTCTTTGCCTTCGCTCCGCAGGATTTGGGCACCCAGAAGGAGCTGTGTTAATAGCAGGCACTTGGGAGTTTAACAAACCTCTGTCTACTACAAGACTCAAGGATAGATAAGATATGACTCCTCTCTCTCTGGAAGCTTACCATCTCTAAGGAGAGGGAGGCATGTACACAAGTAATCATAGTATAAAATGATAAATGCCGTGATAGAGGTGTATGTGAGGTGCTCAGATGTGATTTTTACCTGGCAAGTGGAACCCTGGGGAGGTTGCAAACACATACCCGTGCCTTGGCCTTGTTCCCGGGCAATTAAATGTGAATTTCTTGGGTGGTGGAGCCCAGGAATTGGTATTTTAAGTTGTTCTAAGTGCAGCCAGGGTTGAGGTATCAGTTAGTTTTCTTTCCCCTAATGATCATAATAATCATTAATATGATGATTCTTTTTGAGAGCCAAACTAAAAGGCTTACCTATTTTGATAGGTTCTAGGACTCAGACTTTTCCAAAACATTAAATCCTTTTGAAATAGTACTAATTATCTTAAATAGTAATATAAAAGAAAGTGTAAAATTAACTTAGAGTTAAAACAAATACTTATAGTTTTGAAAGAACATTTTTTAGATGATTACAACATTCTGACGACTACAGAAGAAGTGAAAAATTCTAAAATTTTTCAAGATCCCCCACTATAAAGCCCAATATCTAAAAGTACTGCAATTGATATTGACAAAAATCTTAGACCTTCACAGACAATGAGAAACAAAGCTGCTTCCAGAGTGACTGCCAGGAATCAAGCATTGGGCACAAGGGGATGGTCTGATGTCACCATCTCAAACTCCCCAGATATTGGAAGTAGGGACCCCCAATAGCTCTGTGTCCGCATCTTCTCCTTTCTCCAGGAGACAAAGATATGTTTGATTTGATGTTCCTCAACATCATCCAGAAGAGAACAATTTGCTGTCCAGAAGAATACCACTTTTGTGCTGAATAGATGGATGGTCCCCTGATAAAGTAATAACAACACACTGCTAAGAAATCTCACAGTGTCCTTAGATCTCAGCCTCTCATCTGGAAAACCCTGCCAGAAACTCAGAAGGGGAGAAGCAAGTATGGTTCAAGCATCTCATCTCTTTGAGAAAAAGAGAGTTCATCACCTTGCTGATTTCCCATTTCACCATTATCATTATCTTCATCAGAACTCATTGTGGGTCTTTAACTGAAAGATGTCAAAATCATGGGTGCTCCCCATGCCCCAAGTCCAGGGGAGGAGAAAAAGTGAAAGTGAAAGTGGCTCTGTTGTGTCCAACTCTTTGTGACCCCATGGGCTATACAGTCCTTGGAATTTCCAGGCCAGAATACTGGAGTGGGTAGCCTTTCCCTTCTCCAGGGGATCTGCCCAACCCAGAGATTGAACCGAGGTCTCCCGCA
This sequence comes from Odocoileus virginianus, assembly GCF_023699985.2. Classification (NCBI taxonomy): domain Eukaryota; kingdom Metazoa; phylum Chordata; class Mammalia; order Artiodactyla; family Cervidae; genus Odocoileus; species Odocoileus virginianus. The sequence goes on from NC_069687.1 coordinate 32,837,450, forward strand.
TTGCAGGCAGATCCTTGGGAGGAAGAGAAAACACAAACAAAATATGATAAAGAATACAGGATATCCTGAGTCTGTGGGCCTTGAGAAAACCATATTTGGAACTCAAACTGGGGCTTGATAGGGGTCGTAGGCGGAGAGGAGGGGAGCCAAGGGGGGACATTCCAGGCTAGGTGGAGGGGTCCCTGCAGACTCAGTGCTGCAACCTGGAGGGGCAGTGCGGTGGCAGAGCAGCCTTTGGCCCTTCACAGAGAGGCCCGGTGAGCTCCCAGGGGAGCCTTGCAGCTGCTTTGCCTGTGAGGGCCAGGACCTGGGTCCCTGGACTTCCTCATAACATGGGTCATGACGGCTGAGACCGAATCCATCACTGGGGCAGGGCAATTTCCTTTTCAAAGTCACCACTTTATTGGGCAGGGATTGCTTTCATGCTCGCTCACTCTTTAACAGTCATTTTCACCAATGATGATTACTCATAAAAGAAAGATAAATGTTCTATCCTTCAAACCGCTTAAAGAGAAAAGAGGAAAAAAAAAGAACAGGGAAAAATGGACTGTATTGGCTTCTTTGTAAGGACTATAAATTGTAAAGTAGATAACTCCTTTGGAGTAAATTGTTTCTCTTAAGAAATTGATTCTGACATTGACATGGTAGATTTATCAGTTGATTTCCAGCAGTTTCTTTTATGGGGATCAAATTGCCTAATTACCCAGAATTTTGTTTTGGTTCTTAGGATTACTTTATGGGAGTCTTCTTTCCTGGTAATAAAACCTTAATCAGGTAAGAGGGTTCCAGCAGACTCTTATTCTGCAAAGGGTCTAGTGGCTTCAAGTTAGGTTTGGCAAACTTTTTCTGTAAAAGGGCAGGCTCTTTTGGGTAGATATAGGAAATATTTTAGGCTTTGAAGGCCATACAGTTTCTCTTGCAGCCACTCAACTCTATCCTTGTATGGCAAAAGCAGCTATAGAAGATATATAAATGAACCAGGCACAGCTGTGTTCCCATATAGCTTTATTTATGGACATTGAGATTTGAATTTTATATAATTTTCACGTCATGAAATACTACTCTTTATTTTTTCTCTTCAACTCTTTAAAACATGAAAACTATCCTTCGTCCTCAGATTGCACAAAAGGAGGTGGTAGGTAGGATTTGGCCTGAGGGCTGTACTTTGCTGATTCCAGTTAGGTAAAGGTTGTAACTCTGAGGAACTGTATCACCTATTGACTTAAGGAATTCCAGAGCTGGAAAGCACCTGAAGCTTAGAGTCTAATCTCAATTGACCAGGAGAGAAAACTGAGGCAGAGAGGGTTAAGTGACTTATCCAAGGTCATTCTGTGAGTGAGTGACACACTCTTACTATTGAGAAGACGTGGGATCAAATGACTTCACTGGGGGCTATGAGTGCACCGACATTTGCACGCGTGCTTTAAGGACAGCAATGGGGAGTACACGGGCGATTTATTGTATCTTATTCTTTCAAACTGGGACTTAGTATTTTTTGTTGAGCCAAGAAATGAGTCCAAACACAGAGAAATTAGTTCGACTTTTTATTGGTGGTAGAGGTTGGTGTCTGGCCAAATGGGGAACAAAACTTTGAAAAGAAGTCAGTTACCACCTTTCAGAGTAGCAGCGGGCTTACAGGTGGCTCAGAGGTAAGGAATCCACCTGTCGATGTAGGAACCACAGGGACATGGGTTTGATCTCTGGGTAGGGAAGATTTCCTGGAGGAGGGCATAGCAACCCACTCCCGTGTTCTTGCCTGGAGAATCCCATGGACAGAGGAGCCTGGTGGGCTACAGTCCATGGGGTTGCCAAGAGTCAGACACAACTGAAGCTGCTTAGCAAACATGCAGAGTAGCAGAGGGCTTTGCAGGTGGCTCGGTGGTGAAGAATCCGCTTGCCAATGAAGGAGACTCCGGTTTGATATCTGGGCCAGGAAGATCCCCTGGAGAAGGGAATGGCTACCCACTCCAGTATTCTTGCCTGGAGAATTTCATGGACAGAAGAGCCTGGAAGGCTACAGTCCATGGGGTCACAAAGAGTCAGACATGACTGACTAAACACACATGCGTAGAGAGTGGCAGAACTTCCAGGCAGAGCACAACACTAAGTACTCCTTCGTGCGCTGCTAAGTCACTTCAGTCATGTCTGACTCTGTGTGACCCCATAGATGGCAGCCCACCAGGCTCCCCCGTCCCTGGGATTCTCCAGGCAAGAACACTGGAGTGGGTTGCTATTTCCTTTTCCAATGCATGAAAGTGAAAAGTGAAAGTGAAGTCGCTCAGTCGTGTCCAACTGTTCTCGACCCCATGGATTGCAGCCTACCAGGCTCCTCTGTCCATGGGATTTTCCAGGCAAGCCGCCCTCCTAAGGAGTCCATTATATTTGGCTTTTAGACAGCGGCTACACAGCATTTCATCACAAAGGCACAAAGATGTGTTGAGAGAGATTTGAGTGGGGAATCAAGACCCCTGCATCCTAATCCTTTTTCGACCACATCATGCTTGCTGCAGAGCTTCTGGAGTCTTCCTAAAGATGTAAAACATAGGAGATAGCTAGAGATACTGCCGAAGACGATGGTTGATGCTGGGGCAAGGACTCAGCATTTGGACCTTTAAGCCAAAACATGCCAGGGGACCGCTTTGCCACGTATTAATTGCATCACACAGACTTCAACCCGGCTTCTTCTCCTTTGGCCTAGGATAGACCAACCATTTGACCATTTCCAATTTTGGCAACAAAACAAGAAGGCAGCCTTTTCTGCCATCATATCCCCTCCCCCATTGCCTTCTCCACTTTTCCTCACTGTGGGAAAACAACTAATGAATCCTCATCAGTATTTATGGACTTAGGGATTTCCCTGGTGGTCCAGTGGCTAAGACCACAAGCTTGCAATGTAGGGGGCCCCAGGTGCGATCCCTGGTCAGGGAAGTAGATCCCTCATGCCACAACTAAGACTTGGCACAGCCAAATAAATAATTTAGAAAATATTTACAGATTTAATAGAAGCTAGCAGGAAACATATGTGTGAATTTTGTGGCTTCTTCTGAGCAATTATCCAAGACTCCCTCGTTGAATCAGCAGCAGGGCCAAGACTGTGGGAGGAGCTAAGGCTTCTCCTTTTGCATCATAGGCACCTCACTGGCCTCACCTCCTCCCAGTTAGCAGAAACTTCAAATTGAGAGCCCCAAATCCTGAGACCTGGTTAGGAGGAAGTCAAGCAAAGGATCAGGCAGGTCAAATTGGAGCTCTGTCCTTGAGAAGCTGCAGGAGCTTAGGAAGCTTCTAGCCTCGCCAGCCTCACCTATTCTTCTCTTCTTGCTTGTTCTCTCCTTCACAGGGATAGTGTGTGAAGTATCTGTGTGAGTAGGTGAGATAATAAACCAGATTTTCTGAGTTCATAAAGGACTTCCTGGGAATAATTTATGTTGCACGTAATACCTTCTGGCTGCTGAGGTGCTATTTGATAAATGACTGCCCTCCTGCAGTGCTCTAAGTGGAACCCTAGTGACCCAAAAAGAGTTAATACCTCCACCAAGAAATTTACTGACTCCTGGGGCATAATTTACCCTCCAGCAGGATCTGGCCAACCATATGTGAAGTCCTGGGTGTTCTGTGAGAGAAAGTCAGCTTGAGAAATGTAAAGAATTAATACTGCAAAAAGCACATTTGCAGATCGTTCTTTGAGGAATTCATCATGTAACTTTTTGCAGAACAACCCCCAAGGTAGGTCATTGTTATTCTCTTCAGAGTCATTCTCCAGCCAGTGCAAGATCAGTGCATAATATACCCAACATAAGTTTAAGGGAAGAGCATATTTGTAGAATGACTTCATTATTCAAAAAATAATGGATGAATGGTTGGAAAGGGCAGGTCTGAGTGAAAAACAAAAGGTAAAAGTAAGGTAAGTGGGATAAAGCATGAGCTTTACAATGTTGATAGCAGGAATATGACCTAAATGTGCTGTGCTTAGTCACTTAGTCAAGCGACTTTTTGTGACCCCATGGACTGTAGCCCACCAGACTCCTCTGTTCATGGGGATTCTCCAGACAAGAATACTGGAATGGGTGGCCATGCCTTGCTCCAGGGGATCTTCCCAACCCAGGGATCGAACTGGGGTCTCCCTCATTGTTGGCAGATTCTTAACCATCTAAGCCACCAGGGAAGCCTGACCTAAATGCAATGGATCACTTTTTCGTACAAACACAGGAACACTGACATGTTAAAATGTGACATCTGTTTCAAAATGGTCACCTGAGGAGACCACATGTACTGATATGCAGCTATTGCTCAAAGCACTTTCAGGATGCGTGGATGTATTTGTTCATCTAATATAAATCGTTCAGGCATTTCGCTTCCTAAGGCCTTGTGTTGGCAGTTGTCAAGGGACATAAAAAGGCATGAGCTAGCATTCCTCTATTCAGTGGTGGCAATTAACTGGATTTTGAAGGTGGATTTAATTGGGGGCAAAGACCAAGTCATCTGAAATAAATTCTAGTGATAGAGAGACAGATTTAGAGACTGCTCCTCTGGTATAAACTGGTGGTTAATTGCAGTGATGGGCTCAGTTCTTCACCCTTCTCTGTAGCCTTGCTCTTTGTCATGTCACTATAAACGTGAGTCCATTTCCCCATCCCTTGAATCTGAACCAGCATTGTGACTTGTTTTGGCCACTGAAATGCAATGATAGTGAGGGTTGCCACTTTTTTGAGCATGGGACCCAAAAGGCCAATATGTTTGCACTGATTCTCTCAAACCTCTGTCATGAGAACACACTTGGGCAAGCCTAATGAAGGATGGGAGACGATTGACAGCCAAGGTCAGCTGATAGCCAGCTGACTCCTACCCTCCCTGTCCCCACCCATGTAAATGAGCCTAGTAAATATCACCAGAGCTGCCTTTCTGACCACTCCTGAGATGAGCAATAAATACTTCCTGTTGTATGTTACTGAGGTTTTGTGGTTGTTACACACCATTGTTCTGGCAATAGACAACTGATAGAGCTTGCAAACTGATTCCAAAAGAGGACCTCACAATGTTGAACAGGAACAACAATGTTCCTGGGTTAAACGGTGTCGCCGTTTAACAGGTGACTGTAGAAGGCTGAAATACACGTTTCAGGATACGTGACCCAGTGTTTATTGAGCATCCTTCCTCTGTCCTACTGTACTTTGTACCCATTATATACAATTGCCTGCATGCATTTGACCAATTATTCTGCAAGGGTAGCAACCATATTTTTAATTTTTGCATCCTTTGTATCTAGCATAAAAATTAAAATTGTTCAGTCTCTAAGTTGTGTCCGACTCTTTGTGACTGTGGTAGCTTACCTGGTAGCTCAGCTGGTAAAGACTCTGCCTGTAATGCAGGAGACCTTGGTTCCATTCCTGGGTTGAGAAGATCTGCCAGAGAAGGAATAGGCTACCCACTCCAGTATTCTTGGGCCTTCCTGGTGTCTCAACTGGTAAAGAATCCACCTACTTGGGTTTGATCCCTGGGTTGGGAAGATCCCCTGGAGAAGGGAAAGGCTACCCATACCCGTAGTCTGGCCTGGAGAATTACATGGACTATATAGTCCATGGGGTTGCAAAGAGTCAGACACAACCGAGTGACTTTCACTTTGTGATCCTGGGCTGCAGCATGCCAGGCTCCTCTGTCCTCCACTATCTCCCAGAGTTTGCTCAAATTTGCGGCCATTGAGTTGGTGATGCTATCTCACCATCTCATCCTTTGCCGCACATAAATGGTATTTGTTAAATGATGGGAAGAATTTCATTAGAAGTCAATACTTGTATTGTGTGCTCTTAGTAACTTTGATCTATTTGAGACCTGTGTGGTGTGTAGTATGTAATTTTAAAAATGTAATTAAATTGTGTAACTACGTGGCTGGATTATACCTGCACATGTTATACCTCTCAAGAGGCACAAATGCGTTTTCATTGATGAGTGACTCTTTCTCCCCTGCCACCTTTAAGCCATCCATTCCTAGGGAACACAATTATTGGATTTTTATCAGTTCTTCCCGGTGTCTCAGTGGTAAAGAATCCACCTCCAATGCAGGAGCCACAGGAGATGCAGGTTTGATCCTTGGGTCAGGAAGATCCCCTGAAGGAGGAAATGGCTACCCACTCCAGTATTCTTGCCTGGAGAATCCCTTGGACAGAGGAGCCTGGCAGGCTACAGTCCATGGGGTCACAAAGGGTCAGACATGACTGAAACGACTTAACTTTTATCAATTCTTCCAGAGAATTTGCAGTCATTACAAAAAAGCTTTTGTCTAGGAAAGAAAGAACATGTTCAATTATTATCTTTGAAAAGTCTGCATATTTTACAGCCCCTTTACTTTTGGATGGTTGGTCCTATTGGATGTAACCTTTAGGTCCTTTGTTAGAATTTTGAAAGAGTTATTATCCCTCAGTTTGTTCCTTTATGATTCAGCACTTTCTCTCAGCTTAAGGTTTGAATATTGCTGGAGTGAACACAGCTGTTTGTGTTTACTTCTTTGCTAGTACACTTCTATCACATGAGATGTCAGCCCAGCTCCAAGAGCCTGCTAATTACCACGGAACCAGGCAGCAGGGGGAGCAGATAAACTCAAAACATTGAGTTCTCTGGGTGACAGGGAGCCTAGAACTCTAATGTCCTAAAAAGAACCTTTTATAATGGAGAACTCAAACCTTTACTTGATGATAGTGGGGTGAGTGTAATTTTAATTTAAAACTCTTAAAAGCATCTTTATAAACTAGCATGCTGTCTCTGTGTTATAACAATGCAAAGGTTTATAAACATGGCAAAACCATGTTGGCTGGAATAGAGCTGGCATGTTTAGGGGTTCTATGAAGTGGTTTAAACCAAAGCCACAAGAGTGAGAAAAAACTTATTTTCAGATGGATTTTATTAGACTACCGGTTCCTCAAATTTATGTGCTAAGGATGCATACTTTAAAAAAAAAAATCTATTTTAACAATTAAGTGGTTTAAAAATTTTCCTTCTCATGATTCATGGAATTTCAGGTTCAACTAGTTTTTGAGCACAAAATATGTACTAGGTGTTGTATGATGTTTGTATATATTTTCTCAGTGAACTATATTAATGATTACATGTTATGTTATAAGACCCAAACAAGAAAAGATTTATGAAATAAAATGATGTATTTGCTTTCTATCTGCTTTTTATGATTTGCTTAACCTTGATTTACATAATATGGTTGCCCATAGTTTTGCCGCAGAGGAAGTCTGTATGTTTAGCACCAGATTTAGCATGATTCATTGTCACTCATGTGACGGCCATTCTCAGAGAAGAAACACTCCTGCAGCCTGGCATGACTGGGATGTTAGTTTTTTTCTTTATGATTGAGGGACTGTTTCATCAAAATATTGTTTTAAACAGATGTGCTCTGGTGTTTACGGAGGGGAGAATTTAAGCCAGACTGATTAATTAGCAGTTAGTCAAGACATTTCCCTGCTCCTATCTGGGTAGTCTGGGGATTATGAAGCTGTCAGTAGGTTATATTCAGATGATGAAAAAAAAAAAAGACAAACAGCAAACCAAAGTAAACCAAACCTCAGATCACTATGTTGGGATGTAAAATATGGTGTCCTAAATGCTGGACACAGTTTTTATTGGAATGTGAGTTTTTTTGAGTGGGCATAATAGTACTAACCCAGGGGTGAGCATACTTTTTCTGTAAAGGGCCAGGTAGTAAATATTTTAGTCTCTGTGGGCCAGAGTCTGTTTCAGTGACAGCTCTGTAACTGAAGCACTAAAGCAGGCATAAACAATATGTAAATGAATGAGCATGATTGTTTTCCAATAAAACTTTACTTATGGGTAAATTAACATTTCAATTAACATTTGAAATTTCATGGAATTTTCTTGTGTCACAAAATATTACTGTTCTTTCATTTTTTTCCCCCAGCCATTTAAAAATGCAAAAGCATTCTTAGTTTGCTAGTTGACTATTTGCCCTGGGGACCATGGTTTGCCATGGACTAAAGCGAAAAGTCTTGAATCTGTTTTAATCTTGGTTCTTTTTGTTTTTTCACACAAGACTAATTTGGGAGGGGACTGGGGACAGGAGGAGAAGGGGACAACAGAGGATGAGATGGCTGGATGGCATCACCGACTCAATGGACATGAGTTTGTGTAAACTCTGGGAGTTGGTAATGGACAGGGAGGCCTGGCATGTTGCGATTCATGGGGTTGCAAAGAGTTGGACACGACTGAGCGACTGAACTGAACCAAACTGAATTCTCTCAAAATCCTAGTCTCTATACTTGTAAAATGAGAGATAATAATAATTGCACTATTTTCTTTCAGGATTGTTGGCAAGATTGAATGAGGTCATGAATACGTAAGTATTTTGAAAAATGTGATGTGCCACACTGATATAAAATATTGACTATGTTGTGATTTGTATCAGGTGTGCATTTGGTTACAAGTAGCTGAGAGCTGGATTAACAGTGGCTCAAACCATGAAGACATTTAGCATTCATTTTCTTGGATATGTGAGGCCCCAGGATTGGTGCACTGACTCCACGACGTCGCTTGAGACCTGATGTTTGTGGTCTGGACTCTAACATTTGTGTGTCAGTAGTACCTCCTTTCATAGTGCAGGACGGATATCATAACTCCAAAATCATGTTCTCACAGGACAGTGTCCCAGAATAGGACGTGTCCCAAACAAGAAGGATGAAGGGAATGGAGAGAAAGGGCGTCTCTTTCCAGCCCTTTCTCCTTTTAGGAGAAAGCATCTTTGCTCTTTTAGGAGGAGCATCTTTGCCAAGACTCCCCCAGCAGCCTTCCCTTCACATCCCAGAGCTCGCTCACAGGTCCATCCTAGCCCAACCTCTAGTGAAGGAGAAGAGGACTACTGTGCTCAGCTTGTAGACCGACCATGAAATCGGTCTCCGGGATTGGGTACAGTGCTGCTTGTACTCACAGTGTCGATCACATTAGTCTCTTCCTCGCTACAAGTCGTGTGGCTGGCATCAGGTTCAGGGAATAGCTGATGAGCTCATTTCCCAAGAACACTCGGATGAATCCTCCACATGCCATGCAAGCTAGCCTCGCAGGCATCTGTAGATGGACACCATTGTGGTTGGTCAGGGGGTCAGGTCTGAGTGGCAGATGGAACCTCCACCTCACTAACCCTGAGACAGAGCGGGAGGGAGGAACTCAGGGTTGTCTTCTGGGGCATACTAGGGAGAACCAGTTTAATCTCCATCTATTAAATATTATGATAAAGTGCTCCCAGTCATCCTTCTGAGGAATCTCTTCATTGTAAAATCCAGTGCTGGAGGTGTGTCTCATTTTCAGAAAGCTCAGATTAAAAATCTAGACTCGAAGTGCACACATCAGGGGTCAGATAATCTAAAGTTTAAAATATGCTTCACTTTATAGAAGAATTTACCTTAAAATTCCTTTAAAGAGTGAAACACTTTGGTGCACTTTAAATGATTTCATTGGTGAAAATATGATTTCTGCATAATTAGTATAGGGGTGTACACATACATACACATCCCTAATGCCTTGCATTGGGATAGACAGAATTACTAATTGATTGAAAAAGCATGAGAAGAAAATCGTCACTGATGTGAACTAAGATGTCTTAGGATTTCAGGGTAACCAGAGCAGATGATGTTTCCCAAGGAAGTAAATGCCTACTCTGAAAAGAATTATACACTTTGTTCATCCACTTTGTTCATGCAGGTCAAATCTCATTACAATGCAGAGATTCCTACATTGTGTGGGAGGTTGAACCACAGGTTCCCTCAGAACTCTGGGTTCTTTCATTCTGTGAGTACCATTTGACTTTGAAGGTTTCTTCTTTTCTTAAATACTGCAGTTCTATGATTACAGTAGAAACCTCTTTATAATGAAGTTCAAAGCTCATAGCCTGCTTGGTCTGTTTGTTCACTTTTTTCCTTTTCAATTCACACGTGCTCCCTGTTTTCATGGAGTGTACAGCCTAGATGAGGAGATCAACATTAAACATCTACTTGATTGTACTGACAGTGCATAACTACATATAGATTAGTGCTCTGAAGAAAGGAACACTACTATGAAAGGACAGTGAAGGGACCTGACCTTGACTGGGTAGTCAGGGAAGGCTTCTTGGAGGGAGCAGTGTTTGATAGGAGAACTGACATGTAAATAGGAGTTAATTAGGTGAACGAGAGTGGGATGGAAGAAGCATTCCTGACAGAGGTACATTGTGTGTGTTTACCTGTCTATCTGTCCAGTCTGACCATCCACCCACCCATCTACCTACCTGTCCAACTCCCTATCCACCCACCTAACCATCCACCCATCTACTTACCCATTTACCCATCCATCTATCCTGTTTTACCAAACAGCATGATAATGCAAACAGGTAGAAATTAGCTGCTTTCTAAGTCTGTAAGTCTGTTTTGGGAGACCAGAGGAGGGTTTTTAAAAAATCCTCAGAGAACATTAGGAGGTTATTTTAAGTAACAATAGACCATGATACAATTTCAGCCCTTCCTCTTGCTCTTGCTGGAATGGGATTTGCATGTGTGTGTGAACACCCAGAGGGAGTTCTCCTGGGGTATCAGTCGTGCTCTAACCACTCCCCACCCACAGAATGAAGAGGGGAAAACCCATGTGCCAGAAGCCTGCTTCTGCTTCCCTGGGAACTGTAATTTGCAGTTAAAGATTGAAGCGAAATCCTGCATTAACAGGGAGAATTGATTTAATTTTACAAGGAATTACTTTTTCCTACCAGAAAGGACCTGCCAAAAAGCAATATTCAATATTAAAAAAAGAATTAAATCGGTACCTATTTTACGTAAAGAAATTTTAAGAGTAGTTGCTTGAAATCAGGGGTAGTTTGTGGGCTTGCTTTAGTGATTATCAGATTATCCATTTATAGCTGTTGTCAGTTAACCATAAGTATTCTACCGAGTTCACAGAACTCTGGCATTAAATTTATACCTGGAATGAGCTTAGAGATCCAATGTAACATTCATTTACACAAGAAATTGAAAGCCAGATAGGTTAAGTGACTTTTTCAAGCCATTTAAAAATTTCACTCCCCAGGCTTCTGTGCCAGGAGCAGGCAGGACCTTGGGTCTTCTAAATCCTGGTTCAGCGTGAGGAGCTCTGGAAATGACTCGGCACTCAGATCCTTGCTAGGATTTACCAGCTCTGTGGCCTCGGAAAAATTGCTTAACTTCCCTAAGCCTCAGTTTCTTCGTCTATCTAAGGGGATAATTACTGTATCCACTTCATTGTGCTCACTTCAGCAGGACATATACTAAAATTGGAATAATACAGAGAAGATTAGCATGGCCCCTGCGCAAGGATGACACACAGTTTCGTAAAGTGTACCATATTTTTGGGATTTCCAGGTGGCTCAGTGGTAAGGAATCTGTGTGCAATGCAGGAGACCCAGGTTCTATCCTTGGGTCGGGAAGATCCCCTGGAGAAGGGAATGGCAACTCACTCCAGTATTCTTGACTGGAGAATTCCATGGACAGAGGAACCTGGAGGGCTGCGGTCCATGGGGTCTCAAAGAGTCAGACGTGACTGAGTGATTAATACTTTCACTTCATTGCAAAGGTTAAAATGCCCGAGAAGAGTCACGCCTGTAGTAAATGCTCAGTGGATGCTTTGCCAACAGAAAAAGGACTGAAGTGACCATGCGTCACTTCTCAATGGGGCTTCAAGAGGCGAGGCAAGCCTCCTCTGCATTCTGGTGCCCCTGGACTCTACCATGAGAAAACCCTGTCCTGGGCAGTCCATCATCTCAGAGAAAGGAAACAGATGGAGTGCATTTGAACTATTATGACTCGTCACCATGCCCAGTCTTCTACAAGTCTTTTTTAGGCATCTGCATTTATTTAAGTATGTACCTAGGAGTGGAATTACATTAAAAGCAGCCTAACAGCTTTCCAAAGTGGTTGCACCATTTAATACTCTTACTAGCAATGAAGGAGACTTTCAGTTGACCTGCATCCTCACCAACTCTTGATATTGGGAGTCTTTAATAGTAGCCTTTCTGGGGGGAGGGGGGAATGGGATGGCATCTCATTGTTGCTAGCCTACTGAGCTGAGAAGGGTTTCTGGCTTGTTTAAGAACTTCAACTACTAACGCTCGAGTCCTCTGTTTCACCCTCAAGGATGGAGCTCAAAATGTCTGGTGAAGGCCAGACGCAGATTTGTCACTCAGCCTTGCTCATGGATGCCACTCACTGGTTATTGCCCAGACCAAGCAGCACATACCCCTAGAAACGCTCAGGTAGTTTGCTGGGTGGTAAGTGAACCTTCCAGGTAGCCACACTACTTAGATGCCAAAGCTCCTTCTAAGTAGCACACGTATCTGTGAGTACAATGTGGGTATATTGAAGGTTTTTTCTATACCTTCTGTGTATTTAATGAACTGAGAAAATTCACACATTCTGGTGGGTGAAATCACATCGCCTGCGTGTAGCTCACAGACGGGGAGCCCGCCCAGCGTTCTGCAGGGTGGGGTTGGGTGGAGAGCGCAGGGTGCTCTGGTGGCCACGGCAGGGAGCTTTTTAACCGTCTTCCTCTGCCTCTGCTCCCCTTCCTACCGGAACGGTCCGTTTTTACCATCCCCCTTCCTTCTCCCTGCTCCCTCTCACTCCCTTTTCTCCTCTTTTCCTTTCACCAACTGAACAAGAGTTGCACAAAACTTCTGATCACAAATTTGCCATCAGCAGAAAAACTCAACCCCCCGAAATGTCATGTGTGTGCCCTAATCCCTTCTGAATTTGATCCAGACCTGCTTTATTTCATAGATAATTTTAATGGGTATTATTGAGTTCTATTTTGTCCTGTTATTACTTCATGTTGTTTTTTCCATACTTCTAGATAAACCTCGTAATTGTGATTCCTAATGTCAGTAGTCAATCATGCATTCAGCAGCTCACTGAGCTACTTGATCTAGTAGCTACACAATATTCCAGCATATGGATATTGCAAAATTTATTGGATCAATTCTCTTTCATTGGAAGTTTGTGTTACTTTCAGTTTGGAGCATTAATGATAATGCTGTAGAAAATATCTTTTTACCTAATATTCATCTGCCTTTCTGCTTATTTCCTAAGGAGTAATTTCTAGACATAGAATTACAGAGTCAAAGGGCAATGAACCACTTAAAATGTTCTTTCCACATATAATAAATAATATTCCAGAAAGACCCAGCCAACTTTATCACTAAAATTAATATATGAGAATGCCTATTTCATAGCAAGTGAAAACTTTAAAAAAAGTCTTATAATTAAAACAAAACTCTTCTTTTTTAATTACAAAGCAACACCCATCTGCTACCAAAACCTCAGTCTTACAAAAGTGCATGCACTTTCTTTAAATATTAGCCTGAAGGCTGAAATACGTTTTGGGAAATACTTTCTGCTTTGCAGGATATTATAGGCAGTGGTAGATGCTGTTAAACTGGGACTAGGATTAGGTCAGTGATGGTGGGTAAGATTTCTTAGTGTGTCCTTCTCAAAGGTAGTCCGTTGCTTGCTGCTGCTTCCTTCCTTCCTCCTGTCTTGGTGGTCAAAAGTGCTGTTCGCCAAATCTTTCTGGCTCTGTGACTTCCTGGCACATGGTAGGGTTTCACTTGCTGGCCCCCTTGTAGTTGAGTGACTGTGCTTGGGTCACATGACTAGCTCTGGGCTGTAAGATGCACACAGAGGTGATATGTGTCACCACCAGCCCACCTGTGTCATTGCTGGTGTGAGGCTGAGCAGACCTTTCCTCTGCCACATACCTGGCTACAGTTGATGGGGGTGTAGTGGAGTGAGAAAGATGCCTTTGAGATTTTGGTAGTGTTGCTAACACAGCATAAACTGGAGTGTTCATAAACTTTATGAACATAAAGCCTGTTCTCCATGCAATACCTTCTGCTCCCTCTCTTCCTGCTGACTTTTGTGAGGAATTCACCCATATCCATCATGCATTCATAAGGCCTTTGCCAATGAGCCTAAGGCTTGGGAGTCAATAGAAATGGATTTGAATCTCATATGTTACAGAATTGTCATAAAATGTTTGCATATAGTTATTACTTAATTAAAAAGAGACCCTATCTGATGGCAAGTAAACCAAAAGGAGGGTTTCTCTGGTGGCTGAGCAGTAAGGAATCCACCTGCCAATGCAGGAGATACAGGAGACATGGGTTTGATTTCTGGGTCAGGAAGATCCACTGGAGGAGGAAATGGCAACCCACTCCATTATGCTTGCCTGACATCCCAAGGACAGAGGAGCCTAGTGGGCTACAGTCCATGAGGTCACAAAGAGTCAGACACGACTGAGGGACTAAACAACAACAAAACCAAAAATAAGCACCTTTGTTTACTCAGGGAGGTTCAAGAACAAATGAATTGAAGGTTGCAGGGTGCGAAGGCAGTAGGAAGGGAAGCGATATTGATGACCAGCTGAGAGAGAGATGGAAAGCTGACCAGTAGGTATCATAGACGCATCAGTGTCATCTGTAGCTTTAAGCTCCCCAAAGTAATACAAAAAGGCTAAGCCCTTTATTACTTAAGAGCCTGCCCAAAGAGTTTTATGCCTTGTGCATAGATAGGCTGTGTGCGTGTGTGAGTGACACTGTGAAGAAACCACATGCGCAGTGGAAAATAATGCCCCTTTTAAACAAGCTGAGCAGGTCTTGATACAAGGCAGTGTGGTCTTGCTCCTCTGTTTACACAGGAAGCCTTTCATGCAGTCATGATATATGGAGGATTTAAGCCATTGAGATCCTTTATGCTAACAGACCATTCATCTTGGATTTTCCAGGTTTCTAGGTTGTCTTCGAGGAGTACACCATTGGCTCTGAAGCTGGCTGATGTGTGGACAGATACATTACAAGTCCCTAAATTATCAAGTTGCAGGAACTTGTCATTATGAGGCTCTAATGGCACCCAGCTCTGCTCCAGCCTCCCTCTGACCCGAGACATTGTCACATGGGCAGTGCCGGAGCTCTCTTGCTTTTGGATGTCAGAGCCTCAGTTCCTTCTTAGCATCAACATTTTCTTCTTTTTAGAATATTTGTTTGTCTCTTTGGTTGTGTTGGGTCTTAGGTGCAGCACATGGGATTTTCGTTCTAGATGTGTGCTTGCATGCTAAGCTGCTTTAGTTGTGTCCAACTCTTTGCAACCCATGGACTGTAGCCCATCAGGCTCCTCTGTCCAGGGATTTTCCAGGGAAGAATACTGGAGTGGGTTGCCATTTCCTTCTCCAGGGGATCGTCCTGACCCAGGGATCGAACCGGGGTCTCCTGTGTTGAAGGCAGATTCTTTACTGACTGAGCCACCAGGGAAATCCATAAGTCCTCACTTATTTATTTAGCGCTAATTGCCACGTAACTTTCTAGGTACATTCTACCTAACTTTGCATTCCTCAGTTTTTTGTCAGACATGAAAAAGAAGCTAAAGTTTAACTTTCAAATTATCCCCAAATAGGCAGGACCAGCAAACTGATTAGAACTAATTAGACAGCTCTAATTAAACTAATTAGACAGCTCTCTCCTTTTCTCTGAATATGCCTGTGGCTTTGTGTCACACACACATATATGGGGGTTAGGGACTTTAGCTTGTGTTTTCCAAACACATGTATATAATTCATTTATTTCTTTACTCATTCATGCATTTGCTTATTCCTTCAGTACACATCCATCCATTCCTTCAGTTAACGAATATTTTTGGTAGGCCTGCTGTGTGCCTTTGCAGGTAGTAGAGATACAGTGAGAAATGAGACTAGGTTCTCATTCTCAGCTTTTCATTTGGAATAGACAGCGCTCTGATGTGCTTATTAAATGAATGGTTATGATTTTACAATGTACATTTCTAGTAGAGATTGGCAATTCAACAGCATGCAAGTTAGATTGCAGGAGCTCAGCCCCTTTCTTCCCTCTTCCTGGCTTCACAAATATTCTTTTCAGCAAAGATGCCTTCCCAGACATTTCATTACATGTTTGAAATATTTATACACATAAGTGGGGAAAATGAATTAAAACTGTGAACTCTACATGGCACTCAAGTCAAAATAGGAAGTTAAGTTGTTCAGCTGTGCATTTTGACTGCTTCCCATTAGGAAGCCCCTTTCAAGAAAAAAACTTTCCCAGAGCAACACACTTCAAAGGGGTTCCCCGTAATGCTGTGTTTAAAATGTGTTAATTGAATCTAATTGCAAACAGCTGCCCAGTTTAGCCGCTGTTTGCATTGGCTTTCACCCACTCTAGATCTAGGTCATCTTTTTGGTTACATTATATTCATATTGGGATCTTAATATATTTGTTGTAATCTCAGAATGTGTCGCCATTCAAAGGATTATGAGATAATAAATAAAAACATGGAGACAACATATTTGTCAAGCCCCGAGATCACTGCCAAGTACAGAAGTATTTGAGAGCAGATGCCCTCTTTGATACACTGTGCAGGGTCATGATACCTCCCTTGAACACATGGGAAATCTTCCAACCACAGCAACAACAAAAACTCCACGGTGTTTGCTGGCTTTTCTATGTGGGTAGAAATGCTGAGTGATCTTTTATGGTCTGTTCTCCACCACTTAATTATTGAATTTTAACGCCTTTGTAGGAAGCAGGGAAAAATAATAAATATTTTTTATTTTATAGGTGAAGTTGCTGTTGGACCTAGTTTTATAGAATGTTGTCATTTTTCAAGAAGCACTTGTGGTAGCAACTTGCTGGTTAAATGTGAAGAGGTGGTTTTCAAAATGTTTAACAAATAGTAAGGCAGTCCTGGGGGCTTCCCAGCTGGTTCAGCGGTAAAGAATTTGCCTGCAATGCTGGAGACACTGGAGATGTGGGTTCAATCCCTGGGTAGGGAAGATCCCCTGGAGTAGGGCATGGCAACCCACTCTAATATTCTTGCCTGGAGAATCCCATGGACAGAGGAGCCTGGCAAGCTACACTCCAGGGGTTCGCAAAGAGTCAGATACGACTGAGGGATTAACACACACATAAGGTATGAACACTGAACAATTAAAAGAAACACTTGCTGGTCATAGTAACTGGCATGGCTATACTCATACATACTTGTGTAGCAACCAAAGGGTTCATTTTCCACAAGTTAGTACTGAGGGTAACTGGAACTGATTCTGTTGGGATTCAGTATAGAATATGCTGAAGAAGGAAATGGCAACCCACTCCAGTATTCTTGCCTAGAGAATCCCATGGACAGGGGAGCCTGGTGGGCTGCTGTCCATAGGGTCGCACAGAGTCGGACACAACTGAAGTGACTTTGCATGCATGCATGCATTGGAGAAGGAAATGGCACCCCACTCCAGTATTCTTGCCTGGAGACTCCCAGGGACAGAGGAGCCTGGTGGGCTGCCGTCTATGGGGTCGCACAGAGTCGGACACGACTGCAGCAGCAGCAGCAGCAGCAGCGTAGAATGTGCACCTCAGAGTTATCTTGCCCCGGGAGTGAGAGAGACGGGGTATTGCTCCCCACTCGAATTTGACATTGGTTGAAGGCTGCTTCTGGGCCTCACTGTCCCACACTTCTGTCCTGCCATTCAAGTGGCAGAGTGGCCTCTAGTCGACTTTGCTCTTATGCAAAGAAATGCTAGAGCCAGCCATTGGGAATCAAGCTGCCGAGTATTGAAATGGCACGTCCCCAGTGGCATGGGTGGTCCACCAGACTATGGGTGGTCGGTGAGCATTTGAGAATACCAGTGGGGCAGACATGGAGATCATAAAATCTTTTGTTCTCTGTTTTGGGCACATCAGTAGCAGTAGCCTTCCTGAGATTGTCTGAAACAAGTTGGTCTTCAGAATATAAGTTAAATGGGATTGAGGGATGGAGAATATAATGAAAATGATGATGACAGTGGGGTTGATATAAGTAGCTATTACTTACCTTTGTTTCACTATATGATAGACACAACCTCCCCGTTTTCCAGATGAGAGACCTGAGGCTTAGAGATGTCCAGTAAATTGTATGAGGACACTCAGGGGGAAGGCTAGAGACAGATTTTGAATTCTGACTTTTCTGACTCCGTGATCCTGAAGGTACAGAAGTTTTAACACAAAGCCTTCCCATTCTCTTTCCTTCCCTCCTTCCCTGTCTTCCTTCTTTTGACACACATTTTGAGTACTTACTATGTGCTAGATGCTGTTTTACACACCACTTGGCACAGAAACAATTTTGGTTCTTTTTGATCCAGAAAGTCTCTCCATTTCCCCTTCCCTGCCCCCACTTAACTTTTGTGGGGCCTGAAAAAGTGTAAGAATGAAGGCTCATGTACCATGTCTAAATATTTACAAGTTATACATCAAGCTGACCGGATGTTAAATAATGTATGTTCCATCCTCCTGCCTTGACAAATATACCTGCACAGAGGGCAGGTTGGAATGAAAATTTATGGGCTCCTGGGGTGCCATGCAGGAATGTGGTGGCTCAGGAAGTGAGGTTCCCTGCCTTCGGCCTGCTGCCTGTCCCCCATCTCTTTCTTCCCTGGTAGCCCCAGTCTGTACATCCAAGCTCCATGTCTGCAAACAGCCACCCCGTGGCCACTTCTTGGGCTTAGGTATGTGATTACTAGAGGTTCTCCCTTGAGAGAACCGGCCTGGGGAAGGCTTTAGAAGGGGGCTTGGGACGCTCAGGCAGAGAGTGGTCCCTGGCATCCAAGGTGTGGCCTGGGAAAGGAGATGCAGGCTCCCAGTGGGCAGGTCTCCACGGAGGGGGGCGTGGCCAGGGGAGGACCCAGACTATCAAGTCCAGATCTAGGGGGTAGGGCGATGGGGAGCGGGGTGGGCTCTGTTTTCTGGACCTATGAACAGCTCTGCTCCCTCTTCCAGTTTTCTTTTAAAACTCACTTTCATGTACTTTTTTTTTTTTTTTTTAAGATTTGGCCTCTTGAGGATTTTGTTTTAAAATGT